>NC_044322.1:275818841-276443841 GCF_007399415.2 Gopherus evgoodei | reverse complement strand
CCCTTTGGGGAGTTGGGTTTGTTTTAGTGACAGAAGGTCTGAGTTTCATTGGCAGAAATGAAATTTTCATGTGGAGGCTTGCTAAACTGGGGTGATAAATGACATCTTTTACAAGATAGATGAGCCTTCCTGTAATAAAAGTTGCTGTGTCATCGCTCACACCCAAGAAAGCAAACGGTAGAAATATTGTCTGGATAGTGGGGTATGGGTTGTCCTAATAGGCGACTTGATTAGGAAATTTGTAAAGGTGCTCCTTAAAGGGATGGGGTGATGTGTGAGGAGGAAGGAAGGATGGCACTGAATATTGCAAGTTACCTAGAAAATACAGTTTTTCAGGGCTTGGCTACACTGGAGAGTTGCAGTGCTGGTGGGGGGTTACAGCGCTGCAACTCAGGATGTGGCCACACTTGCAAAGCACAGCCAGCGCTGCAACTCCCTGGTTGCAGTGCTGGCTGTACACCCGGTCGTGCCTCGGGTGTAGCGATTTCAGCGCTGGTGATGCAGCGCTGGTCAGCTAGTGTGGACACTACCAGCGCTTTTATTGGCCTCCGGGGTATAAGGAGGTATCCCAGAATTCCTGTCCACAACAAACCGGAAGAAAGGGGGAGCTCGGAGTTCAGCCAAACTGCTTATTTAAAAAACAAACACAGCTCCTGTTTGCTGAGCGAGCGGACGCAGGCAGGGGAATTACTTTGGAATATTCACAGCTGTTTGCTTGAAGAGAGAAACAGCACGCTCACATGGCAGAGGGGGAGGGGGAAGTCCGTGTTGAGCAGATGCTTATCTGGTCTGACGGCTATTTAGGAGTGCATAATTTGCATTTAGTGAATAAGAGAAGGGTGGGGGAAGGGGTCAGAACTTTTAAAATGATTGAAGGTAGGCAATGTGTGTCTTCCAGTCCTTAGAACTTGCAAGGCAGGGAGCTGAGAACAGTGTCAGCTCCAAAAATCCACTCTCTCTGTCTCCCCCACGCTCCCTGTCACATTCCACCCCACCTCCTCTTTTGAAAAGCACGTTGCAGCCACTTGAATGCTGGGATAGCTGCCCACAATGCACCACTCCCAACAGCGCTGCAAATGCTGCAAATGTGGCCACACTGCAGCGCTGGCCCTACACAGCTGTACGAACACAGCTGTAACTACCAGCGCTGCAGAACTGTATGGGTATGGCTACATTTGGAATTTCAAAGCGCTGCCCCGGCACCGCTCCCGCAGCTGTGTGGCAGCGCTTTGAAGTGTGAGTGTAGTCAGAGCGGCAGCGCTGGCAGAGAGCTCTCCCAGCGCTGCATGTAAACCACATCCCTTACGGGTGTAGCGTGCAGCGCTGGGAGCCGCGCTCCCAGCGCTGCTGCCCTGATTACACTGATGCTTTACAGCGCTGTATCTTGCAGCGCTCAGGGGGGTGTTTTTTCACACCCCAGTTGCAGCGCTGTAAAGTGTGAGTGTAGCTAAGGCCTAAGTGTAGCCATGGCCTTAGCAGTATTGATGAGTTTGCTGACTTGAAAGTCCCTCTGAAATACATGCACAACTTGGATGTGTCATTCAGTCCTTTTTAAAGAGCTTTCTATGTAGAGAAGTTATTCCAGTGGTAAGAATCAGGAATGAAGAGGATGCGGCTGCCTTTTATAGTCTTTTGCCATGCGGCTTGTGATTTCTTTGCTTCAAGCTGCCCAGCACATGGCTTGAAAGGCTTAAAGTTCTGCCCATAGTCATGTCCCTGCATGCCTTGCTGAGTTATCAGGTGTATCTGCCTTCTCTCAGTGGGTCAGTTGTATAGATGATAGTCCTTAATGGGCCATCAAGAAGGCTAGGCAGTGCTGATCTCAAACTTACTGAGGCTGTCACCCAGAAGCATAGCACAAGTTTGAAATACAGACAGACAGATATATCTATCACAATACAAAAGTGATAAAAACACATAAATGAGATTATCATAATTGGCAAATTATAACATTTTTGCAGATACCTTACATGGCCTATCTGGCATAACTCATTAGAATTTTACAATATTGATACAGTAAAACCCCGCTATAATGCGATCTTTGGGGTCCAAAAAATCCCATCGCGCTAAATGCGGGGTCGCGGTATAGCAGGGTTTCAAATCAGTCAGGTTTTCAGTGGTCCCCAAGGCGGTGCATTGAGGTGCACCGCCTAGTGCCCCTAGTGCCTAGTGCCCAGCAGGGGAGAGGAGTTGCGGCCCCCCGCCTACCGGGGACAGAGAACTCCGGGGCTGTGGGCTCCTCAGAGAGCACCGGCGCCCGCAGCCTTGGAGAAGCCGGAAAGAAGCTGGGGCCCCACGCCTGCTGGGGACAGAGCACACCGGCGCCAGCAGCCTCGGAATTCTCTGTCCACAACAGCTGCGGGGCTGCAGCTTCTCTCCCCTGCCATGGTGTTGCGGACCACTGGTACAGTACCGTACTGTATTATACTGTACCTTAAAGGGAGCCAACCTGCCATCACTTTATATGCGATTTCGCGTTATAGCGGGGTGCATTATGGCGGAGTTTGACTGTATTCATAATGTCCTCAAGCATCCCCCATATTTCATACAGTCACAGTAATAAACAGATAATATGGAACAATTACAGGCCAAAGTTAATGAGTCCTTGGATACCAGAAAGCTCTTCTCCTTTTCATGATGGATATTCTCTGATTTGGGCACTAGTTCATTCAGTTTTTTATATCTTTCCATATGAAATATTCATTAGCTTTCCTTCAATCAATGTTATATAACAATACTCATACACATTTATCCCGATTTTTATCATTTGATTTTCATTTCTCAGTCTATATTATTATAAATTATTAGCATAACGTTACTCAGACTTAAACTAACAAAATGTAACACTTATTTTCTATCATTCAGCAATTTTCTTCATATTTTAATATTATGATTCAGTATATGAGGATGATCCAAAACTATTCATTAATATAAACTATTTTTATTTGAACAGGAAAGGTATGGGGAACAATGTGACCTTAATGTCTACATATAACTTTTTCAAACATGGGATTTCAGGGGACTTTCTGCTTAAAGTTGAGCATCACACTTGCAAGTCATTAAAAAGTATTATCAGTAATTTTGCCTGTTCCACACAATTTATAACTATTTCTTACATTCCTTCACTTGTAAAACAAGATTAGAGCCATATTAACACAATGCAGGGAAAGACTAATATGCAACAGCAAACTTAAGGGTAGTCAACCGTATGAACCCACAAAATCTGTGGCTTTTTATGTAATAATCACATACTATTTTTTTAAACAGAAAAACTACCTTTCAGTCCCACGATGGACTGTGCTCATGGAATAAATCAAGCTTGTGCAGTAAAGGAGTCTGTTGTCTGTAGGAGGCCTGAAACATTTATTGTGGGAGAGGAGGAGGGAGAAAGGGAGATTGTTATCTTTCATTTTTATCTCCTTTGTCTGCTGCTTCGGCCTACATATTAAGCCAGGTTGATTCTTATGAGCAAAGATATATCAAGATGAAAATCTAGACAGAAAAACTGCTGCCTTTTACTACTTAAGCATTGCAAGGGATTACCATTTAAGAATTTGTTTAAGGTTTGATTAAGGTTTAAGGCAGGACAGGAGAGTAAAGCAGTCCTTCATGAAGGCAGAGTACTCCTAAGTCTGAGAAGGGGAAGAATTGAAGGATATTTGTGCAACCACCTAAATATCCACAAATGAAAACAATATCCAAGAGATTTTCAGTCTATTAGACAAATTATATAGTAATAATGCCCAACTAAAGATTACACTTATTACTTAACATTAATATTATTTTGAAAGTAATAATATCTATTGATTTTTAAGAAACAGGAAGATCTGTATTCTAAGTTCCTTCATTACATGTCCGGGGGGCAAAAACAATCACTGTCAGGCTGAAACAATGAAAATGCTAATGGTACATGTAAGGATTCAGAAGAATACACAAAAGCCTAATTTGGCTCCAATTATAGTTACTTCATATATAACTTGCAATATACGCAAATAAGCGATTTAAAGTCCACTATTACAGCTCTTTTACTGCAAGGTGGGTAATTCGGTACACTTTCTGCAGTAAGAAATCCTCCAGGTGGAGAAAGATTGGTGCCCTTGATCACAGTGTCTGGCTAGTTCCCTCGGCAGCAGCAGACGTCTTGCAAGCTGGAAATTTTGCAAGACTAATAGTGAGACATGGAGCCTCCGATTTTTTTTAAGTGCACAGAAATAATGAATGGCTTTGTAAAGTGATATTTCAGAGAGAGAAGATATCTAAAAAACATTTATGCTGATGTAGTCCAAGAATAGTGAATTTCACAGATCATGTCCGTTGTCCCGTCCCCGGAAGCCGTTTTCAAAAAAAACCCCAGTAAGTGCTAGGATGGTGGCGAGGCGGGAAATGTCGCATTTCTCTATTAAAAGGCGGGTTTTTCAAATTTTCAAAATATCCAATGACAGCTGGCTCCTTCCTATCAGCCAATCAGAAAGGAGATATTGCCTATAAATACCTCCAGTGAAAAACTAACTGGTAGTTTTTTACATTGTTCTGTAAGAGGCAACACTGTGTGTTGTTGAAAATGGCCAGAACCAAGCAGACTGCCCGTAAGTCTACTGGTGGCAAAGCCCCACGTAAACAACTGGCTACTAAAGCTGCTCGGAAGAGCGCTCCTGCCACTGGTGGAGTGAAAAAGCCTCATCGCTACCGACCCGGGACTGTAGCCCTGCGAGAGATTCGTCGCTATCAGAAATCCACTGAGCTGCTCATCCGCAAGCTGCCCTTCCAGCGCCTAGTTCGTGAAATCGCCCAAGATTTCAAGACCGATTTGCGCTTCCAGAGCTCGGCCGTTATGGCCCTGCAGGAGGCGAGCGAAGCCTATTTGGTGGGGCTCTTTGAGGATACCAACCTGTGCGCTATTCACGCCAAGAGAGTCACCATCATGCCCAAGGACATCCAGTTAGCCCGGCGCATCCGTGGTGAGAGGGCTTAAAGGCTGCCCTTCAGCTTCTAGTAACGAAAACTACTTCAAATGACCCAAAGGCTCTTTTAAGAGCCACTACATTCACACTGAAAGGAGCTGTAACAAGCCCGTAGTTTATTCTCTCTTTGTGTTGCGCTTAATTGAAGATTATATGAGCATTTAGAACTTGTTTTGGGTAGCTTATTTGGTTGAAATGAGCTTCACTTCAACTAACTGTGATTGGTGTTCTCTAAGTGGATTGAATAATTGTGTCCTGTTGTGACTAAGGCGGGCTTTTTTAAAATATAGTCAATAATTTGGATGTCCCCTTTTAAATAGCATTTCACTCGTATTTCTCTGTTTAGCTGGAAGATTTTTGGCTAGCTGCCTTTAAGTTTTTACATCAGAGCTATTCGCAGAGCTTTTTTTTTTTTTTATGTCTTCCATAGTCGATTCTCTAGGCTAATGTTCTCCTGCAGGAAGCCAGAGCTGGACAGAATGGTCCTATATATAAATCATTTATAGGGGTTGAATAGGAACTAGAAATACTTAGTGTCACTATTCCTTCCAACATATTAAGCTTCTGGGTTTTTTTTTAAATACTAATGTAGTTTGGAGAACAAATGATGCTGTTAGTGACAATAGAACTCTTTCATTGAAAAGATAGATAGCTCTTAAAAAGCGCCTTTGGGTTATAGATTTAGTGGTCAGCCAGTAAGCCATTTACTTAAAGCTAGTATATTTGGTGACAGCCTTAGTGCCCTCAGACACAGCGTGTTTGGCTAGTTACCCCGGCAGCAAAAGTCTTACAGCGGTCTGGATCTCCCGGAAGTAATAGTTGAACGCTTGTTATAATATGCCAGTCGAAATGTCTCCCCAGCGATGCGCTCAAAGATATCATTTACAAAAGAGTTCATTATACCCATAGTCTTCGAGGAGGTACCAGTATCCGGATAAACTTGTTTCAGCACCTTATAGACATAGATGGAATAACTTTCTTTCCTGCTATTCCTACGTTTCTTATCCCCCCCTTTTTTTTTTAACCTTAGTTACAGCTTTCTTAGATCCTTTCTTACAAGCGGGAGCAGATTTTGCTGGTTCAGGCATTTTTGACAGCTTCTGCTTTACCGCGTACTTCACTCACTCACACCTACTGCTACTCAGCGTGAATAACACGAACCACCGCTGCTACTGCAATATTTATAAGATATCTTATGCAAATAAACGACTCTCCTTGATGATTTACTATTGGGTGGACGCACAAGAGATGTCGCCACAAGCACATCGAATTCCACTATTGGTCAGAGTGGATCCGCGTCTCCATTGGCTGTTTAGATACTAACACTACTTCAGCCTATCAAAAAGCGCTTACCTCTTCAAATAGAACAGATATAAGGGTAGAGTAGGCTATAGTCAGATCATTCGTATTCCTATTTTACTTTTGTTGCTGTAATTGCTGCTTAAAACGATCATCAATCATGTCAGGTCGAGGAAAGCAGGGAGGTAAAGTGCGAGCTAAAGCAAAGTCTCGCTCCTCGCGGGCTGGGCTGCAGTTTCCTGTGGGCCGTGTGCACCGGCTGCTCCGCAAAGGTAATTATGCTGAGCGGGTGGGGGCTGGAGCTCCGGTCTATATGGCCGCGGTGCTGGAGTATCTGACCGCTGAAATTCTGGAGTTGGCTGGCAATGCGGCGCGAGATAATAAGAAAACCAGGATCATCCCCCGTCACCTGCAGCTCGCCATCCGTAATGATGAGGAGCTCAACAAGCTGCTGGGAAAAGTGACGATCGCTCAGGGGGGTGTCCTGCCCAACATCCAGGCCGTGCTGCTGCCCAAGAAAACCGAGAGTCACAAGGCCAAGAGCAAGTAAAAGCTGAAAAAGAATCTTTTCTCAAAAAAAAAACCCCAAAGGCTCTTTTCAGAGCCACCCACGAAATCAAAAAATGGCTGTGTTATCCCTGACTTTATTAGTAGTAAACGATATGTTAATAAAAAGCTATGTTTTTACTATTATTCTGAAATATTAACCAGCAGCAGTTAGGTTTGGTTGTAGGTTAGAAAATATGAAAAATGGGACATTTCATACTTTCTTTATAGATCATTTGTATTTGGGGACAGGGAGTGTTTCTAATCTGACTGGAACCTAAATAAAGTATCCTGAGAGGGAGGTATCTGGTGTTAAGTACAATCTTCTCTTAAATTATTTCCTCACCTGGATAACAAAGCAGCATTTATATAATGTTGTCTTTTCCACCTTTAAAAGATCAAGCTGTGCGGATTGTGAAGGGACAGTTCCTTGCAGAGCAGAGCAGGCTTTTCAAACTTAACCCTGCTCCCGTCCGTAAACTAGAAAAGAGATTCTTGTCTATAGATGATCAAATTTCTCCTTACTCCCACCTGGCGGCCGAAGTTATATTCCCTCAGGCGCACACAACTCCTTTCCCTCACACAAGAAGCATGGAGTTAAAGTAACTTCACTTCCCTAACAATGTATAGAGGGGATGCTCGATTGTAACATTAGTATTGAATTTTCTAAGTAAAGATGTTCCAATTCGTTTGCTTTCCAGCATGGGCGTCCGCTCTGTGACACGAATGACCCAAATGAACCCCCTTTCCCGGGGGCTGCTTCATGTTCATTCCCAGTGCATCCACAAAAGCATTCAGTACTTCAGCTTCTTCCACATTATCTGTCACTAAGTTGCCTGCCCCATTCAGTAAGGGTCTCACACTTCCCCGACCTTCTTTTTGTTTCTAACATACCTGTAAAAACTCTTCTTGTTACCCTTCACATCCCTAGCCAGCTGCAACTCCAATTGTGCTTTGGCCTTCCTCATTACACCCCTGCAAGCTCAAGCAATATTTTTTAAATTTCTCCCTACTCATCTGTCCAAGTTTCCATTTCTTATAAGCTTCCTTTTTGTGTTTCAGCTCAGCAAAGATTTCTCTGTTAAGCCAAGCAGGTCGCCTGACATATTGGCTATTCTTTCTGCACATCGGGATGGTTTGTTCCTGTGCCCTCAATAAGGCTTCTTTAAAATATTAGTCTGCCAGGGGATCCTACCCATCAGTTCCCTGAGGGAGTCAAAGTCTGCTTTTCTGAAGTCCAGGGTCAGTATTCTGCTGCTCTCCTTTCTTCCTTTTGTCAGGATCCTGAACTCAACCATCTCATGGTCACTGCTGCCCAGGTTTCCACCCACTTCTGCTCCTACCAGTTCCTGTTTGTGAGCAGCAGGTCGAGAGGAGTATGGCCCCTAGTTGGTTCCTCCAGCCCTTGTACCAGGAAGTTGTCCCCAACACTTTCCAAAAACTTCCTGGACTGTCTGTGCGTTGCTGTATTGCTCTCCCAGCAGATGTCAGGGTAATTGAAGTCCCCCATGAGAACCAGGGCCTGTGATACGGAAATTTGTTAGTTTTCTGAAGAAAGCCTTGTCTACTTTCTCCTCCCGGTCTGGTGCTCTGTAACAGACACCCACATCATCCTTGTTGCTCTTGCCTCTAAACTTAACCCAAAGACTCTCAACAGGCTTTTCTCGAGTTTCATATTGGAGCTCTGAGCAATCATACTGCTCTCTTACATATCATGCAACTCCTCCACCTTTTCTCCTCTCCTGTCCTTCCTGAATAGTTTATATCCATCCATGACAGTCCTCCAGTCATGTGAGTTACCCCACCGAGTCTCTGTTATTCCAATCACATCATAGTTTCTTGACTGTGTCAGGACTTCCAATTCTTCCTCTTTGTTTCCCAGGCTTCTTGCGTTCATGTACAGGCACCTAAGGGTACGTCCAGACTACCCGCTGTATCAGCAGGTTAAAATCAATTGCTCGGGGATCGATATATCGCATCTAATCTAGACGCGATATATCGATCCCCGAGCGCGCTTATATCGATTCCGGAACTCCATCAACCCGAACGGAGTTCCGGAATCGACACGGAGAGCCGCGGACATCGATCCCGCGCCGTCTGGACGGGTGAGTAATCCGATCTTAGATATTCGACTTCAGCTACGTTATTCACGTAGCTGAAGTTGCGTATCTAAGATCGATTTCCCCCCCCTAGTCTGGACCAGCCCTAAGATAACTAGCTGATTGCCCTACTTCTTCAGTAAGAATCAGGAGGCCTACCCTGTTGCATCCTCCTCTTTGTGTTTCCTCCCAGTATCCCACTTCCCCGCTTACCTCTGGGCTTAGGTTTCCATCCCCCGGCAAACCTAGTTTAAAGCCTCCTCACTAGGTTAGCAAGCCTGCCTGCGAAAATGCTCTTCCCTCTCTTCATTAGGTGGATCTCATCTCTTCCTAGAAATCCTTCTTCTTGGAACAATATCCCATGGTCAAAGAATCCAAAGCTGTCTCTATGAAACCACCTGTGCAACCACGCATTTACCTCCACAATTCAATGGTCCCTTTCTGGGCCTTTTTCTTCAACAAGGAGGATGGACAAGAACACGACTTACACATCAAACTCTTTTATCCTTCTTCCCAGAGCCACATAGTCTGCAGTGACCCACCCAAGGTCATTCTTGGCAGTATCATTGGTTCCCCCATGGAGAAGTAGGAAAGGATAGTGGTCTGAGGGCTTGATCAGTCTTGACAGACACTCCATCAAATCCTGAATTCTAGCTCCAGGCAAGCAGCACACTTCTCAAGTTTCCTGGTCTGAATGGCAGATGGATGACTCCTCTCTCTTAGGATGGAGTCCTCGACCACCACCACCTGTCTCCACCTCTTGGGGGAAGGTTTTAATTGATAAACCTGAATGTCTCGGTCCTGAGTGTGTGGTAAACCTCACCCAACAGGGCGCAGGAATCCCCAGATCCCAGCTCACATGAGGGAGCTCTGTAAGTGTCTCAGATGACCACCACCCCTGAAGAGTGATTGAGAATCCCCAAATCATGGCACACAGAGGGGAGCAGGAAGTAGGGCTCAGACACCATCTGGGGGTAGGGAGAGGGGTCAGTCCCCCACCACATTCTGGCACATACATAAGGGAAGAATGTGGAGCTGAGAGGGTTCCTGCCGCCCATATCGCATGCTACTCACTCCTATGTCCCTTTCCTAGGTCTTTCACCTGAGCCTCCAACCCCTTTCATCTCCCCTACTACCTATCCCCATTTATCTCCCTCCCTAAAACCCTCCTACCCATTACACTCACTCCACTACCTCCTAGAATGCCCTTTCCATGTCAGCAAGCACTTGTATGTTTTTGGTATTTTAATCAAAAAATACTTTTCTTACATTTCCTGGAAATAATATTTGGGGAGAGAGGAGAGAAGAAATGCTCAGTGTAATTCTATAAGGATAAAGATCAAGCACATGAAGCATGTGATGAACCTTACTGGATAAGAAAAATCTTTTTCAAATAATGTTTTATTTGAATTTCTCTTAAGAATCATAGACTCATAGAATATCAGGGTTGGAAGGAACCTCAGGAGGTCATCTAGTCCACCCCCCTGCTCAAAGCAGGACCAATCCCCAACTAACTAAGGGGCTGGTGGTTGCTATGCTCTTTGTTGGGGTAACTCTGAAGCTTGGAGATCCTGGTGCAATGATCTGAACCCCAGTTTGATCTGTATATATGAGAAAAAAATGTTTGGCAGAATATCTCAACTTTAAGAAAAGCTTTTTTGAGGAGGGGCTATATCTCAAGAACCCCTTGGTCAAAGGGCTCCCAATTTGGATCGCTAACTGAACCCTGCACCCACATGAGACAAGCTAAATTTCATGGCAATCTGAGTAACCATGTAGATTTTAGATCATCTAAAAGAACTGAGCTTTAAACAGAAAGTTGGTCTTAACCTTAACTGTAGCAGAGCTGTTCATCTGCTATAATGTGCAATTTTATGTGGTATGTTGTGTCCCACAGAATTGTATTCCTTCATTCATCACCATGCACCACAACTGCACTTTGTTGTGTTGACTGATGGAAGGATTACTGTCAGCAGGTCACCATGACTCACTGTGACAAGGAAGAGGTGAATTTACACCCAAAGGCACAACAAACCTCTTATTTCTTATTGATGTGAATCACAAGGGTCTATTCTTGCCGGGGGGACTTGTAGCAATCTGGTTTAATATATGACACTGTACTACACTGTGGGAGTAAGAGCCATTAATGTTACAAAGGGAGTCCTTCCTATTCTCTTGTATGCTATATAGGTTCTTGTACTGTCCTCATCATCCTATTATCTGTAATCTGTTATTCAAAATACAAGCAATCTTAATGTAAGAGTTACAGAGATGAACAAAGGATATTTATTATTGTATTACTATTGGTTTGTATGTTTTTTAATGTTAATAGCAAATACTGCAATGTTACAGTATTTTAAAATTCTGCAGCTTGAAAAGGAGTGCCCGTTAGATGGCAGTAGAGGGTAATAAATGAGAAAGGATGATGAATTTTATTTTCATCCGTGCCCTAGAACCCTTAGTGATCATTTTAATCCATGCTTTCTAAAGATCTGTGGACTCATAGTTAAATTGTGTTATAGTAGAGCATAGTTAGCATTAAGGTGTATTGACTTTTTTTGCTGTCACGTGTGTATATCAAATTATAAGTATTGTTTCCCGTTTTCTTTAAGCAATTTCAAAGCCTTTCTCACATAAAATAATTCTACTTATTAATTATGTGAATGAGTTCCTTTTCCTGACGTGGAAAAAGACTCTGGGTTTCTGCTTGATTACTTGTACGGCCATTCAAATCACTAGTTGACTACTTACAGTATGGTACTGCAACGGGAATAATAATAACGGAAAAGGAACATACGTCCTAATGAACGAACATAACGCATGAAAGAAAAGAATACAGCATCCGACAATACAAGAGGGCCCTCCTAACTTTGGATGAAATACAGTAAATGTGCACTTATCACATTGGTTCTCTTTTCGCACACTTGGGGTAATGACGGCGAATGCAGATGCAGGGGAGCAGCAGAGGTTGATGTGTCACAAAACCTGATTGGTCAGATTTTACCGCAGACTGCAAATCCATAAAAATCAAAAGGAGCATTTTGAAACCAAAATAGGCACAAAAGTGAAGCAGTTTTACCAGAAGGTCCTCCAGGAGGCAAAATATGGTAATGGCAAATGAAAAATGTCATTTGACAGCTGCTGGTATTGTAAACAATTCACAAAGACGCCAGGTATTGCCAGAAAATCAGGGATTCTGTTGAATTAATAATTAGTAGAGGTAAAATTTGATAATCTGCCAAAGTTTGGGAAAAATGATTCTATATCGGAGTCTAAATGGAGCAATAGCGAGCGGAAGGGCCAAGCTAATAACCCACCACTTTTCAGGCATCAGGGGTTACCTCTATACTACAGGGTAATTTCGAATTAACTTAAACCGGTTTTATAAAACAGATATAAAGTCGATTGCACGCGTCCACACTAGGCACATTAATTCGGCGGTGTGCGTCCATGGTCCAAGGCTAGCATCGATTTCCGGAGCATTGCACTGTGGGTAGCTATTCTGTAGATATCCCATAGTTCCCGCAGTCTCCCCTGCCCCTTGGAATTCTGGGTTGAGATCCCAGTGCCTGATGGGGCAAAAATCATTGTCGCAGGTGGTTCTGGGTACAGCCTCACGCCTCCCTTCCTGAAAGCAGCAGACAACCATTTCGCGCCTTTTTTCCTGGGTGAACTGAAAGCAAATGCCATAGCACAGCAAGCATGGACCCTGCTCAGATCAACAGCGCAATCGTGGACGTTGTAAACATCTTGCGCATTCTCATGCAGTCTATGGTGAACCATGAACTGCAAAGGCAGGCGAGGAGGAGGCAGCTACGGCAGCGCGGCGACAAGAGTGATGAGGACATGGACACTGAATTCTCCCTAACCGCGGGCCCCCGCGCTTTGGAGCTCCTGCTGGTAATGGGGGAGGCTCTACCCATTGAATGCCGATTTTGGGCCTGGGAAACAAGCACAGACTGGTGGGACCGCATTGTTTTGCGGGTGTGGGACGATTCCCAGTGGCTGCGAAACTTTTGCATGCGTAAGAGCACTTTCTTTGAACTTTGTGACTTGCTTTCCCCTGCCCTGAAACGCCATAATACCAAGATGAGAGCAGCCCTTGCAGTGGAGAAGCGAGTGGCAATAGCCCTCTGGAAGCTTGCAACACCAGAGAGCTACCGGTCAGTCGGGAATCAATTTGGAGTGGGAAAATCTACTGTGGGGGCTGCTGTGTTGCAAGTAGCCAAAGCAATCATTAAGCTGCTGCTACGAAAGGTTGTGACTCTGGGAAACATGCAGGTCATAGTGGATGGCTTTGCTGCAATGGGATTCCCTAACTGTGGGGGGGAGATAGATGGAACCCATATCCCTATCTTGGCACCGGAGCAGCAGGGCACCCAGTACATAAACCGCAAGGGGTACTTTCCAATGATGCTGCAAGCACTGGTGGATCACAAGGGACATTTCACCAACATCCACATGGGATGGCCAGGAAGGGTTCATGACGCTCGTGTCTTCAGAAGCACTGTTCTGTTTAAACGGCTGCAGCAAGGGACTTACTTCCCGGACCAGAAAATAACAGTTGGGGATGTTGAAATGCCTGTCGTTATCCTGGGTGACCCAGCCTACCCCTTGATGCCATGGCTCATGAAGCCATGCACAGGCAGCCTGGACAGTGGTCAGGAGCTGTTCAACTACAGGCTGAGCAAGTGCAGGATGGTGGTAGAATGTGCATTTGGCCGCTTAAAAGCCCGCTGGCGCACATTACTCACTCACTCAGACCTCAGCCAAACCAGTGTCCCCTTTGTTATTGCTGCTTGCTGTGTGCTCCACGATCTCTGTGAGAGTAAAGGAAAGACCTTTATGGCGGGGTGGGAGGCTGAGGCAAATCACCTGGCCGCTGATTACGCGCAGCCAGACATCAGGGCAATTAGAAGAGCTCACCAGGAAGCGGTGCGCATCAGAGAAGCCTTGAAAATGAGTTTCATCACAGGCCAGGGTACGGTGTGACTGCTGTGTTTGTTTCCCCTTCATGAACCTCCTCCCCTTTATTGACTCCTCCTGTAAGCAACCCACTCTCCCCCTTCGATTACAGTTTGCTTAAGGAAATAAAGTCACTATCGTTTAAAAAGCATGTATTCTTTATTAAAAGTCATTCCCTGTAAGCAACCCACCCTCCCCCTTCGTTTAAAAAGCATGTAATTATAAAAAGAGGAAGAGAATTAACAAGGTATCCCGGGAGTGGTTTGGGAGGAGGATAGGAGGGAAGGAAAAGGCCATTAAGCACATTTCAATGCAATGACAGCCTTTTGGTTGGACTGTCCGCGGGGGTGGAGTGGGTTGGTGCACAAAGCCTTCCCCAAGCGTTCTTACACGTCTGGGTGAGGAAGATATGGAACATGGAGAGTACTGAGGGTGGTTAAACATAGGCTGCAGCGGCACTCTGTGACCTCGCTGCTCTTCCTGAAGGTCCACCAGACGTCGGAGGATATCAGTTTGATCATGCAGCAGCTCCAGCATTGCATCCCGCCACCGCTGATCTTCCTGCCTACACCTCTGATCTTCCTGCCGCCGCCTCTCATCTCGAGCGTCTCTCCTATCCTCAGGTTCACTGGCATCTTTCCTGTACTTTGCTACCACGTCCTTCCACTCCCTCAGATGAGCTCTTTCATTGCAGGTTACTTCCATGATTTCTGAGAACATTTCATCCTGCATCCTCTTCTTCCTCCGCCTTACCTGAGCTAGCCTTCGGGATGGAGTAGGGAGGCTTGAAAAATGTGCAGCTGCATGAGTGGGGGAAAATTGGGAGATAAGGATTTAAAAAGATACATTTTACAGAACAATGGTTATACTCTTTCACAGTGAACAACACTATTCACCTTACATAGCACATGTGATTTCACTACAAGGTTGCATTTTGCGTCTTTTAATATTGAGTACCTGCGGCTCTGGTGTTACAGAACAACACAGATGCAGGTCTGGGCATCACAATTCAGCTTGCATGCAGTCATGGTAAGGCACAGCTTCTCCCTTTGCTGCCTCTTTCCTGTTAACAAGGAGCAGCAGACGCCAACCCCTCCCCCCACCACATGGCTGGTATCATGGAAGATCACTGCTAATCACCCCCCTATCTCCCCCCCACAACCGCATGGCTGGTATCTGGGAAGATTCCTACTGGCCAAACGCTAAAAAGCTCAGCACTATCCTTCCTCCCCTCCCCCATCTCTCTGTCCCCTTACTTAAATTCCTTAATTTCAACCAGGTTACCATGAACGATATCACTCTGCTGAGGATAACAGAGCGAGATAAGGAACGAATATTTCTTGAATGCCAACAATCACCGGGACCATACGCAGCTAGGCTTTGTCATGCAATGATACTCCATTACTTGCTACATGCATGGCGTGGTAAAGTGTCCTATCATGGTGGACGGAACAAGGCTGCCTTGCCCAGAAACCTTCTGCAAAGGCTTTTGGAGTACCTCCTGGAGCACTTCACGGAGATGTCCCTGGAGGATTTCCGCTCCATCCCCAGACATGTTAACAAACTTTTCCAGTAACTTTACTGGGTGTGAATGCATCCCAAGCCCTCATAGCAAATCAATCATTAAAAAACGCTTGCTTCTAAACCATGTTTTATATTTACAAAGGTACACTCACCAGAGGTCGCTTCCATGGCTTCACTGTCTGGGCTAGTGGCTTGCGAGGGCTGGGAGGGTAATTCCGTCTGGGTCACAAAAAGCTCCTGGCTGTTGGGGAGAATGGAGTGCTGTGTGCTCTCTGCAAGTTCTTCCTCCTCTTCCTCCTCTTCATTTTCCCCCTCCACTGAATCCTCATCCATGGTTGAGATTATAACCCCCACCTCGGAATTCACGGACAAGGGGGGGTAAGGGTGGTGCAGCCCCCTAAAATTGCATGCAACTCTGCATAGAAGCGGCATGTTTTTGGCCCTGACCCTGATCTTCCCTTTGCTGCTTTGGTTTTCTAGTAGGCTTATCTGAGCTCCTTAACTTTCACTCTGCACTGCACTGAGTCCCTGGTGTGGCCTTTTCCCATCATAGCCTTGGAAATGCTTTCAAATATTTTTTTCATTTCGTCTTTTGGAATGGAGTTCTGTTAGCACTGAATCTTCTTTCCATATAGTGATCAGATCCAGTACTTCCCATGCGGTCCATGCTGGAGCTCTTTTTCGATTCTCAGGAGACTGCATTTTTACCTGTGCTGATGAGCTCTGCGTGGTCACCTGTGCTGATGAGAGCTCCACGCTGGCCAAACAGGAAATGCAATTCAAAAGTTCGCGGGGCTTTTCCTGTATACCTGACCAGTGCATTAGAGTTCAGATTGCTGTCCAGAGCGGCCAGTGGTGCACTGTGGGATACAGCTTGGAGGCCAATAACTTCGATTTGCAACCACACTAACCCTAAATCGATATGTTAATATCGATTTTAGCGTTACTCCTCTCGTTGGGGAGGAGTACAGAAATCGATTTAAAGAGCCCTTTAAATCTATATAAAGTGCATTGTAGTGTGGACTGGTACAGTGTTAAATCGATTTAACGCTGTTAAAATCGGTTTAACTTCCTAGTGTGGACCAGGCCAGGGAGACAGAGCCTAGCGGCGGAGGATAACAGAGAATAGACCCCGCCCTTGTTTTTCTTGACAGTTTTCAATCCGGTCGTCTCCCATGGATCTCAGCCTCAGATGATGATTCATTACACAAACTATAGTCTAAAATGGACTTGGGAAATGGTAGGCGAAGGGCCATCGGAAGGTGGTTTACCATAACGTCCATGGTATTTCAAAGCTTGGATCGCCGTAGGGATATAAACGTGTCTCGAAGAGAGTGCTAAACAAACCCTGAGGAATGCGATCCGTGATGCTCCTAGCTTTATTGAGCATGCTTTACTTTTTCCTTTTCTCATCAGAGCAAAACAGCAGCAATACAAAGGCCCTTTTCAAAGCCTCACCAGACTTTCACAATAAGAACTATTATTTTTAGTAGCTTCCTTCAAATGTATGGGAAAAGACTTTTACTTTACACATCAAGTTGTTTATTATTAAGTGATAATTCCCAATTTCTTACTCTTTACCAAAAATCTGTTCACTGCCATTGATCTACGAGAAACATTGTATAAAAGCAGCTGTCTGTTCTTTAGTTCCATATATATTATATCTCTAAATCTGAAAAAATTGAATGCTAACTGATATGTGTAAGAGGGCTCAGGAGAAGACTCACAAAAAGTCTAATTCAGTTCCTTCCTGTTGTATGTGGTGCTTAATTTTTAATTTGTACCGTATTCAGAGAATAGATTTAAATAAAATTATTAAAGTTATTTTAATAAGGGGTAGATGGTTCTGAACACTAGAGAAAGAGACCCTTTTCAGGGAGATGGCCTTGGTACTCAGAGCTACTCTGTTTGGGCAGCCAGCTTGCAGCGGTAGCCGAGGCACTTCAAGCTATATCTGCTAGGAAGGGATAACCGAGGACTTTACAGTCCAGGCTAGAAAGTCATTACAACTATTCCTCGAACAGCAGCTTCCGCCTCCAAAGAGGGGGAGGGAGGCAGTGACTAAGGGAAATGGAGAAAGAATGAGTTAGAGACCAAAATACCTTTTCTATCTGGCTAGTGGGGCAGGGATTTGACACATTGGTTAGTTTGATACGTCCCCTCTGTTAACAGATGAGTTAGTGATAACCCTCCCCTGTATTTCCTCCTAAAGACTATTCATAACTACTTAAACAGTCTCTCCCTCTGCGGGTCAGGGGTGGAGGCGGAAGTTTGAGTACTCATTCGGTATAAAATTATGTTCCCCAGACGGAAGAAAAGGGGGAGTATCTAATGATTTGTGTCCTAGTTTTCCACTCATTATGGTCACTTATGACACCAAGTAGATTATTGTGAGCAAAAATAGATTAGGCTGCAAAATAGAAATTTAATCCTTTTACTGGGCAAGAATTGAAACGCAGGTGATTCCTCCGGTCTTGCGTGTTTAATTAAGGTTTCTGGCAGGACAAAAGGAAACTAAAGGGCGGAGTGTTCTCAGCCTGAAAGCGGGGTTAGAACGGAAGGATCCTCCAACCCTCCAAATAACCACAAACTGAAACGTGAAACGCGATGAAAACGGGGAGCTTTTCGAGACGATGTTCTGCTGTAAGAGAAAGGAGCAGGAATGACATTCATGAACTGGTCATTTTGAAAGACGTAGTGAGACACAGAGGAGCCGCCGATATACAAGAACAAGAAACTGAGATGGTAGCGAAGGAAAGATGGAGTCTGTATCTTGAAGTTTCGGAGAGAGGAAACCGCAGAAATGTTCGGAGGTGGGAGGTCCGAGAATCATGAATTTCAGGGAAATGAGCTGTGGTGCCACAACATTCGGGAAAGCCATAAGCTCCAGGATGGTGGTGAGGCGGGAAGGATCCTATTTCAATATTACAGAGCGGGCTTTTCAAATTTTCAAATTACCCAATGACAGCTGGCTCTTTCCCAGCAGCCAATCAAGAAGCAGAGTTTTCCTATAAATAAAGCTAGTGCCAGAACAACGTTTCTTTTTCTCCGTTGTGTTTCAGAGCTTATAACTTCCTGTTTTGGTTAGAATGGCCAGGACCAAGCAGACAGCCCGTAAATCCACCGGTGGCAAAGCTCCCCGTAAGCAGCTGGCCACTAAAGCTGCCCGGAAGAGCGCGCCTGCCACTGGGGGAGTGAAGAAGCCTCATCGTTATCGCCCCGGCACTGTAGCCCTGCGAGAGATCCGCCGCTACCAGAAATCAACTGAGCTGCTCATCCGCAAGCTGCCGTTCCAGCGCCTGGTGCGTGAAATCGCCCAGGACTTCAAGACCGATTTGCGCTTTCAGAGCTCGGCTGTTATGGCCCTACAGGAGGCGAGCGAAGCCTATTTGGTGGGGCTCTTTGAGGATACCAACTTGTGCGCTATTCACGCCAAGAGAGTCACCATCATGCCCAAGGACATCCAGTTAGCTCGACGTATCCGAGGCGAGAGAGCTTAAAGGCTGCTTAGCCATCTTCCAAATGACCCAACGGCTCTTTTAAGAGCCACTAAATTTACACTTAAAGGAGTTGTAGCACGCCTATAACTTAAGCGTTCTGAGATGGCACAGCATTGCGGGTAAACTGCTTTATAATTTAGTCCTAGTAGTTTCTCCAGTCCTTCAGTAAAATGCATTTATTCCCTATTAATGTCTAAAGAAAAACAGTGCCAAACAGAAAGTTACTATTTAAAACTTTAGCTTCAAGTTCCTTTCCCACTTTGAGGTGATTATGTGACAAACTCTAGAAATATTTTATAAAAATTAACTTGCAATTCTAAGAACAAAAGTGGTAGACTTCTGTGGGTGGCGGTAGTCAAAGGATTTTTAATTTTACTTGTAATCAGATTGATCACGTGGAAACCTTTTATTCTCAGTCTGGTTAAAAGTAACCTATAAACAAGTCGCCAATGAATTATTTTGGATTAGGGTATGTGAATGATGAGCAGGAGGCTCGAACAACCCCTTTGTAAAACAAGCCAATCTAATTGGAAACTAAACACAAACGCGATCTTTTTAGAGGAGGGATGGAAGATGCGAGACAAGGAAAGCGACATTATTGTGTCCTGTTCTCCTTAACGCCGCATATTAAGCCTGGTAGATTCTTTTGCTCGAAGATGTATCAGAATGAAACTGTAGACACCGAAACGTAATCCTTTCATTTATTGCAAGTAATTACCATTTAAGAACTTCTCCAGTCTTTCATGAATTTAAGGCAGGACTGAGGGAAATTAGAGAGATCCTTCATGAGGGCGCAGTGCCCCACAGTCTCAGAGGAGAGAATTACTGAAGGTTAGTTGTGCCGCCCTCTAGATAATCACAAATTAAAACAAAATATGAGGCTCGAGAGAGGTTTCAGCCCGTTCTGTGGGTTAGCGATTATCCTCGCCCCTTTCTTATCTCCGGGAATTTGTGTACGTGATGGTTGTTCAGCAGTTAAGAGAAAGAGAACAGGGATTACTTTGTTAATAAATTGGTCGTTTTGAAAAAAAAATAGCGAGACATGGAGCCTCTGATATAACAGAAGAAATAAATATGTACCGAGGTGGCAGAAAAGGGAAGGTGGTTTTGTAGACGGGGGGAGGGGGGGGCACAAAAAAGCGGTACTGGGATGGTTCAAGGATCCTCAATTTCAGGGAACCAGCCAGCTTGTGACGAGCGCTTCTATTCTGTGCTTTCAGAGCTCGGCCGTTATGGCCCGATAGGGGGCCAGCGAAACCTACTTGGCGCGGCTCTCTGAAGATAACTTTAACCAGTGTGCTATTCGCGCCAAGGGAGTCACCATCCTGCCCAAGGACATCCAGTTACGTCCGTAGTGAGAGGGTTACAGGCTGCTCAGCACAGCCATCTTCTGCAATTTCCAAACGACTCTTTTAAAAGCCACTGTATTCGCACTGAAAGGATCTGTAACACTCCCGTAATTTGTAACATTTGTTAATGTTTATATTTGTTCTTATATTAACAACCCTAAATAGTAAGATTATTCAGATAAACTAGAACGGGAGGGGAGAAAACATTTGAGTTTTAGCTACAGGAATTTAAATGACAGAAACAATGAGGCAAACCAATTATCCTTCAGGCAAACAGAATGTATACATTTTGAATACGCAGATAAGGATGATATTCATGGAGCCAAAACTTTATTCGAACCTCTAGAAATCTTCAGTTAGAGAACTGAACAGTGTAATCTGATAAAATATCAAATTTTATTTACCGGACAAACCGTTTAGCCATTTTATATCTGGTGGGGATGACACCTCATCGACTATTGCTTGGGAAGTGGGGAAACGAGAACGAGGGACACCGACATTTTTCATTACAATTTGAAACCCCGATATAGTTTAAATGGACTTAATGCTATTTACTAAAGCGAAATCAGTCCCCACCTCCTCTCGATTTAGGGGACATACGCAATTTAAAAAAATGCTTTCACAAGTCGCCGGAGACTAAAGCACTTTTAAAAAAATACACTGCGTTTGAAAAACATAAGCACGAACAGTTAATGATATCAGAGCTCTTTGGATGAGGAAATGGATGGCTCTTAAAAGAACCTTTGGGTTATAGGTGTTCGTACTCTTACAGCAGACGATTTATTTGGAGCTGGTGTACTTGGTGACGGCCTTAGTGCCCTCAGACACAGCGTGTTTGGCCAACTCCCCCGGCAGAAGCAGGCGCACAGCGGTCTGGATTTCCCGGGAAGTGATGGTTGAACGTTTGTTGTAATGAGCCAGACGAGACGCTTCCCCAGCGATACGCTCGAAGATGTCGTTCACAAAGGAGTTCATGATCCCCATGGCCTTAGAGGAAATACCGGTGTCCGGGTGAACTTGTTTCAGCACTTTGTACACGTAGATGGAATAGCTCTCCTTTCTAGTCTTTCTGCGCTTCTTATCGCCCTTCTTTTGAGTCTTAGTAACAGCTTTTTTAGAGCCCTTCTTGGGAGCGGGAGCAGATTTTGCTGGCTCAGGCATCTTGATAAAAATTATTGTATTTTAAAATACTCGATGTACGCTACTCCTCAATCCCTAAATACCTAATAACAGTACAGTATAATAGCGGCAGCCCCTCTACTTATAGAAGCCTTATGCAAATTGTGCGTTTCCCTTTCCTCTTTTTTTATTGGACGTGAAAGTCAAGATCCGTCCTCTGCGGCACATTGTACAGGGCTATTGGTCAGAGTTAGATCCGCATCACCATTGGCTGCCCAGACAATAAATATTTTTCAATCTATCATAAATCGTTATGGTATGAGCGCGGGTTGCAGAGCGTCATTTCTTCACTGTTCTTGTATGAAGTAGTTGTGTGAGAGCACAATTTAAGATAAGCTATCAGGGAAATTAAGATAGTAAAGTGAGACTTAAGAACAAGTCTCGCTTCGTGTTTCTTCTCTGAATCTAATGAAAACATACTAATGCAAAATAACGTATCCATCCTTTTCTGTTCTTTCGCAACAATACAGCACCTTTTAGAAAGTGCACTAGGCTATTTATGAGACTTGTATTAAATCAACAAAATGAGAAATTGTACACACACATTTTCCTTTATAGGTTATTTTTGCCGTTGAGAAACAATATACAAAGAGCCATGAATCTGACTGGAAACCAGAAAAAATTCCTTAGGAGGTAATTTGTCGTTTTCTCGAGATCGCTCACCTCGAATGTGGGGGCGGAGAGTATGAAACACCGAATCCCCCTTAAGAACAAAATTACTGGCCAATCCTTAGAGTGGGACTTTTAAACAACTGGTTTCAATCCACTCTCAAAGAGGGCAGAAAGTGAATTGTTTATAAATCGCCGTTTCCTATCACACCGTTCTCTAGCCCCCTCCCCGACAGAGACTGAAGCTGATACAGGAGTAATGATCGTAAATATCCTTTCGTAAACAAACTCTTGCCTTCCCTTACACGATAGCTGTTAGCGCTCACTCCCCTAACAGCAATGTATAGAAATGATCCTCGGCTCCAATGCAGGGCTGCTTCAGTTTGCTTGTGCTTCCAAGTTCGATTTTTTTATATACTTTAAATAACAGCAGATTTAAGCCCCACGTTGATGTCTAGCAGGGATGGTAAAACTGCAGCATGACGCAGTATAAGGAACGACCATCTCAAGGGGCTGTTTCATATTCCTTCCTAATGATGCATAACCATACATTTTATTTGCCCCCCCCAGTGATTCTTGCGACTAGTCGAGATGCGAACGCATCATTGAATAAGCACCATGACATTAGTAAGTGAATCTAGTGTTTCAGCTCCTTTTGGGAAGGGATGGGTGGCTCTTAAAAGAGCCGTTGGTTTTTTAATAGGAAGTATCTTGCGTCATTTCACTTCTTCTTAGGCGCGGCCCTCTTCGCCTTCACTGTTTTGGGTTTCGTCGGCTTGACCTTGACAGCCTTGGGCTTCACTGCTTTGGCCTTAGCGGGGCTCTTAGCTGTCTTCTTAGGCTTGGCCGCTTTAACCTTTTTCGGACTCTTGGCCGTTTTTTTGGCCGCTGCAACTGGTTTCTTGACTTTTTTCGGGCTCTTTTTCGCCACCGGAGCCTTTTTGGGTTTCTTGGCGGCGCTGGCGGGCTTCTTGGCAGCTGCTTTCTTAGGCTTTGCCGCTGGCTTCTTCTTGGGAGCCTTTTCCTTAGTTTCACCAGTCTTCTTGCTAAGCTTAAAAGAGCCTGAAGCACCGATACCCTTAGTATGAACTAAGGTGCCCTTATTCACCAGACTTTTGAGCCCCAGCTTGATGCGGCTGTTGTTCTTCTCCACATCGTAACCTCCGGCGGCCAGAGCCTTCTTAAGAGCGGCCAACGAGACCCCCTTGCGCTCCTTGGAAGCGGACACCGCTTTGGTGATCAGCTCGGTCACACTGGGACCCGCGGCCTTCCGGAGTTTGGAGCCTTCTGCCACCTTCTTCGGCTTTTTAGCTTGAACCTTTGAAACTGGAACAGGAGCTGCAGCAGCAGCCGCTGCTGTCACTGCAACAGCAGGCGCAGTTTCCGACATGATCACGCTGTACATATACAGAGTCTTTACCCACGGCTCCCGCCCGTAGATGCCTTTATTTATAGAGACGAGCTGCTCTCTGATTGGTGAGTTTAAGAACCCGCCCAGCCGCAAGGCGGACAGAGCCTTTCTCCCCGCTCAGTTTGTGTTTCTTCGGAGGAAATAAAATGCATTTTTTGCACAATATTTGTCACGGAATCACCCCATTTTACAATCATGAGAAGGTGAAATAGGACATTTTAATCTGTCAGTATTTTCTTTTGAAAATAATAATACTGTGTTAAAAAAGACCCAATAAATCTTGCATCCTGGAGCTTGATGGACCTCCGGAGAGAGAAAGTTTTGTTTTTCTTTGTAAATTCAAAATGTTCTTTTAGCAATAAGATCAGAAAAATAATGAAATACTAATCTTCAGAGGGTCTTCTCCAAAACATATAAGGAAGTGTGTGATTTGTATCAATGTTCTCGTTATAAACTGATTTAAACGAGACAGAGGTAGCACAAACTAGATTTCAGCTTTGCTCACCAATGTCTATAACCCTTGACTACTAGGAAATAGTACTAAGTTAACTTAGTAGATCTTTCCATACCATCTAGACTAAAGTTCTGTGAAGGCTGTTTATTTCTCATAAGGGAATAATATGTGCTTTGTGGTATTATCCCCATAAAATTAGCTACTCATGGTACAATCCCAGATTTTAGTTCTTATAAAATAGGAAAGGGATGCACACCTTAGCCTGATAACCAATGCAGATATAAAAATATTAAAGCATAATCACTGGTTGTTTAATTCAAAATTACAAAGAAACAAATCATGTGCTAGGTAAAAAACAAACAGGGATTATTTTTTCTGTGAAATAATTAGAAATCATCCATTAATCTGAAAATAATGGCAGATGTGAAAGTGTGTGTGAATCTCTGTAGTTAAAATGATCTGAAAACACAATTCCTGTACCCCTTTAGCTTCTAAACTAGGGACAAACAGTGGTTGTATCTGGACAATCCACTTTGCTAGGTCTCAAATCAGTGCATAGGGACATTCCTGTATGTAAAGTCTGTGTCAACAGTACCTAGCTGTAGAAATTGAATGACTGTACTCAAGTGAATCTGAATAAATTATACTGGCAATGCCATTCATGTTTCTTTCCTTAAAGAAACACTTTATATGTATTCATTCATGATTGGCTCCAGTGCTTGACTCATGTAATAAAGGAGTGTTGTATCCATTAGGATTTAAAGCCCTGCTTAATAGCATCACATTCATTAAATGAGTATCTTCTCCTTGGAGACAAATCTCTGGAAGGGAGAGGTTGACATATGAAAGGCGTAACACCCTTTGAGCCTGTGGGGACAGAAATGGTAGTAGGCCCTGAGAAGGGTTTGCATAAGCCAAGGTAGAATCTCTTTTCTTTAACCTTATCCTGACCACAGTAGGTGAGGTATTTGGAGCACCCTGGAGTCTCTGGTGAGCTGTTGCCTTCAATCTGTGCCTGTTAAGAGGTTGTGTATAATGAGGTTTGGGTTAGTGTAACTGGAAAAACTCAATCCTTCCCTCTGTTCTTACAGTACAGTGCAATTAGTTGGAAGCATTCTTCTCTTCCATTTCTCTATTTTCTTATTCATTCTTTCTTTTTTTTTCTCTCCCTTCATCAGTGGAGTCCCCAGCCTAGGTCACCCTAGCTATGGAAGAGGGTATGTATGTGAATGGGGCAATTTGGGAAATCTCATCAATGGTGAATCAAATTCCCCCAAAACACACTCCTTTTCTTCTTTCAAACACACATTTGCACACATGTTCCCATCCCTAAAAAATTTGGAAAGTTCCCCTTTTGTTATTTATTAGAATAAATGAACCACCAGTGCTGAAGGAACGGCAGGGACTGTGAACAGTTCCTGGGCAGGGGAGGGAAAACCAATGGACATGGCACCTCCTCTTTTATCAAAGTGTGCAAAAGGTAACAACGTCTTTTTTTCAAATGTAGCCTTACTTTGTTGTGTCATGGAGAAACTCAGCAGGTCTGTGAGCATATATGATGGCTAGCATCTCAGTCACAAGGTAGCCTAATAAGGATATGTGGGCACTTCCAGGTTTAATAGCCAGAGCACTGTGTCTTGCCCATTCTGTGGTTGAGATGCAGGGAAATGGAAACTCAAAGCAGTGCACATTCCCCTGTGATGCAGACAGCAATTAGGAGAGTGTGGCCTGGGGTGCTTATAGAGAGACCACTCTCGCCGTGCCCTTTTCTACACATGAGAAAGTTGGCATGCATAGTCCCAATAGTAATACACTTCACATCCCTATTCTAAAAGGTTCCTAATGGTGCAGCAGTGATCACACTAGACAATAAAAAACAAACAAAAACACTTAACCTCCCTATGGTATTCCACTCTGCCAATTTAATGGGTACTATGGCAATATGGATGGGGATCACCCTTGAGGGTGCCAATAGTCATCAGAGGGATGAAGCTTTCCATTATTACAAACATGAGCTAGGTTTGCAAGGGAAACCTAGAGGTGAAAGTGTTCTGTCGTCCATTACCAATCCCATGGACCATCCACTCTCAATGGGGATGGAGGGGGAGATTTTACTGGAATGGTTACAGCCAATAAATAAATAATAATAATAATAATAATATTTCACGTCATAATTTATTTAGATAAAGAAAAGAGATGGTAATGTACCCCAAACTTATTGGTGCCTCCAATGTAACAGATAACCCTGGTGGGATCAATTTTAAAATTATTCTTGCTATGTAAATAAATATCACATCTTTTAAAATTATTATTATTGATTTGTTTGTTGTTTCAGTAATGAAGCATGAGTTTATATTATTTGCTGGATAGCCTGGAATGTTGCCCATTACTGTAATGCCAGACACTGAGAAAGGCAAATCTCAAAAGGTTCAACAGTTTGGTTCAGTCTGTGCTAGTATTAAACAGAATCTGTTTAAGCCCCTTCTCATGGACCTTCTCCCTGGCACCCCTTTACTATGAGGAGGTTTCTGCTTCCTATCTGATAGCAGTACCTTGGAGGACAAGCTTGACCTCCCTTGTTAGCTGATGAAGGGCAATGAGTTTGTGACAAATCAAAAGAATTGAGTTTGAGAATCCAGAGACAAACTTTAAGAAAACATCAACAATAAAACCACAATCTCCCTTGGGAGAGGAGTACTTCCCTTTTATCATCTCACCTGAATATTCACATGAGAGATTGGTGATGGGGAGTAATAGTCCTGGAAGAGGAATACATCTCATGGCTGCCATAAAAATGTTGATTACAATGCTGAACTTGATGAGACAAGTGTAAGGATGTTGTGTTGATAAGGGGCATGTTCAGGGCCAACAGGAGAAGAGATGCTAATGAAACTGTCCTAGCGCCTGATCAATTCAGGGGAGTTACAAATCAGCCTACCTGGCACAGGCTCTGCTAAGGAGAATGAGACAGCCCAGATCCACCTGTGAGTAGTTAATTACCTATGTGGCTGGGTGGCAGAAATGCCTGGGCCTAATACAAGTGTATGAAGGCTCAGTTAGGTGGTTCTAAGACACAGAGAGGAAGCTCATGATGAAAGGGGCTTTTCAGGGAAGGTACGTAGAGATCTTACTAGAAAAGAGGGTTAGGAAAGGTGTTCCTGGAGGTAGCAGATTCTGATAGTGTTATGAGCTCAAAGGCCTAGGAAGATCAGTCCCAGGGAAAGGCGCTTAGTAGATGGTGGTAAGCAGTGCAGGTTGTTGAGGAACTACATGCTGCTTCAGAGGAGACTATAGCTGTTTGGCATCTGCATGGGTCCTGAATTCAGGAACACCTTCCCAGCTGATGGTAAGAGCCTGCTTCCAGGAGAGGGTCCCTGGTTGAAAGGGCTTTAGTGGTGATGAGCCTGGTCAGAGAAGCTGGAGGGACTCAGATGGAGGCAGATAAACTAAGCTTAACACACATGTACCCTGTTTAGGTCAGTGGGGTGAAGACCTGCTTGCAAATCTGTGTGGCCAATGATTAAATAAAACTAGACCCTTGAAGTATCAATTGTCATATACAAGCCTCGCTGAACTTAGTGATAGCCTGTAAGAGGAAACTGAGGCAGCGACAGACTCTGTTGCTCCCCATCAAGCTGCCAGAGGTTATGCAGCATTGACACAAGGGGGAGCTCTGGGAGTAAGTGCCCATCCTATAACAGAAATCCTCTTACAATTTAAACAGTTAATGCAGGTCTGAGATTTAATATCAAGTTATTGATGGCTTATTCCCTTTTTTGTTAACCATTATACCACTTGCTCAGTTTGCAGTACACTTGAATCTCCTGCTTCAGAAGCCAGGTATTTAGATCCTTTCTGGATGGAGCCACCCCATCTCCCCCCACAGTTAGAGAAATACAGTTCTTTGGGTGCATCAACATGGACATGTATACAAATCGCTCTACATTCTCACTTTCTCCTGAAGAAATCCCCCGAGCGGGGGGTAATGTGTATGATTAGTTCTAAATATCTTTTCAAATAAGAGGTGATGTGGAGGTCACTGTCTCTCACATAAACAACCTTGAGAGTGTAGAACCTCACTCTCCTGAAATGTACACAATGATTATCATGATAATATCTAGCTCTTATATACAGCTTTCATGTAGCTCTCAAAGTACTTTACAAAGGAGGTCACTATCATCATCACCTTTTTACAGATGGGGAAACTGAGGCAACAGAGATTAATTAACTGGGCGAGGTCACCCAGCAGACAACCTGGGTGGAGAGCTCAGGTCTTCTGAGTCCCCATTCAGTGCTCTGACCTGTTAGACAACACACAACCTTGAACCAAAACCCAGCCAGGCACTTCAGACACCAAGTATCTTGTAATAAATAAGACCAATCTTTACCCAGTGAGGCCCGTACCTCCTAACTTTCCCTTATGCAGAGCAGAGAGTTCCTCTTCTTTTTGTCCCAAAGTCTGCATTCTTCTCAGAGAAATACACTGCCTCCTAATCAAACTTCACTGGCACCTGGAACAAGCACACTCCATTCAATGCTGATTATTTGTGGCAGAGCTAATCTCATTGTAGGAACTTTAATTTTGAATTTAATTACATGCTTTGCATTTCCAGGGTGATCAGCCAGCCAGGTTTATTGGCTTTTGTCCTGATTGGGCAGAGCAGTCCTAGTGTCCCAAAAGGTTCTACTGGCACAAGGGTTTTATTAGTCACCCTCTCCCTATTCTTCTCTTGCAGCCATTTGACCTAGTTCTTTCTGGGGTAGGCCAGAATGCACAACCTTCAAGGTGCTGTCTATACATATATATTTAGAGTGCTGGTAGGACTCACTACCCCAAGTCTGTCAACCCGGGCTGGAGGGCTTGGTCTAAAATGCTGCATAGACCCAAACTCTGAGACCAGCATTTAACAAGCAAAGCAAATAGACAGAGGTGGTGGCAGCACTGGGGCCCAGTCAAGGCAGCCAGGACCTAATGGCTTATATGGTCGTGTTTAAGTGACGGAGAAGAGGGAAGTGATGGGTTAGAATGTGTGAGTGACTGGTGCAGGGCTGTAATTAGGGTGACTAGAAGATGCATGACTGGGGGAGAGGAAAGCCAAGGTAGCCATCTCAGAAGGTGAGAGAAGCAAAACAGGAGCTGGCACTTCTTCCTCCAGCCCACCCTAGCTGTCAATACCTTGCCGGGCAAGCATCAAGCTCTCATTAGAGACAGCTCTGCCTCCTGCCACATTTGAATATGAGACTTTGAAGAAAAAAAAGAAAAATATCTACATTTAGAACATTTATCAATTTCCTGTAGTTAGTGACCACATGTTTGCAATAACAAGTCAAAATTTACAACATTCTAAGCACTGGAATCCTCTGAGCAGCTATGAACCTGAGATTCTTTTACATTTCATTGTTCTAGAGCAGGGCCACCTCTAGCAATTTCGCCGCCTCAAGCACGGTGGCACGCCGGGGGGGCACTCTGCCGCTCACCAGTCCCGCAGCTCCGGTGGACCTCCCGCAGGCATGCCTGCGGATGCTCCACCGGAGCCACGGGACCAGCAGACCCTCCGCAGGGAAGCCTGCAGGAGGTCCACCGGAGCAGTCTGCCACTCTCCCTGCAACCGGCAGAGCACCCTCCGCTGCGTGCCGCCCCAAGCATGCGCTTGGCGCACTGTGGCCTGGAGCCGGCCCTGCTCTAGAGATGGGTAGAGCTCTATGGTCATGAAGAAAGCAGGTGCTCTTCTGTCTCTTTAGCCTGGAGTTTCTTTCTTTGGCACTGCAGTACCTTTTTATAAAACAAATAGGGGGAGAGTATATCCTGACTGGTCCTTTCACTTAGTTACTGTCTCTCATGCCCAGAAAGTCAATCAATCAGAGAGATGTCAACCACTACCATTACCATCCTTGTCATTTCTCCCAGTTAGTAAAGAAAGGTGTTTTGTTTATTGACAAAACAGGACAGTCTTTACTCTGGTATCTGTTCTTTCAAAGTAATCTCCTTTCCCAGTTCACTGTACTATTAATCTTACTCCTGCCCCATCTCCGTGACACTATGCCCATTCTCCCAGCAAACCATGCCAGTTCAGATGTTAAGAGAAACCACACTATTCCTCTGTCCTATTAACATTCAATGGCAAAGGCTTTGCTGCCATCTTGCTGAATATCACTATCCATTATTCCCATAGCCTCTCATCATTAAGGTGGTCAGATTCTTCCTTTCTCTTTCTCAGACACTCCTACCTACCCACACAAATGGAGCTTCCCAGGTGATGCTGCTATGTGTTCTTTTAAGAGAGAAACTCTTCATCTCAATACAGTCAAGTAGTATAAGGATTGTTGTAGACAATAGAAAAGTCCTTTGAGACCAAACCAAGGTAATATGTCCTTGTTTTACCATAGTATCTAAAGTTCCTTTTACCTGTACCCCGCTTTACCTCTCATTTGAATTATCCAATTGTATATTCTTACCTGTGGCAGACTCACTGACAGTCTTCTGTCAGGGCTACCACTAGGTCTCTGCATAATGTTCCCAGACCTGGGCCTGGATGTCTTCAGGCAAGATTGTCAGGAACTATTCTAGAATTACTAGTTTCATGGTTTGCTTCTTGGTATGGATCTCTGGTTTCAACCATTTATGAAGCTGCTTGTAAACCGCTCTGGGTCCTTCAGCATCTTGGAAGAAGAAAGGCCTAAAACACTGATGGCTTTGTGTGCAGCTGATGTACCACAGAAGGATTGCTTCCATTGCCTTATTGTAGTTACCTGCTTCTCTTATAACCAGGCCTCTATAAGCCTGTTGTGCTTTTCCTTTGAGATATGACAGCAAAACTTTATCCCTCCCTTAGGCCACTCTTTCAAAGGTCTTGAGATATATCTCAGTACCATCTTTCATTGTGAGCCTCCATAGTTTCAGGTCTTCTTAGACTTGCGTCAGTGATGGCCCCAGCACGACGGTTCCATAAGACCAGCAATACTTCTTGCCATTGGTAATTTTGATGCCATTATATCACCTCACATTGGTCATTCAGAGTCCATTGTGGTTTCAGCTATCTCATAAATCCACAATGGTCTCAGCCTGGACTCAAAGAAAGGTATTTCCTGCATGAGCCAATCTTTCTTTCACTGCCTCAGAGCCTAGTAGATTTTACTTCTCTGCCTTTACATTGCATCATCTGCTGAAAAGAGCATTTTCTGCCATAAATCTTGTTCTGAAGTCATAGCCTGCCTCAGGGTGTTCTTATTTCAGGTTCCACTTTCATTGCTACTGCATTTCTCTATCTCATGCCTGCATCTGGAGAAAGATGTACAGACTCTGAATTTGTGTATTCATTTGTCTTACTTAGGTCACTACAACTGGTTCCATCCCACTTCTGATGCAGCATATATTGGGTTGCTCATTGTGAACCTGTGAGTGACATTTTGGAAACTTCAAGTCTGTCAATAGAGAAGAAAAAGTTCACATTCACAGAGATTCTTTTCCTACAGTTCATGTGAAATGAAAAACACATGAAAATTATATATACACACACAACTTCATTACAGCAAAAGAAAATCAAACCTTTTCTCAGGCCACCATTGGTGAACCATCCTCCTCCTTTAAAATAATCACTCATGACATCCTCTGAAAATCAGATATTACTCATATAAAATACCCAGATTTTAGATGTTGCACTCAGTCCTCCACCATTGATTGCATGAACTTCGCACAAAGAGGAAGGCAAACATAGCTTCTATACAGAATGGCAGCAATCTATGCAAGCATACTGAAATCTCACTGTAAGGGACACCTTGGGAGACAAGATCACTATTTGTTAGAGTGGAAGTGACAGAGACCATTATGTTATAATTAATTCTTCATAAGGCTACAAGTCAGTCATGAAGGTCATAGATTCCGTGATTTTATGTGACCTCCGTGACTTCAGCCCCGGGGAACAGCAGGGCTTAGGCTTCTGTGATTTATTGTTTATTGCCTGCATCCTGTCCATGACTTTTACAAAAATACCCATGACAAAAATCTTAGCCTTAATGGTGCATAATGGATTCCATTTTAGCACTGTTGTCAGTTACTCATAAGTTTCTGAAATCATCATCTTTTCAATGATATTTTCCACACTGGGTCTCTGCCCAAAGGTGGTTTGTAAAGCCTGCAGGGAAAACAGCTCATCCATTTTTAATCATAAATTGGGGGAACCCTTTACTCGTTATATATGTGACACTTTCAAATGTCTTGCAGCCAAAACAGCTGGAAGTTGAAAGATGAAAGTTGACACAGAAACAGTCCTCACTGAGGAGTAATAATTTTCCTTGTTCCTTGGTTTTATTCAGGCTCAGCTTTAAGTCTGAAAACTGTGCACCACCAAACATGAGGAGATGAAGGTGGCTGTTTTGTTCTGGCACACAGGAAGGATTTGAAGTGCTGGCATATGGATAAGCCATGCAGTGAAGCACAGACAAGTTAAGATAGCTGCACAGTGAAGGGATTATCCTAATATATTGCTTCCAATCAGCAGGGAAAACAGGGGCTGAGCTTCTGAGCATCTTGTAATATATAAAGGGACAGGAAAAGGTCTCCTGTGGATTTAAAAAGATGCACAGAAGGAACCCCTGTTCTGATGTATCTTAGCAGCTCTGCAGCTGGTGTCTTCCCCCAGCCCCTCATTTCTCTAGATACACAGGACAAGGCTAGAAATGGTCTTTAAAAAAAAGATGATGAAACAGTTTGATGAACTTCTGCCAGAATTTTTTGGGCTTCCAGGGGTTCTTGCTCCGAGTAAAATTGGGCAGAGAATGGTAATTCAATTTTACAAAGAATGTCTTTTTTGTGTTGTTTTTCATTCTGAACCATAATGAATCCATATTTTGAAACCATCCACATACAAAAATTATCATTCTCCCATCACTTCTATGTGGGACAGTCTAATGGTGCCTAGCCAAATAATTTCTTATTATGGAACTTACCCATACTATTTTCACTGCTTTCTTACTTTTTGCAAGTCAAAACAGCACTGAAGAATTTGAGAGTGGATCTTCTTTTATATTTATTTTTATCTTTTAAAAATCCCTAGGAAATACCATAGGAAATGTACTTTAGTAGAATGTTGAAGTTGCATAGTTAAACATTGTTTAGTAAGGGTATGTCTACCCTAGAAACTGCAGCTGTACCACTATAGTGTATACGCTAGAACAGGGATGGGCAAACTACAGCCTTTGGGCCGGATACAGCCCCTCAGGGCTTTGGATCCGGCCCACGGCGCCGCCAGCACCACATCCCTGCAGCCCTCGGGTGGGGGAAGGGGGGCAGAGGGCTCTATGCATTGCCCTTACCTCCAAGCACCTCCCCCTACAGCTCCCATTGGCCGGGAAAGGGGAACCGTGGCCAACAGGAGCTTCGGGGAGGTACCTGGAGGCGCGGCTAGGGCAGTGCATGCAGAGCCCTCTGCCCCCCCTGCCCCCAGGGGCTGCAGCGCTTCCTGGAGTGGTGCGGGGCTGGGGACAAGACAGGCATGCAGGGAGCCTGCCCTGGCCCCAATGCATGCCGCTGCAACCCCAGAGCTGCTTGAGGTAAGCGGGGTCTGAGCCCGACACCTGTCTGCACCCTGCCCCACAACTCCCTGCCCTAAGCCCTCTGCCTGCACCTTGCACCCCAACTCCCTTCCCTGAACCCCCTCGTACACCCCACACCCCTCCTGCACCTCAACCCCCTACCCTGGGCTCCCTGCTGCATCCTGCTACGCCCCAGCCCTGAGCCCCCTGCTGCACCCTACACCCCTCTTGCACCCCTGCCCTGAGCCCCTCCTGCACTCGGCACCCCTCCTGCACCCTAATCCCCTTTCCTGAGCCCCCTCATACACTCCACAACCCTCCTCTGCCCCAATCCCTTGCCCTGAGCCCCCCTCTGCACACCGCACCCCCTCCCACACCTCAACCCCGGATGTGGCCCTCAGCCCAAAAAGTTTGCCCACCCCTGTGTTAGAGCAATGTAAGGGTTCTTCCATCACTGTAGTAAATCCACCTCTCTGAAAGGCAATCAGTAGGTTCACGGAAAAACCTTCCATCAGCCTAATGGTGTTTACACCGAGGGTTAGGTCAGCTTAATTACATCACACAGTATGCGAAAAGCTGAAGTTAAAGTTACAACTGCAACTTTAACTCTACTCCTTTTGTGAGTGTTATGATACAGACTTTAATCCTATGATTATTTAGGCCTTGTCTGTACTACACATGATTTTTCAGTACAGCTATACCAGGAGGACCCGTACTATAGACCACAGTTTATTTCAACAGAAGGAGCTTTCTGTTGGCATAACAACACCATCTCTGTGAATGATGTTAGCTATGAGGCACTATGAGCATTTTTGGGGGTTTTTTTGCTAGCACAGCTATGTCAGTCAGCCAACATAGTTATGCCGACAAAACCTTATATCATAGATCAGTCCCTACTAACAAAAATAATCTAACATAATATACTTTTTTCTACAATTGTAGATAAACATTTGTAGGAGTCTTCTAATATGTGTATTTCTTTGCATGTGCCACATAGTCTATGAAAGTCTTTTTTTTTTTCTGAAAAGTACAGAGTAAATTGTATTTACACCATTTACTACACATTATGGGCCAGATTTGCCACTTCATTATACCACTTTTGTCTTGGCGTGAAATCTCCTGAAATCCAGTTTATTCATCTTTAAAATATGGTAACAACTCACTCACAGAGAGAGGAGGTGTGGTATGAGGCATCAGAGGAAAATGCTCAATATATAGATGTTTTACTGAAAACTAGATGAAAGTAATCCAGGACACTGGGATACAAGGACCCTGTGGCTCTGCCCCTGGATCATAGGCCCAGTTCCTACTGAGGATGGCAGGGTCTCATCATCCCCACTCCCTCATCTTCCAGGAGTAGCAGCAGAGGTTCCCTCTCATCCTTGGTGAGACAGAGGTGGCAAAATGGTCTGGCCCATTACTTATCCCAGTGTAGCTGTTTTGGTGGGTGAGCGGTCCACACCCTCTGCCCTCTTCTTCTTCCACACATAGTCCTCCCCTGGGTGGTGCTGACAGAACTATGGGTTTGGGAGTTAATACCCCATTGAGATGAAAGGGGCTGTTCACACATCTCAGAGCTATTGTTTCAAGCTGCCTGTAAATTCAAGCAGCCATCCCGATCACATTGCTGAGCTTTTCTTTGCAATCATAACAGCTACAGACTTAACTTTCATTACCCCCGCCTCCTCAAAAAAAAAAAAAAAAAAAAAAAAAGAGAGAGATATTGATGCAATCACATGACTTCTTGGTCAGTTTCCTAGGAATGAGCCTAAAGTTCTTGTTCCTTTATCGATACTTTCCTGTACTCTACAAACAGGCAGTCAGCTGAAAGGCCCTACAGAGTGGCAAACTACACTTGAACTAACACACCTCCTGGGCACATTAGGTTTCAAATAGATAGGAGGAGGTAAGAGAAAAGCAGACTTGTAAGGATCGTTAGTTGGTGTCTAGAGAAGACCCAGAGCACGTGACAGGGTCAGTGAGGTCCAGAAATCTCTTAAACACTGGAGTGGGAACTCCACTGTTCAGGCTGGTGTAAGGAAAGTGAAAAAGGGTGGAGGAGAGAGCCGTACAGCTAGTTTGCAGCCAACAGAGGGCGCAAATACCATGGCTAGCTTTTTTTGCCAGCTCTGTTAATCTGGGTCTTTCTCCGCCCAGAAGCACGAGCCAATCATTCTGTTCTTTTTTTCTTCCTCTCCCCAGACACCGGATGCCTTTCTCTGGGGGATGTAGCCTTGGTGGCAGGAGAGAAGGTGAATGAGTGGCCTGTGTGGCTGCCTGAATAATGAAGAAATCAGGGATCAGGTGATCAGGCTGTCACACACAGACACATTTTTATTGACGCACTGGCTTTGACAGGCAAATGCATTCCTATCCAGTTAAAGCAGCAAAGAGATCCAGACTAACAGGGCTACCTCTCTGATACTTGACTTCCTATCTAGTTGTTTGTGAGGGCAGAATTTAGGTGGTGTGTGTGTGCGTGCGTGCGCATACACACACACAAACACTAGCTGAATGAAGAAACCCACAACTGGCTGTGAAGGCCCCTTTCTACACAAGCAAAGGATGGGAAGGTTTCCAAAGACACCGGAGATTGCTTTAGCTATCTGTCCGTCAAGCAGAGGTATAGGGAAGCAACAATTGACTAGAAGATCTGTCAATACAAGTTAAAAACAGTTTAATCTCACCCTTTCTGGTGCTGAGAGGAAGTCTGGAGTCTGTCTGAATATAGAACTCCCTCCCTGCAGTGGCAACTTTAGTTATAGTTGAGTCACTCCCTCAATCAAAGTTCTGCCACTGGGTCAAGAAACCTTGGTATCATTCAAGCCATGAAAACTGGTGAGGATGTATATGTGCCCGGACAGAGTAGACATTTACTGGGCAAGGGGAGATTTTTAATTTGTGGTGGTGGTGGTATTACAGTTGAATACACAACAGTATGTGAGGGTGACAGAGAGGTTATGACAAATTACCGACCCATGTGATAAATGAATGTACTATGCGTCTCTGAGAACTAGTCTAGCTCCCTAGGGACTTATTCAGACATTCTGAACCCATGAGCGGTTTCCAACAGCCTTATTAACTTTCCTAACCTCAGACCCCCTCAAATGTGGAATTCCCAGCCCCTTCCTCCCCCCGAAAAGACACTTGCCTGATGCAGAGAAGATCCATCCTGGGCTATTGACAGCTTAGCTATACATGAAAATGTCATGTCTTTAAACTCTGATACCGTATCTCACATCCTATTGACTAGGCAAGAGGGGAAGGTTGATTCCTACCATTTGCTTCTAGTTCTAGATGGGTCTGAAATAATGGGCTTGGAGATCATGACGTGTTTCATTCCCTCAAAGCTGTTTTAGGCGATTTGTGGGGATGTTTTACATATGTTAGTTACATTTTTCTTTCCCTCTCAACTTGGTACTTTGGACTCGTGGAAGGCTGGGTTCTGTTCTGCACATCACTGGGCACAGCCCAGAACAGGGGCTTCAGTGGGGGAAAGGCAACTTAATGCCATCTCTGTGCTGCCCAAATGTTGAGCTGTTGCAGGGACCGGCAAGGCTCTTGGCGTAAGTTACAGTATCCCCAGCATGCTATAGCCACACTCCCTGCTGCACTAGACCCACTAGTGACGTACACCTAGGGCATGGGCTGCAATGGGAGTTGTCTGTTATACCTCTGTAGGACCATGGGGGAATGCATTGCATCAGGGGAATTACCAGCTGGGGGAGGATCTAACTGGGTTGTCCCCTCTTTCTGCCACCAGAGAAGCATAAAGGCCATACCACGTCCCGGAATCAGAGCCCTGATAACCAAAGCACCTGGTTTTATATGGGGAGGGATACATAAAATCATGTTTGTGTGTGTGTACTCTGCTCATGCTTTCGCACTTTCCAGTTAACTTCACTCTCATTAACTCCCTTGATGTGCAGTTCACTTATTAACCAGTTATTTTTTCCTGTGATTAACATTGCTAACTAGAGGATCTAATTCAGTTCTTCTTAGACAGTCTCTGCCTAATATGTTAAATAAAGACTATGCAACATTCTTTGATCATGGCACAAAGGAAACGGTTACATTCCATATTGCAAAACCAGCACATAGTTTGGTAGGATGGGCAGTCTTTGATGTGAAGAGGCCTACGACTGAAACAGCAGGGGATGCTTCAGTCAGGACTAAGGGTTTGTCTTCAATACCAAGTTTTGTCAACAAAACTTATGTCCACACCCAAAAGTCAACAAAACAAAAATCGCCAAAGGGTGTTCACACTTGCTTCCTCTGGCGACAGATCATGTCCTCATTGTGGACACCATCATCAACAGTGTGAGCAATGCACTGTGGGTCAGTATCCCACAGTGCAGTGTTGTGGGAAGGCGGAGCTGATCCCAGTGTATTTTGGGAGGATTCCCTCCTAGTTCTCCCACAGCCACCTCAACCCTGCATATATGTAAAGTTAGTACAGCATTATGGAAGACTTTGTGGTAAAAAACACTATGTAAAGGTAAGTGATCACTATGTTTGTGTGTGCTTACCTTCACAGCCATAGGGGTTGAATTAGCATATATGTTAGGAAATAAACGATTCAAACTGAGAGTTTTAAATACACCAGTTATTTCCCTTCACGTCATGGAGAGATTAATGTCTGTTTCATTAACCATAAGGTATGTGCATTTAGTATTTCTACTAATACTCAGTCACATGTTCTTATCGCTGTTCCCAACTGATTATCACTGTTCTGACTGCACAATTACCTCCAGGGCCCATTACATCTTTATCTTGTCAGATAAGAGCAAACGGTCAGTAACTGTTCCATTGCTCCAGAACTATTCTGATTGGAGGATGCCAGTGCCTGAGTGGGCATGATGGCCTTTAAAATCCCCAGCAGTTCTCAGATCAAAGCATCACTGATATATACTGGGGACAGGGGGTACGCACTCAGATCCTTTGGCAAACATGGCAAGATGTCTGTCATGAATCTAGCAGGCAAGTAATATATAACTGCTACGTAACTTTACCCTCCTAGTTATTGTCACTCTGCAAGGGCTGCTCACAGCTGTGATGAACTTCTTTTAAAATAAATTAATTTTAGAGTTTCCAACATTTAATCTTTAAAAAAAAAATCCAGTCATTGAGTGTATTAATCTTTCTTGGTTACTATCTGTATAGGCTGAGATTTTCAAAGGAGGTTAAGGTGACTAATTGAAATATGATTTGGATACTTTGGGCGCCATTGAAAATTCCATCATAGAGAAATGGAGGTCCAAGAGGACCCAATGAGAGGAAAGATGGTCCAGTGGTTAGGGCCCAAACCTGGGACCCCAGTTCAAGTGTAGACAGTGGTGGGATAAAGATAAGAATCCAAAAGCCAGTAAAATTATTATTTTTCTTATTTATCGGCTAGCTGCTTATAAGCAGAGAAAAAGGAGTTTTTAAAAGCAAGTTTGCAGGGTTTTTTTTCTTTCTCTCTTCCTTCTGAGTACACTGAAGGCAGAGAGATTAAGGTTTAACAAGGGTCTTTTGTTAAACAAAGCAGGCTTAAGTGGCCAGCAACAAACTCCAGCAAAACACATCTGCAAATGAAAGGGTCTTCTATTTCTTTTTACTTTACGTGAAAGGCACTGTTGCTAGGCAACAAAGAAGCAGCAATTCAGGCAGTAAAACACCAGAGGGCACCCCAACACAAGAAAGCAGGAACCATGACTACCAAGGACCTGAAACAGGAACTGGCAAGACTGGATGCAGAGGCACACATCAGAGACGCCCACCACAAGCGAGACATGGAAAGAAAACAAAAAGACATAAAAATAAGAGAAAAAGAGGTGGAGCTGAGAGAAAGAGAAGACAAAATCAAAGAGCAAGCCTACAAAAGAGAGCAAGCAGCCAAAGAGGAAGCCTACAAAAGAGAACAAGAAGCAAGAGATGCAGCCCACCAATGAGAAATGGAAAAACAACAAAAACAGAGTGAAGAGAAGGAAAAAGAGAGAAAGCATGAAATAGACGTGGCACAGGCCAGGCAGCAGGCTCCAGCCAACCCTAACAACCCTTCTCCAATTATGGTTCCACATCCCAAGAAATTTCCCGCCTACAAGGCAGGTGATGACACTGAGGCCTTCTTAGAAAATTTTGAAAGGACCTGCCATGGATACAGCATCTCTGAAAACCAGTACATGATAGAGCTGAGGCCACTGCTCAGTGGACCTTTAGCAGAGGTGGCAGCTGAAATGCCTAAGGAAAACATGAACGATTATAAACTTTTTCAAACCAAGGCCAGTTACAGAATGGGAATAACACCTGAACATGCCCGTCAGCGGTTCAGAACCCTAAAATGGAACCCAAATGTGTCATTCCCCCGACACGCCTACCACATTGCAAAGAATTATGAGGCCTGGATATCAGGAACAAAGGTTAACAATATGGACGAGGTGCATCTCCTGATACAAATGGAGCAGTTCTTAGATGGTATTCCTGAGGAAATATAGAGGTACATCCAAGATGGGAAACCCAAAACAATAACCGAGGCAGGGGAGATTGGAGCCAAATGGATGGAAGTGGCAGAAAAGAAAAAACCTACTGTCAAGGGGAGCGAATACCCCAGGGGGCACTCTGACAATAAACCCTATAACCGAGGGCAGCACAAGACCCCACCGACAACCCAAGGAAAGCCACAGATGCCCTATTCTTCCACCTCACCAGTCTCCAGTAACCCACCTGGACCCAGTGACCAGTCAGCTGGAAGATGCTTTAAGTGTAATGAACTGGGACATATAAAGACCAACTGCCCAAAGAACCCCAACCGAGTGCAGTTCATTACACCATCATCACACCAAAGATCCCCAGGCCCAGATGCCTCTCAAATACCCTTGGAGTGAAGGGAAACTTTGAGAGTGTGAGGGGGGGAGATTACTGCGTGGAGAGACACGGGGGCACAAGTGTCAGCTATCCACCAATCCTTGGTGGACCCCAAATTCATCAACCCAAAGGCCCAAGTGACAATTTACCCCTTCATGTCACAAGCTGTAGACTTGCCTACAGCTGAACTGCCTGTCCAGTACAAAGGCTGGTCAGGAATGTGGACTTTTGCAGTCTATGACAATTATTCCATCCCCATGCTACTGGGGGAAGACTTGGCCAACCAGGTGAAGCGGGCCAAGAGGGTGGGCATGATTACACGCAGCCAAACCAGGCAAGCTTCCAGACCCATTCCTGTTCCTGAGCCGTCCACAGAGGCCCCGTCTGTGTTACCAGAGACCCAGACAGAGGTAGTGGACCCGGATCCCCTCCCAATGACTGAAACAGCCACAGTGACTCCAATCCCAAACCCGGAACTGGAAAAGCAACCAGCACCAGAACCGTTGCCAGCACTGACACCAGCGCTTGCAAACCCATCTTCAACCCCAATGCCAGAGGGCGCCAGCAAGCCTGAACTGGCAGAAGCAGCAGACAACCACACCCAAGAGGCTCAGCCAGAGCCTGAAATACCCCCTGGTGCACCAGCGGAAAGCGGCTCACCAGCAACGGAAACAACCCCATCACCTACATCGCTTCCAGAGGGACCAAGCCCAAGTCCACAGTCTAAGAAAGAACTGGTGTCTCCAGCTTCAAGGGAACAGTTCCAGACTGAGCAGGAAGCAGATAACAGCCTTCAGAAAGCTTGGGCGGTGGCACAGAGCACCCCACCGCCTCTCAGCTCTCCTAATCGATTCTGGTTTGTTGTAGAACAAGGACTTTTATACAAGGACACTCTTTCTGGTGGACACCAGGAAGACTGGCACCCGCAAAAACAGTTGGTGGTTCCAACTAAGTACCGGGGGAAGCTCTTAAGCTTAGCCCATGATCATCCCAGTGGCCATGCTGGGGTGAACAGAACCAAAGACTAGTTGGGGAAGTCCTTCCACTGGGAGGGGATGGGCAAGGACGTTGCCAAGTATGTCCGGTCTTATGAGGTATGCCAAAGAGTGGGAAAGCCCCAAGACCAGGTCAAGGCCCCTCTCCAGCCACTCCCCATAATTGAGGTCCCATTTCAGCAAGTAGCTGTGGATATTCTGGGTCCTTTCCCAAAAAAGACACCCAGAGGAAAGCAGTACATACTGACTTTTGTGGACTTTGCTACCCGATGGCCAGAAGCAGTAGCTCTAGGCAACACCAGGGCTAATGCTGTGTGCCAGGCCCTAACAGACATTTTTGCCAGGGTAGTTTGGCCCTCCGACATCCTTACAGATTCAGGATCTAATTTCCTGGCAGGAACCATGAAAGAACTGTAGGAAACTCATGGGGTGAATCACTTAGTTGCCACCCCTTACCACCATCAAACCAATGGCCTGGTCGAAAGGTTTAATGGAAATTTGGGGGCCATGATACGTAAATTCATCAAGGAACACTCCAATGACTGGGACCTAGTGTTGCAGCAGTTGCTTTTTGCCTACAGGGCTGTACCATATCCCAGTTTAGGGTTTTCACTGTTTGAACTTGTGTATGGCCACAAGGTTAAGGGGCCATTACAGTTGGTGAAGCAGCAATGGGAGGGGTTTACGCCTTCTCCAGGGACTAATATTCTGGACTTTGTAAGCAACCTACAAAGCACCCTCCGACACTCTTTAGCCCTTGCTAAAGAAAACCTAAAGGATGCTCAGGAAGAGCAAAAGGCCTGGTATGAAAGACATACCAGAGAGCGTTCCTTCAAGGTAGAAGACCAGGTTATGGTCTTGAAGGCGCAACAGGCCCATAAGATGGAAGCATCATGGGAAGGGCCATTCACGGTCCAAGAGCGCCTGGAAGCTGTTAACTACCTCATAGCATTTCCCAATTCCTCCCTAAAGCCCAAAGTGTACCATGTTAATTCTCTCAAGCCCTTTTATTCCAGAGACTTACAGGTTTATCAGTTTACAGTCCAGGGAGGAGATGACGCTGAGTGGCCTGAAGATGTCTACTACAAAGGAAAAAGTGACGGTGGCGTGGAAGAGGTGAACCTCTCCACAACCCTGGAATGTCTGCAGCGGCAACAAATCAAGGAGCTGTGCAATAGCTTCGCCCCATTGTTCTCAGCCACCCCAGGACGGACTGAACGGGCATACCACTCCATTGACACAGGTAAAGCTCACCCAGTTAGAACCCCACCCTACCGAGTGTCTCCTCACGCCCAAGCTGTGATAGAACGGGAGATCCAAAACATGCTACAGATGGGTATAATACGCTCATCTACCAGTGCATGGGCATCTCCAGTGGTTCTGGTACCCAAACCAGATGGGGAAATACGCTTTTGCATGGACTACTGTAAGCTAAATGCGGTAACTCGTCCAGACAACTATCCAATGTCACGCACCGATGAGCTATTGGAAAAGTTGGGACGTGCCCAATACATATCTACAATAGACTTAACCAAGGGGTACTGGCAAGTACCACTAGATGAACCTGCCAAGGAAAGGTCAGCATTCATCACCCATGCGGGGGTGTATGAATTTAATGTACTTCCTTTTGGGCTGCGAAATGCACCCGCTACCTTCCAGAGGCTGGTAGATGGTCTACTAGCAGGATTGGGAGAATATGCAGTTGCCTACCTCGATGATGTGGCCATTTTTTCAGATTCATGGCCCGAACACCTAGAACACCTGGAAAAAGTCTTTGAGTGCGTCAGGCAGGCAGGACTAACTGTTAAGGCCAAAAAAGTGTCAAATAGGCCAAAACAGAGTGACTTACCTGGGACACCAGGTGGGTCGAGGAACCAAAAATCCCCTACAGGCCAAGGTGGATGCTATCCAAAAGTGGCCTGTCCCAAAGTCCAAGAAACAGGTCCAATCCTTCTTAGGCTTGGCCGGATGTTACACGCGATTTGTACCACACTACAGCCAAATCGCTGCCCCACTGACCAACTTGACCAAAAAGACCCAGCCGAATGCAGTCAAGTGGACTAATGAGTGTCAGAAGGCCTTTACCCAGCTTAAGGCGACGCTCATGTCTGACCCTGTGCTAAGGGCCCCAGACTTTGACAAACCATTCCTAGTAACCACAGATACATCTGAGCGTGGTATAGGAGCAGTTCTCATGCAGGAAGGATCGGATCACAACTTCCATCCTGTCGTGTTTCTCAGCAAGAAACTGTCTGAGAGGGAAAGTCACTGGTCAGTCAGTGAAAAGGAATGCTACGCCATTGTATACGCCCTGGAAAAGCTTTGCCCATACGTTTGGGGACGGCGGTTCCAGCTACAAACCGACTATGCTGCGCTAAAGTGGCTTCATACTGCCAAGGTGAACAACAAAAAACTGCTTCAATGGAGTTTAGCTCTCCAAGATTTAGATTTTGAAATTCAACACATTTCAGGAGCTTCTAACAAAGTAGCTGATGTACTCTCTCATTAAAGTTTCCCAGAATCCACTGGTTGAAATTTGTCCTTGAAATGTAGAAAGTCTTGTAGTTTACATACTTAGTAGTATATGTAAAGGTGCATGTGTTGTATTAATCTGTTTATTCTAAAGTTCTGGGAAGAAATCACCACCAGTGAGGTTCCCCACTGTCTGCGATTTGGGGGGCGTGTCATAAACAGATAGCTAAGGGTTAATGTCTCTTTCACCTGTAAAGGGTTAACAAACAGTGACCTGCAACACCTGACCAGAGGACCAATCAGGAGACAAGATACTTTCAAATCTCAGTGGAGGGAAGCCTTTGTGTGTGTTTTTGGGTTTGGCTTTGTTCTCTCTGGGTTCTGAGAGTGACCATGCGTACCTACAGGCTCTCTAATCTTCTATTCCAAGTTTGTGAGTACAAATGTAGAAAGGTGGTATAGTCTTTTTATTTGTTTTCCTTTACTTGCAATTGTGTAGTTTGCTGGAAGTATTTTAAATTGTATTTGCTGGGGGGAGGCTTCTTTTTAGTTTCTATAAGCTGACAGACCCTGTAACTTTTTACCATCTAAATTGCAGAGATAGACCTTTTACTTTTTTTTCTTTCATTTTATTAAAAGTTTTGCTTTTAAGACCTATCTGATTTTTTCCCCTTGTTGAGGCTCAAGGGAACTGAGTCTGTACTTAACAGGGAGGGAGGGGAGAAGGGGGAATCCCTTTGTTTTAGATTCACAGAGCTTGAATCTGGATTGCCTCTGGGGGAAGGTATCATTCCTCTCTGTGTGGTGATTCAAAGAGTTGAATCACGGTGATCTCCTAGTGTACCCAGAGCGGGAAAGAGCTGGGAGGAAGAAAGGAGGGGGAAGAGAAATGGTTTATTCCCCTTTGTTGTGAGACTTAAGGAATTTGGGTCTTGGGGTTCTCAGGGAAGGTTTTGCGGGAGACCAGAGTCTATCAGGCACTCTACTCTAAGTCCTGATTGGTGGCAGCACTACAGGATCTAAGCTGGTAATTAAGCTTAGGGGAATTCATGCTAGTACCCATATTTTGGATGCTAAGGTCCAGATTTGGGAATTATACTATGACAGGCCTTAGGTAAGTCACTTGGGATAGTAAACGCTCACAGCTGGCTCAGGTCAGCTGACTCGGGCTCTGAGGGCTCAAGCTATGGAACTGTTTAATTGCTGTGTAGACGTTCAGGCTCAGGCTGGATCCTGGATGTTGGAACCCTGCAGCCAAAGCCCAGGCTCCCGCGTAAATCCGAGCACCTACACAGCAATTTGTAACTCTACAGTCTGAGTCCCACGAGCCCGAGTGAGCTGACCCAGGCCAGCTGTGGCTGTACCAGGGGTCTTTTATTCCAGTGGAGACGTGCCCTTGGTCTCTCTAGGCCTGGGGTCCCCATTTGTAAAATGGGGATAACATCATTTCCCTACTGTAACGATGCTGGTTCTGACGGGACGCTTCCGAGAGTGTCAATTCAGGACAAATTACTTAAAGCAGGGCAGTTACAGCCCAAGGCTGGGGTTCCTTTGCACACCAAGGCAAACCAAACCAGCCAAACAGAGAAGACTTCGGTTTTGCCCCTCTGGCTAACCATAAGTCATACAAGCAATTCCCTCAGACACTGCAGTTTCCCAGTATCACCACCAGTGCCACTCGTTATGGGGATGACTGGTTATGAAAACCAATACCCCAGTAAAAGAAACGAGGTTCTCTCGATCACAAAGGACCAAGCCCCAGACCCTGGTCAACATACAAATCAGCTCTTACCCACAAATCATGCTGTTGCCAATCCTTTAGAATCGAGAATCTAAAGCAGTGGTCCCTGGCGCCCACGGGGGCATCTTAATGCGCCCGCGTCCTGGCCCCCAGGAGAGCACCCGCAAAAATGCCGCAGCGGGGACGCCTCTCGATGACAACACCTGTCGCCAACAAGCGACGTCATCGAGAGGCATCGCCCCCGAATTTTGGCGGGCACACCTCTCGCTGACGCCGCTTGCCGTCGACAAGTGACATCAACGAGAGGAGTCGCCCCCAAATTTCGGCAGGGATGCTTCTCGATGACACCGCTTGCTGTCGACAAGTGATGTCATCGAGAGGCGTCGCCCCCGAATTCCGGCAGGGACGCCTCTCGATGACGCCGCTTGCCGTCAAGTGACATCAACGAGAGGAGTCTCCCCCAGATTTCGGCGAGGACGCCTCTCGATGACGCCACTTGCCATCGACAAGTGATGTCATCAAGAGGCATGGCTGCCGCGGCATTTCGGCAGGTGCTTCACCACCGCTGTGGTCCTTCGGCTAGCACCCACGAGCCAAAAAGGTTGGGGATCACTGATCTAAAGGTTTATTCATAAAAGGAAAAATATATAGATGAGAGCTAAAATTGGTTAAATGGAATCAGTTACATACAGGAATGGCAAAGTTCTTGGTTCAGGTTTGAAGCAGTGATGGAATAAACTGCAGGTTCAAATCAAGTCTCTGGAGTACATCCCCTGCTGGGATGGGTCATCAGTCCCTTATGTAGAGCTTCAGCTTGTAGCAAAGTCCCTCCAGAGGCAGGAAGCAGGATTGAAGACAAGATGGAGGAACTGCAACAGCTTTTTATATTCTCTTGCCATGTGGTCTCTGCTTTCTTTGTTCCAAAGACAAGCATTCCAGCACATGGCATAGAAAAACCTTAGAGTTCTGTCCATAGGCATGTCCCTTCATGCCTTGCTGAGTCACAAGGTATGTCTGCCTTCTCTCAGTGGGTTAGTTGTAGAGCTGATGGTCCTTAATGGGCAGGAGCAGCTCTAGGTATTTTGCCACCCCAAGCTTGGTAGGCAGGCTGCCTTTGGCAGCTTGCCTGCGGGAGGTCCCCGGTTCCGCGGATTCGGTGGCATGCCCGCCCTCGCGGCGACCGACAGAGCGCCCCCGGTGGCTTGCCACCCCAGGCATGCGCTTGGCATGCTGGTGCCTGGAGCCACCCCTGTTAATGGGCCATCAAGTAGGCTAGACAGTGCTGATACCAAATTGTCTGGGGTGTCACCCAGAAGCAAAGCACAAGGTTGAAATACAGACAGTATAGAGTCAATACTTATAACTTTAAATACAAAAATAATACATGCATACAGATAGCATAATCATAACCAGCAAATCATAACCTTGTCTTAGACACCTTATTTGACCCCCTTTATACAAGATTTGGTGCTACTATAGGACCTTGGTTGCAACAATAATCTGTATGGTCCCAGTTCATGTCAGTAAGGTCACACCTACCCTACAGAGGTGCTGTGAGGATAAACACATTAAAGAGTGTGAGATGCTGAGATATTACAGTAAGGGGCAGCAGAACATAACCTACGTAACTAAGATAGGTAGACCTGGGTAGCATATAGTGTAATGACAGTGGTTCTGTTGTTAAAGATGAATTTATCATTGTACGCTCAACTTCTCTTTCAGGTCATTCATTCATTCATGTGGATTGAGGGGGTTGTTTCACTTAGTTTGGTAACTGCTGTTATTTTGAACATGTTTCAGGTAGTGGTGGAAAAGTTCCTATTGCAGATGCTTCTTTAATCCCTGTTGGAGGTAAATACTGAATCCTTCAGTTTCTGATGTGGCACACTATGTTGCGTAGCAATCCTTATTTTTATCTGTCTCCTACATATTTTTAATTTAAAAATAGCATCATTCCCTGTTTGAATAAACTTCCACCTGCAACGCATGTTACATCTTATGCTTAACTATCTGTCCCAATTAGTTTATTTAGCTCAGACACTCTGGTTACCTTCCCCAGAGCTGAAGAGGAGCTTTGTGTGGCTCAAAAGCTTGTCTCTCTTGCCAACAAAAATTGGGCCAATAAAAAAATATTATCTCACCTAACTTGTTTCTTCCATCTCTGTCATTCACTGAAGGAGACTGTCAGATCTAATGTAGATTGCAATATATTGCCTCTGTGGTTCAATGAGTCATGTTTCTGTTGGTGCTGTAGGTAATCTCTTCCTCTCTCAGGTATTTTATGCTAAAGGCCTGTATTAAGATATTTTTTTCTTCACCCAGCTCTTAATGTAGCACTGAGAAAAATATCCTCCTAATCTAGCACATATGAAAATAAGAGGAAGTCCTGGAAGGTTATAGATGGCTCTTTGTTGAACAGTTATTCTAATGGAGATTCCGCTCTGACAAAGAAGGACTTAGAGTCATGGTGAATGGTTGACATGAATTCAACATTTGTGATGACCTTGGTGCTAATCACCAATAAAGGAGACTGTTGTGCATCGGATAAAGGGGACTGACATTCAGATCTGGGAGAGAGGTAGCTCTTTGAACCCTAGATATTATCCTGCTGTCTCGTAATGTAATTTCTGAACATTAGTGAAAAGTGGAATAAAAGTTACTGAGTACATTTTGCTGTCACGGGATCTGATCCAAGCATTTAATTTCAGCCTTTTGTAGCCTTTTAGAATAATGAATCTGGCAAACTTGGCCCGAGGTTTTTTAGGGTTTCAAGTTTTGAGAAAATGCTAAGTAATTTTCAGGGGGTGTGGTCCCTCACAAATTGAACCCACCCCAGTTCAAGGCAGTTGTGTGATTCCAGATCATCACATTTTGCACAGCTGTATGGTATCTTTAACTTTTCAGGTAACAGGCTCATTGAACACAGCATGAAGTTAAAGAAAGTGGCCACAATTTTCAGAAATGGTAGAAATTTGGGATGCCTCCATTTTTGGGAGCCCAAACTAGCAACACCTTAAAGGGGTCTAATTTACAGAAAGCGCTGGCCATCCTCCCTCTGAAATCGGGTGTCTCAAGTTAAGTACCCAAAATCTCTAATTAGTTCCTAAAATCATGAATCAGTATTTGAAAGCAAACCAGTTGCCTACTGTAACTGTTGTTCTTTTGCTGACCAAATATTTATGACAGATTGTCAGCCAATCCACCTTAGGTTTTGCCCTGAATATGCCTGCTAAATCCTGATGCAGTGTTGTTCTTCCTGTGCTGGTCCCAGGATATTAGAGAGACAAGGTGGGTGAGGTAATATCTTTTATTGGACCAACTGCTGTTGGTGAGAGAGACAAGCTTTCAAGCTTACACAGAGCTCACCCACGCTGTCTGTGCTAAGTCCGGATTTATTTTATTAGTAGTATTGGTTTAGCAGTAGCATGTAGAGGCCCCAGTAAGGGATTGGGATTGTGCAAGGCACTGTACACTCCCAGACCATGTCTACACTACAGACACTACAGTGGCAGAGCTAAGGCACTACATCTGTACCTTAATAGCACCATAGCATAGACGTTTCCTAGAGTGACAGAAGGGTTTTTTCCATTGCTATAGCTAATCCACCTCTCCAAGTGGTAGCTGGGTCACTGGAAGAATTCATCCATTGAGCTAGTCACGTCTACACCAGGTCTTACATCAGCTTAACTGAGCACTGAGCGACACAGCTAGCTCGACTTAAATTTTAAGTGCAGCCTAGACCACGTAATGAAAAGACGGCCGCTGCCCCAAAGAGCTTATAATTTAATATACATCATCTTCTTCACTATGTTTTCCTCTGTGATTCTGCTCTTTCTTTTGTCTGGGATCTTTCCCTCTCTGTATCCCCATTGCATAAAACAAAGGCGCTTGATTCCAGTGCTGTTTAAATGGAGGCCATCCAACCAGTGCATCCCTGAAAGAAAAGCAGTGTTCCACAAACCAGCACTCATTCACTCTCTATAGTTCTGCTTTATTCAACAGCGGCCCTGTCAGAATCCCTGCAAAAAACGTTGTGTTCAGTTCTAGGGTCAAGTCTCCAAAGTCATCTGACATTCTGCCCGTTAACTAGCTGGCTGTTTCATTACAATCTTAGCACATTCATTAATCTGGCATGTTATTTTTCGTGCTGCCTTCTTTCCCATTCTGCTCTTCTTCCCTCCTTAGTCTACAAAAGTTATTTCCTGCACTGATCTTTTGATAAATCCTCCTCATTGCCTGATCTTTCTCAGTAGCTCCAGCTGCCATTCCTGTCCACATGGCTTCTCCTTGAGAAGGGTAACCAGCTTGCACTTTGTGCAGAGGAAGACCCTTGCATCTTGTCACAGCATGAGCATCATGTATCTACATCACTTATGTTAGTTTAGTGGCTGCTGCCATTCCTTGTTGTTGTATCTCTGGTCTCATGGGGTGCGTCCACTGGAGGTAGATGGGGGAGACATTTCCAAGTGTGTTCAGATTGTTGCTACCATGCTGATGTCCCCTTCCAGGACTCAGTTGTTCTCACTTTTTGATCAGCCTCACCTTGTCTTATGTGATTGCACCTGGATCTGGATTTGTTCTGGCATTGGCTTGTTCTTCAATTCTTCCCTCTTGCTTCCCGAATGAATTCAGCACTGATGGACAGCAAAGTCTTCCATTTATCCACAGGGCTGACAGTGGCAGCGCAGGCTTAGCCACCCTGTCCTTTGGCCTCTCTGCAGTTATTCCTGGAACTGCCAACAAGACTGGTAATTGTTACCATAATTGACAGTAGTTAGGCTGTTGTTGTGCTGAGACAGTTCGACAACAGTAAAGAAACAACACACTGTGACTGGATCATTCCAGCATTTTACAAATGCCAAAGAACAGCATGAAACTATCACTTCAGATTTTGTTCAAATGTGTGTAAAAGCAGACATTCCTCTGCATAAAATGGATTTACCCACTGTCACAGTTTTTTGAGCAAGCACCTTAAGAGAGGCAGTGCCATTTCCAAGTCAAATCAATTGTATTCCCATAACTTGCCAACTCTTTGTGCAGAGAAAAAACAGTACCTTCTCAATGGCCAGAAAGGAAAGTCCATTGCCATGATCACCAATGAAACAATCAACTTCCAAAACAGACCAGTTTTCAACATTTTATTTCAAGTGCTCAAGACAGACCCTCCTAAGCATGCTGGCATTACCCCACCACAGCTTGTAAAGACAGCGTCCCTGGGAAAGATAATCATGCCACCGTTTCACAAGCCTTAAGCATTTGTAACAGACAGTACAAGCGACATGGCAAAGGCTTGGAATGATGTGCTTTGCTACCTGTGGTCATTTAGTCACTCTGGCAAGAAATACTTGGCATGACACCTTTAAGCAAGTGGGTCACTTTGTCACTTTGAGGAAGTCACAGTTAGTGAAAGCTCCAGTTTATGGTGCACGGTTCTTGAGATACCTAAATGAACAGAGAAAGTGTTGATTTGCCAACACTTCCACCCAAACCAGTTGTGACCAGGTGGAATACATGGCTCAATTGTGTAATGATTGATGGCACTGGAAGACTTCAAACTTGCTTAAAAACTGTAAATATATCAATAAAACATTCTATTCAACTGATACCTATTTATATTGTGGCTAGGGAAACTAAAGCTCAGTTTTTCATTTTATTTGAGGAAAAACATAGGGGTTTATGGTTTTTTACTGGAGAACATTGTGAGATTTTGTTTTAATCACAGAAAAGTAGGATCCCTAGTACTACTCCAGTTAATTTTCAGATGTGCTACAATCGAGGCTATGGAGATCAGGCAAACACTCTCATTTGGCTGTGAAGGGATGCAAGGTCAGTATGTGACCGTGACAATCCCTGGAAGAGAAGAGTTCCTCTCACTCTGTGAAGTGCAAGTGCTTGGCCAACCATGGCTTTATGTTGGAGAATAGAGGTCCTGAATCTAAGTTCATGTAGTTTTCATGTGTATCACCCCACCATATGTGTCCTGGAGTACAAAAAGAATCAAACATTGGAATTTCTATGAATTCCTATTCTCACTACCTACTATCCTAAAGAGGAAAAGATTCCTACTGAGGAGTAAGTTTGGGGGAAAGGGACCATTCATTCATGACATCTAAAGCTGTGGAGACTCTCCTATGGACTGATTTAGAAAGGAAGAGCATACAAAGCACACTATTAGGTATACAGAAGGCTGCAGCCTGATCAGCGATGGAGTGATTAACACAGTAACTCAGTCTGTGGTCTCTATTTGTTGGGAATATAGGAAAGTGCCTAACTTGGAGGAAAACCCCAGGAAAGTCAGGTGATGTGAGTATGCATATTTTTGCCTCATGAATGTGAACTAAAACTTTGCCTAAGTTTCAAGAATATGATCCATAACTAGTTCTTGTAGCTGTAGTTTGCTGCCAACCTTAGGAGACCCTAGGCCAAACTCAGCACTTAACTTCCATGGAGTTACCCCAGGACTGAATTTGGTCACCTCTCTAAAGCCAGGGGAAAAGTTGTATCCCAGAGGTGGGTCATGTTGTTCCCTGGGGATTAGCACATATCACACACGTTTTCAGCACTCCTTTCCAACATATTCATTACAAAGCACTATTGACCGCAACTTTAAAATGTATTTCTTCTCTAATGAGTTACTGTGGTACTGTAGGGCCTTCCCGGTTTGTTTCTCAGCCATTTCCAGAGCAAATGTTAACAAGGAAAAGCAGCACCTCCTCTCCCACTCCAAATTTCCAAACCTTCAAATTTAACCTGGAATCAGAATCAAACTGGACTCTTCTTGAGTTGTGCATCGTCACCAGTGATAAAGGATCAGCCAGCAAATTAGCCTATTTATTAAATTGTTATGACTCTTTAGCAATCCCTCAGTGACACCTGGGAGACCCCATTGCGATCAACAGAACTTGGCAGTTAAGGAATATAAACCTGTAAAAGAAACCTGGTTTTAGTCATTAAAGTAACAACTTGATTCCTAAAGGGGGAAATCCCCTGAGTAAGGGTCAGGTTCATGCATTTACTCTCAGGGCAGAACTGCATTTTAATACAGTTGGCAGAATCCCATGGCTCCAGCTAGGAGTCAGATGTCACACTGCCCCCAAAAGTAGCCATGTTGTGAAAGGAGAGAATTGGCTTGAGATACAATCCTAGACTGGATGTAAAAATGCTACAGTATGAAATTTACTGCACTTCCTGTTGCTCCTGCCCCCAGGTCTGCCGCCACTTCACCTCTATCCTTATCTGAAGCAACCTGTACATAAGTGACAATATTAGATCCCTCTCAGAATCACCATTGACTCATGGAGTCTTTTTTCATTTGTGGGGCAATGCTGCCATCACATGGCCATTCTAATTTAAACAACAATTTAAAATGTTATTTTCCCATAAGATTTAACCCTATTTAATGACAAAGCCATAGCCATCTACAAACTTCATGACTGTTAGTTTGCTGCACACACTGATCCCCACAGCAGCAGCAAACACAGAATTCAGATCGTCATGTGGCAAAAGTATAGGATCTTACCACTTGAGCTAAAAATGAACCTCTGTTAGCTTTCAGCAATATAGGGCTGGTGGCACATAGCTGAGCAGCTCTGATTCTACTCTCTAGAGAGCGGAGGTGCTAGCCTTTTTACTGTATTCTGAAACATCTTCTGTTTCAGTCATATAATCCACAGCCTGAGCCAACTAAAGTAAATGAAAAAATGCCCATTGACTTCAGATGGTTTTGGATCAAGTTCCTAATTAAGTGCTCTTTCTTTCCCATGAAGGGCAGGTGTCTCCCAAGTAAAGAGACATACAAATTACACACTCTGCATCCGCAGAAGTGAATTACGCCCATGTGTTGTAAATTTAACCTTGCCCCATTGCACTAAGTAACGAGCCTGGGCTGAGTGCAGAAATGAGTTAAACCCCAGACTAGAGCCCATTTCATGCACAACTGTTTATTAGCAGGTATTACACAAAGAGATAGTGGTGTGTGACGAGTTGTCACCCCCATGGTGTGGTGTGGGAGCCATGGGAATTGCTGTGGACTCTAACCCCCAGCTGGGCAGGCCTCTCTCACACTGCTTAATTGGAGATACACCCAGTCTCCCCAGGCCCTGTCATCACCCAACACAACAACAGGTAGCGCCACACACCCAACTGAGTTACCTCTGCTGTGTACATCAGCCAAATTGGACAGTCCCTGCATAAAAGGATAAATGGGCACAAATCAGATATTAGGAATGGCAGTATACAAAAACCTGTAGGAGAACACTTCAATCTCCCTGGACACACAATAACAGATCTAAAGGTGGCCATCCTGCCACAAAAAAACTTCAGGACCAGACTTCAAAGAGAAACTTCTGAGCTTCAGTTCATCTGCAAATTTGACACCATCAGCTCAGGATTAAACAAAGACTGTGAATGGCTTGCCAACTATAAAACCAGTTTCTCCTCCCTTGTTGTTCACACCTCAACTGCTAGAAGAGGGTATCATCCTCCCTGATCGAACTAACCTCGTTATCTCTAGCCTGATTCTTGCTTGCATATTTATACCTGGCTCTGGAAATTTCCACTACATGCATCCAACGAAGTGGGTATTCACCCACGAAAGCTCATGCTCCAATACATTTCTTAGTCTGTAAGGGCCACGGAACGCTTTGCTGCTTTTACAGATCCAGACTAACACGGCTACCCCTCTTATACTTGAGTTACCCAAGGGACTCAAAAGACATACAGCCAATTTCCCAGCTCCCCCGCCTTGCAGGTCTGCTGGAGTATAAACCCAGAATTATGCCATTTTACACTGCACAGGGATATGTACAAAGAAAGCACATTCATATAGTTTGCTCTCCCCACAATTTGGGGAAGATATGCACAACAAGCTTGTGTTAACCAAGCTGAGATTTTCCCCAGACATTTCAATCAAAGCTCGCTGGTAAAGATAAAACATGTTTATTAACTACAAACAGATAGATTTTAAGTGATAGTAAACAGATCAAAGCAGATTACCTAGCAAATAAACAAAATGGCAAACTAAGCCTAAAATACTAGATAGGATTTGAATCAGTAATCTCTCACCCTGACTGATGATGCAAGCAGTCCACCAAGTTTCCATACACAGGCTAGAAATCCCTTTAGCCTGGGAGCAACACTTCCCCCAGTTCAGTCTTTGTTCCTCAGGTGTTTCCAGTTCTGTTGTGAGGGGCGTGAGGCCAAGAGATGGTGTCACTCCCCGCCTTATATAACTTTTCCATATGATGGGAAACCTTTATTCCAAAATCAGTTCCCAGTTCAATTTTTTTTGGGGGGGGAGGAAAATAAACTCCAAAATGGAGTTCAGTGTCACGTGCTCCAGTCACATGCCCTTGTATGCCTTCCTGAGTCATAGAAGCCATTAACCATATGCTGTTTGGAGTGTTCTCAAGAAGGCTCAACAGGTGGGGGATAAGCTTCTCCTAAAACCTATTGTTTCCCCTAATGTCCCATTACCTTGAATATGCCCAGCTATGTAAACTGGGAGCATCTTGCCCAGTGGGTATCATCCAGGTGTAACTACATTTGAAATACAGCTACATAGTCAGTATTCGTAACTTCAGATACAAAAATGATACATGCATAAAAATCGGATAATCATATTCAGCAAATCATAACTTTTCCATAGACCCTGACAAGACACATCTTGTACAAAATGTGTCATAATTATGTTATAATCATACAAGTATGAAGAATATGAAGTGCAATGTCACATTGTGATCCAGAGTTTGGAATCTTTGCAATAACTGAGCAACAAAAGGGAATAGGAGGTTTTGCAATTTTTAACATTCTGTATAATGCTGCTTATTTGCTAGTCTGTCCTCCCCTAAACTGAGCCTGTGAGGGTAGAAACATAGTTGTTCAACCCAAAAACAGACCAGCCTTCTATGATGATCGAGCATGACTGAGTACAGACAGTTTCTAACCCAGAGGAAAATCACCAAATATTTCCAGCTAATTGTTGCTTGAGATCTCTCCATTTGCAAGGCAACAGAGACCTAATTTTATACACACAAGTAATTGTTAGAGGTGGTTATTTCTTACTTGAAATCTACAAAGTGTCAACTGAAAATAAGATTAAAGCATGGGTATAAATTCAAGCCATGTCTCCGTGAGACTGCTCCCGTGTTTAACATTACACACCTGCTTATGTACAACTCCTAGATCTGGACCTCAGTTTGTTTAATCACTTAGGGCCAGACTGATTCCCTCCCTCACACTAGTCCTGTATTCCACAAGGAGCCCCACTGACCTCAAGAGAACTATTCATGGTGTAAGATTCTGGTCAGTGCAAGGGCATCACAGCCTGGTCCTTAACTATAAATCAAATGTGAAATTGAACAACTACTAACTGTGTTATGTAGCCCAGGGCACTGGAGCCTTCCCAAAAGTGGGAGAGGCGGGGGCACCTTCCCCACCAAGGTCCCAACTCTACCCCCCTGAGTCTCTGCCCTCAGCCAGGCCAGAAACCAAACCATGGCCAAGAGCCCCACCACCCCCATGGTGGGATGAAAGCAGCTCCCTGCCCATGTCCCAGCACCCTTCCCAGGGCAGGTGAAGGGACCCAGGCCCCCAAAGCTGCCTGTGTGACTCTTCCCAACCCAGCTGTGGCCGGAGCGGGGACCTAAGAGCCACAGCCCGGCCATGGTAAGAGATTGGCGGTCAGTTTAGGGGAGCTGTGGTGGACCCTCCACTCTCCACGGTATGGGGGGCCCAAGGGGAGCAGCCCCCTTCCCATATCTCTGTCCCTGTCCCCCACCCAGGGCAGGTGGAGGGTCCATGACTCTGCGGCTCTTCACATCTGCCTGCATGGCAATTACTGTGGCTGGGCTGCAGTTCTGAGGGTTCCCCCAGCCAGAGCCAGGTCAGGGAGAGCCACAGAGGCAGCTGTGGGGAGCCAGCACAGGTTTGTGGACCTTCCACTTTCACCTGCCCTGGGCTGGGTGGGGAGAAAGGGACTGGGGACACAGGCCAGGGGCTGCTCTCAGCCCCCCCCCAACACTGGGCAGGTGGAGGGTCTGATGCAGCTCTCCAGAGGTGCCTGGGTACACCAGCCAGGCTCCATGCTGGCCTGGCCATTGGGTAGGGCCTCGGGGGGAACAGGAGGGGAAAGGGTGGGATCCACCCTCATGAAAAGTGGATGAACAAGGTCCAAGCATTTTCAAAAAGTTAAAAGGCTATGACCTCCCCTAGTTCTTGAGTCACTGTTTGTAACAAATGAGCTTCTGTACCAGATGACCGGAGGATACCTAATGTGATACCAATTTTTTGAAAAAGGCGCCTGAGGTGATCCAGGCAAGCCTAAATTCAGTACTGGGCAAACTGGTTGAAACTCTAATAGAGAACAGAATTCTCAAACACATAGATGAACATGATTTGTTGGGTTTTTGTAAAGGGAAATCATGCCTCACCAATCTACTAGAATTCTTTGAGGGGGTCAACAAGCATGTAGAAAAGGGGGATCCAGTGGCTATAGTATACTTAGATTTTCAGAAAGCCATTGAAAGGTCCCTCACCAAAAGTTCTTAAGCAAAATAAGCTGTCATGTGATAAGAGAGAAAGTCCTCTCATGGATCAGTAACTAGTTAAAAGATAGGAAAGAAAGGGTAGGAATAAATTGTGAATTTTCAGACTGGAGAGAGCTAAATAGTGGTGTCCCCCAGGGTCTGCACTGGGACCAGTTCTATTCAACATATTCATAAATGATCTGGGAAAAGGGATAAATAGTGAGTTGGCAACATTTGCAGATGATACAAAACTACTCAAGATAATTAAGTCCAAAGCAGACTGTGAAGACTTTCAGAGGGATCTCACAAAACTGGATGACTGGACAACAAAATGGCAGATGAAATTCTGTGTTGATCAGTACAAAGTATTGCACATTGGAAAACATAATCCCAACTATACATATAAAATGATGAGGTCTAAATTAGCTGTTACCACTCAAAAAAGAGATCATTGAGTCATTGTGGATAGCTCTCTGAAAACATCCAGTCAATGTGGAGCGGCTGCCAAAAAAAGCTAACAGAATGCTGGAAATTGTTAGGACAAGGATAGATAATAAGACAGAAAATATCATACTGCCTCTATATAAATCACTGTTATGCTAACATCTTGAACACTGGGTGAAGATGTGGTCTCCCCATCTCAAAAAAGATATATTGGAATTGGAAAAGGTTCAGAAAAGGGCAACAAAAGTGATTGAGGTATGGAACAGCCTCCATAAGAAGAGAGATTAATAAGACTGGGACTTTTCAGCTTTCAAAAGAGTAAGAAACGATTCAGGGAGATGTGCTAGAGGTCTATAAAGAGAAAGTAAATAAGGAAGTGTTATTTACTCCTTCTCAAAACACAAGAACTAGGGTTCACCAAATTAAATTAATAGTTAGCAGGTTTAAAATAAACGAGAGGAAGTATTTTTTCACACAACGTACAATCAACCTGTGGAACTCCTTGCCAGAGGATGTTGTGAAGGCCAAGACTATAATAGGTTTTAAAACAAAAACTAGGAAAGTTCATGGACGGTATGTCCATCAATGGCTGTTAGCCAGGACAGGCAGGGATGGTGTCCCTAGCCTCTCTGTGCCTGCAGCTGGGGATGGGCAACAGAGGATGGATCACCTGATGTTCACTTGTTCTATTCATTCCCTCTGGGGCACCTGGCATTGGCCACTGTTGGAAGATGGATGGACCATTGGATAGATGGATCTTTGGTATGACCCAGTATGGCCGTTGTTATGTTCTGATATGTTTCTAGTAGTTGTATTTACACAAAACTTTCTGTGCCTGAAATTACTTATTTTTGGATCCGATTGACATAATGTTTAGGCTGGTAATGAGAAATGCAACGTCCAGCTGGCTGTTTTGCAAATGCAAAATGCTCCCCTGGTTCTCTGTATTGTTGTAATTGTAATGTTCATCTGCTTTTGTTTATTCTTTTGGTTGTCTTTAAGTAACATAAAGTATATATGTTGTTAGAATATAGATAATCAGGCCTATGTGTAAAGGCCTATACTTTAAGAATGTAGCTATATGTTTATCATTTAGCTAGTTATAGAGGTATAAAAGAAAGAATCAAAATCACTGTCTGCCTGTGTAAGGGCCTTCTCTCACTGTGACAGTCTGAGGCCTTGTTCTTAAGCTAAGGCCTTTGGCTGGAAAGTGTATGGTCACGCCCTCACCCATTTCAAACTAGTCATATTGAAATAAGGGAATCTGGAGCTGTTAGAAAGGTGATCCGATCTGTCACCTCCAGAAAAGGAGAGAGCCTAGAAGATGTAAAAGGAAATTTAGTTTGATAGTTTTCTGTTTTGATAAGTGAGTTCTACCATAGACATAGTTGAGAACCCTTATGTTTTTATAGATGTAGTTGTGAAATCCTCACTTCTGTATTGTTTTGTCATTATAGTTCCCACTTTGCTATTGTTTATTTGCATGGTCTCTGTCTGGTTCTGTGATTGTTTCTGTCTGCTGTATAATTAATTTTGCTGGGTGTAAACTAATTAAGGTGGTGGGATATAATTGGTTAGCTAATCCTAACCCCCTCCGAGATCCCACACTGTGCACTCCAATCCACTGCCCGAGCCCTGAGCTCACTTCCAGAGCCAGCACCCCACACCCTTTTCTGCACCTCAACACTCCGTCACAGCTCAGCCCAGAACCTGCACTCCCTTCCATACTGCAGCCCCTGCCCCAGCCCGGTGAAAGTGAGTGAGAGTGGGAGAGAGTGAGTGGCGTAGGCGGGAATATTGCGAGGGGGGCGGTTGGAGACCACCGATCTAGATTAAATTGGTCCTGCCTTAGCACAGGGGGCTGGACTTGATGACTTCTTGAGGTCCCTTCCAGCCCTACATTTCTATGATTGTATGATTATAAACTGAAATTGTAAATGATCATAAATGTGAACAATACAGAACTGCTGTGAACTAATGCACCCAGTTATTTTATTTCTTATCTCTTTTAAACATTTAGCATCGTCTTGGGTGGAGGGAGGAGGAAGAAAGTAAAACTAGGGCTTCTGAAAATGGAGGGACTGAGGGGACTGGTAACAGCGAGACACAGAGCATTTTAAGAAAAGCACTATACCAGCTTTGTCCATGCACAATTTGGTCTATGCTCCTAAAGACTCAGATGCAAGACACTTTCTATTCCAGTCTTTAGTCACTATACAGCTCTGTTACTGACCTCAGTCTATGTATATTTATTTCATTTTATCTAAGCTTTCCTCCTTCCCACCAGTAAATATAGTCCCTGATTCTTGGCTCTGGCTGAGCTGAGCTGGGGGCTGAGTTGGTATGGGGGGAAAATGGTGGTGGTATGCCACCTTCGTGGCTCCCCAATTCTGAAATCAGCCAGGAGCCAGGTCAACCCATGATGTAAATTAGAGCAGTTGAAAGGGGGCTCTAATTTACATCTGGCTGCCCACAGCTGCAGGAGGCCATTCTGACAGCTGGGAATAGCTGAAGTGCAACAACATGGTGCTTCACTGAAGTGCACAGCAAATTTTTCATGATTAGGAGATACTACGAGAATGTCTTAAAACGAATCCTGAATTAATGAATCTCCTCTAGGCTAGTGCGAGATGGTGAGTTTACTCTGAGCCCTGTGTGGAAGGGGAAGCAAAGAGTTGTAGCACCCCAGGAAGTCACTGTAACTCAAAGACACTGCCCTGAGTCATATTTCCTCTAGATCTCCTGTTTCACACAGGGTTAGAGGCAGAGGCCCTTGCCAGACCCAACATGCAGCCAGGTCTCCGGGCTGGGGCATGTTGGGAATGGCAGGGGAGTCATGGCTCTGTTTAGGCCCCCTCACTACTCACTTGTTAGTGGAGGGGAGAAATGGAGTTTCAGAGAGACCCTGCTCCCTGCACACACCCCTTTGCCCAGACTCAGGTAGGTCCTGCATGATTGTACAGAGGAGTGTGTGGGGTGGGGTGTGAAGACAGGGAGGGTCATGTCCCCTTGCTTTGTCAAATGGCGGTGCTGGCCACATTTACAATCTAGCCTTTAGTGAGACTTGGCCAGTCTGCAGGGTTTCTGTTGAATTTGTTTTTTCACAGAGTTCAAGGGGAACTACATTACATAAATTACCAATAAATATCCACCAGACAATACAGTAATTAGTTACAAATTAAATAGGATGAAGGAGTGGTGTTTATCATGGGGTTGTGTGGAAATAACCAAGTCTAATACACAAACATACTTTATTGACTTTGAGATCTTACACCACCTACTGATTCATAGTTTTCCTCTTCCACTGGTGGAAAATCACAGAGAAATGGACATTAATTACCACTTGCTGCAGGAAAATTGGGCCTCCACCTCTATTGTAAGGGCAAAATACTCCAGTAAGATCCACTGTGTCACTCTTAGACCTGTGGCAGAAATGGTGACTTTTCTTCTCACCTGGAAGAAATTATCTATCTTTAGATACTCCAAAAGGTGGATTAGTTCCAGCAGGTGACCAAATGCACGAAAAATCAAATATTTTTAGAAAGGGACCTGGATCAGGTGAAAAGTTCTTTGTTTTCATATTGCTTTATCCTACTCCATGCTCTTAATCCTTTAAATGGGCAAAACTTAACAGCGTGTTTGGTATAGAAGACAATCCATCCCTAAAGCACAGTAGTTGGGGTACAATAACTACTGCAGAAGTGAAGGTCCCAAGGATGTCTTACAGCCACACATATTTAATGTAACTCAATCTTTTTTTTTTTTAAATGCATGTGAATAAGTAGCAGCCTATGAGTGAGCTGACCAAAACGTACACACCGGTGGGTGCAGTCATGTCATGTGAATCCGTTTTTGTATAGCTTATGAATCAGGGTATATTGACACTCTTGTGGCTGGCCCATGTACGCTGAGTAAGGCTCAAAGGGCTCAAGCTGCAGGGCTACAGAACTGCACCGTAGACCTCTGTGCTTGGGCTGGAGCCCAGGCTCTGGGACCCTGTGAAGGGGGAGGCTCCCAGAGCCCACTCTTCAGCCTGAGCCCAAATGTGTACACTGCAGCTCAATAGCCCCGCAACCTGACCCCCATGAGCCTGAGTTACCTGTCACACATGACAGCCAGTGAACAGCTGAAGTGCCTGCAGACAACTCACGGACTCAGTGTTGTCCAAATTATCTGAAGAGCAACAAATATGTTTGACAGAGGTCAGGAGCAGTTCACAAACCATTCATACACAAACAAAGCAAAACAGGCAAAATTTACCCAAAGTAAAGTGAACGTCCAAAACAGAAGCCCTGGATTCCCAAATCTACATAAGAGATAACAAAACTCCAGTGGGGCATGGTGCTGGAACATAGGGTCTCAGGTATGTGGTGTGGTTTTTCAGAATCTCTTTTGAGAAGAGTCATGTATGTGAAATAGCTGATACTTATGCTTATGCTATTTCTATGCATGTATGTTCATCTTGGTATCTGAAGTTCTGAATATTAGCTATGTTTATTACATGTTTCCTTGCTCCCGTGGTAATCCCCACAAGGTATTTAGCCAGCACTTGAAGGGACAAGTCAAGTTGAATGGCCCGTTAAGGAACATTTAGCTCACAATGGACCCGCCTGTATAGACCTAATGGACTTTTTGTAAATGTTCTAACTAGAATATGATTGGGGACGATGGACATATAACTTGGCCATGTGACTCCATACACTATCTCACAGTGAGAACAGATTTCCCTTTCCTTGGCACTTGGTGGAAGCTAAAAGGCCCTGGCCTGGAAACGTCTCCATTTTGCCTCTTTCTTGCTCCGGGCGCTTTCCTGCTCCAGCCTCTGGACTATGAACATAAAGTAATGGGAGCATTCTAACCAAGGGACTGTGGACTTTAAGGTCATCTGAAGCCTTCATATTTCCTTGATCCTTTGCAGATGGACTTATGAGTTGGATATGGTACAGAGACTGTTCTAACCTCATTGATTGCTGATCTCTCTCTTGCAGTGGACAGAGATCAGATGTCTGCTGACTTTCACACATAAGTCAGCAGCCTTTGAGACCTGTGGTGTAAGCAACATAGCCCTTGCTTGAGGGGTTTTGTTCTTTCCTCTCCAAATATCAAAGCCTGTTTCCATTGAACTCAAAATTCCTTTAAGCTCAACGGGAACAGGATTTGACTCCAAGAGATCAGAGAATGTGATTCTGATCAGTTGCTTTTCTGTCCAGAGACACTTCTTATGCATGTTCTGCCAGGCTGATTTTGATTGCCCCTTCTGTATGTCATGCTGAGGAAAATAATAAGACAGTTTAGGCTGTAGTTCTATCAAGATGTACATGGCACACACAATTCGATGCCTCTTTTCCATCAAACCCAGATGGCGCAGCCTCTTTGCCTTTCTAGTGGTTGGTGGAGAGCAATACTTAGACAAAGGTAAGCTGGCAGAAGTTTACTTTGGACATAAGGGTGGCACTGATAGTGTGTTAAGGGAAAGTGGAGTGAATGTCCTTCCTATCCTTCTTTCATTTATGAAGTTTTCAATGTGGTGTGCTGATGGATCCTCAGTGACACCTGGAAGTACAAGTGGCACCAGGAGCCAAAGCTTTATTTTACAACTGCATCTGTTCAACAGATGCAGTTGTAAATTTTTAAACAGATAAGGGGGGTGTCGGAGGAAATGGGGAGAGCATGGGGGCCCTGGGCTGGGGGTGGAGTGAGGGGGAGTCACATGGAAGGTCACATGAGGAGGTCACGTGCACCCCACCCCTTGTGTCCCTCCTATGACTGCAGTACCGGCAAGAAATGATTTCTACTTGCACCACTGTTTTCAGGTCATTAGAATGTTCCTGATGGAGCCATTTTGGCCTCTTCCTATCTTTCCTTTGCATCAGGATAGTTTGCAATTGTGCATTTAATATTGTGTCTTTGAGAAACTGCCAGCTCTCCTGAACTCCATTTTCTATTAGATTGTTTTCCCATGGGACCCTGCCTACCAGTTCTCTGAGATTGTTAAAATCTATTTTTTTAAGTCCATCATTCTTATTCTGCTCCCCTCACTCCTGTCAAAGTTAGAATCAGGACTAACAGTTTGTCAGACCACTCTGTTTTATTAGCGCAGCGCTCCGCCAGTAACACCCAGATAATGTGAGTGGCCATGCAAGACCCAAACAGTCTTATTTATACAGATAAAAGAGCGGGAATTAGACAAAGGGACAAAGAAAGCAAAACAGTAAAATTCACCAGGGGCACAGCATGCATATCCTACTTCCTTACTAACTCTTATTGATCTAAGGCCTGGTCCACACTACACTATTAAATCGATTTAACGCTGCACCCGTCCACACTACACTGCTCTTTATATCGATTTAAAGGGCTCTTTAAATCAATTTCTGTACTCTTACAAAACCAGAGGAGTAACGCTAAAATCGATATTTCTATATCGATTTAGGTTAGTGTGGACGCAAATCAATGTTATTGGCCTCATTATTTTACAGTAGCTACCCACAGTGCTCCGCTCCAGAAATCGACGCTAGCCTCGGACCACGGACGCACACCACCGAATTAATGTGCCTACTGTGGACATGCACAATCGACTTTATAATATCTGTTTTATAAAATCGGTTTAAACTAATTCGAATTTATCCTGTAGTGTAGACGTACCCTAAGGCTAATACTTCACCAATTGCCCTTAAACGATGCAATTGTTCTGTGCTAATGTCTGTATTCCTGACACCTGGATTGCAGCATTTCAACAATTTTGCTTAAAGGTACAGACAGCATTTCTTTAATTCTTTCTATTTTTACAATATAATTCATTCTACTTTCACACTCCTTTCTTTCCCTAGAATCATGAAATGTATCATTTCATGGTCGCTTTCACTCAAAATTGCTTTCCACCTTCAGATATGCTACCCATTTCTCCCCGTTGATCTGAATCAAATCTAAAATGACTGTCCCCCGGTTACTTCTTCCACTTTCCGAAACAAAAAGTTGTCCCCAGTCTACTCCAAGAACTTAGAGGAATGGATGGGTCATGAAACAGCTTCATGCTGAGACTTTACAGACTTGGTCCCTGATCCTGCCCTGTGTTATGTGTGGGCAAAGTGCTGCAGAGCCTTGTCGAATTCAGTGGGACTCTGCATGGACAGAGGACTCCACCCTCATGCAGTTCCCTTCTCATTATTGATCTTTCTTCCCACTTTATCAGCCACTGGGACTTTTAAATATTTGTTTTGCCAGATAAGACCCAATGGTCAAACAATGGTCCTTTTTCTAGAAGAATTCCGATTGGAGGATATTGGTGCTCAGGTAAATTTAATCCTCTCAGAATATTTCCATCTCCCACAATAGGGGAGTTTTCCAATTTTCAGACAGGGTATTTAAATAGAAATTGAACATTCTGTTTGCAAATACAGTGAAAAGACCACTATCCAACCATGTTATGTAGCCTCTCCCTACTGCTTCTGCTAGCCCTGAAGGGACTGTGTACACGTGAAGGTAAGTGCCAGTTAGAGATTATTCTTTTCTTTTATTTCCCTTTTCCCCGCTATCTGATCCTTTTATTGAGAAGGATCCATATTAGCAGGCCAAGTCCACCACTGCCAAAACAGCTAGAGAACCAGTGCGTTGACCCACTTACATCAGTAGTGAATCTGTCCAGCTGAGCACTGTTACATGCCAGCTGTTTTCTCCGTTGATGGTTGACAGATTTGATCGTAATCCTGCAAGAGCTCTTAGCTTCCAAATGCAGACTATGAAAAACACCCTCTGTGGTGCCATTTAGAGGGGCAGGAGGGGCTCTAGCCCCCCTCCCAAATTTCCTACCTGAGGTCTGCTCACAGCACACCCCCAGGCCCAGACAGAGTTCTTCTCTGCAACACAGCTTCAGTGTGATATGTGATGAGGTTCTATGCTGCTCCCAGCTTCCCCCTTTGGGGCAGGTAGTTTGTTTATAAAAAGAGGAAAAGTGATTAAGATAACAAAACGCTTGTCATAAAATTAAATTAAAGATTATTAGATGATCCTGAAAATGTTGCCAGGCACTCCATTTAAAAGGTAGGAAACAAATGGTAGGAATAAATGGTGAGAATTGAGAGAAGTAAATAGTGGTGTCCTTCAGGGGTCTGTACTGGGACCAGAGCTGGTCAACGTATTCATAAATTAGCTGGGGAAGGGGGTAAACAGTGAGATGGCAAAATCTGCAGATGATACAAAATTACTCAAAACAATTGAAACCAAAACTGACTGCAAAGAGTTACAAAGGAATTTCACAAAACTGGGTGACTGGGCAACACAGTGGCAGATGAAATTCATTGTTGATAAATGCAAAGTAATGCACATGGCAAAATATAATCCAAACTATACATACAAAATGATAGGGTCTAAATTAGGTGTTACCACTCAAGAAAGCGATCTTGGATCTTGCAGTCATTGTTGATAATTCTCTGAAAGCGTCTCCTCAGTATGCAGTGGCAGTCAATAAAGCTAATAGAATACTGGGAATCATTAGGAAGGGGATAGCTAATAAGAGAGAAAATATCATATTGCCTCTATGTAAATCCATGTTATGCCCATATACTGAATAGTGCATGCAGATTTGGACGCCCCATCTCAAAAAAGATATATTGGATTTGGAAAAGGTACAGAGAAAGGCAACAGAAATGACTGAGATACTGTCACCTTATGTGTACTGGATGCCGCTGACAGAGGCGATACTGCAGCGCTACACAGCAGCATTCATTTGCCTTTGCATGATAGCAGAGATGGTTATCGGTCATTCTGTACCATCTGCTGCGCCATTTGAGATGATGGTTATCTGTCGTTCTGTACCGTCTGCTGCTGTCATGGGAGCCCCTGGCTGAGGTCGGCTGGGGGCACAAAGACAAAAATGGGAATGACTCCCTGAGTCAATCCCTCCTTTATGGTATTTAAAAATAGAATCAGTCCTGTCTAGAATAGGGGGCAAGTGTACTTGAGAACCAGTGTATCAGAACCAGAGAGCACAGCTGCTCCATGTCAGATCCTGCAGAAATGATGAGCTGCATGCCATTCATGGGGGGTGCCCCTGCAACAACCCCACCCATTGCTTCCCTCCTCCCCCAGCCTTCCTGGGCTACTGTGGCAGTGTCCCCTCCATTTGTGTGATGAAGTAATAAACAATGCAGGAATAAGAAACACTGACTTGTTAGTGAGATAAAATGAGGGGGAGGCAGCCTCCAACTGCTCTTAGTCCAGGCAGGAATTTAAGCGGTGTGGGGGAGAGACGCCCAGCATCCCACTGCTATGATAGTCCAGGCAGTACAGAATCTTTTCTTTACACATGAAAGGGAGGGGACTAATGGAGCTTAGCCCCCAGTTGCTATGATGAAGATGGTTACCAGTCATTCTGTACCATCTACTGAGAATGACCGGGAGTCATTCCTATTTTTACCCAGATGCCCCCAGCCGGCCTCACCTGAGGCCAGCCAGGAGCACTCAGCAGATAGCAAGCATATTGCACTATCTGCCACCAGGGAGGAAAGAGGAGCAGATACTGCTCTTTACTGCCGCAGCATCGCGTCTACCAGCAGCATTCAGTAGACATAGGGTGACATATAAAAAAGTCAAGAAATGATTTTTTTCCCCTTTTCTTTCATGGGGGGGGCGAGGAGGGGGTAAATTGACAAGCTATACCCTGAACCACCCCGGACAATGTGTTTGACCCTACAGGCATTGGGAGCTCAGCCAAGAATGCAAATGCTTTTCGGAGACTGCTGGGGACTGTGGGATAGCTGGAGTCCTCAGTATCCCCTCCCTCCCTCCATGAGCGTCCATTTGATTCTTTGGCTTTCTGTTATGCTTGTCACGCAGCACTGTGCTGTGGACTCTGTATCATAGCCTGGAGATTTTTTCCAAATGCTTTGGCATTTCGGCTTCTGTAACGGAGCTCTGATAGAACAGATTTGTCTCCCCATACAGCAGTCAGATCCAGTATCTCCCGTACAGTCCATGCTGGAGCTCTTTTCGGATTTGGGACTGCATCGCCACCTGTGCTGAGCAGAGCTCCACGCTGGGCAAACAGGAAATGAAATTCAAAAGTTCGCGGGGCTTTTCCTGTCTACCTGGCCAGTGTATCCGAGTTCAGATTGCTTTCCAGAGCAGTCACGGTGCACTGTGGGATACCGCCCGGAGGCCAATACCGTCGATTTGCGGCCACACTAATCCTAATCCAATATGGTAATACCGATTTTAGCGCTATTCCTCTCGTTGGGGAGGAGTACAGAAACCGATTTTTAGAGCCCTTTATATCCATATAAAGGGCCTCATTGTGTGGACAGGTACAGCGTTAAATCGGTTTAACGCTGCTAAAACCGGTTTAAACACGTAGTGTAGACCAGGCCTAAGTCACATCCTGTCTTCTTTCCTGATCCTATTCTGACTCAAACCCATTCATTCCTCACAGAGTCAAGTGATGAGAGAATTACAGTTGCTGTAGGATGGGTGTAAGTATAACTAGCTATGATTTCTGTTCTAGATCTCTACGGCAAAGCCTTTATTTTTCAGAAGAAAACAGCCACTAGCTATGTTCTCCTGTCTCCAGATCTGCCCTTGAGTCTTCAAGCATTTACACTTTGCATGAAGGTGGCCTCAGTGTTACCAATCAATCGGGAAATCATTCTTTTCGCTTACCGCACCAAGGACTATGATGAACTTAACGTGTGGCAAGAGTTTAATGGCACCTTCAGCTTGTACCTGAGTGGTCCTGGGGTGTACTTCACTCTCCCAACACTCAACACCTTTGGGAGCCACATGTGTGTGACCTGGGAATCCAAATCTGGTCTCACAGCCTTTTGGGTAAACGGTAAAAGGAGCCTAAGAAAAGTGCTGAGACCAGGGCATAGGATCCAACCAGAGGGCACTGTCATACTCGGGCAAGATCCGGACTCTTTCTTGGACAGTTTTGATGAGGCCCAAAGCTTTGTGGGAGAAATAAGCAACCTTTATATGTGGGACCATGTCTTATCACCCTCCATTATCGAGCGTGTTTACCTCGACTACTCATTTCCCAAGGGAAATATTTTTGATTGGCAATCATTGTCATATACGTGTACGGGAAATGTGATGGTGGAGTGATGTGCCATGTAATGTGAAAAAAGAGGCTTCCAATGTTCTAATGTTTCATTTCTCCTATACGTACACAAGAAATAAAACAGAACAGGAAACAGAGTGCAAAACTCTAGAAATTTGTGGGTGTTTTTTTACAAGATAGAAATTAGAGATGGCAAAGCCTTTATAGGCAGCCTTGTCTCATGCCCACACATGTTAAAGCAGACTTATATCTAACATATTATCTCAAGGCACCTTGAGACGAAAGATGCTATGCAGATTTGTGGTGCAAAGATTTGCAACAACCTTTACTGGTAACATTTTAGCTCCAGCTCACTGGATATGCAAATAGTCATGGGGATGGGAATATCTGGTCTGTCAATCCTGTCCAAGTGACCAGCCCGTTTAGCTGAGTCCCCAGTGCCTACCGGGCAGACCATCACTATAACAAGGCTAACAACATCACAAATCTGTGATCCCTGGCACTAGCACAGAACCAGGCAATCCAGATGTGAGAGATCCTGCTTGGTGGGGCTCCCCGCACCAGAGGTGTGCTGCTTGGTCCTGAGTCAGTTTCCCATACATACACCCATGACCTTCTGTCATGCTGCTTGCTGCAGGAAAAAAATACCAAACAACTAGCCCTCAAGTCACCAGTCCCTAGTTTAACCAAGTGATCTGGAGCTCCTCCAAGAACTCCTTGACAGAGAATAAAAAGTGTTGGAAAACTCCTGTAAAATCTCTTAAATAACTGAACTGATCAGTCCTCCAGGGAAGGCATTCAACATGCACCTTCTTGGGGGCAACCCTCCAAGATAGATTAAATTATGGTGGGGAACATCCTACCAAAAGTATCCTTCCTGGCTCTGGCAAGCAGTCAGATACTCCTAAGGGTTCTGTGCTTATCTCTGTCAGATTGCTGCCTCTAGCTCTGACCTGGCCACCAAAATAAGTGAGAGAGAGTGGGAGTGTTACAGCCAGGCTCATGCAAAAGTCAATAATCTGTTGTCCTCTCTCCCTGTTTTATAGCTGGCAGAGGGATAGCTGGCCATGTAAGGTACTGGAGAATCAACCTCCCCCTACTACTTGCTCTGTGTTTTACCACAGACCTCTATGCCTTTGTCTGCTCTAGGAAAAGCTGGGGGGAGGGTTTTCAATCCAGTTAGCTCAACTGAAAACCCCATTTAGCACCAACACAGACACAGTTAAAACTTTTAGTGCCACTCCTGCCCAAGCAATGCCACCTCTTGCCCTCCTAGCTATGCCCATATTCAAAAGTGGAGGGTATGGCTCTCTGTCCCTGCAGGTTCTGGCACTGCTGCCCAACCCCACCTTCTATATTCTTTAAAAGTTCTGGTGCTCTTGGGTCATGACATTCTCTGGAGATTAGTACACATCACATTGGCCTTTAGCACTCCTTTCCAGCATATTCATTACGAAGCACCATTGACAGCAACCGCAAAATATACTCTCAGTTAATGTGCAACTGGTATCATGGGGTTCCAGGTTTCATTCTCCACCATTTCCAGAGCAAATGTACTTAATTTACAAGTAAGAACACTACCTCCTCTCTCACCCCAAATTTCCAAAACTTCAAACAACCTGGGATCTGAGAATCAAGCTGGAGTCTTCCTTTCTTTCACATCATCACCAATTATAAAGGTTCAGCCAGAAAATTAGCCCATTTATTAATTTTTAGGACCCCATAGCAATTCCTCAGTGACACCTGGGAAACCGCATTGCAATCAACAGAACTTGGCAGTTAAGGAGTAAAAATTTGTAAAAGAAACCTGGTTTTAGTCATTACTTTAATGACTCGATTCATAAAGGGGCAAATCACCTGAGTAAGTGTCATGTTCATACATATACTTTCAGGCTAGAACTGCATTTTAATGCAATTGGCAGGAGGCCATGGCTCCAAACAGGAGTCAAATGTCACATTACAACCAGCAGTAGTAACTAGACTGGCAGCAATCTTATGAGAGGAGGAGAGAATATTGGCTTCAAATACAATCCTAGACTGTGGATGTAAAAATGCTATAGTGTGATCATTACTGCAGTCACTGGTGCTCCTACCTCCAGGTCTGCAGCTTCATCTCAATCCTGATTTGAAGCAACCTGTGCACAAGTGACAGAGCAGTAAATCCATCTCATAATCACCCTTGACTCATGGAGTCTTTTTGCATTTGTGGGGCAATGCTGCCATGACGTGGCCATTCTAATTTAAACAACAATCATTTAAAATGTTCCTTTCCCATAAGATTTTATTTAACAACAAAACCTATTGTGCATTTGAAAAATGATACTGAAGCACATAACGAAAAGCTTGAATCTCATGCCTATTATGGGAAACTCAGAATTTCCTGTTCTGTCTTTTTCTAGTTCCCAACAGAGGACAGAATCCTATTTGAGACAGTGACACAGACCTAAGTAGATGCAAAATATGCAGTCTCTCTCCTTCTATGTACTTTTCTCAATCATCAAGATGTCCCTTTACCATTTGATTGTTTTTATAACTACTGCTGTGCAGTGAGCTTGATAATTCTAGAATTTTATTTTTCTCCTACAGTCAACCTCAAATAACTTCCATGAGATGCTTTTTAGCCATATTTTCTGATTGAACTCATTAGTGTTTTCTTTTCTAGGTCTCCAAGGCAGAGCCTTGGTGTGATGGGATCCCCCCAGGGTGCAGCCTGGGACTGTGGGACCACTGTGCCCCCTGAACTCTCTCCAGCTTGTGCTGTCTCTCACAATGCCTTGCTAGCGACCAGCAACAAGCCCTTCCAGGCACTGTGAGCACTCAGCACAACAGCATGTGGAGCCCTAAACACAACTATATTGCATGAATGCTCTCAGAGCCACTCATGACTCACACACTAGCCAAATCCCACCCCCAGCTCCCAGCATTGTACCTCAGGGATATACTGTCTAATTTATTAATTGGTTCACCACTTCAACACTGGAAAGTGGACACACACCAGCCATTTTCAAACTTGAGCAGATTTGCCCCCACATTTAATACCAACTCAATGGTAAAGATAAACAGTTGAACAAATTAATTGACTATAAAAGATAGATTTTAAGTGATATTAAGTGATAGGCAAAAAGTCAGAGTTAGGGTATGTCTACACTACAGGATTATTCCAATTTTACATAAACCGGTTTTGTAAAACAGATTGTATAAAGTCGAGTGCACACGGCCACACAAAGCACAATAATTCGGTGGTGTGCATCCATGTACCGAGGCTAGTGTCGATTTCTGGAGTGTTGCACTGTGGGTAGCTATCCCATAGCTATCCTATAGTTCCCGCAGTCGCCCCTGCCCATTGGAATTCTGGGTTGAGATCCCAATGCATGATGGCGCAAAAACAGTGTCGCGGGTGATTCTGGGTAAATGTCATCTCTCATTCCTTTCTCCATGAAAGCAACGGCAGACAATCATTTCATGCCCTTTTTCCCTGGATTGCCCTGACAGACGCCATAGCATGGCAACCATGGAGCCCGTTTTGCCTTTTGTCACTGTCACCGTATGTGTACTGGATACTGCTGACAGAGGTGGTACTGCAGCGCTACACAACAGCATTCATTTGCCTTTGCAAGATAGCAGAGATGGTTATCAGTTGTTCTGTACTGTCTGCCATGCTATTGTAAATTGGCGACGAGATGACAGTTATCAGTCGTTCTGTACCGTCTCCTGCTGTCATGGGTGCTCCTGGCTGAGGTCAGCCAGGGGCACAAAAACAAAAATGGGAGTGACTCCCTGGGTCATTCCCCCCTTTATGTTGTATCTAAAAATAGAGTCAGTCCTGCCTAGAATATGGGGCAAGTGTGCTAGAGAACCAGTGTACCAGAGAGCACAGTCGCTCCATGTCAGATCCTGCAGAAATGATGAGCTACATGCCATTCTAGGGGGTGCCCCTGCAACAACCCCACCCGTTGCTTCCCTGCTCCCTCAGCCCTCCTGGGCTACTGTTGCAGTGTCCCCCCCATTTGTGTGATGAAGTAATAATGCAGGAATAAAAAACATTGACTTTTTAGTGAGATAAAATGAGGGGGAGGCAGCCTCCGGCTGCTATGATAGTCCAGGCAGGACATTAAATGGTGTGGGGGAGAGGAGCCCAGCATCCCGCTGCTATGATAGTCCAGGCAGTACAGAATCTTTTCTTTACACATGAAAGGGGGAGGGCTGATGGAGCTCAGCCCCCAGTTGCTATGATGAAGACGGTTACCAGCTATTCTGTACCATCTACCGGGAATGACTAGGAGTCATTCCTTTTTTTACCCAGGCGCCCCCGGCCGACCTCACCTGAGGCCAGCCAGGAGCACTCACAGGCTGATGATGACGATGGATAGCAGTTATATTGTACCGTCTGCCACCAGGGAGGGGAGAGGATGCTGCTGTTCAGTGCCACAGCATCGCGTCTACCAGCAGCATGCAGTAGACATAGGGTGTGACGATGCGGTTCTGGCGGGACCCAACTGAGAGTGCCAATTCAGGACCAATTGCTTAAACAGGGCAGTCACAGCCCTAGGCTGGGGTTTTCCCACCTCTAAGGCAAACCAAACCAGCCAGACAAAGAGGACTTCGGTTTTACCCCACTGGCTAACCACAAGTCACACAAGTGGTTTCCTTAGACACTCCAGTCTCCCAGTATCACCACCAGCGCCACCCGTCCTGGGGATGAATGGTTATGAAAACCAACACCCCAGTAAAAGAAAAAGGTTCTCTCGATCTCAAAGGACCAAGCCCCAGACCCAGGTCAATATACACATCAGATCTTACCCACAAATCACGCTGTTGCCAATCCTTTAGAATAAAAAATCTAAAGGTTTATTCATAAAGGGAGAAAGATAGAAATGAGAGCTAGAATTGGTTAAATGGAATCAATTACATACAGTAATGGCAAAGTTCTTAGTTCAGGCTTGTAGGAGTGATGGAGTAAACTGCAGGTTCAAATCAAGTCTCTGGAGAACATCCCCTGCTGGGATGGGTCATCAGTCCCTTGTGTAGAGCTTCAGCTTGTAGCAAAGTCCCTCCAGAGGTAGGAAGCAGGATTGAAGACAAAATGGAGATGAGGCATCAGCCTTATATAGGCACTTCCAGGTGTAAGAACACTTCTTTGTTCTTACTGTGGAAAATTACAGCAAAATGGGGTTTGGAGTCACATGGGCAAGTCCCTGCATACTTTGCTGAGTTACAAGGCATATCTGCCTTCTCTCAATGGGTCAATTGTGTAGCTGATGGTCCTTAATGGGCCATAAAGCAGGCTAAGCAGAGCTAACACCAACTTGTCTAGGGTGTTTCCCAGAACTTCAGCACCAATTTGAAATACAGACAGTATACAGCCAATACTTGTAACTTCAACTACATAATGATACAGACATACAGACAGCAAAATCATAACCAGTAACCCATAACCTGGTCTTAGACATCTTATATGACCCCCTTTACATAAGATTTGGTGCCACTACAGGACCTTGGTTGCAAACCATGTTCTATATGGTCCCAGTTTGTATCAATAACGTCACATAGGGTGACATATAAAAAAAGTCAAGAAATGATTTTTTTCCCTTCTCTTTCACCGGGGGGGGTGAGAGGGGGTAAATTGACAAGCTATACCCTGAACCACCATGGATATCGTGTTTGACCCTACAGGCATTTGGAGCTCAGCCAAGAATGAAAATGCTTTTCAGAGACTGGGGGACTGTGGGATAGCTGGAGTCCTCAGTACCCCCTCCCTCCCTCCATGAGCATCCATTTGATTCTTTGGCTTTCCGTTACACTTATCACGCAGCACTGTGCTGAGTCCCTGCTGTGGCCTCTGTCTGGAGATTTTTTCAAATGCTTTGGCATTTCGGTTTCTCTAACGGAGCTGTGGTAGAACAGATTTGCGTCCCCATACAGCGATCAGATCCAGTATCTCCCATATGGTCCATGCTGGAGCTCTTTTTGGATTTGGGACTGCATTGCCACCCGTGCTGCTCAGAGCTCCACGCTAGGCAAACAGGAAATGAAATTCAAAAGTTTGCGGGGCTTTTCCTGTCTACCTGGCCAGTGCATCCGAGTTCGGATTGCTGTCCAGAGCGGTCACAATGGTGAACTGTGGGATACCGCCCAGAGGCCAATATCGTCGATTTGTGGCCACACTAACCCTAATCCGATATGGTAATACTGATTTCAGCGCTGCTTCTCTCGTCGGGAAGGAGTAAAGAAATCGGTTTAAAGAGCCCTTTATATCAATATAAAGGGCCTTGTTGTGTGGGCGGGTGCAGCATTAAATTGGTTTAACGCTGCTAAAATTGGTTTAAACGCATAGTGTAGACCAGGCCTTAGTTACCAAAAGAAATAATATATAAGCATGCAATCTAAACTCTCAAACCTATTAGACTGGGCAGCAACTAGATTAAGCAGTGTTTCTCACCCCTCTGGATATTGATATCCTTAGTATATAGGCTTGTTCCTTAAACTTAGGCCAATCTCCTGTGATGGAGTTTTGTCTTCTTCTCAGAGTCTTGGTTGCTTGCAGCATAGATGAGTGCAGGAGAAGGGCCCAGTCTATGTCCACTCTGCCTGTTTTATACCCTCAGTCCATGTGCTTTGAAGTCCAGGTATGTCTGGAGGAAGCAAGGTTGAGCAATTCCCCTGCTGTGGCCTCATACAGGTGAGTCATTGCATTGAAGCTCCCTTGCTCGAGAATGGCTCTTGATGGGCTGTTTCACACCCCACCCAGAGGTTGGTTACTTTCCTTGCTGTTGCCTCTGGGGAGCTAATATCTGGCTGATTCCCCAACTTAACAGCATGTTTTAGTGACAACTGCACAACACAATTCTCATAACTTCACATGCATTAATGATATACATATATGAATAGAGAAATGACTTTCAGCAAATCATAACCTTTCCTCTGATACCTTACAAAGCATTCTTTATATGTAATATCACAATTATATACAGATGAGAAATATGGAGGGTTATGGGGTGCTCCCCCAAGGTACAGAACGTCACACTTGGGTTTTCCCAACTGCTCAAACGGCAGTTTTGCTGTAATATCTCCAATGCATTTACACTTGCCACCTGGCTAGCCTCTGAGTTATTGGGTGAATGGGAAATCATTCTCTTCTCCTACTGCACTGAAGATGGCAAATATACCTTATGTCAAGTTACCACAGGGTCTACACCATGGGGGGTCCATGGGAGAAACTCTCCTGTTGATTTACCTTACTCTTCTCATCAGGGGATAGAGTAAATAAAAATTAATGGAGATATACCTATCTCCTAGAACTGGAAGGGACCCCAAAGGGTCATAGAGTCCAGCCCCCTGCCTTCACTAGCAGGACCAAATACTGATTTTGCCCCAGATTCCTACGTGCCCCTCAAGGATTGAATTCACAACCCTGGGTTTAGCGGGCCAATGCTCAAACCACTGAGCTATATCTCATCCCAGAAGTCAACTGGAGAATGATCTGTTGTCGATTTGATGGATCTTCACTAGCCTCACTAAATCAACTGCTGGTGGATCAATCTTAGAGCATCAATCCCAGCTGTAATGTAGCTGGACACTGCATAGACATTACACTACTGTAGATGTTTAACTGAGTTTAAATTGTGTTTTAAGGCTGTTCAGGTGACGGAATTAAGCTTCACGGCTGCTGGGGCTTTAGTTATGGACAGAAATCAGTTCAAACAACAACATTCAGATCCAGAGCTGAACTGTCAACTCCCATGACATTCGGAGGTGTTTGGATCCAAGGTTTGGGTTCAGGCTCATCTCTTGTTAAGAACCTGAATTGCAACAAGCAAAAATGTCAAGTGTTTAAAGTAAAGGTAAATGTGAAAACATCCCACCTGTCTCTAAAGTGCTGCTGATCACCGTGGACAAGCTAGATGGGATATAGAGAGGCTTTCCTTTGAAGTTCAGCCACTTGTAATTCTTATTGAATTTCTATTGCTGTACAGAAATTATAGTGGAGCCCTCTGGTGGCTATTTTGTCAACTGTAAATTCTTGAGCCCGCCCGGTTGTCACAGAATAGTATCTTGCCTTGAAGTTAAGATTTAAGTGAATATTTTCCAAATCGGGTGCCCTGATTTTCAGAGGTGCTAAACACCCACAACTCCCAGTGAAGATAACAGAATTAGTCCAGCTTTACACTGTTATAAATGAAATCAGATTTGGACCAATATCTTTATATAACTGATTTGTTCTTTTCCAGAGGTGCATGCTCCATAAATGAAACCTAAATCCTCGTGTCATAGGTGGCATGGAAATGTTAGTCACCCAGAGTACTCATTCATTCAGTTGCCTGTATATTTCTAGCACTGTCTTTGAATGGCAATTTTCATTCCTTACATAAAACGGAACCAAAGTCAAAAAGGAAATTAACCATCCATTCTAATTCCATTAGCATCTACATGTCAAGAAGTGCTTTCAATATAGCAGACCTCTCAAGTTGCATTTGGGTCTCAAAAAAAAGCATTTCACCCAAAAGCTTGTTTCACCAGTTTGTAGGCAAACAGATGATGGGATTGTGACGGGTTGGATCACGGAACCCATTGGGAACTGCCAACTGATGTACTGGGACTACCTATAAGCCCATTTTCCCTGACAGCTTGGGACTTCAGAACCCTATCTGGTGGTGCCAGATATGCTAGTCTGCTACAAACACAGACCTAGGTCTGAACTATGTCCCACAAACTGCAGGCTTAACTGAAAACAGCTTAAGAAGTGCTCCTATCTCCAACACTCAGGTACCCAACTCCCATTGGGGTCCAAACCCCAAATAAACCCGTTTTACCCTGTATAAAGCGTATACAGGGTAAGCTCATAAATTGTTCACCCTCTATAAGGGTACGTCTACACTACAGGATTATTCCAATTTTCCATAAACCGGTTTTGTAAAACAGATTGTATAAAATCGAGTGCACGCGGCCACACAAAGCACAATAATTTGGTGGTGTGCATCCATGTACCGAGGCTAGCATCGATTTCTGGAGCGTTGCACTGTGGGTAGCTATCCCGTAGCTATCCCATAGTTCCCGCCATCACCCCACCCATTGGAATTCTGGGTTGAGATCCCAATGCATGATGGTGCAAAAACAGTGTCGCAGGTGATTCTGGGTAAATGTCGTAACTCATTCCTTCCTCCGTGAAAGCAACGGCAGGCAATCATTTTGCACCCTTTTTCCCTGGATTGCCCTGACAGATGCCATAGCATGGCAACCATGGAGCCCGTTTTTCCTTTTGTCACTGTCACCGGATGTGTACTGGATGCTGCTGACAGAGGTGGTACTGCAGCACTACACAGCACCATTCATTTGCCTTTGCGAGGTAGCAGAGACGGTTACCAGTCGTTCTGTACCATCTGCTGTGCCATTGTAAATTGGCAATGAGATGACAGTTATCAGTCTTTCTGTACCGTCTGCTGCTGTCATGTGTGCTCCTGGCTGACCTTTGCTGAGGTCGGCTGGGGGTGCAAAGACAAAAATGGGAATGACCCCCTGGGTCATTTCCTCCTTTATGTTGTATCTAAAAATAGAGTCAGTCCTGCCTAGAATATGGGGCAAGTGTACTAGAGAACCAGTGTATCAGAGAACCAGAGAGCACAGCCACTCCATGTCAGATCCCACAGAAATTATGAGCTGCATGCCATTCACGGGGAGTGCCCCTGCAACAACCCCACCTGTTGATGCCCTTCTCCCCCAACCTTTCTGGGCTACCGTGGCAGTGTCCCCCATTTGTGTGATGAAGTAATAAACAATGCAGGAATAAGAAACACTGACTTTTTAGTGAGATAAAATGAGGGGGAGGCAGGACATTAAAGGGTGGCGAGGGAGAGGACCCCAGCATCCTGCTGCTATGATAGTCCAGGCAGTGCAGAATCTTTTCTTTACGCATGAAAGTGGGGGGGGGTGATGGAACTCAGCTCTCAGTTGCTATGATGAGGACGGTTACCAGCCGTTCTGTACCATCTACTGGGAATGACCGGAAGTCATTCCTATTTTTACCCAGGCGCCCCCGGCCGACCTCACCTGAGGCCAGCCAGGAGCACTCACTGGCTGATGATGACAATGGATAGCAGTCATATTGTACCATCTGCCATCGTGGAGGGGAGGGGAGAGGATGCTACTATTCATTGCCACAGCATCACATCTACCAGCAGCATGCAGTAGACATAGGGTGACATATAAAAAAGTCAAGAAATGATTTTTTTCCCTTTTCTTTCACGGGGGGGGTAAATTAATGACATATACCATGAAACACCCCGGACAATGTGTTTGACCCTACAGGCATTGGGAACTCAGCCAAGAATGCAAATGCTTTTCAGAGACTGCGGGGACTGTGGGTTAGCTGGAGTCCTCAGTACCCCCTCCCTCCCTCCATGAGCATCCATTTGATTCTTTGGCTTTCCGTTACGCTGGTCACACAGCACTGTGCTGTGGCCTCTGTCTACCATAGCCTGGAGATTTTTTCAAATGCTTTCTAATTTCATCTTCTGTAACGGAGCTGTGATAGAACAGATTTGCCTCCCCATACAGCGAACAGATCCAGTATCTCCCGTATGGCCCATGCTGGAGCTCTTTTTGGATTTGGGACTGCATTGCCACCTGTGCTGATCAGAGTTCCACGCTGGGCAAACAGGAAATGAAATTCAAAAGTTGCGGGGCTTTTCCTGTTTACCTGGTCAGTGCATCCGAGTTTGGATTGCTGTCCAGAGCAGTCACAATGGTGCACTGTGGGATACCGCCCAGAGGCCAATACCGTCGATTTGTGGCCACACTAACCCTAATCCGAAATGGTAATACCGATTTCAGAACTACTCCTCTCATCTGGGAGGAGTACAGAAATCGATTTAAAGATCCCTTTATATCGATATAAAGGGCCTCGTATGGACGGGTGCAGCGTTAAATCGGTTTAACGCTGCTAAAATCGGTTTAAACACGTAGTGTAGATCTGGCCTAACGCTGATAGAGAGATTTGCGCTTCTGTTCTCCCTCCACCCCAATATTAATATATACTCTGGGTTAATTAATAAGTAAAACATGATTTTATTAAATACAAAAAGTAGGATTTAAGTGGTTCCAAATAATAACAGACAGAACAAACTAAATTACCAAACAAAATAAAACACGCAAGTTTAAACCTAATACAGTAAGAAAGTGATGACAGATGAAATCTCACCCTCAGAGATGTTCCAGTAAGTTTCTTTTACAGACTAACTTCCTTCTTGTCTGGGTCCAGCAAACATTGACACCCCTGTTGTTACTGTCCTTTGTTCCAGTTTCTTTCCAGGTATCCTTTGGGATGGAGAGGCTACCTCTTGAGCCAGCTGAAGACGAAATAGAAAGGTCTCCCAGGGGCTTAAGTAGACTTTCTCTTTTGGGTGGAGACACCATCCTCTCTCCTATGCAGAATCCAGTTCCAAGATGGAGTTTTGGAGTTACACGGGCAAGTCACATGTCCATGAATGATTCAGTTTTTACAGGAGGCAGAATTGCCCACATGCTATCTTGAATGTCTCCAGGAAGTCTTCTTATATGGATTGGAGTCTTCCAAGATCCATTGTCAGTTAAGTGTTTCTTGACTGGGCACTTAATTTGCACATTCCATTCTCAAGAAGCTGACCAAATGCTACTTAAAAGTAGCTAAGGCTACTTAAAATCAAAGAAGTATCCAGCCAATATTCATAACTTTGAATAGAAAATAATACATGCATACAAATAGGATGACTATATTCAGAGATATAGTCTTTGCAGAGATATGTTACATGACATATGTTCTTAAACGTATTCCACTTATGTCATATATACATTCATAAGCATATTTCCATAAAGCATTATGAGGTGCAACATCACAGGAGTGCTTTGCTTTGTTCTAATTTCCTAATTTGGCTGTTTTCTCTGTGAGGTATTGTGGATAATATAGAATAGGATAGAATAGAAACAAAGCCAAGAGCCATTGCAGGGGGTAAGGTGTGGCTGATCTGCACAGAGATGATCTACCCACCTTGCACTCCCCCACTCCTGGTGAAGCCTGATGTTGTATGGAATATGTGGAACACTTTGTGATATTATTGATATCAATATTATAACATTGACATGAATCGTGCCAAAAATGTTATAATTTGCCAAGTATGATCATCTTGTCTATAGGTTTGTATCCCCTTTGTATTATGAGCTATAGATATGTATACTGTATCTGTATTTCCAAAGTTGTGCTGTGTTTCTGGGTGACACCCCCAGACAGATTGGCATCAGCACTGCCTACCCTGGTCGATGGCTGATCAAGGGTCCTCAGCTGTACAATGAACCCATTGAAAGGAGCCAGGGGATACACCTTATGAGTCAGCAAGACATGTAGGGGCAGGCCAGTGGACAGAGAACTCTAGGGCTTTTCCATGCCATGTGCTGTGAAGCTTGTGTTTGGGACACAGGAAGTACAAGTCACATGGCAAAACGAATATAAAGGGCTACTGCATCATCTCCATTTTGTCTTCAGTCATAGAATCATAGACTCATAGGACTGGAAGGGACCTTGAGAGGTCATCTAGTCCAGTCCCCTGCACTCATGGCAGGACTAAGTATTACCTAGACCATCTCTGACAAGTGTTTGTCTAACCTGCTCTTAAAAATCTCCAATGATGGAGATTCCACAGCCTCCCTAAGCAATTTATTCCAGTGTTTAAAAACTCTGACAGTTAAGAAGTTTTTCCTAATGTCCACCCTAAACTTCCCTTGCTACAATTGAAGCCCATTGTTTCTTGTCCTATCCTCAGAGGTTAAGAACAACAATTTCCCCCCCTCCTCCTTGTAACAACTTTTTATGTTGTTTGAAAACTTTTTATGTACTTGAAAACTGTTATCATGTCCCCTCTCAGTCTTCTCTTCTTCAGATTAAGCAAACCCAACTCTTTCTATCTTCCCTCACAGATCATGTTTTCTGGACCTTTAATCATTTTTGTTGCTCTGGACTTTCTCCACTTTGTCCACATCTTTCCTGAAATGTGGCACCCAGAACTGGACGGAATACTCCAGTTGAGACCTAATCAGAGCAGAGTAGAACAAAGGCTTACTCCTCATGTCTTGCTTACAACACTCCTGCTAATACATCCCAAAATGATATTCTCTTTTTTTTGCAAAAGAGTTACACTGTTGACTCATATTTAGGTTATGGCCCACTATGACTCCCAGATCTCTCTCCGCCGTACCACTTCCTAGGCAGTCATTTCCCATTTTGTATGTGTGCAACTGATTGTTCCTTCCTAAGTGGAATATTTTGCATTTATTCTTATTGAATTTCATCCCATTTACTTCAGACCATTTCTCCAGTTTGTCCAGGTCATTTTGAATTATAATCCTATCCTCCAAAGCACTTGCAGGGCCCTCCCAGTTTAGTATCGATCTCAAACTTTAAAAGTGTACTCTCTATGCCATTATCTAAATCATTGATGAAGATATTGAACAGAACCGGACACAGAGCTGATCCCTGCAGAACCCCACCCACTATGCCCTTCCAGCATGACTGTGAACTGCTGATAACTACTCTCTGGGGACGGTTTTCCAGCCAGCTATGCACCCACCTGATAGCAGCTCCATCTAGGTTTCATTTCCCTAGTTTGTTTATGATAAGGTCATGCGAGACAGTATCAAAAGATTTACTAAAATCAAGAGATACCATGTCTGCCACTTCCCCCCATCCACAAGGCTTTTACCCTATCAAAGAAAGCTATTAGGTTGGTTTGACATGATTTATTCTTGAGAAATCCATGCTGACCATTACTTAACTTATTATCTTCTAGAAGTTTTCAAATTGGGTGCTTAATTATTTGCTCCATTATCTTTTTGGGTACAGAAGTTAAGCTAATTGTCCTGTAACTCCCTGGGTTGTCCTTATTTCCCTTTTTATAGATTGGCACTATATTTGTCCTTGTCTGGTCTTCTGCAGTCTCTCCCATCTTCTATGACTTTTCAAAGATAATCACTAATGGCACAGATATCTCTTCTGTCAGCTCCTTGAGCATTCTAGGATGCATTTAATCAGGCCCTGGTGACTTGAAAACCTCTATCTTGTCTAATTGAGCAGGTCCTGCAAACTTTGGCAAGAGCAGAGTTGAAGGTCAATGGGAAAAAGGCTCAGATGGGAAAGACAAGAGTGACCTACTTAGGAGTGGAAGTGTCCCAGATGGGAAGGGAAATCAAAAAGGGACGGGTGCAATGGATCCAGTCCCTGCCACTGCCTACAGATGTTATGGATGTTAGGCTATAGATATTCAGGTCTGTCTGTAAAGGCCTATACTTTAAGAATGTAGCTATATGTTTATCATTTAGCTAGTTATAGAGGTATAAAAGAAAGAATGAAAATCACTGTCTGCCTATGGATAGGCCTTCTCTCACTGTGACAGTCTGAGGCCTTGTTCTTAAGCTAAGGCCTTTGGCTGGAAAGTGCACGGTCACGCCCTCACCCATTTCAAACTAGTCATATTGAAATAGGAGAATCTGGAGCTGTTAGAAAGATGATCCAATCTATCTAGGGCCAGCTCCAAGGATTTTGCCGCGATCGCGATCTGCGGCAATTCAGTGGGAGATCCTTCGCTCCAAGGGGGAGTGAGGGACTCTCCACTGAATTGCCGCCGAATACCTTAAAGTGCCGCCCTGCTCCAGAGTTGCCGCCCCAAGCACCTACTTGGTAAGCTGGTGCCTGGAGCCAGCCCTGGATCTATCACCTCCAGAGAAAGGAATAGCCTAGAAGATGTAAAAGGAAATTTAGTTTGATAGTTTTCTGTTTTGATAAGTCAGTTATTACCATAGACATAGTTGGGAACCTTTATGTTTTTATAGATGTAGTTGTGAAATCCTCACTTCTGTATTGTTTTTTTCATTATACTTCCCACTTTGCTATTGTTTGTTTGCATAGTCTCTGTCCTATTCTGTGATTGTTTCTGACTGCTGTATAATTAATTTAGATGGGTGTAAACTAATTAAGGTGGTGGGATATAATTAGTTAGCTAATCCTGTTACAATATGTTAGGACTGGTTAGGTACATTTCAATAAAATGATTGGTTAAGGAATAGCTAAGAATATTACTATGTAAATTAGGGGCAAACAGTAAGTAGGTTGGAATTTGAAAATAAGGAAAAAGGAACTTGGATTTAAGCTTGCTGGAAGTTCACCCCAATAAACATTGAATTGTTTGCACATTTGGACTTCAGGTATTGTTGCTCTCTGTTCACACGAGAAGGACCAGGGAAGTGGGATAGTGAAGGAATAAGTCCTCTAAGATATGTAAATAACAGCCACCTAAGGGACTGCGAATGTTCTCATTCAGGGACTGTTGATTCACTTAGCTATTTACCAATAAAATAAATGTAATATTAGAGCTAAACTTTGGGTCTAGACACCAGTGCTGCGCTGAGGGATAGGTGGGTTTTTGCTGATAGAGGGAAGTATTAGGGGACGGATGTTCAGAGGTATTGAACACCACAGCACCTATTGACTTCAATTAATATTGAGGGTGCTTGGCGCTTCTGAAAAAGCAAGCCCTATGCCCATAACGCTTCCAAAAGCATTAAGGGAGGCAAACTCAATAACTGCACTTAACAGCCTGATCCCAAAGCGTAGCATGCATCTTCCCACCACATAACCCAGAGCTAGCCACTGTGCAGAGAGCATTGAGCCATAGCTGAATACCCAACACGTCCAATGTATTAGATTTGGGAATCCAGGGTTTCTGTTTTGGACGTTCACATCACTCTGCGTAAATTTTGCCTGTTTTGCTTTGTTTGTGTATGAATGGTTTGTGAACTGCTCCTGACCTCTGTCAAATATATTTGTTGCTCTTCAGATAATTTGGACAACACTGAGTCCGTGAGTTGTCTGCAGGCACTTCAGCTGTTCACTGGCTGTCATGTGTGGCAGGTAACTCAGGCTCATGGGGGTCAGGTTGCGGGGCTATCGAGCTGCAGTGTAGACATTTGGGCTCAGGCTGAAGAGTGGGTTCTGGGAGCCTCCCCCTTCACAGGGTCTCAGATCCTGGGCTCCAGCCCAAGCACAGAGATCTACTGTGCGGTTCTGTAGCCCTGCAGCTTGAGCCCTGTGAGCTTGAGTCAGCGTACATGGGCCAGCCACAAGAGTGTCAATATACCCTGATTCATAAGCTATACAATAACTGGGAATTTGGGATTCACATGACATGACTGCACGCCACGGGTGTGTATGGTTTGGTCAGCTCACTCATAGGCTGCTACTTATTCACATGCATTTAAAAAAAAAAGGATTGAGTTACATTAAATATGTGTGGCTGTAAAATATCCTGGGGGCCTTCACTTCTGCAGTAGTTATTGTACCCCAACTACTGTGCTTTAGGGATGGATTGTCTTCTATACCAAACACGCTGTTAAGTTTTGCCCGTTTAAAGGATTAAGAGCATGGAGTAGGATAAAGCAAAATGAAAACAAAGAGCTTTTCACCTGATCCAGGTCCCTTTCTAAAAATATTTGATTTTTCGTGCATTTGGTCTCCTGCTGGAACTAATCCACCTTTTGGAGTATCTAAAGATAGATAATTTCTTCCAGGTGAGAAGAAAAGTCACCATTTCTGCCACAGGTCTAAGAGTGACACAGTGGATCTTGCTGGAGTATTTTGCCCTTACAATAGAGATGGAGGCCCCAATTTTCCTGCAACAAGTGGTAATTAATGTCCATTTCTCTGTGATTTTCCACCAGTGGAAGAGGAAAACTATGAATCAGTAGGTGGTGTAAGATCTCAAAGTCAATAAAGTATGTTTGTGTATTAGACTTGGTTATTTCCACACAACTCCAAGATAAACACCACTCCTTCATCCTATTTAATTTGTAACTAATTACTGTATCGTCTGGTGGATATTGACTGGTAATTTATGTAATGTAGTTCCCCTTGAACTCTGTGAAAAAACAAATTCAACAGAAACCCTGCAGACTGGCCAAGTCTCACTAAAGGCTAGATTGTAAATGTGGCCAGCACCGCCATTTGACAAAGCAAGGGGACATGACCCTGCCTGTCTTCACACCCCACCCCACACACTCGTCTGTACAACCATGCAGGACCTACCTGAGTCTGGGCAAAGGGGTGTGTGCGGGGAGCAGGGTCTCTCTGAAACTCCATTTCTCCCCTCCACTAACAAGTGAGTAGAGCAGAGCCACGACTCCCCCGCCATTCCCAACATGCCCCAGCCAGGAGACCTAGCTGCAGAGGAAATGGCCAAATGTTGGGTCTGGCAAGGGCCTCTGCCTCTAACTGGGGTAGGGGGCTGCAGTGTGGAAGGGGGTGCAGGCTCTGGGCTGAGCTGTGACAGGGCACTGGGGTGCAGAAAAGGGTACAGGGTGCTAGCTCTGGAAGTGGGCTCAGGGCTCATGCAGTGGATTGGAGTGCATGGTGCATCCTCTCGGAGGAGGTATGGGGTGCGGGAGGGGGCTCAAGACTGGGGCAAGAGTTTTGGGTGCAGGATGGGGTGTGCGATGTGGGTTCTGGGAGGGATTTTGGGTGTGGGGGGGCTCAGGGCTTGGGCTGGAGGTTGGGGTGCTGGAGCGCGGTGCAGGATCTTGTAGGGGGTTGGGGTGCAGGAGAGAGTTTGTGTGTGGGAAAGGTCAGGGCTGGCGATTGGGGTGCAGGAGGAGGCCCAGTGCTGGGGCAGGGGGTTGGGGTGTAAGTAGGACACCTGGAATAAAGTTTGTTCTTGTTTGCATTTAAACCTACGTGGTCTCAAGTTATTGCAATATCACACTCTGGACTCTCTCCAATTTCTCCACATCTTGTCTCAAATGTGGCACCCAGAATGGCACACAGTACCCCAGCTGAGGCCTCATCAGTTCCCGGTGGAGCCAGGACAGATACCACCCATTTAATGGCTGTGCTATGCTGATTTTGTCCCCACATGTGTGTGCTATTGTTTTCTACTCCTCCTTAAGAATTCATCTATGCTTCCACTTCTTGTAGGATTCCTTATTGATTTTCAGGCAGGAGTGCCAGTAGGGAGTACGCAGTCCTGGCAAGAGATTTTTAGCAGGTACGGGGTACCGGAAAGACATGGGGGTAGCCCCCCTCGCCTTAAAGAAAAAGAACACAGCTAGGGAGGGCATTCATTCTTTATATGGCTGTAACAGCACAAAAGCTTTGTTTAAGCTTGTTAGCATATGTATTGTGCTGTTAAGTTAGTCAGGAGGCCTCAAGAAAGGAGGGTGGGGGGGATGGAAGGTATTTAAACAGTAAGAAGAACAGGAGTATGTGTGGCACCTTAGAGACTAACAAATTTATTTCAGCATAAGCTTTTGTGGGCTAAAACTCACTTCATCAGGTGCATGCAGTACAAAATATAGTAGGAAGATATATATACACAGAGGACATGAAAAAATGGGTGTTGCCATACCAGCTATAATGAGACTAATCAGTTAAGGTGAGCTATTTTCAGCAGGAGATAAAACAACTTTTCTAGTGATAATCAGGATGGCTCATTTCCAACAGTTGACAAGAAGGTGTGAGCAGGGCAGCGCTTTAATGCTTAGGGAAGACATCCCTAAAACTTATCACACATCTGCCCACCGTTATTCAAATGAAGCTCCTTCTGGTCTGACAGCTCAGGCATTGTCAGTTTCATCCAGAAAAAATTGCAAACTTGAAACCTAATCCTGTAAACCATTAAACATTTGATCAATCCCATTGAAGACAATGGAACTAGTTGCATGACTATGGACCACTTTTGTGATAACAGTTTCAGGAGTCTGTTCTGTTGCTATAAAGGAAGTTGAATCTCCCATTGAAATGCAATGTTTGGGTACAATACCATAAAGCAGTTTAGGATACAGTTCTCCTTAAAATTTGTCTTTTAATAAGTCATACATATGCTGAAATGGCTCCTCACCTAACTCCCATATTCCATATAAACAGACTGAAATACTACATATTTGGGGGGAAAGTGAGTAGTTAAGCATGTGGATGTTTGTGTAAGGCGACTGTTGCCCCCTTACTAACATTCAGTGGGGGTGTTTTGGTTGGCTAGCTCCCAGCACTAAAAGGGGAAGGGTCGATGGGAAATCAGGACCCTGAGACTGACAGTCCCCAGGAACAATGGTGAGAGGCCAATGCTCCAGGTCAGCCTGATTGACAGGGCGGGCAGGCTAATCAGGGAGACAGAAGGCCATGTTGGGTCCCGATCTCCATGTGCGCTGGAATTGCCTGGGACAGACAGAGTGGGGCCGAGCTAAGGAGAAAGCAGAGGCCCAAGCTAAGCTGAAGAGCAGAACTGTGCCAGATCCAGAGGGGCCAGAGCTGCAGCCACAGAGCCAGACACACAGCCTAGGGAGAGCAGATCCTGTGCGGGGAGCAGAGCTGCAGCCACAGAGCCAGAGACGCAGACCAGGGAGAGCAGATCCAGTGCTGGGAACAGAGCTGCAGCCATAGAGCCAGGTGTGGTGAGCAACTGGGGCCAGCCAAGGGGGAACCTTGGGCAAAGGGCCCAGTGCAGAAAGACACCCCCAGCCAAAGGTCCTTGCAGGCCAGGCTGGGAGGGGGCTCTTAACCTGACGGGGGGCTGACGCTGGGAAGAAGGGTCCCACCACCGAAAGCCCGGAGATATGGGGCCACCACCATTGCAAGTGTCAAACCCGCAGCATCCCTGCAGCACAGCCAGGGCCTGAGACGGAGGCCTAGGACCTACAAGGAACAGACTGTGAACTGCGTTGATGTCCAGAGACGCTCTTTGTAATGTTCCCCTGCCACAGAGCAGGGTGATGTGTTTTCCTGTAATCTTTCCCATTTTTCTTTATTCTTTTTAAAAATTAATTGTTAATTCAACAACTTGTATTTGCTTTAAATTGTATGATGTGATCAGTGGGTCAGGGAGGTGCCCAGTGCAGAGAGGGTTCGCCGGAGTGACGACACTCTAGCCCCTGCCCCAGGTGACCAGGGGTGGGGGTCGAGCAGGGTTGGGGGTCGAGCCCCCAGTAATCCTGGGCCCAGCCTTGTTGGGGTTACGAGGACTCTGCCAGATAGGAGAGTGGAAGGGGAGTCCTCAAGGGCAGGGAGGCCTCTGGGTAAAGGAAATGGGAGCGAGGACTCAGGGCTTGGCTACACTGGCACTTTACAGCGCTGAAACTTTCGTGCTCAGGGGTGTGAAAAAACACCCCCCTGAGAGCTGCAAGATACAGCGCTGTAGAGTCTCAGTGTAATCAGTGCCGCAGCGCTGGGAGCACGGCTCCCAGCACTGCAAGCTACACTCGTAAGGGATATGGTTTACGTGCAGCTCTGACCACACTCACACTTCAAAGCGCTGCCGCAGCAGCACTGTGAAATTTCAAGTGTAGCCATACCCTCTGATCCTTTTGCTAGCCCACTTCACCGGGGTAGCACAGAAGCCAGGAAAGTTCCCCACAATAACGGGATCATTTCCCCCACTTACATTTGTATATACAAACACCCATTTCATCACTGTACTGGAAAATATAGCTGAACTTTATTTTCTATGGAATTAGAAGAAAGTTTAACAGCCCCAATTGTTTTCTGTGTTAATCAGTGTGTCCCTGAAAAAATTAAATGTCTTCTAACAGAAAAAAAACAGTCCACACTTACTGAAAAACAAATTCCTTCCAATTGGTGTTCAGAAGAGTGCTACAAGACACATACATAACCTCATGAGCAGAGGGCAGAGAGGAATAATAATAATAATAATAAAATCTCAAAGAGGCAGAGGTTCACAGATTTGCAAACCTGAAAACCTGTGTTATGCTTTAAACCTCCTCAGCACATACCAGTTTTATGAACGTTAAAAAATTAACTGCAAAGAAACACTGAAGCCTATTAACCTGAATGTGTGCCAGCCAGTATGCCCTCACTGGCTAAAGGTGCAGTCACACCTGAACAGCTAAAAATTAACCTTGCCCTTTTAGGCTAAACAAAGTCATGTCACTGTCTCCATCTCTCTTCTTACATAAGAGATAACAAAACTCCAGTGGGGCATGGTGCTGGCACATAGGGTCTCAGGTATGTGGTGTGATTTTTCAGAATCTCTTTTGGGAAGAGTCATGTATGTGAAATAGCTGGTACTTATGCTATTTCTATGCATGTATGTTCATCTTGGTATCTGAAGTTCTGAATATTAGCTATTAATATTAGCTATGTTATTACGTTTCCTTGCTCCCGTGGTAATGCCCACAAGGTATTTAGCTAGCACATGAAGGGACAAGTCAAGTTGAATGGCCCATTAGGGAACATTTAGCTCACAATGGACCCGTCTGTATAGACTTAATGGACTTATTGTAAATGTTCTTACTAGAATATGGTTGGGGCCGATGGACATATAACTTGCCCATGTGACTCCATACACCATCTCACAGTGAGAACAGATTTCCCTTTCCTTGGCACTTGGTGGAAGCTAAAAGGCCCTGGCCTGGAAACATCTCCATTTTGCCTCTTTCCTGCTCCAGCCTCTGGACTATGAACATAAAGTAATGGGAGCATTCTAACCAAGGGACTGTGAACTTGAAGGTCATCTGAAGTCTTCATATTTCCTTGATCCTTTGCAGATGGACTTATGAGTTGGGTATGGTACAGAGACTGTTCTAGCCTCATTGATTGCTGATCTCTCTCTTGCAATAGACAGCGATCAGATGTCTGCTGACTTTCACACGTAAGTCAGCAGCCTTTGAGACCTGTGGTGTAAGCAACATAGCCCTCGCTTGAGGGTTTTTGTTCTTTCCTCTCCAAATATCAAAGCCTGTTTCCATTGAACTCAAAATTCTTTTGAGCTCAACGGGAACAGGAGTTGAATTCACTTTGGGCCAATGGTGTACTAGTCCTGAGGCTCCCCTACTACAAGCTGAAATCACTAAAGAGCTGAAATCAGTGAGTGCTGGGGGGGGCATGAAGCTATGTTGCTGAGCAGCTGGTGAAGCAGAGCAGTTTGTGGGATGACTGGAGTGGCTCATGGGACAGCTGGTGGAGTGAAGCCGCTGCAGAAGAATCCCACAAAGAGATGGGGCAGTTAGCCTCGGATCATGTAAGGTGCCCCTTAACACTGCTGCACTCCCCAGGCTGGGAGGTAAATCTCTGCAGATAAACTTTTGAACTCTGCACTGACTAGGGACAGAGACTTTTGGGTTTTGGGACTTTTGGGTGATTTTTGGGTTGCTGGACTCAAGGGACTTTTGGGGTATTAGATTTTTGGGAGATTTTTTGGGTTGCTGGACTTAAGACCCTGAGGGGAAAAGGTTACTGCCAAACTTAGTTGGGGGTGGGTCTTTTGCTCATGGTTTGTGTTATGAATCCTGTTTGTGGTGTTTCCCTAATATAATGCTACATTGTTTCCCTCCTTTATTAAAAGGCTTTTGCTTCACTCAGACTCTGTGCTTGCAAGAAGGGAAATATTGCCTCTTAGAGGCGCCCGGGGGGGGGGGGTATGTAATCGTCCCAGGTCACTGGGTGGGGCTCGAGCCGGTTTTGCATTGTGTTATTGAAACAGAACCCCTAGATACCGAACCTGGCCCTTGTTGCTGCTAACTTAGACGGGCAGAAGGGTTACACTTACCTGAGTCAGCAGCCTTTGATACCTGTGGTATAAGCAACATAGCCCTTCCTTGAGTGTTATTGTTCTTTCCTCTTCAAATGTCAAAGTCTGTTCCCATTGAACTCAAAATTCCTTTGAGCTCAACAGGAACAGGATTTGACCCCAAGAGATCAGAGAATGTGATTTTGATCAGTTGCTTTTCTGTCCAGAGACACTTCTCATGCATGTTCTGCCAGGCTGATTTTGATTGCCCCTCCTATACGTCATGCTGAGGAAAATAATAAGACAATTTAGGCTGTAGTTCTATCAAGATGTACATGGCACACACAGTTCGATGCCTCTTTTCAAGTGCCCCCCCTTGTTTCCCTCCTATGACTACAGTACTGGCAAAAAATGATTTCTACTTGCACTACTGTTTTCAGGTCACTAGAATGTTCCTGATGGAGGCATATTGGCCTCTTCCTATCTTTCCTTTGCATCAGGATAATTTGCAATTGTGCATTTAATATTGTGTCTTTGAGAAACTGCCAGCTCTCCTGAACTCCATTTTCTATTAGAGTCCTATGGGAAAACAATCTGCCTACCAGTTCTCTGAGATTGTTAAAATCTATTTTTTTAAGTCCATCGTTCTTATTCTGCTCCCCTCACTCCTTTCTTTCCCTAGAATCATGAAATGTACCATTTCATGGTCACTTTCACCCAAAATTGCTTTCCACCTTCAGATTTGCTACCCATTTCTCCCCGTTGATCTGAATCAAATCTAAAATGACTGTCCCCCTGGTTACTTCTTCCACTTTCTGAAACAAAAAGTTGTCCCCAATATACTCCAAGAATTTAGAGTAATGGGTGGGACATGAAACAGCTTCATGCTGAGACTTTACAGATTTGGTCCTTGATCCTGCCCTGTGTTATGTGTGGGCAGAGCCCTGCAGAGCCTTGTTGAATTCAGTGGAACTCTGCATGGACAGGAGACTCCACCCTTATGCAGTTCCCCTCTCATTATTGATCTTTCTTCCCACTTTATCAGCCACTGGAACTTTTAAATATTTGTTTTGCCAGATAAGACTCAATGGTAAGAACATAAGAACATATGAATGGCTGTACTGGGTCAGACCAAAGGTCCATCTAGCTCAGTATCCTGTTTACCGACAGTGGCCAATGCCAAGTGCCCCAGAGGGAGTAAACCTAACAGGTAATGATCAAGTGATCTCTCTCCTGCCATCCAGCTCCACCCTCTGACAAACAGAGTCTAGGGATACCATTCCTTACCCATCGTGGTAATAGCCATTAATGGACTTAACCTCCATGAATTTATCCTGTTCTCTTTTAAACGCTGTTATAGTCCTAGCCTTCACAACCTCCTCACGTAACTTGACTGTGCGCTGAGTGAAGAAGAACTTCCTTTTATTTGTTTTAAACCTGCTGCCTATTAATTTATTTTGGTGACCCCTAGTTCGTGTATTATGGGAATAAGTAAATAACTTTTCCTTATATACTTTCTCCACATGACTCATAATTTTATATACCTCTATCATATCCCCCCTTAGACTCCTCTTTTCCAGGCTGAAGAGTCCTAGCCTCTTTAATCTCTCCTCATATGGGACCCTCTCCAAACCCCTAATCATTTTAGTTGCCCTTTTCTGAACCTTTTCTAGTGCCAGTATATCTTTTTTGAGATGAGACGACCACATCTGTACGCAGTATTCAAGATGTGGACGTACCATCGATTTATATAAAGGCAATAATATATTCTCCGTCTTATTCTCTAGCCCCTTTTTATTGATTCCTAACATCCTGTTTACTTTTTTGACCGCCTCTGCACACTGTGTGGACATCTTCAGAGAACTATCCACAATGACTCCAAGATCTTTTTCCTGATTCGTTGTAGCTAAATTAGCCTCCATCATATTGTATGTATAGTTGGGGTTATTTTTTCCAATGTGCATTACTTTACATTTATCTACATTAAATTTAATTTGCCATTTTGTTGCCCAATCACTTAGTTTTGTGAGAACTTTTTATGTTCTTCACAGTCTGCTTTGGTCTTAACTATCTTGAGCAATTTAGTATCATCTGCAAACTTTGCCACCTCACTGTTTACCCTTTTCTCCAGATTATTTATGAATAAGTTGAATAGGATTGGTCCGAGGACTGACCCTTGGGGAACACCACTAGTTACCCCTCTCCATTCTGAGAATTTATCATTAATTCCTACCCTTTGTTCCCTGTCTTTTAACCAGTTCTCAATCCATGAAAGAACCTTCCCTTTTATCCCATGACAACTTAATTTACATAAGAGCCTTTGGTGAGGGACCTTGTCAAAGGCTTCCTGGAAATCTAAGTACACTATGTCCACTGGATCCCCCTTGTCCACATGTTTTTTTGACCCCTTCAAAGAACTCTAATAGATTAGTAAGACACGATTTCCCTTTAAAGAAACCATGTTGACTTTTGCCCAACAATTTATGTTCGTCTATGTGTCTGACAATTGCATTATTTACTATTGTTTCAACTAATTCCCCTGGTACCGACGTTAGACTTACTGGTCTGTAATTGTCAGGATCACTTCCAGAGCCCTTTTTAAATATTGGCGTTACATTAGCTGGATACAAAACCTGATTTAAAGGAAAGGTTACAAACCCTAGTTAATAGTTCCGCAACTTCGCATCTAAGTTCTTTGAGAACTCTTGGGTGAATGCCATCTGGTCCTGGTGACTTGTTAAGTTTATCAATTAATTCCAAAACCTCCTCTAGTGACACTTCAATCTGTGACAATTCCTCAGATTTGTCACTTACAAAAACTGGCTCAGGTTTGGGAATCTCCCTAACATCCTCAGCTGTGAAGACTGAAGCAAAGAATTTGTTTAGTTTCTCTGCAATGACTTCATCGTCTTTAAGAGCTCCTTTTCTGTCTCTGTCATCGAGGGGCCCACTGGTTGTTTAGCAGGCTTCCTGCTTCTGATGTATTTAAAAAACATTGTGTTATTACCTTTGGAGTTTTTGGCTAGCCATTCATCAAACTCCTCTTTGGCTTTTCTTATTACCTTTTTACACTTAATTTGGCAGTGTTTATGCTCCTTTCTACTTACCTCACTAGGATTTGACTTCCACTTTTTAAAGGAAGTCTTTTTATCTCTCATTGCTTCTTTTACATGGTTGTTAAGCCACAGTGGCACTTTTTTAGTTCTTTTACTGTGTTTCTTAATTTGGGGTATACATTGAAGTTGGGCCTCTATTATGGTGTCTTTAAAAAACGCCCAGGCAGCTTGCAGGGATTTCACTTTAGTCACTGTACAGTCTGTATCTTTTAATTTCTGTTTAACTAACCCCCCTCATTTTTGCATAGTTCCCCTTTTTGAAATTAAATGTCAGAGTTGGGCTGTTGAGATATTCTTTCCACCAAGGGATGTTAAATGTTACTATATTATGGTCACTATTTCCAAATGGTCCTGTTATTATTACCTCTTGAACCAGCTCCTGCACTCCACTCAGGATTAAATCTAGAGTTGCCTCTCCCCTTGTGGGTTCCCGTACCAGCTGCTCCAAAAAGCAGTCATTTAAAGTATCGAGAAATTTTGTCTCTGCATTTCGTCCCAAGGTGACATGTTCCCAGTCAATATGGGGATAATTGAAATCCCCCACTATTATTGAGTTCTTAATTTTGATAGCCTCTCTAATCTCTGGTCAAACAACAGTCCGCTTTCTAGAAGAATTCTGATTGGAGGATATTGGTGCTCAGGTGAGTTTAATCCTCTCAGAATCTTTCCATCTCCCAGGCGGAGCGGCAACGGCCACAGTGGAGCCACCGCCAGGCCCGAGAGATCCCGTACCAGTGCTACCTGGGCCATGCCAGGGCAATGAGAACGACCCTGGCTTTTTCAGTCTTTATTTTCTCCAGGACCCTGCTGATCAGAGGGAATGGGGGAAAAGCGTAGAGAAGCTTGCCTGATCAGGGCAGGAAAAAGGCGTCAGAGACAGTGCCCTTCCCTAGGCCCCCCCGGAGCAGAACCAGGAGGATTGTCGGTTCTGCTGGGTCGCGAATAGGTCCACCTGGGGAGTGCCCCACCTTTGGAATTGCTGGTGGGCCACTTCCGGGTGTAGAGACCACTCGCGCTGGGAGGCAAGGTCTCTGCTCAAGGGACCCGCCCTCACGTGCCAGGTGCCCAGCAGGTGAAAGGCTTTTAGGTGGATGTCGTGGGCTATACAGAAGTCCCACAGCCCGAGGGCTTTGCGGCAGAGAGCAGAGGATTAGGCCCCGCCTTGCCTGTTGATGTAGAACATTGAGGCTGTGTTGTTTGTGAGTACCCTGACTACCTTGCCATTCAGGTACGAGCGGAAGGCCATACACGCCAGTTGCACCGGCCTGAGTTCCTTGACGTTTATAGGAAAGGTCAGGTCTTGCAGAGACCACAGACCTTGGGTCTGAAAATTCCCCACATGGGCCCCCCAGCCCAGGTCCAATGCATCAGACACCAGCTCCAACAACAGGGCCCTGTTCCTGAATGGGACTCGTTGGAGCATGTTGCTTGATGCAAACCACCACCACAGGGAGATGATCACTGAGTTTGGCACAGTGTGGACCTTGTCCATTCTGTTCGTGGCCTGAGAGAACTGCGAGGCCAGCCAGAGCTGGAGGGGCCTCATCCTGAGTCTGATGTGTCGGACCACATATGTGCCCGCTGACATGTGACCTAGCAGCTGCAGGCAACCCCTGGCTGTCATCACCGGGAACCTTGCAATTGAGTCGATGAGCACTTTCAGGGTCTCGAACCTGTCTAGGGGGAGAGAGGTCCTGGCCGACGTTGCGTCCAGGAGCGCCCTGAAAAACTCTATGCATTGGACTGGGACTAACGTGGACTTCGTGTTGTTTACCAACAGGCCCAGGGTAGTGCATGTGGACAGGAGGAGTGCCACATGATGCCTCACCTGTGATCAGGAGGTGCCCTTGACCAGCCAGTTGTCCAGATAGGGGAATATCTGGATTCCCCGGCACCTGAGGTAGGCCACAACCACCAACATGCACTTTGTAAAGACCCTAGGGGCAGTGGATGTTCCTGGCCGCCTGGAGGGCTTCGGGCATAGATGACATCCGGACATCCAGAAAGGCCTGCTCCAAAGGGGCCGGGCTACTCCGCTCAATGTGAGTCGAAGACCTAGGGCCTGGTGGGAATCGAGGACTACCCAACATGGGCCTAGCCTCTGTCCCAAACTTCCCTCGTTGCCATTACAAAGAGGGAGTCTTTCCAGTCCTCTTGGTGTGCCCCATGGAAGGGGAGCAGTGCTGACTGGTCGATGGTACCGGAGGGTCTCCACATACCGATACTGCAGTCCTGGGTACCGGTTCAAAGTGGTGTGCCAGGGTCAGGACCAGCACCAACTCCATCAGGATGGCCTGGAGCCTAATGTCCTTTTCTTTTTTGGTCCAGGGCTTGAACGACTTGCAGATCTTGCACTTTTCGCTGATATGGGTTTCTCCCAAGAGGCACAGACAGACCACGTGTGGATCACTCCTTGGCATAGAACGCGTACAAGAGCCGCACGACTTAAATCCCAGAGCATGGGGCATGCCCTGGCCCAGGCTCACTAACTGCAATAGTTAACTGACTACAGGTACTAATGAATGAATGAACAGTTCTGGGGACAAGCTGCAGCAAAGCTGGAGCTGAGCAATTCCGACGCACCTTCACTGGCAGCAAAAAGGAACTGAGGGTTGGGGGAGCACACAGCTCCCCTTATACCGTGCCAGGCAAGCACCACTCCAGGAGTTGCTCCCCCACTACGGGTACTGCTAGGGGAAAAGCTTCCGGCACCAGTGCACGTGGAATACACATGACCAATCACTCGAAGAAGGTAGTTGGATATGATACCTGGCCATACACAAATCTTGAACTGTCCTGGGACCCCACCTCCTCTTAGGACCCTCCCTTCCCCTATCCCCCTCAGTGGTGATGTGCAAACAGAGCCCTGCAAAAGCAACAGGCAGTTTTTTTAAACCTTCACAGTGCATTGTCTGCACCAATCACAATCACCTCCTAGCATTACAAGCACTGCACTCCCAAGCATAGCAACAAATATTAGTGGGTTTCAGCTTCAAATTGCTGCCTCAAGGCATCCTGATCCTTATCACCCTGCACTGCGCCTCTCTAATAGCCCTGGTCTCTGACTGTTCAAATTCAAGCACCAGGCGCTGAACCTCAGTGGTCCAGCCCTGAGTGAAGCTTTCACCCTTCCCTTCACAAATATTATGGAGAGTATAGCACACAGCTATAAATATAGGAATATTGCCATCAGCCAGGTCCAGCCTCCCATATAGGCTGGGCCAGCGGGCCTTTAAACGGCCAGAAGCACACTCACCAGCCACTCTGCACTTGCTCAGCCTGTTGTTGAACTGCTCCTTGCTGCTGTCAAGATGCTCTATGTATGGCTTCATAAGCCACGGCATTAAGGGGTAGGCTGGGTCTCCCAGGATCACAATGGGCATTTCAACTTCCTCTACACGGACCTTCTGATCTGGGAAGAAAGTCCCTGCTTGCAGCTTCCTGAACAGGCCAGTGTTCCGAAAGATGCATGCGTCATGCAACTTTCCAGACCAGCCTGTGTTAACCTCCATGAAATGCGTACGGTGATTCACAAACACCTGGAGAACCATTGAGAAACACCCCTTCCAATTAATGTACTCAATGGCTAGGTGGTCTGGTGCCAGAATTGGAATATGCGTCCCATCTATCGCCACTCCGCAGTTAGGGAAACCCATTTGTGCAAAGCAACCCACAATGCCACGCACGTTGCCCAGAGTCACAGTCTTTCGAAGCAGGATGCAATTAATGGCCCTACACATTTCTGTCAATATGAGTCCAACGGTTGATTTCCCACTCCGCACTGGTTAGTGACCGACCGGTAGCAGTCTGGAGTAGCCAGCTTCCACAGTGCAATCACCATGTGCTTCTCCAATGACAAGGCAACTCTCATTCTTGTGTCCTTGCACCTCAGGGATGGGGCGAGTTCATCACACAGTCCCATGAATATGGCTTTCTTCCTCTGAAAATTCTGCAGTCACTGCTCAACATCCCAGATGTGCATGACAATGTGATCCCACAATTCAGTGCCTGTTTTCCAAGCCCCAAAGCCGCGTTCCACTGTGGTCAGCACCTTTGTGAATGCCACAAGCAATCTCGGGTCATAGCTACTATGTGTGGTGAGATCAATGTTGAACTCCACTGCCACGCGTGACATGTTAGTCAGAGCGAGCAGCAGACTGGTCAACAGTGCGGAATCCATTCTTCCAAACTGAAGAGGCAGAGCATGCAGTACACAAAGGGTTGAAAGATGGTGCTAAATGCAGAAGGAAGTACAGGCATTGCTGGGATGTGAAGCAATGCATCACAGGGCATCAGGACTGGACCCAGGATGTCCCATGACCCCCTCCTCCTTCCCACAACTCTTAGTGGCAGAAGAGAAAGAGGTGCTCTGTGGGATAGCTGCTAAGATTGCACTCCTCTGAATACCACTGCAAGTGCCGCAAGTGTGAAGACACTATTGCGCAGGCAGCGGACAGCATGAACACACAACAGCAGTTTCTCTTCAGTGCTCCCTGAGTGGCACTGTAACTGCCAGTGCTGTGACTCTGCCAGTGTAGACATGCCCTGAGCAAAAATAGAGAATAGGAGGTTTAGTAATCGCTAACCCTCTGTGTAACGCTGCTCACTTGCAAATCTGTCCTCCCCTAAACTGAGCCTGTGGGGGTAGGAATGTAGTTGTCCAACCTAAAAATAGACCAGCCTTGTATGATGATTAAGTGTGACTGAGTACAGACAGTGTCTAACCCAGAGGAAAATCACCAAACTCTTTTCCATTTCCAGCCTAATATAGATTTTAGACACTATACTTGGAGGTTTCTCCATTTGCAAGGCAACAGAGACCTAATTTTAATCACACAAGTAATTGTTAGAGGTGGTTATTTCTTACTTGAAATCTTTGAAGTGTCAATTGAGAATGATACTAAAGCGTGAGTATAACTTCAAGCCATATCTCCATGGGACTGCTCCCATGTTTAACATTACACACCTGCTTATGTACAGCTCCTAGATCTGGGCCTCAGTTTGCTTAAATACCTATGGCCAGAGTGATTCCCTTTCTCACACTAGTCCTCTACTCCGCTAGTAGCCCCACTAACTTCAAGGAAACTATTCATTGTGTAAGATTCTGTTCAGTGCAAGTGCATCACAGCCTGGCCCTTAACTATAGAGCTGTATTTACACACAACTGTCTGTGTCAGACATCACTTACCTTTGGACCCAATTGACGAATGTTTATGTTGGTAATGAGAAATGCCATGTCTATTTGGCTGTTTTGCAAAGACAATGTACTCCCCTGGTTTTGTGTATTGAACTTCTGCTTTTGTTCTTTCCTTTGGTTGTCTTTTAAGTAAAGTCAATCACAGCCACCTAAGGGACTGCGAATGTTCTTATTCAGAGACTGATGATTCACTCAGCTATGTACCGATACAATAAATGTTGTAATTGTAGAGCTAAACTTTGGCTCTAAGAGCCAGCAGTGCACTGAGGAAAAGGTGGGTTTAAGTATCTGTAGTGCCCAAGTGCTGATAGAGGGAGGTATTAGGGGACTGATTTACAGAGATGCTGAGCACCACAGCTCCCATTAACTTCAATTAATGTTGAAGGTGGTCAGCGTCTCTGAAAATCAAGCCCTATGGCCATAATACTTCCTAAAGCACTAAGGGAGGCATATTTGATAATTACACTTGACAGCCTGATACCAAAGCTTACAGATTGTCTTCTATGCCAAACAGACCCTGCTCCCCAGCGGAAGCTCGAGGGCCGGATTAAAACAGTTGGAGGGCCGGAAGTGGAAGTAAGAAGTTGCCCCCAATACTCTCTGAGAATTTATTGTATGGGCAGGTCATGAAACAGTGTTGCTCTAAATCTTTACAGACTTGGGCCTGGTCTACACTTGGGGTTGGGGGTCTATGTAAGATATGCAACTTCAGCTACAGGAATAGCATAGCTGAAGTCAGTGTATCTTATTTTGACTTACCTCCCATCCTCAGAGCATGGGATCGACGGCCGCAGCTCCCCCTGTTGACTCTGCTACCGCCGCTTGCCCTGGTGGAGTTCTGGAGTCAACGGGAGCACGTTCAGGGATCGATATATCACATCTAGATGAGACGCGATATATCAATCCCTGATAAATTCATCGTTACCCACCGATCCGGCGGGTAGTCTGGACGTACCTTGGCCACTGATCCTGCAATGTGGTATGTGTGGGCAAAGCCCTGCAGAGACGTGTTGAATTCAGTGGGACTCTGCATGGACATGGGACTCTATCATTGTGCAGTTTCCTGCTCATTACTGATCTTTCTTCCCACTTAATCAGTCACAGAGACCTTTAATTATTTGTTTTTCCAGATAAGAGCCAATGGTCACAAATGTTCCTCTTTTTAGAGCAATTCTGATTGGAGAATATTGGTGCTCAAGAGAATAGGGGAGTTGTCCATTTTTCAGACAGGGTATTTACATAGAAATTGAATATTTTGTTTGCAAATACAGTGAAAAGGTCACTATCCAAGCATGTTACATACCCTCTCCCTGCTGCTTATCCTAGTCCTGAAGAGACTGTCTACAGATAAAGGTAAATGCTATTTAGAGATTATTCTTTTCTTTATTTCCCCCCTCCCTGTTATCTAATTATTTTAGTGAGAAGGTTCCTAGAAGCGGACCAAGTCCACCACTGCCAGATGCAGCTACAGAACCAGTGGTGTTGTACCCTCTTACATGCCATCTGTTTTCTCTTGATCATTGACAGACTTAATCATGATCCTGTAAGACACTCTTAGCTCCCAAATGTAGACAATGGGATGCACTCCCCTACCTCAAGACCTTCTAGCTAAAATGTTTCCCTGAAAAGAGTTTTACAATATTGCCAGCTATTCTTTCAGGTTGTATCTGGGAAAATGCTCCCATAAGAATTTCTCTGCCAGTGCAAACAGGGTTTGTCATTCAAAATTTTAAGCTCACTTGCAGTAAGACAGAGTATTCCTGATTATTTCCTGCAGTCCCTGAAGTGGCACTTGGAGGTGTAGCATCCCAGTCCAGCGTTTATGACAAATATGGAAACCCTGGCAATGCCATTGATGGGTCCCCGTCCAGTGATTACCTGAGAGGAAAATGTAGTCACATGGACTTAGATATTAATCCATGGTGGACACTGGATTTGAGAGCGAGGGTTCAAGTGTTCAGAGTAAAGATCACCAATCGAGGAGACTGTTGTGATGAGCGGCTAAATGGACTGAAATCCGAATTAGGAGCTCGCCGGAGAGCGGCGGCAGAATGAATCTCAGGTAATATGCTCCGATGGTCTGAATGAAAGTGCTTAAGTGCATAGAAGGAAATGTAGTGGAAGTGATCAGAACAGATCTCCAATGGTTTTGTTGTTCATAATGGTTTTAACTAAGCTATGCTCAGTTCCCATTGGCCAGCACAACTGCCTCTGCTCATACCACGTACGTACGTGTGTGTGTGTGTGTGTGTGTGTGTGTGTGTGTGTGTGTGTGTGTGTTTAAAATGTTTTAAAATGGTTTCTCTCAAGTATGATGTGAGTGTAGTTGGGATTTTAGAGGCTAAAAGCAATTTCCTCACCTCTCCTGCTAGTAATTGCATGATCATCTTTTTGCTCTCTTAAGACCCTTGATGTGGCACTGAAAGTGAGCAGCACAAACTCCAGCATTCATGCCAAGTCCTGCATGGTACTATTGTGTGTGAGTGCACAGGTCCAAGCTAGTGGCTCCTGAACCAAGATTGGGCCTTTAATTAGACTTTCAGTTTCTTTCTCAGAACCGCTTTCCCGTGGGACATTGATTTAATGAATCTACAGCATTGATTTAAAGAAAGTTGTTGTTTAAAACGATTCAGCATCAGATTCTGCCACTCTTATGAGTGTTACCTGGAAACTCTTTGAGGAGTGAGGTACTACACAATATGATTAAAGGTGGCAGAATTTGGCCCTAAAGATCCTCACGCCAAACTTGTAGAATCAACCTTATCTATAGCACTACTACAGCTGACACTAGAGTAAATAGTCTGCTTGTGTTGTTCTGCCTTAATAGTGACTCATTGCTTAACAAATAACTGAGGAAAAATAGGATGATGATTACATTTATTTGCTGAATTATGGGGCCAGTTTGTATTTTTCATCCTTTCCCCTCCTGTGATCTGAGCTCTTGTTGTTGTCAAAGTATAATAATAATGGCTATTAATCTGGTTCATTTCCAGATGTACCCAGATCGACTCCATGGGCCGTGGGGAAACATGCTCATTTGACTGTGAAGGAATGCAAGGGCAGTATGTGACTGTGACCATCCCAGGCACAGAAAAATACCTCACGTTGGTATTTTTGGTCTACCAGTAAATTCTTCTGGTAAGTAGAGCATTGCCCTGGTGGAATGCATTGGCTTGTGTTCAGCTGCATGGCTCCCTTGGCTAGAGAGAATCAGATCTACATAGAAGTGTGTACATGCACCACTGCTTTCTGATCAATGGAATTAAACATACTCAGGTGTGTGGTGTGCCGAAAAGGACACACCAGAAAATGTGAGAAAGCCTCTTCTGCTGCAGAGAGAGTTCTGAGGAGGTTTGTGAGTGAAGTCTCCAATTTGACAGTGACCACTGAGATGGTAAACAAAGTGTGAGACGCCTGGGACTGTGTAAAGATTGGTATGAATGTTGTCTTACACTTTTAAAGAACAGTTTGTGTCTGTCTTTGGCTTTCTCTGTCTGTGCTCACACTAGCACTTTTGTCAGTAAAACTTATGTCACTCAGGGCTGTGAAAAAAACACACCCAGCTGGACATACGCTACACTGACAGAAGCATAGGTGCTCACTTCTGCTAGCACTGGTGGGTGCTTGACCTGCCTCTGCCTCAGGCCCTGCCCCGACTTGACCCCTACCCCGCCCCCATTCCAACCCCTTCCCCAAAGTCTCTGCCCCAACTCCACCCCCTTCCTGCCCCTCTTCTGACTCCTTCCCCCCATCTCCACTCTGGCCCCGCCTCTTCACTGCCTCCTCCCGATTGTGCCCCATTCCCACTCCTCCTCTCTTCCTCCCGGAGCTGACACCATGATGAGCGTGACAGTCCTTGCATATAGCTAAGGCCTGATTCTTGTCTATATTAAGGCCCCTTTATATTGCTCTGACAGTAATTTACACTCGCTTTCAGGGATTTTACACTGTCAACAGCATAAAGTGCCCTCGTGTACATGAGAATCAGTCCCCGTCTTGCTAGTTACCACAACTCCCCAAAGTCATATTCTGACACAGTGTAATTTCCCAATGTAGACTAGTCCCTAGACGATGCTCCAACCCTTCCTGCTATTGCTTTCTTCTTGATCTCTCAAGGTTAGAAGCCACACAGAGTATCAAACAATTTCTTAATAGCTAGCTAAGGGACATGTTTTAATAGTGATGGAACAGACTGTTACGGCAAGTGTGGATTTTCCATCTCTTGAGGTCTTCAGATTAGGACTGGCTGCCTTTCTGGACGTTAGGCTTTAGCCAGACACAAGTTAGTGGGCTTACTACAGGGGTAACTGGGTGCAAGGTAATGGTCTGTGATATACAGAAGTTCAAACTAGATGACCTAATGGTCCCTTCTGGCTTTAAACTCTATGAATAAGAAGTATTGCTGAAGAATGCTGCAGAACACAGTGCAATTCAGAGAAGGCAGAGCTTCAGCCTCTTCTGCCCCTCATGCTCTTACTTTCCAGCCAGACACTGTGTCCTGCAGAGCTCCTAAAACAACAGCTGGACAGGATGAAGAGCTAGAGATTGGCAAGAAAATAGTCTTTTGTTGTTGTAGTTCCTTAAAAAAAAATTATGCAATGCAGAGAATTATGCAGCATTGTGACTGAAAAATCAGCTTTTTGGTTTTCTGGGTGGCTATGAAGCACATGGGGTCCCTGTTTTTGTGGTAACCATGCTTATCTTGACTTTTACATTCTCAACCATACTATTGCATGAATGGTGTTCATGTTTCACTGACTTCATGTTAACAGCTACAGCATTTAAGAAAATCATTAACAGAAACACTTTTAAGTGATCAACTGATTCTCATGGCTGGAACATTTGAAAAGGTCTAAGGATATTAGGAACCCAGGACCTTTAAGCTCTTTTGAAAATCCCAGCTAATGTGCTTATTTCAGTGCGTGAGCATACAAGAGACAGGAGCTTCCATTCCACAGATACAGACTTCATGGTGCTAGTCCTCCAAGTTCAGAATCCAACCAGCTCTTACCACTCTCCGTGAATAAGATCCTGTTCATTTCCAGGTGTGCTACAGTTGAGTCCATCGAGCTTGGGCAAACACTCTCATTTGACTGTCATGGAATGCAAGGGCGTTATGTGACTGTGACCATCCCAAGGCGAGCTGAGTACCTGAGTCTGTGTGAAGTGCAGGTGTTTGGTCTGCCACTGATTTTCCCTGGTGAGTACAATTACTGAATTCACACACAATAGATCTGTAGCTGTGTTTGGAGAAAATTAACCCCAAAACTCTACTGGAGCCCTGTGCAGAGGGAGTGACAAATGAGCGTAAAACACTATCAATGGGATAAGTGAGTAAAAAAATTCTGATTTATGGCTTGTCTATATAGAGAATTCATGCCTAGTAAGATGGGGTGTAAAACTACAGCATGCTAGCTGTCATGCACTAAAACTTCCATAGTGCACTTTGATCTGCTCCCTTTGCACAGATGTAAATGACTACACAGGGTGCCAGGCAGCGGACAGTCAGGACCATTGTCTTTTCATAGGAAAGTAGGGTCAAGGCCAAAGCACTGAAAGGGGATGTCTACATCCAAAAGAGGTTCATTGGGAGATCTCTCATGGATACTGGAACTGATTGACCTTAGGGGGCCTGCTCTCCACCATATCTTTGATATGCTTCACTAGGTCTTTTGGTGCTGTTATTGTCCACCTTGGCCTTCAGCCTTCCTCTCCTGCCTATTCATCAAGCATCACTAGCAGCCACGTTAATGGAGTCCTTATGCCCAACAGTGCTAGCCAGGGACAAATAATTTCAGCAGAGTGAGATGAGGGAGGGGAGGATAACAGTGGGATGAAATGCAGCACCAGACTCTGGGCTCTGGGTCATTTGACTTTCACATACATGGCTATGGCTAAATGAGCGATGATACATTGCTGCAGAATTATTTAGTTCTAGGCAAAAGTTAGACAAGCACCATATACTTCAGAAGCAAGGTGTTGGGTGCAACGTAATGAAAAACATACCAGTAATGTTAAGGCATGATGTGGCACAACAAAGCCCCATGCCAAGGGCACAATGTTCAATATCCAATAGAAAACATTTATCCTGGTGGTGGTGGAGATGATCACCAACATAACAGCATAAATCTTCAAAGTGCTGTACAATCAACAAAGTCTACAGACAGATCCCCTCCTTTTGTGTTAGATGTCAATCACGAAATCAGCATCTGGGTCCAGTGCCCTGGAACCTTCACAGGAAAGACTTGTATGTAATGCAGTGCTAGGGTGACCAGACGTCCTGATAAAATCGGGACTGTCCCAATTTTTAGGCATTTGTCCCACGTCCCAATTGATGTTTGGTCGGGACGCAATTTGTCCCGATATTTCAGACTCCTGTTTTTGTTTTATTTTTTGTTTTGTTTTGTTCCACTGGTGGGACTCCACTTTTGTTTTGTTTTGGTTTGGTTTCTTCCCCTCTGCCGGCGGGACTCCAGGACTCCGTGCTTTTTTTTTTGCTGTGCTTTGGGACTCCACTCCCCCCATTCCCCCCCCCCAAGTGGGACTCCGAGACACCGTTTTTTTCTTTCTTTTTTTTTTCCCACTCAGACTCCAGGACTCTGTTGTTGTTTTTTTCTCTGTCGGCAGGACTCCAGGACGCCACGCTTTTTTTTTTTTTTTTGCTGTGCTGACGGGACTCTGCTTTTTTTTGCTCTGACGGCGGGACTCCTGCATGTGTCCCGATATTTTCTTCATCCCATCTGGTCACCCTATGCAGTGCTGAGCCAAAGGAAAGCTTGGATAAGGGAGTGGTTCTGAGAAACCAAATAGTAACTACATGTCCAGGGGCAAAATTTTGGATTCAGACATCTTTTTTCTTTTGAAAAGTGCCCCAGTACATAAGAACAAACACATTTTTGCTTCCCTTCTGCTATGTGACCAGCTCTGGTAATGATTTGGGGTTTTTAACTATGTTGCAGGTAAAACACTCCGAGCACCAAAGACAATAGGAGGTAAAATGCTGCAATTTGATATGGTTGATGGAATATAGCTAGACAGATTGGAGTCTATGTTCATGTGGCACAGGCTTGCAGAGCGACTATTCAGCATGTGCTTTATAGAACCTAGAACACTGGTTTTCAAACTGCGGGTCACGACTCAGTACTGGATTGTGGAATGTAAGGCATTGAGTCACAGCAGCTCTGGTCAGCACTGCCAACCAGGCCATTAAAACTCCCACAGGTGGTGCTGCCCGGCTCAGGCAGGCTAGTCCCTACCTGTTCTGACACTACGTTGTGCTCCAGAAGTGGCCAGCAGCAGGTCCAGCTCCTAGGCGGGGAGGAGGGGAGGGGGCACAGGGCTCCACGCACTGCCCCTACCCTGAGCACTGGTTTCGCACTCCCTTTGGACTGTTCCTGGCCAACGGGAGCTGTGGGGAAGGCAGTGCCTGCAGGTGAGAGCTGCGCGGAGCCAGATCTGTTGCTGGCTGCTTCTGGGGCACAGAGCGGCCCATGGTGCCAGGACAGGCAAGAAGCCTGCCTTAGCATTCCCCCTACGCCACTGACCGGCAGATGCCCAAGTTAAGCCCGTGCCCCAGCCTCACACCCCAGTTCCCTGCCCCAGACATGAGCCCCCCTCCCAAACCTGGAGCCCCTTCCTGCACTCCAAACCCCTCATCCCCGGCCCCACCCCAGAGCCTGCACCCTCAGCCCAGAGCTCCCTCCCACACCCCAAACCCCACATTCCTGGCCCTCACCCCCATACTCCAACCCTCTGCCCCAGCCCTGAGCCTCTCCCATACCCCAAATCCCTCATCCCCAGCTCCATTGGGTTGCGAGCATCAACAATTTTCTTCAACCGGGTCGCCAGAAAAAAAGTTTGAAAACCACTGACTTAGAACACATGCTTTATAGTCCCAACCTGTAATAGAGAAAGCACAAATATACCATGTGTTATTCTACACATATATGGAAAAATGCCTAGCCCAGTGGCCTACAAATAATGCTGCTAACCTATAGCAGGTAACAATAATATTTTGCATTCATACAGTGCATTTCATCCAAGGATTTCAAAGTATTTTGCCAAGGTGGGTGTTATATGTATAGAAAGGAAACCTGAAGAACACAGAAATTAAACAATTTGACCAGACTATCCTAGCAAGTCAGTGGCAAGCCTCCAACTTTCCCGACTCTTAATCACTGTAAGCACTAGACAGTTTCTGCCTAGTTGTTCAGCTCCTGCCTATATGCAGAGCATGCCAAAACTGCAACTGCAAATCTCCATCACATTGCTAATAACACCTATAGTGAGCACTGATAAACCGTACCTGTGAAAGGGGAAGAAGCCATTTGGGAACTGAGCAAATAAATCTTCTCAGAATATACAACAGGAGAAGTCTCTTCATTAGTTCACAAGGTGTTGGGGGGTATACAGGTTACCAGGACTGCACAGGTAGCATAGGCTGCTACTTGGGAGAAGTGCCTCCTCTTCAACCTGGCTGAAATCCTAGCCCTATTGAAGTCCATGTCAAACTTCCCATTCACTTCAGTAGGGTCAGAATTTCACCCTGTGTTCCTAGCCAGGTTGAAGAGTTTGCTTTCTAGCTTGTATGGCCACAGAGAGACTGCCAAAATTCATTAGTAAGGCTTCGTTTTAGTCACGGGTATTATTAGTAAAAGTCATGGATAGGTCACAGGCAGTAAACAAAAAATCATGGCCCGTGACCTGTCCAGGACTTGTATCATATATCCCTGACTAAATCTTGGGGGAGGGGGGAGTGTGGGGGTGCTGCGGGTGCTCACAGGAGGGGGAGCCCAAGGGGCACCACAGGTGATGTGGGGGCAGCCGGTGGATGCCATGTGTACCTGGGGAGAGGGGCGGTCTGGGGGCACAACAGCTGCTCGGAGGGGGAGAAGTCTGGAACCACTGCTGGTGCTGGCGGGGTCCCCGTTGATGCTGGAGGGGGATTGGTGGGGCTGGCAGGCTCCCTACCCAGCTCCTTGCAGCTCCCCGGAAGCAGCAACGTGTCCCTCCCTCAGCTCCTAGCTCCGCGTGCTGCCACATCCCAAGCATCGGCTGCGCAGCTCCCATTGGCTGGAAACTGTCGCCAATGGGAGCTGCGGGGCAGACAGCCCATGGAGCTAGGAGCTGAGGGAGGGACATGTCATTGCATTCAGGGAACTCTCCAAGGTAAGCGCCACCCACAGTCCTCACCCCCTCCCGCACCCGAACCCCCAGGCCTGAGCCCCCTCCTACACCAAAACTCCTACTGCTGCTGGGGAGGAGGGTGGCCCAAGACTGCCCCAGCAATAGTCAATGCAGCTGGCCCAGGCGGCCCCCTGGCCAGTCACATCACCGAGCTGCTGCAGAAGTCACAGAGGTCCCAGAAAGTCACGGAGCCATGACCTCCATGACAAACTCGCAGCCTTACCCATTAGTAAACCAACCAGGCATGGCAGATAGCATCTGATTATGCTGCCCAGCCCATCAGAGAGTGTTTACATGGTGATCCTGGTGCCAGGGATGGGGGGGAGGAGCGGACAGGTTGGCCACCCTCACCCAGATTTGCTGCTTGGCTTGTACTGAGCATGCTCACACAGACTGAGCATGCTCAATAACATTGCTGAAGCTGGCTGCCCTCACTCCACCCCCGCACTATTGGCAGGTATGGGTCACCTCAAGAGTATGTGACAGGAGCCAGGATAGTCTGGGACAATTCACAATGTTTGATAAGATTTTTCAGACCTCATTTAAGCTCAGCCATATGAAATACAATATAGCTGGTACTTGCAGACTGGAATGCAGCAGCACATCTTAGTCTCCAGCTTTCCCTTTACTAACACTTCATAGAGGTTTTGAGTTATCTTTTCATCTCTACCTGCCTGCAGCACACACGAATAGCATCTATCCACAGTACACCCTAATATCACGTCACAGGGAGAGTGCGCACGTGTATAGTGCTGCCTATAGCAAGCATGCCAATAACATATTGTGACAGGTCCTGATTCAGGAAAGTGCTGAAGCACATGCTTAAGGCCATCCCTATTCAGGAGAGCACTTAAAAATGTGCCTTAAGTTAAGTCCTGTCCTGGAAAAGGGAGGCTTTCCTGAACTGAGGCCATAGCAAGCGAGTCAATATCCCCTATAGTGAGCAACTATAAAGTGAGTTGGGTGAAATCCTGGTCCCATTGCAGTCAATCTTAAAACTCCCATTGATTTCAGTGGGGCAGGATGTCACTGCTTGAGAAGAGGTGAGGAAAAGAGTTGCCAGTTCTCCACAGTGTTCTACAGATCACTGATTCTATTAGCAGGGCAGCCAGCCAGTTTACAGTAAAGGATGTAGGTAAATTGAGCGAGATTAACCCGTGCTACGTAGAGCCTCGTGGAGGTATCTGACATCCCAGAGGCCAGGCATGTCCAGTCTGTGCTGAGAAGTGGCTTAGCTTGGCTTGAGAGTAACCATGTGGCATGGCATTTTCCAGCTGTCCCTCAGTATTAGAGACCGCATAAATAAGGATCAGGAGATAGCTGAAGCAGGCCTCTGCCTTATGACTGTGATAGGCTAGATCTTGACTGATTTAATCTACTTTATTTTGCAGCTGTGCGTGTGGGGATATTTCTTTCAATAAAATGTGTAGATCTTTGGCTGTTTCCTTGTTTTGCCATTAAAGAGTTGCATTTTGTATCTCTTGGCACTAACTCTTATGTGTTCTTAGGCTGATTACCTTGATGAAGCTACTAGTCTCCCTGGTACTCCACCTGTAGTAATTTCACAACCGTCTTTCTTTCCAGTCCCAAATGTAGCACCACATGGTATTGCCTCCCAGTTCCACATATATATGTATTCCTATAAGGCTCAGAATGCTAACAATGGCTCTTTATCTGCCAATGCTTTGATGGGACAGTGTACCCACACACGTAAAGACTGGTCACCCTGGTGGAGGCTGGATTTGAAATCAGAGCATAAAATCTTCTCTGTTGCACTAACAAACCGAGGTGACTGTTGCAAGAATCAGATAAACAGTGCTGAGATCCGGAGTGGGAACTCTAATGAACGAGGTAGAATAAAGAATCCAAGGTATCCCTCCTAATCTTGAGCTGTCCTTGCATGAACATACCAAAGTCAAACTCACGATGGTCCAAAGAAATATGGAATGAATTAGAAGCTGTTTCTTTTTCCCTTACTAAAGACTAGTTATGGCTAGAGCGACAGCTCTGGAGAACGACATTTTAGCCACAGAATGCATGCAGTGGCCATAAGTATATTGCCTATACCATTTGCTACCACCTTAATGTGGAGAGACCATTAAAGAAGTAAGAAGGAGTTTTGGTCTCCATGCCTCGTTCAGTTCTTGGTCTTTTCTAGGACTCTCAACCATTCTATCAATTAGTGCCAGTTGTTGTGATGGTTTTTATGATGAGGATGCCCGTCCACTAGGAACTGGATTGAGGTCACTAACTCATTCTGGACTCATTCACAACTCCGGAGTGAAGGTTGCAAGATGTTTTCCATTCTATGGCCTGTTTTCCCACCCACTTTAACTTACAGAAAAAATGTCGTTTTCAGATTGTTTTCTGCTTAGTCCCAGCCCAAAGGGAAAAATTTGAAGCAAATAGAACTAGCAATTTCTTTTAGTGATGAGAATGAAAAAAGGAGCATATGTCTGTCTTTTGTGCAACTCTAACTCAAAATAGACTCATAGACTCATAGACTCTAGGACTGGAAGGGACCTCGAGAGGTCATCGAGTCCAGTCCCCTGCCCTCATGGCAGGACCAAATACTGTCTAGACCATCCCTGATAGACATTTATCTAACCTACTCTTAAATATCTCCAGAGATGGAGATTCCACAATTTCCCTAGGCAATCTATTCCAGTGTTTAACTACCCTGACAGTTAGGAACTTTTTCCTAATGTCCAACCTAAATCTCCCTTGCTGCAGTTTAAGCCCATTGCTTCTTGTTCTGTCATTGGAAGCTAAGGTGAACAAGTTTTCTCCCTCCTCCTGATGACACCCAAAATGTAACATCTTTTAAAAATTCAGATTGGTCATGGATTTAGTTATCCACGTATAGTGCAACAGCACATTATCTTTTAATCAGGGTGCTATTCTTTTCAGATGTGGGACACTTTTCCACATGGATTATGAGGAAACCCTCTCATTTGACTGTGAAGGAATGCAAGGGCGGTATGTGACAGTGACCATTCCCGGGACAGCTGAATACCTCAGTCTGTGTGAAGTGCAGGTCTTTGGTCTGTCCGTGAGTCCTTTAAGAGAGTACTCTGCTGAAAATTATAGTGTTGATGTAAGGATAGAGATGCAAAAAACAATAAGATTTATCAATCAGAAGTAAAGTCAACCAGATGTAAAGATTTATCGATCAGATGTAAAGCTTCCCTCAGGCTAATGTCTTCCCTACACTGGAGGTTTGCCTCCATCCCAGCCATCACTAGCCACCAACTAGGTAGCAGCACCAGTGCAAACCCATAGGCCTGGTCCACACTGGGGGGAAGAGGGGGAATCGATCTAAGACATGCAACTTCAGCTACGAGAATAGTGTAGCTGAAGTCGACATATCTTAGATCAACTTAGATTGACTTACTTCGCATCCTCATGGCAAGGATAGACGGCCGCAGCTCCCCCATTGACTCCGCTTCCACCTCTCGCCCTGGTAGAGTTCCGGAGCGGACAGGAAGTGCATCTGGGGATCAATGTATCGTGTCTAGATGAGACATGATACATTGATCCCTGATAGATCGATCACTACCTGCCAATCCAGCAAGTAGTGTAGACATACCCATAATGTAGACAAGCTCAATTGCAATTTGCATGAGTGCCACTTTTCTCTCCTTGCAAGCAGTTTGCCTTGCCTATGCTTGGCATTTGGACGGATGCAGTGACATTGTTGTCCACCCACCAGTGGCCGGAGTTGAGGAAGATTCTTTTTATTTGTAGGCAAGGCCTGCAGCCAATGTAATTCTCCCACAGCTGAGAGGCGAACTTCTTGAATGATTAGCCTTAGTTTCTGTTGTGTAATTTAAATCTTAATGAGGACTCAGTGTTTAATTACCAAAATCCAGTCTTCTGGATTCTTTTCACGTCCGTTCACACACACGCTGATGCAATGATTTCTGACAAAGTCCCAAGGATGATAAACTGAAAGAGTACAGAATACAGGGATGGAGAAGCAAATAATCAGACTTGTGTTATCCTACTTATTTCTGTGCCAGAAGGAAGATTAGAATGCAGTTTCCTTTAGAGACAAACTTAGCCTCAAAGCACTATCTTAATATAAATAATAATCATCATAATCAGAACTGCTCATTTAACTCTATTCAGACAGGATTTGTCTTTTTTTAACCCAGTGGTAACTTGAAATTACATTTTTAAGACCGTGATTGATAGCCTTCTGTAGACTTTGTTCCAGCAAAGCACTTTGGCATGTATATAAATTTAAGTACTTGATTACTTCCTATCAAAATTGATAGAACTGCTCACATGCTTGATATTTTGCATGTTTTTAAGCGCTTTGCTGGGTCAGAGCTTTAATTAAAGCCCCTGTGAAAGGATGATTTTGCAGGTGGTAGAGATTATAATTATTATGGGATTGAAAACCTGCTTCTGAAGTTAAAGATGAAAAGGTAAACTGTTAGTTGCTTCAAAAATGGACTTTTGCAAGATGATGATGCTTAACCTGCATTGGGGAGAAATGGTTCTTAGGGTCTGAAATGACAAGAGAGTAATTAAATTTACCATTTACAAACAAAGGGATGAAAACACCTTTTGGACCACAGGAGTTACAAAAGAGAAAGTGATGTCTAATCTCAATAGACTGGAGCTGGCCCACATACAAGTAGGAAGGTAGTTGAAGGTAACTTGTGTACCTCCAAATAATAGAAGGTAACAACAATACTGTACCTCTCATATTTCTCAGGCTACCTGAGTACTGAGGCTGACTGGCTGATGCCACTTCCCAAAACTAGCTCCTGAAAAGAAGCCAGTAAAACAGAAAGGTAGATCTGGTTAATTCAAACACACACTCAAAACTTAGGCTATATGAAGATCAATTCCTAATTTAATGAAGAATATTAGAAGATGCTGCAATTCTGCATATGTAGGAAAAGGCGAGTAATAGTTGTGGATGGTGTTTACTGTAGGCCCAGGATGAGACAAAGAATTTTAACTCTAGAAATTCTAGTTCAGGGGTAGGCAACCTATGGCATGCAAGCTGATTTTCAGTGGCACTCACACGGCCCAGGTCCTGGCCACCAGTCCAGGGGGCATTGCATTTTAATTTAATTTTAAATGAAGCTTCTTAAACATTTTAAAAACCTTATTTACTTTACATACAACAATAATTTAGTTATATATTATAGACTTATAGAAAGAGACCTTCTAAAAACTTTAAAATGTATTACTGGCGCACGAAACCGTAAATTAGAGTGAATGAATGAAGACTCAGCACAGCACTTCTGAAAGATTGCCGACCCATTCTAGTTAAACATCTCATTGTGCAGAACTAGTTAGCAACAATGTGAAATAAATCCGTTTTATTACTTGAAATATACTTTGCAAATTTAAGTCTCTTTACTTAGCTGGTGGAGGTCCCTTAGACTGAAGATGCTCTTTGCAGTTTAATTAATAGCAGCCATATGAACTGGTTGGTCCTGGAAACTGGGACCTTTGAGAGGCTGGTGTGGCCAAAGATTTTAGCATATCTTCCCAGGAAATCGCTTTGCACCAGGGGATGGTTCCACTGGCTCTTGCCTGGAGCGGAGTACAAAGCAGATTTGTATTCGTGGATAAATGAAAAACATAACCTTAGTGGGTAATTTTCATGTTCTTATGCTGCCTCCAAACCACTGCTTCATCTGTATCATTACTTGGAGCATAGAATTCTCTCTCCTCAACATTAGTTATAACCTAGTGGCAGCAAGTTAGCACAGGTTGATCACTGTTCTCCACAGTTCTGATTCTTTATAATCTATAAAGTAATTAAGATAAAACTACGTAGATTTACAAGTTTATTCTTATTTCTAGTGGTTTAAATTATGCACTAAGGAAAAAACAGCAGATAGATCAAAATCAGGAGTAGGAAATACAGTATGTAAACACTTACTACAGGAGCATATATGTGATATACACATACTCTTTCTCTCTCTCTCTGTAGTATGAATAGATTATCAGTCTCCAAGATCACCCAAAGTCCTCTTTGTCCACTGTTTACACAGATGACTGGAGCCACCCTATTGATCACCCTTCCTTTCCCAAGCTTTGTCAGGAAGTTGTGCAGATCTGCATCTCCATTTCCCCTTTCCTATGGGTTTATAAGGCAGGCCAAATTATTTGCCCATATGCATTCTTCACCCATCCCCAGGGAAAAACAGCATCTTCTCTGTCTAATGGGTAATGAATAAGATTCAGATGAAAGTTAGGCAGGATGACTCCGTGATGTCACCCAAGATTCCACACTACATATCTATCATTTCAAATTCTCTGTAGTAATAGCAGATACCTGGGGATAAATTCTGATTTCAGTCACATTTGGCTCCAGGGATTAGGCTGGCTGGCTTCAGGTCACTTTCAGTGAGAACCTCACGTTTGTTATTACCCTAGTGTTCATGTGACAGACAAGATCACTGCAGATCCCCTAAGTTCACTTTAATACCATTCCTCCTATGAAGCTTATGCATCTTCTCCACATACACAGTGCTAAAGCACACAGAGAGGGAGCGTTCTTCTACACTCCATGGGATCATGGTCGCTTTTATACAGGAAAGAGAATAATGAGAATGAACACACAGAAGAGAACAATGAAAGGTGTTAGAACTCTGGAGAAAAGAGAAGGCAGGAAAGCAGTAGACAGAGATTTTAAAAGGAGAGAGAAGAAAAACTGGGCAATGGAAAGGAAAAAAGTAACAAAAGACAGAAATGTGTGTTTTTATTAAACAAAGAAGGTGTTTGAAGTATTGCCGATGCTCTTGATTTATGCTGCTTTCAGTAGAGTCCAAAAGGAGTGTAAAGACAATGGCTCTGCCCTCCTGGGAATACCTCTAGCACAGGGGCTTCCCTGGGTGGTTCTAGCCACTTAACCTTCCCCCAAGCATCCTCCTTATCCCCCATAAGTGCTCTGTGCCACCACCTCTCACAGCCCCTAGTGTAGAAGGCATCCTGTGGGAAGGGGACATGGCTGAAGCACAGATTCACTGTGGCTAGTCTCAGGTACAACAGTGGCCCCTAAGGACTGTGGTGGGCAGCCACGCATAAATTATTAGGGCATCTCTGAGGTTATTTTAATTTATGCCAGGAGCCAGGTAGATCCCCACAAAAGCACCAGATTGTGGGGAGTCACATATGTGGAATAAAGCCACCTTGCTCCTATTCCTACCCCATGCCTGAATGGAGCAGAGCCTCCTTCAAATAGTAATGACACTTCACACTTTATATAGTACTTACATCTGAGGGTCTCAGAGCAGTTTAAAAGCATTAGGTGTTGCTACCTCTCGTGCCCCCTTGAGGTATGTAAGTAGTTTTATTCTCCTTTTACAGCTGGGGGGAAATGAGGTGGAGAAAGGATAAATAATGTATCCATGTTCAAAGGGGGAGTCAGTATGAGACAGAAAATAAAACCTAGGGCTCCTGATCTCAGCCTCTTAACCTACCCTCCAACTTTCTCTTCTCAGTCTTAATTATGTTGTTTGCAACAGTAGTGCTATACTCATATTATTATTTATTTACTCCCTATTGTAACATGCCGCCCCTGGATGAGTGGTCAGCAGCGAACCCAAGACCTCTACACCTAAAAGCATGAGCTTCTATTGACTATCTCCTCGAGAAATAGAGCGAGCCAGAGCCCTGCAAATCTGAGGATATTCGGTTTTATACCTGGGGACCATGTTTGCAGATCATGGATCAGATGCAGATGTTGTATCTGGACAGGGCTCTAAGGAGAGCCATAAGAGAGTGTGGGTTACACTACAACAATTTTAAAGGTCTAATTTTGGGCCCAACCTCTGTGACAGCATCCCTTTAAATTATGTCAAGTTTAAGATATATCAGTGATCATTTGTATCCTGCACTAGCTGTAGCAAAAACCTCTGGTTTTCTTCTTCTTTATCATTTTCTGTACTTTTTTTTAAAGCTTCCACCACAGACTCCCCTTTGCCCTCAAAGGGGAGAAAAGGCTCATGTAAGTAGTTATCCTTTTCTCCATTTCTCAGTGGCAGGGGTTATTATTATTATCTTGTACCATTGAGCCTTGTAGCTCTAGTGACAGACCAGGACCCCACTGAGCTAGGTGCTGTACAAACACAGAACAAAAAGATGGTCTCTGCCCCTTAAGAGTTTACAATCTAAGTATAAGACAAGAGACAGCCACTGGACCATCCTTCCTCCTAATATTAGTGTATGCCTTTTTAAATGGGTGATCTCATCAAATCCCAGCCACCTCAGAACAGCTCAAGGTTCGTCCATCACTTATTACTACTAAGCATGATCACACAGCCTTCCCCAGGGTAACACACCATTTGGCAATACTTGTTCAAATCACCATATCATGCAGCACAAAAGCTGTGAAGGAGAATGAATGAAATCCCATACTGAAAATTAAATCCTTTTCTCTTCAGCTAGTATCACAGGCTTGGTTTGAAAGAGGGACACATGTTTATGGAAGGTTCTTCATTACTTCTGGACATGTTGTCTTACTCACATTCTGTCTTCTTTCCTGATCTTATTCTGATCAAACCCATTCATTCCTCAAAGAGGGTCAGGTGATGGAAGAACTGGAGTTGCTGTGGGATAGGTGTGATTATAACTAGCTACGATTTCTGTCCTAGGTCTCCTTGGAAAAGGCTTTATTTTCCGAGAAGAAACAGACACTAGCTATGTAGTCCTGTCTCCAGCACAACCCTTGAGTCTTGGAGCATTCACACTTTGCATGAAGGTGGCCTCAGAGTTACCGCCCAAACGGGAAATCATTCTTTTCTCCTACCGCACCAAGTATTATGACGAATTCAATGTGTGGCAAGAGTTTAATGGCACCTTTAGTTTGTAACTGAGTGGTCCTGGGGTGCACTTCACCCTCCCCAAACTCAACACCTTTGGGAGTCACATGTGTGTGACCTGGGAATCCAAATCTGGTCTCACAGCCTTTTGGGTAAATGGTAAAAGGAGCTTAAGAAAAGTGCTGAGACCAGGGCATAGGATCCAACCACAGGGCATTGTCATGCTGGGGCAAGATCCGGACATATTCTGGGGCAGCTTTGAGAAGGCCCAAAGCTTTGTAGGAGAAATAAGTGACCTTTATATGTGGGACTGTGTCTTATCACCCTCCATTATCCAGAATGTTTACCTGGATCACTCATTTCTCAAGGGAAATATTTTTGACTGGAAATCATTATCATATAAGTGTACAGGAAATGTGATTGTGCCATCCAAACCGTTAACTGGAATGTAATGTGAATGAAAGGGCTTCTGACATTCTAATGTTTCATTTCTCCTACATGTGCACAAGAAATAAAATAGAACAAGGAATAGAGTGGAAAACTCTAGAAATGTGTGGGTGTTTTTTTACAAGATAGACATTAGAGATGGCAAAGCCTTTATATACAGCTTAATCCCATATTCACACGTTAATGCCAATCTTGTTTCTGCACTATGCAGATTTGTGGTGCAAAGATTTGCAAGGACCTTTATAGGTAAAAGTTTAGCTCTAGCTAACTGGATGGTTGTGCAAAAGGTCATGCAGTGGGAATAGCTGGGCTGTCAATCATATCCCAGTGACCAGCTCTATTAGCTGAATTCCCAGTGCCTACATGTGACCTTGTATTTGGGGCAGCCCATCACTACAGTGAGGCTAATAACCTCATGAATCTATGATCCCTGGCACTGGCACACAACTAGGTAATCCAGATGTGGGATATCCTGCTTGATGGGGCTCCCTGCACCAGAGGTGTGCTGCTTGGTCCTATCCCATGTCACTTTCCCGTATAGCCATGACCTTCTGCCTCGCTGCTTGCTGCAAGAGAAAAATACCAAACGACTAGCCCTCAACTTGTCAGACCCTAGCTTAACTGAGTGATCTGCAGCTCCTCCAAGGACTGCTTGACAGAGAATAAAAAGTGATGGAAAACTCCTGTGAAATCCCTTGAATAGCTGAACTAATCAGTCCTCCCAGGAAGGCATAATATATGCATTCATGGTGGGGGAAGGGGAACCCTCCACGTTACACTAAATTGTGGTACGGAAGACCTTAGCAAAAATATCCTTCCTGGCTCTGGGAAGCAGTCAGTTAGTCCTAAGGGTTCTGTGCTTATCTCTGACAGATTGCTGCCTATGACTCCCACCTGGCCACCAAAAGTAGTGAGGGAGTGTTACAGCCAGGTTAATGCAAAAGACAATAATCTGTCATCCTTTCTGCCTCTTTTATAGTGGGGAGTGGGGTAGGCTGCTGGCTATGTAAGGTACTGGCCAATCAACCTCCCTCTGCTACTTGCCCTGTGTTTTACCGCTGGGCCTCTATGGCTTTGTCTACACTAGGGAAAGAGAGGTGTGTGGTGGTGGAGGGGTCAATCCAGTTAGCTCAACTGAAAATGCCACTTAGCACCAACATAGACACAGTTAAAAATGGTGGCTCAAATGATTGAAAAAGCACCTTTTTTTCCTAGACAAGGCAATAAGGAGTTGTGAAAACAGCCATTTTTTCCATGCTCACAGTCCCACGGGGAGGAATGCTGCAGACAAAATCAAACACAAATCAGCTGAAATTGCTTCACTGTCCATTGGGATGATGGTGATACTAGACCTGTAATCATCCTCCATGGTTTATGGAAAATAGTCTCCTGTAGGCTAGAAGGCCCTGTCTTCACAGGCAAAGATAATGTGTTGCCAGTCATGCTTGTTCAATCACGTCGGCTCACCACAGCTGAAAACCCTGATAACTCTTATTAAAAGGCAGGTTAACACATCTCAAGCTGTGATAACGTGTTAAAAACTACAACTTGCCCTGGCTAGACACATAAAACTTTTGTCAGTGTAATAATGCCAGTTAGAGGTGTGGATTTTATGACATTTTGACATTAGCAAAAGCCCTTGCGCTGATGCAGTTATACCTGCAAAAAGTTATTTAACCAGCATAGCTTATTTTGTTCGATGAACTGATATAAGTCATATTGGCAAAAGTCCTCTTTTGCCGGTATAAACTACACCTATGCTAGGCAGGTTATACCTGTATAGTTATACCAGCAAACTTTTGTACTGTAGACTAGACCTGGGTTTTGAAAAGGTATTGGCTAGCATATTTTAAACAACTCAACCATTTTCTTAATGCAGTCGTACAAGAATTTTAGAGGGTTTTTAGTTGTGTTTCGCTAATTCAATTGAGCAAATACAATGGAAAAAACACACCTCTTTTGGCCTGTCAAATCTCCAGAAGTTGGTGACGTATTTGAAGCCCCAACACAACATTCCATTCACAGCTGCATTTATGCACATTCTCTTCCCCACCAAAACAGTTTTGGCACTTACCTGGCATTTTTCATCTTCAAAGCATGTGACAAATACTAATTAATGAATCTTCACAACACCTGGGTGATGTTGATAAATATTCTTATCATTTTACAGAGGAGGCACATGAGTCCAAGTGGATACTTGACTTGTCCCCGGCAACAGAATTAACACTCAGACATTCTTAGTTCCTAGCCCTGTGCTCACAGCAGTACACCAGGCCTCATCAAGTTTTAAGCTCTGCAAGAGAGGTTGCAAACCAAATGCACAGGGCTGGTCAAAACTTGCTAATCAAAAGAATTTTTTTTCCGTTTTGAGATTTTTTAAAAGTCAAATGTTTCCATTGGTGGGGGCTGGAATACAATGAGCTGTACAAATGAAACATGCTGGGGTTCATTTAATCACAGATATCTAGGTCAGTACTTCCAGTATATTTGTCCTTAACAGCATATTGTTATATGCATGGTAATAGTCCAGAGGAGACCTGTGCCCCCCTCCCCACCCCGATTTGCTGCTTGGCTTGTACTGAGCGTGCTTACATTGACTGAGCATGCTTAGTAACACTGCTGAAGCCACTGCTCTCACTCCCCCCCCCCCCACACACACACTATCGGCAGGGGTCGCCTACTTGTTCTGTCTTCACTATCTCCTCAGCCACATCCATCCTCCCATCTTCAGTGCCATGCAAACCTTCAGACCAACAAACACATCCTCAACTCTGCTTATTTATAACACTTCTGGTGAGAGACCACCTGACTAATAACTGAAAGGACATCCTGTGTGCATAGGTAGATAGCTGGCTATTACAAGAGGATTTTAAGCTTATACTTGGGGTTGGTCAGTGACACTGTCAATAATACAAAGAATACCACTGAGGCTACCATCTCTTGGAATATGCTCTGCTCTTTGCCAATGTTGTTTGTGTAAAGGCAGGCCAGAGGGTGTGTTAGGACTAGAGCTGGGTTACTAATTCATCATGACTAATTATCCAGCAAATGCACCCCTTCTTTCTGGGCACAAATTATTTGAACGTCCTATACCATGCTAGGCACCTAAAAAAGGGAAATATAAATACAGTCCCTACCCTGAGGAGTGTACAGCTTCAATTCAATATGATGCGACAGGTAAGGACTGCAAACAGAACGAAGTCGGGTTAAGGGATAAACCTCTTTTAGCTCAGTCACTACAAACCTCTGCATGATCCTGTCTACACTCAAGAGTCAGCACTGGTGCAGCTACACCAATTGCTCGCCACCAATGACAGCTTCCCTGGTGTAGGCCAGTGATTCTTTCACGTCGCGTGTGTGCTGCAGCCAGTCAGGGACAAGGACAGAGGTGGGCAAACTACAGCCCACAGACCACACCCGGCCCACAGGGCCATCCTCTCTGGCCCTTGAGCTCCCAGCCAGCCCCAGCCCTTCCCCTACTGTCCCCCCTCCCCTGCAGCCTCAGCTCACCATGCCAGCAGCACGGTGGTGACGCTGGCTCCAGCCAGGCGGCATGGTTCAGGGGCAGATTTACAAGGGAACACAGGCTGCCCTGGTTTGGGGCCCCCCAACAACACGGGGCCCTAGGGCCGGGCGCTCGGGCAGCTCAGCACCGACGCACCCCCCGCAGGGGGGGAGGGGCTGCACTGCAGGGCCAGGGGAGCAGGCAGGCAGTGTGGGTGGCAGGAGTGTGGAGGCCGGAGGACTCATGAGGAGCACCGGGCAGCAGTACAGCCAGCCAGAGAGAAGAGACGCTTTGAAGGAGAAACCGCCTTTCTTTCTGTCTGCACAGCTGTCCCTGCTCCTCCTGAGTCCTCCGCCCATGTTCACAGGGCTACATTCCAAAAGGGGCTGGGGGAGGGTTCCGGGAGGGGGTGGTCAGAGGAAGTGGGGGTTGCATAGCGATGGGATCCTGGGGAGAAGTTAGGGGCAGGGGATCCCAGGAGAGAGCGGTCAGGGGGACAAGTGGGGGGGTTGGATGGGTCAGGGGTTTTGAAGGGGGCAGTCAGGGTGGGAAGTGGGAGGGGGCGTATGGGGGCAGGGGGAAGGCTGTTTGGGGAGGCACAGCCTTCCCTACCCAGCTCTCCATACCGTTTCGCAACCCCGATGTGGCCCTCAGGCCAAAAAGTTTGCTCACCCCTGGACTAGGATCTCCATCAGAGTTCAGTTTTCAAAAGTACACTAGGCTTAGCAAATAAACTGATTGGTTGAAAGTGTATTTTATTTATTCCTTATTTGTTACACGCACATGAGGGTTCACTCATCCAGCAAGCTGACTGGCTAGCACTCATCCCAGTCGGTGTAGTACTGGATAAAGTCACTAGCTATTTAAAGGGGAGGAAGGGCAGTGATTCCCCTAGGAGGATGCATGCTCTCATTCGGAGCCAGGAATAGTCTGATTTTTTTTTTCCTGCACTTCAGGAAAAGCGAACACACAATGTTCATTTGACGGGATCATTTCCTGAACATGATGTGAGCTGCGCTGTCTCCAGATCACTTTCCAGTGTGTCACATCCTTCTGGACGAGGGGAGCAGGAAATGGCAAACTCCCACTATGAGGCAAAGCATTCCCACTGCAGCAATTGGTTCGTGGGAACTATAAATTGGGTTCATCCAGAAACAGCATAAAATTTGTCCGTGGCAAGATTGGCTGGAAACGAAAGGTAAGTTGGAAAAATTATTCCTCGGGACCCCTTCAGCACCAATGATTAGGAAAGAGTATTCTGTCCAGAAATATTTTTGGTCTGTTTCAGGCACTTTTCTATTATTAATTATATTATTATTACTACTATTTAAATAATTAAATACATAGGGAACTTTTTTCTGAAAACCGGGGGAGGGAGAGAGCAGCTGGAGATTCTGTTCTCCCTGTAAATTGGGAGAGACAACAGGAAAGCCTGGAATGGAGGGGGATATATTTAAAATTATTATTTTACTAGTAGTGTCTGTGAGACTGCAGTTTTCTTTTTAAGAAAATGTTCATTTTCTCAGCAAGAAAATCAGTAGCACAAATGATTAAGGGGCTACCAGAATTGATTTCTTATATATTATTATTATGTCAGATTATGTTCTGCACAAATGTTTGGCTCAGTGCTTGTCATCTGTACCAGTTTAGGGGACAGGAATGGTGATTGAGAATAGTGTTAATGTGTTGATTTGGTTACCTGTGTCTTCTAGAGATGGGGTGGGTGAGGATCCCTGCCACAGAAATCTTTCACTCTCTGGCACTCTAGTGGCTGCCTGTCTTTCAACATGAAGTTGTATCAGATAGGAAACAACCTCTAAGGGTCTGTCTCCGTATTTCTCAGATGCGGCCACCGTGGCTGCATGTGATCACCAGAGGTTTTTCTTGTGGCCACAGCCTCCTGGTGTGCATGGATGGACAGCCTTGGTTGCTGGGGCTTCTAGAATGAGTTGGGCAGCTGGAGAACTCCCCACCTTCCCAGGGGCAGTGGGGCTCAGGATTTGGGCTTCAGCCCAGGCGTGGCAGGGAAGGCAGGCTCTGGCCACAAGGCTTCGGGCTCCAGCCACAGGGCTTTAGGCTCCGGCCCCTCGCCGCCTCCCCTGGGCAACACCTCCCCCCCCAACCTCCGCATCGCCCCTGTACCCTGCTGCCTCCCCCGATCCACCAGCCAGGGCTTAATTTGTCCCCAGACTTGGTGCTGAGTAAGTCTACTGTGACAAGTGATACTTGTACGTTTGTTAATACCACTTGTCACAGCAGACTTGCTAGTTAGCAATAAATAAATTACAATGATATGGACGTGTATATGTGCATATTTATTTGTTTTTCCTAATGCAAATTAAGTATTTTAGGGAAAAGTGCGAGAGCAGCAAGAGTTGGGGGCCACACTCTGAGGCCACCAAATAATTTGTCCCAAGAACCCCTTGCACTGTAGGTGTGAGGTGTGACTGCAGGTCGTGTAGACATACCCAAGCAAGCTTTATTCTAGCTAGCGCAAGTACCAATAGCAGTAAAGGCGTGGCAGCATGGACTTCAGTGCAGACTATCTGCCCAAGTAATATCCAGGATCATGGGCAGATTTGTACAGCTACACATGCTGCAATCACATCACTGGCTGCAGTGTACACATATTTGTAGCTCCTTTGCAAAACTGCTCTAGCTAGGGAGGCAGTGGCGCCCCTGCACCGGGGTTCAAGAGACTTGGTTCTATTCCCAGCTCTGCTGCTATGTGACCTTGGGAAAGTCATTTCATTCTGTGCCTCAGTTTACCTATCTGTAAAATGGGGATAATGATACTTTGCAAAGTGATTTGAAATCAACTATGAAAAATGCTTTACAAAGAGCTAGGCATTATCATTAGATTGTTTCTATGTTCCCTTAAGCTAAGTACAGGACACCAGTAGCACAGTAATGATCACACAATGCCTGAAAAGAGAACATAGAAATGTAAGGCTGGAAGGGATCTCGAGGGGTCACCAAGTCCAATCCCCCACACTGAGTCAGGACCAAGTAATCCTAGACTATCCCTGAAAGGTATTTGTCCAGCCTGTTCTTAAAAACCTCCAATTATAGGGATTCCACAACCTCCCTTGGAAGCCTATTACAGAACTATCCTTATAATCAGAAATATTTTCCCAATATGTACCCTCAATCACCCTTGCTGCAGAATAAGTCCATTAGGTCTTGTCCTACTTCCAGTGGACCTGGAAAATAATCATGTGGGACTGTATCAAAAGCTCTACTAAAATCAAGATATATCATGTCTACAGCTTCCCCCCATCCACTAGGCCAGTAACTCTGTCAAAGTAGGAAACTAAACTGATTTTGCCTGAGTTGTTCTTAACAAATCCATGTTGGCTATTACTTATCACCTTATTATCCTCTAGGGCAGTGGTCTCCAACCTCTTCGTCTGGCAGGCACCAGACGAAGGACTGTGGCGGCGGTAAAGCATCCGCCAAAAAGCTGCCGAATTTCTGCGGCATTTCAGCGGTGATGCCTCTTGATGACGTCACTTGTTGGCGGCAAGTGGCATCATCGAGAGGCATCGCCGACGAATTTCTGTAGCATTTCAGCGGCGACGCCTCTCAATGACGTCACTTGCTGTCGGCAAGTGACGTCATCGAGAGGCGTCGCCACCGAAACGCCGCAGAAATTCGGCAGCATTTTGGCGGATGCTCCACCGCCAGCCAGGATGTGGGTGCATTTAGATGCCCCTGCGGGCACCATGGCACCTGCGGGCACCGCGTTGGGGACCCCTGCTCTAGGGGCTTACAAATTGATTGTTTAATCATTTATTTTACTATCTTCCCATTCAAATTCACCCTAGAAATATGGTTCTCAACATTTTTCATACAGTGACAATAGAAAAATGTTTCAGGATCTCACTCACAACTAACCTTAAAGAAAAAGATAATGGATGTGGGACCCTCCTGAAATATGTTTGCAACTCCACATGGGGAACCTGACCTCCACTGAGAATCCATGTCCCTGGGATTATCCCTCTAGGCTTCCCTTCATCAGTCTCTGTATTCACCACCTTTAAACAGAAAGAACCCAGAATAAATCCCATAGGATCTCCATGAAGGAACAGGTGCCTGGGATTCACCTCCTTGGTACTTGCACTACCTTGAAACAACAGACAGAGCCTTGAACCAATCCTAAAACACACACTCTTAAGACTGACTGGCTGAGTAAAGCCTATCTGTTTGTATTTCCTGACAGGGCCATGGAGAGAGATGCTATCACCTTTCCTCCAGCACTGGACCCTACACGCCACTTCCAAATGCTGCTGCTGAATCAGAGAAGTAAGCTGCATGGCCAGATCAGGAAGCTTCGCGAGATTGCACGAAATATCAACAAGCTGCGCAGGCGATCCCTGATTGCAAACATCACTGGAAGTTCCCTGAGTGCAGTAGGAGCAATCACAGCCATCGTAGGGCTCTCCTTGAGCCCTGCCACTTTAGGGGCATCTCTCCTGGCTTCTGCCGTGGGCCTGGGAGTAGCCTCTGCCGGAGGGGCTGTCAATGTCACTTCCGATCTCTCCTTAGTGCTCTCTAACTCCAGGGAACTGAGAAGGGTGCAGGAGATTGCAGTGAACTGTCAGAACCAGATGAGGGAAATCCTGAGCTGCCTAGAATTCCTCCACCGTGGACAAGGCCCAATGGACCCCCTGTTGCTTCAGTCAGAGAAAAACGCTTCCATCTCACTGTACAATTCCATCTGCTTCATGGTATTCTACGGTTCGCGCAACTTTCTTGTGCCGGAGTACACAAGGGAGGTCACAAAGGTGAGCCAAGCTGTGCTAAAGGCAAAAATCCAGAAACTGGCTGAAAACCTTGAGTCCTGCATCAGAGCAATGGATGAAGTCTGTGAACTCTTAGAATCCAGAGCAGAACTTTCCTCCAACACAAGAAACCCCAGCTCAAGTGCCAGGATCACCATCAAACCCCAGGGATCATCCAGCTGAAACAGCCAAAACCAAAAGTGTGGGGTTAGAGATGCCATATTAGTCATTATTTTTATTACTGCTGTTATTTTTACAAGCATTCGTGGCACCCATCCCCATAGCTGAGAACAAGTTACAAGGTTCTGATTTAAATATGAGAGCAAACATGTCTCTAAAAGGGAGCTGATGCTTTTACCTCCCTGCAGTACTGAACTAAAATTTGAGGTTATGATGGAGATCTAGCCTGTAGAGTAAATGACAAGAACGACTCCAGAGCCTACATTTAGTGGAAGACCAGTAGGGTAAATGCTGGATTAAAGGCTAATCTGCCCACATTTCCTTGGCTCCCATTTGGTGCTGCTCCATGATGGCAGAGAAGAATGGGTCTGGAGTCAGATCAAAAGGCTCCTTGCCTGGTCTTGCTCCCTGGTTGTAAATAACCTGTGAATTCTTCTTCTCATAGAGGTAAAGGGAGTGAGATCTATTGATATATCTAGCACTCACAAATTTCCTACTAAAGTAGCCAGAGATGTGACAAACTATATCCACTAGATGGCAGTACAGCACACGTAATATCAGCAGGCGCTATCCACCAAAAAGTATTCTTTCCCTTTTAAAGAGATATTTTCTTTGCCACGTGCTGTGGGACAAAGTGGAAATTGTGATTTTTTTCCTATTTATTTATATAGAGTTATTTTAAGCCTTTAGAATTGTATTTAAAGAAGAAAAAATGTTTAAGAATGTTAAAAAGAATGGCTTCCAACCCAGAGGGAAGCATTCCACAGGGCAAATATCTGATGGACAGTCTCCTATTGACTCACCAGCCAGCGCAACACCCTATCAAAAAGGAAGAGAATTGTCTGAATTCAAACAGGCACAAAACATGTAGATTGCAGGAAACCAAGTACAGCTCTCAGGATGGGAGGGGGAAAAAGTGGAAATGGGGAACAAATCCCTGAACAGGAGGGCTTGCCTCTTGACATATGGAGAGGAGAGTAACAGTTCCTCATGCAAAAAGGATGTTTCAGTTGTAAGATGTGGCAGGGGATTTGATAGCTAGAGATGTCAATAGTTAGGTGTCTTGGGGTATCAATGTGAAAGTGGCAGGTCTCATGAGACAGCAATACACTGTTAGCGAGTGCTGTGGAGGATTCTGCGGTTGGGATATATATTGGTACTCATGAAAGAGAGTGATGTAGAAGAGATAGGTGGTCCAGTGGTTAGGGCACTAGCCTAGCACTTAGGAGACCCTGCTCTGCCCCAGACTTCTTGTGTGACATTGGGCAACTCACTTGGCCCCTCTGTGCCTCTGTTCCCCATCTGCAAAATGGGGATAATAGCATTTCCTTATCCCCCAGGCATATTGGGAACTCAATACTTTGCATATTTTGAAGTGCTTACACATTGTGGGGGAAGGGGGGCATATAAGTAGCTAAGACAGATGTAGGAGAGAGGACTTGGAAGCTAGCTTTAGATTAGTAGGAAAAAGGCTTAGGTCTAGGTACATTTTCAGTCCCACATGCAGAACAAGCTATACACGAGGAACTTCAGAATCTCAGTGCAGGGATGAAAAAATGACCAAAAGAGGAGGATTTAAATGTATGAAGCAGAGGAAACTCTTGGTAGGGGAAAAGCCAAGCCAGAGTAGCAAAGTTTGAAGTCTTGTTCTTCTTTTATGCCCCTCCCATGTTCTTGGAACATGTGGTTTTATGTACTTTAAAAAACCAAAAGCAGTTGTCACTGAGAGAATCTCACATTCGAGAATGATTGCCACGCATGAGTAATGACTCTGATGTGACGCTGATTCAATGAAATGAATCTGAAGCTATTTTGTGTCTGTGTATATGTATTTCTCTATGTGTGTGATCTCTGATATTCTACAACATCCATACCCCAGTGCTGGGTCCCTGCTGCCTTTCTGGCTACCAGACGCTGTAAATAAAGACCCAGTACTAGCAGTGTTGTGTATATTTGGTGTGGGAGGAGTGATGGGTGGGTGTATTGTATGCGTATGTGATCTCAAACATCAGTCCCGCATATCCATACCATATAAGTAATGGGTGTACAAGTCTGTGCACATCTCCACTTGTGTGAGTACGAGTGCTGTTTGCGCATGTCTCTGAGTGCATGAAAATGGCCCTGTGGATTGCATGTGAGTGAAAGCGTTTTATCTTGGTGTGAGTACAGACGTATTGCGTGATCTCTAAAAACGTTGCTCTAGCAACACAATACCCCACAACTAACTCCTGGCCAGCTAAGGACAGCCCTGGATCCACAGCAACATGCAATTCAGCCCAGAGAGCACAGGAAGATCAGCTAGAAGAGACCAGCCAGTCTGGTCACAGCTTCTCCCTTTCTTTTCAATATTCATCATGAGTAGGCTGCGAGTTTGTCACAGAGATCATGGAAGTCGTGGATTCCGTGACTTTCCATGACCTCTGTGACTTCTGCAGCAGCCGGTGCACCTCGCTCTGGGGTAGCCCGAGCATCTCAGGCAACCCCTGGGCCAGTTGCACTGGCCACTGCTGGGGCAGTCTCGGGTCACCGCCACCCTCACCCCCAACAGCAGCTGGAGGAGTTTGGGTGTGGGAGAGGGCTCAGGGCTATGGGGTTGGGCACGGGAGGAGGTGAGGGCTTTGGGCAGCGTTTACTTTGTGGGGGTGGCCTCCCTGGAAGTGGCAACATGTTTCTCCCATGCGCTGCCTCCTCCTGCAGGCACCGCCCCCACATCTCCCACTGGCTGTAGTTCCCGACCAATGGGAGCTGCGGAACTGGCAGCACACAGACCTACAAGCTTAGGGAGGGACATGTTGCCACTTCCAAGAAGTCAAGCAGGGAGCCTGCCAGTCCTGCTAATTCTTTCCCCACCGTTCCCCAGCACAAGTGGGGATACTGGATTGCTCCTACCCAAGCACACACATTGCCCCCCAGACCACTCCACCAGCACTTGCTGAGCCCCCTGGACTGCCCCCCCAGGCACCCACAGCACTCCCAGGCCGCTCCCCCCAAGCACCCATGCCCACCCCCCCACGAGCACCCATGGCACTCCCAAGGTTTAGTCAGGGGAATATAGTACAAGTCATGAACAGGTCACGGGTCGTGAATTTTTGTTTACTGTCTGTGACCTGTCCATGACTGTTCCTAAAATACCTGTGACTAAAACTTAGTCTTAATCATGAGTGGTGTTTGTTTTATGGTAAATAAATCATTGAAAGACTAACTCTGTTTTCCAATTCATTTCATTATTTGGGTGGCAATAATAATATAAATTGCTTCTTTTCCTGCCCTCCCCTCCCCTTTCCCAACTTCCCAGGAACATCCTTTCAATTAGCTGCTTAGAAGCTGAGATCCAGTCAAAGGGTTCATTTCCACATTCAGCCAGCCAGGCAGAAACTTCTGTCTTAATTCAATCTTTACTCAGGCAAAATGCCCATTGACTTTAGGATTTGGTTTCTTCCAGTCCTGGTGTGCACATTCAGATACACAGGACTGTCCTAACAAGGTCTCAAAGTCATACCCAACCCTAGATGGGTTTTACTAATCATGCGAGGGAAGATCCAAGTACTGAGTGGGACCCCCATCAGCAAAAAATATCTAATACTAAATACTAATATTTTTACATTTAGTTTAGTCCCTTTCACCCTCAGTAATCCCAAAGTGCTTTACAAACAACTTTACCTATAGTGTCCATAAACATGGGAAGTGGCAGGTGTTTAACTACACATCAACTTACCCAACACGTTAGGACAGGAAGTAGACTTTTATCAAAAGAAATCTTAGAGCATAAGAACAGCCATACTGAGTCAGATCAAAGGCCCATCTAGCCCAGTATCTTGTCTTCTGACAGTGGCCAATGCCAGGTGCTCCAGAGGGAATGAAAAAAACAGGTAATCATCAAGTGATCCATCCCCTCATCTTCAGGCAAACTAGAATTATGTAATCTGGAATTTGGCCAAGACATCAGACCTAACATTCCTACTCCAGGGACACCCTTAATAGCCACTAATGATCTGGTCCTTGGTTTCACATTTCTTCCAAAAGATAACACCTGCAGCAGTGGAAGGCAGCATAAGGGCAGTGACTTCACTCAATCAGAGGGAAGAGTGACTTCCTATTGTATCACCAACTCCATTTCCTGCACCACCGTAGCTTTTCCTGTGAGTCTCCCACCTAAGTACTGACAGGCCTAACACGACTTAGTTCTAACATATGATAAGATCACAGCCTAAGGTGATCTGGCTACTGGCCAACTTTTGAAGAGTCTAGTCTAGAGCCCCCTCCAGTATTTTCTGCCCCTGAACATTGTGGGAAGTGGTAGTTCCATTCTCGATGGTGTCCTGGGTATTGTTTCAGGCTTTCTCTCCTTTCCCTGTCACACAACATTTATTTGAATTTCCCCTTACTTTCCTCATTGTCCTAGGAATACAGGAAACAGCACATTTGGAATCCATTGACAGATGCTCAGTTATGTCACCATTTCCTCAATTCCACCCAACCAGGTTTTCTAGATTGAGAGAGTGCTCATCAGAAAGACGCCTCACAAGTTCCACTGAAATCAGAATCACTGTACTAGTCTAACACAAATTCTGTGACAGTTTAGCATCCTTTCTTCTAAGTCAGGTGAATGATATTCAGCACCCCTAAGTTGGCCGTGCACTTTTGTGTGTGCACACATGCATTACACACATGGGGCTGCAGGAGTAGATACAACTGATACCTGTCCGGGGCTCCTGCTACCACAGATCCGTCTCCTCTTCTACTACCCCATGTGACCTCACATAACCAGAGGTCATATGGCTGAAACTTTAAAAATAACTTCAATCTGCCAGACAGCCACATTAGCTTCACTCCTTCTTATGCCATTAGGGGGTATTTATAGGAACATTGCTGCCTGAAATCAATAGTAAACATCAGTGGATTCTCAATCTTTTGCATAGTACAGAGCACAACTTAACAGAAAGGTTGCTGCATTGAACAGCTCCCTTTTCATTCATAATTGCATGGACCCATCCTCCCAGCTGTTCTCTCTCTGGCACATCAAAAATAGTTTATTTTGAAAAATAATATTAGAAAGACTATAAGGTAATCTTACAAGGGTTGGCTGAAAACAATAAACTGTTTTTGACAGAAAAATTAGTGTTTGATTAAACAAAAATTATCTAAAAAAGTTGATTTTTCATTGAAAAATTAACCACCCCAAAATAAAAATATTTCACTCAAAACCTGAAATATTTTGATTTATAAATGCTGACATGGTGCTTTATGGCAGTTGTTGTTCAGTTGCTTCATATACCCATTCTCTTCTATGAGGCAAGCTCTCCAGCTGGACTACATCTCATAATGGATCATAGCTAGGGATTCCCATGAAAAACCACCAAACCTCTCATAGATAGGAGACCATGTTGCATCATGGGAGACGTTATCTGATCAGGAAGTCCAGCCAATAGAAGAGAATGGGAGCTTGACACACCTGAACTACAACTCCCATGAGGCAGCAAGATTTCCAACTTGAATATTTTGGTTTTCAAATTTCTGGGGGAAAATAAAAACTTTGAATGAAAAACTTGTGGGGGGGGGGGAGTTATTTGTTAAAATTTTCCACAGATACAGAAGATTTCAACCAGCTCTAAAGTTTAACTCTCTAGGTGCGATTTAACACTTGGAAACAAGGAAAAGAAGCATCTCCACAAAGTCTGCCAGTTTTCCGCAGACCACGAGATAACGCTCAGCTGAACACCAGTGCTCCACTGCCTGGCCTTGGAGAGCTGCTAATATAGACATTTTTGTTCTCTTTGAGAAATCTGAAGCTTTTATGCAATTGTGACCCAAGAAACTCTTAATGCCAACTGGCAAGGGGGTTTACTGGACTGTCCTGATTATGGTGTTTATATTCTGGTTCACCAAAGAATGTCATGTGAGGTCTTAAATGAAAGCTGGAGTCATACTGGTTATTAATAGCATTGTGAAATGTATGTACAGACACTGTGTAAGGAGTTATGTTTAGATAAAGAAAACATGTTTTAAAGTCTGTATTAAGGCACAGTTGACAGACAGGTTTTCCGTCAAACAAATGATGTTTATTCACCTGTCTTTGTTGAGGTGTAAATTAAGCTTTGTAAGGTAACACAATGGGCATCATTTACATACAAAGTCAATAGAGAAATGTGAAATCGACAGGGCAGCAGCATACAGGAAAGACAAACCCCAGGGAGTTGCACTGTCTCTGAATACAGACAATTACTTTTGGGGATAGAAGTAGAAGGCAAAGAAGACACCCCCTTATCCTGCACCTAGGAGAAAGTGAGTATGATCTCACTAAACACACTTTTCATTAATACAGGTTTCAGAGAAGCAGCCATGTTAGTCTGTATCCGCAAAAAGAACAGGAGTACTTGTGGCACCTTAGAGACTAACAAATTTATTTCAGCATGAGCTTTCGTGAGCTACAGCTCACTTCCTCTATGCATCCGAACAAGTGAGCTGTAGCTCACAAAAGCTCATGCTTAAATAAATTTGTTAGTCTCTAAGGTGCCACAAGTACTCCTGTTCTTTTTTCATTAATATAAACCCTAAACATGGAAAGCTTTTTTTTACCACTATATTTATATGGAATATTGTCATCGATTCTAAAATATTCAATAGAGATGCCATGAATGAGGATTTTATTTCTCCTTTTATGCCAATAAATGAGTTGTGAATGTTTTATTTTCCTTTGCTGCATATAGTCTATTTCATTTGAGAATAATTATTTTAAACTGATTGTTTGGCAGGCTTCCTGTTTCTGCCGTACCTACAAAAATGTTGCTCTTAGTTTTTGCCTCCTGAGATTCTGTATTAGCCTGCCTTATACTCTGACATTTGACTTACCTGATTTTATGCTCCTAAAAAGATCTGACTTCCAATTTCTAAAGGATGCCTTTTTTGCCACTAACTGCTTCTATTACTCTGTTGTTTAGCCACTGTGGCATTTTTTGGTCCTTTTTTTTTTTAATTATTTGGGATATACATTTAATTTAAGCGTCTATTACAGTTGTCCTGAGCACCTCCCTGGTATTTCCCTCTTCTCCCTGTTATCTCTCCTCCTTTCACCCCAGCCCATCACCAAAGCATAGCAAGCTCCTCCTGCTCTGCAGGGAAGGGTGATGAGTCCCAGATTTGCTCTTCGCCTCTGGCCTTCTGACTCCACCATGGATCAGTGAGGATGGTGGAACTGGCCAAGCACAATCCACTGACAGCACCAAAATGAGACGCCGCTGAGCTCTCCGCTTCCTTTCTCACTCGCTTTATGGGCAACTTGATATTGATCATCAGGTGACACTTGCACAAACCCCCCTTGCCCCGGCCGGGAGTAACGCCCTTCCCAGAGCTCTGAACTACTGCCCCAGCCGGTGGCAAAAAGCAGCCAGCAGGAGTGAGCGCAGTGGGAGCAGAGCGGACCAGGCCGGCCAGGTCTCACCTTGATGCAGACACTGGAGATCAACTCTGCCTGGGGGAACAGACCTGACACATTCAGCGCCCGCCCGCCCGCCCGCCATGCGGCCTGGCCCCCGGCGGGAGCTCCCTGTAGCGCCCCCCCCCCCCCAAACCCTCCCGCCGCGCGCGCGCACCCAGCACACGCGCACCACACTAGCTCCCAGGGCCCCTCCCGCCGCCGTATTCTCATCACACGCACCTCTCAAGAACCAGGAAAGAACACGGCTCACTTGCCCCGCCCCATTGCGCCCTGGGTTGCGTCCTCTGATTGGCTGGAGGCCCGCCGCGCTGGGACAGCGAGTCGCACAATGCTCTGCGTCCGATTGGCCGGGCCTCGTGACAGACCTGCCCCGCCCCGTCGCCATAATACGAGATGTGACGTCATTGGAAAGCGATGCTTCTCGGGAAGCCACGTGTCCCGGCGCTCCCCGCGGTGGGGGTCAAAGGTGAAGCGGAAGATGGCGGCGGCGGACGCGGACGCGGAGCAGGGGCCGGCGGAGGCGGAGGAGCCGCGGAGCTTCAAGGACCTGGTGAGATAAGCGGAGAACGAGCCCCCCTCCCCCTTCTCCCCTGGGCCTGGTGTCTCCTGTCCGGGTCCGCCCTGCTCTGGGCCCCGCGCGGTGTCCGTCCCCCGCCCTCGTCACACGCTGGCCGCCCGGCTCCCTGCGGGGCACGCGGGAGGGGGGGCTGTTAACCTGGGACTTGGGCATCTGGCTCAGTCCCCTGCTCTGCTAGCGGCTCCCTCGGTCTCCATTGCCCACCTGTGCATTGGGAAGGACCGCGCGGCCCGCCTCGCCCTGCCGCTGAAGACTGTGCGGGGCTCCGGTACGAGGGTGGTGTCGGGGCCAAGCACCGTAGCGAGCGCTCCCGTTCCGCCTGCCTGGGACCTGAGGTGATGCCACCCTGTGCCCTTCCTCGCCTGCTGAGTCTTGCTGCTTATTGCTTAATCTTTGAGAGTTGAAAGTAGATCTGGTGCCAGCACTTGCTGTGGGCCCTGAACACGCAGCCCTCCAGGTGTGCTGTGCTGGTACTATTTGCCTCTCTGCATCAGGGGTATCCTGGAAGGGAGTGGGGGTTATTAACTGGCAAACTGTCCAGCTTTCATTTGGGCCCTCAGTTACTCTTGATATGAGAGCTTAAGAGATGCTATTAACATAAAGTATGGTTATTAAAAGAATTAAAGTAGCTGAAGATGCTATATCTGTCCTAGCCCTCTGCCCCCAGGTAACTTTTTTCTCTCTTAAAATTACATTATTCTGTTCTTAAATGCCTTTCTCTGCCCCATTTCTATGTGAAAAAACGAACTAAGTAACGGGGAAGACATGAGGAAATGCAACTGGTTGTATACAAAGTGCTGTGGAATGCATGAACTGGAAAAAAGAAATCCCCTTCCCCATACCCCCGCGTCCCCCCTCCCCCGGGTGATCTTAATCATAATGATATTAGCAGGTACTTGTAGTAATAGGAGGTAACATTTTAAGACAGATTTTCCTTTTTTTTTTTAATTGAGTGATTTCCTTAAAAGTGATCCCCATAGTTTGTGGGTGCAGTATTGAGTGTCCATGGGTTGACTGGGAGGGACTTAACTACGTCAGCTGCATTTGATTAGCTAGCTTGGTAGTTCTTGGCCATTTCTTGATGTTTGTCTCCTTTTTTCTTTCACTCTCAGGGAGTAACAGATGTGTTGTGTGAAACTTGTGACCAGTTGGGATGGAAGACACCAACTAAAATTCAAGTTGAGGCTATTCCTATGGCTCTCCAAGGTGAGCAAAGTCTGCTTTTCTGTTTCTGAGAACAGGTGTGGGAAGAAGGGTGTAGACTTCACATGGGTGAATCTTGTAAAGGTCTCTAATTCTTGAGGTGATTGAAGACAGTGCTTCACTTTCCACAGGAGCATGAATGTTAACTCCAGTATCCTGTCCAGATTCTAGTTCAGATCTGACAATTGGTCACCCTAAACCTCCCCTGCGATTTTAGATGAATACAGTATTCCTCACTGCCTGTATTGCTGTTCAGTTTTGAAGTGCACTATAAAGATATAGCATTGGGTAAACATGCTGTTTAATGGGGCTGGATGAAACATTCACAGCATATAATTCAACAAATTTTATTTTTCCTCTTTGTAAAATATTACTGTATATCATGATCTTCTCAAAACTATTTTCCAGTTAATGCCAGTAAATAAATCTTGCTCTGTAGCAACTTCATTAACAGTTCATAGTGAATATTTGAAATTTCAGCTGTCTTGATTAGTCACATAGATGCTAGGTATGTAAATATTGTTTAAAAAAAAGTAGTCAGTTAAATGATTAAAATTATATCGTTTAACAGATTAACCAAGGTCCCTCCAGCCATACTGGGGTCACTCTGGCTGGCTTGGTGCAGACTGTGGATTAACAGTTATGGTCAGATAACATTTTACATCTCTAATAGATGCATGGTAGACTTTTGCTGTCTGCCTGAAAGAAGGTGTATCTTAGCATCAGGTCTCCAGAGTGAATAATTGCTCATTCAAAATGGCTTTCTGGGAACATCCTGTAATTGCTGATTTCAGGTACATTTTTAGCTAACATTCCTGTCACTAAACGCAGTCACTAGAATATTCATAAAATGAACACTATTGGGATAAGAAGACAATTCAATAACATGTTTAAAAAGGTGAGTTATTTTTTCAGTGTTTGCTTGTTCTATTACTTATTGGCAGGTACATTTTGAATAAAAGCCACATAGGTATTAGTACTTCTAAAATTAGTTACACTTTAGGAACTTTCCTGGTTGAAGTCAAGGATTGGGGTTATTTTAAGATGTGCCTGTGCCTCAGAACAGACGGCGTCTTGGCAAAAGCAAAGTTGGTACTGCTACTGGATCTGTCTGCAGCAAGGTTCCTAAGCCCTGAAACATGTCTAAAACTTTACCAGATTTCCTTGTCAGTCATGAAGTGACAAAGATAATTTTATTGGACATATTTAATCATTTGAGGGCAATGGTGTATAAAGTGGTTGGATTTAGTGAAATGTAAAGTGAGAGATTGCGACCTGAAGTTCTAAGACAAACTATATGCTGCTTGGAACCTAGTGGAAAGATAAAAGGGATTGTGGGATTCAAGTTAACAGTTACATAGGAATAAAACCATGTTTAAATGCTGCAAAGATCTATGGAGGCTCCCTGTTCGGGTGCTGTGTCCTTGCACCTGTTGTTTTCTCACTCCTGTGAGTACTTGCTGGTACAGGTCTCTCAGATCTCATTATGGGTTTCTCTTTTTTCTTATGATGCTGGGAGGGCATCTCTCTAGTATAACAGGGTTTGCCTCCACCTCTCCTCTTTTAGGCCGGGATATCATCGGGCTAGCAGAGACAGGCTCTGGAAAAACAGGGGCTTTTGCTTTGCCCATCCTGCAGACACTGCTGGAAACACCCCAACGCCTCTTTGCTCTTGTCCTCACCCCAACCCGAGAGCTCGCCTTCCAGATCTCAGAGCAGTTTGAAGCCCTTGGATCCTCCATTGGTGTCCAAAGTGGTGAGTAGCCTTCTAATGGGCCTCAGAATTGTACAGTTCAGATGTTACTATGTGAAAATTTGAAGGAGTAGGAGAAAGCTGTTCAACTGTAAGAAAGGGAATAGAGACTATGGAATATGGGGAGATAGAGGAATAGAGCATGGGACTGGGAAAGGATCATTGGTGAGGGGTAGTATTTATGGTGGTGGTATATAACCTTTTAGTGTGAGAAAGAGCACGTAGCAGTCTGTCATCTCTGAGGTGTACATCCAGGCAGTGGACGTTTCCCAAGAGGGAAGTGAGGAGGATCACCCATAACCACATGTTAAATTGTCAGCCATAAATTTGAGTCACCACCCCAATGAACTGAATAGAGGAGTTCACACCTATCAGGCTTTCTTTGCAGACTCCCTGCAGCAGTTACATATTCAAATTAATGTTTTAAGGTTTAGTTTGCAACCATAAGGGCTAGGAACTCAGAATGAATTCACAGATTTTGAAGCTAAACTTAGTAGCAAGGGGTGGATTTTGCAGCTAGCTTTGTGACTGTGGAAAACATAGGGCCATGACAGTAAATGAGCTGAGGACTTGAAATCTGGATTAGGATATCTGGGGGAAGACAGTTACTGGTCAGGGATGCCAAAATGTAGTTAAAGAGAATTCTTATTAAGATAAGTGGCTTTAAATTCCTATACATAAATTGTGGGTGGATTTGAGAGGGGACAGGAATAGGTAGATTGTTGATTATAGTTTTGGCTTGTACTGGTTCTGTTCCAGGGGGACTCACTCTGCCTCTTTTTTTCCCACAGCGGTTATTGTGGGTGGAATTGACATGATGGCACAGGCTCTGACCTTAGCCAAGAAGCCGCATGTTATAATTGGTAAGAAATCAGCATGTAGAGTGATGCTTGTCATAAGATCACAGGCCTCCCAGGGAATGTGAAATGGTGGTGTTGGTTGTTAGAAGTTCCTATATGTGTCTGGAGGGAGCAATAAGTGTAACCTCAGTATGTTCCTCTTGGCTTTGAAGAAGGGACAGTGGATGCAATGCAAGCTCATCTCAAAATGGTCCAGCCACATTGCCTTGGGACTGGTCTCCTATTTTCCCCCAAGAACTCAAACACCATGGTCTAGAGCTCTTCTCAGGATGCCTCTGATGTGGCCAACTTTTCCCCTTGGAAAGCTTGGTCTGGTGGTCTCATTTTAAGACAGCTCTGGTGCACAGGAGCTCTTCCATCCAGGGAAAATCAGTCTGCTTTGGCTTCTCACCAATCATCTTCAGTTCCCAGCACAGCTCCATACTGCTGTGACTGCCTTTACAATCTTAGGCAAAAGAAGCCAACTCTATAGCAGAGTCCCTCCCTCCTCACTTGCAGTGCCTCTTCCCTCCTCACATGGACTGCATTCTGGGACATTTTTCCCATTACTGTCACCTTTACCTTTGTTTTTGATTCTGTTGGTAGCAACACCGGGCCGTCTGATTGACCATCTGGAGAACACAAAAGGTTTCAACTTGCGAGCTCTTAAGTACCTGGTTATGGATGAAGCTGACCGGATCCTCAACATGGATTTTGAGACAGAGGTGAGGCCTACGATACCCGCTGTAAAGGAAAAGTCCTATAGAATTTAACAGATGAAATCAATACAGTCTTAAAGAAACCATTCTAAATGTCTATAAGACTTAATAGAACAGCAGTTCTCAAACTGTGGGTCAGGTCCCAAAGTGGGTCGCCACCTCATTTTAATGGAGTTGCCAAGGCTGGCATTAAACTTGCTGGGGCCTGGGGCTGAAGTTGAAGCCTGGGGAAGTGGGGCTCAGGTTAAAGGCCCCCTGCCCAGACTGATGCCCTTGGGCTTCAGCTTTGCCTTCCTGCCCCCTTGGGGTGGCAGGGCTTGGGCAGACTCAAGCTTTAATCCCTCCCTCCTGGGGTTGTGTAGTAATTTTTGTTGTCAGAAGGGGGCCGCAGTGCTATGAAGTTTGAGAAGCGCTGTAATAGAAAATGAAATGTTGCTGTAGCTTTATTAAACTATCCCACAAAACTTAATAGTAAATTATATGTAACTTTTAACATCCCATAGAATTCTCTCTTAAATTCTACACAGTGGTTTAAACACTTTAGAAATGAGCTAATCTCTGTTAAAATCTGTTGGATTCTTCTCTAAATGTTTGTGGTGGTGGTCCTCATTAGGTGGACATGCTGATGTACATACTCCTGCAGATATACTGTGTGTAGACTTTTGGGGTCCATGGTGACTGTCTAGGTGTGTCAGCCCACAATGCAGCTTCATTTTATATGGTTCCTTTAAAAGAAGAGAGGGATTTATTGCAATGGCCACTCCTCCCATATCAGACAGATTAGCATATGGGCCTGTATTCATGTATTCTCTGCATCCTCTGCTTGGAACACTTAATTGAAGGTGTGCATGTCTTGACTTCTACTGTGCCTCAATAGCAGGTTTTGCCTCCTCCCTCTTTTACAGGTGGATAAGATCCTAAAAGTGATTCCCCGTGACAGGAAGACATTCCTCTTTTCTGCCACCATGACCAAGAAGGTGAGAGCATAACTTTTCTCAGATCAGCCTGTGTGTTTTGAAAGTGGGAGAAGGGGTCATGGATTATCTGATAAATGTTTCTACACCCCTTTCCTCCTCCTTAAGACTACATCTACGCTATGAGTTAGGGATGTGATTCCCCTGCTTGTGTAAGCATGCTCATGCTATCTCTCATTGAGCTAGCACCAGTATAAGAGTGGCGTAGCCGTGGAAGCATGGGTGGTGAAGGCATGGCTTAACCTGGCCGTGTACAAATTTGCCTAAAACTGGTGGGTACATGCTTGGCATGACCCAGCCATGCCTCCACTACCAGTGCTACCATGGCTACACTGCCATTCATGCTCACATTATCTTGAGAGCTAGCACCTGCACACAAGTAGGGGAATCATTCTCCTAGTTTGTAGTGTAGACTGAGCCTTAGAGCTGTGTTGCTGGAGGATTAGAATCTTGCTAATACTGACTTATTTTGATTCCTCATTCAGGTGCAAAAGCTCCAGCGTGCTGCACTGAAGAACCCTGTTAAATGTGCTGTTTCCTCCAAATATCAGACAGTTGAAAAACTGCAGCAGCATTATATTTTCATCCCCTCCAGATTCAAGGTAATGACTCTTTTCTCTCCCCATCCGCAAAGCATTCTTGCTCCTTCTTCATAGTTACACTCCTCCTGCTCTTTCTGACCTTCTCTGGCTTATGGTTGAAGTGGTCCTTTGCTCTCATGTAGTCTGTACCACTACTGTGTGTGTTGAACCTTGCAGGACAGTTACCTGGTTTATATCCTGAATGAACTGGCTGGGAACTCCTTCATGATATTCTGCAGTACCTGCAACAACACGCAAAGGACAGCTCTCCTGCTCCGAAACTTGGGTTTCACTGCCATATCCCTCCATGGACAGATGAGTCAGGTAGTAGCCTATCCCACTCCTTGCTGTGTAGGTGTATATGGGATGAGGATGTGCCACTGTGTCATGACCATAACGTGTGTAGGGCTTGCTCCCTAGAGCTTGATTTAACATTAATGCAGCCACCAAATTCCAGTGTACCAGTATCGGATCTCCCAATCCTTCTGTATACAAAAGGATAACAATAGTTTAACAAGAATAGGATCAGTCCTTTGCTATTTGATTCCTTAACTTTCGAGTTATAAACTTGTTTCTTTATTTTTCTTTCTGCTATCACAGAATAAGCGACTGGGATCCCTGAACAAGTTCAAGGCAAAGTCCCGTTCCATTCTGCTGGCTACAGATGTTGCAAGCAGAGGTCTGGACGTCCCACATGTGGATGTGGTGATAAATTTTGATATTCCCACACATTCCAAGGTGAGATACTCACCTTGATAACCGGGGGTTCCTATCCACTGATGCTTAAGATTGATCACCGAAGCTCAGTATGGAAGACTCTCTTCTTTCTCCTCTGCTGACTGGAGCTCTTAGGTCACTCTTCTAGATGAAGCTGTAGCGTTTCTTTTCTATGGTGACATTTTTACTTGGTCTTGCTTTTTGGGTACATTGGTGTGTACTGCAGAACAGGGGCGTGATAATTAGGGATTGCTTTCTCTGTGCATGTGGGGAGGGCCAGGGGGATAAATTGCAGCTTCTGTTGTGTCATGCTAAAGGGAAAATATCCACTTTAATCTTGGGAAATAGTCCAATTTATGATGATTCCAGTTTCTGTATGTTGTGGACTTTTTTGTTTGTTTTTTAAAAAGTCAGTCAGTGTTAGGGTTTTTCTGTTCTGTGTTCATAACAATTTTCTTTGCAAGGGAGAAACTGATTAGACTAGAGTGCTGTGAAATTATACAAATTTATCAAACTGAAATAGACACTTTACTAAATCTGAAGAGTAATCTTTGGACATCTCTCTATGTAAGGCATAGCATTATCAGATGTGACTTTTCAAGTTGATGGCATCACTTGTTAAGACTAACTTATAGCTCAATACCTGCTGTTAGGTAAACAATATTCAGTATTCTAGAAATTAAAATGGACTATTGTTTCATGTAATACTTATGGTGTACTAGACTCTGCAAACAAATAAGAGGGACATAGTCCCTGTTCTTGAAGATCTTAAATTATGAAAAGACTACGGGTAGATTAGGAGTAATAAACCTACTAGGTCATCTAGTCCAGGATTTCTCAAAAGTGGACCACATCTTAATAGTTAGTTGTGGACACCTCCCCTTGCAATTCACTGTCTCAGACCTCTTCCCCTCTTATTTTTTGCAATCATATAACAAACCAATGGCAAGTATAGAAAAGTGGCTAAAGTATTTTTATCTGCCTTACTGTGGTTTAGGAAATGAATTAGTGCCATACAACCAGCAAGTGCTCCTCAGATCAGTTGGGAGACTTCAGATCTAGTTCGTCTTGCCCACTCAAAGCTGCTTCCCACTGTATGTTCTCCAGAGCTTTTGTCTAGTATTAAATGACCCTTGCAATGGAACTTCCATGTCCCGTAGACTATTCCACAGTCCAACAGGGTGTACCCAAAAATGTCTTGATATTTCACCTTATTTATATCATGGTTTAATTTTGTCCTGCAGATTTTGCAGTGCAGTTGACTGTCAGAAAAGGAAAAAATTAGGAGAGGCACTGTTTTATATACCTATACCATAATTCAGAGATGGTTTAATGCCAGAGAACAAACTAGAAAGCTGCTTTCGCCATCCCCTCAATTCTCAGGGAGCTACACATGCTACTCCTTTGAGCATAAATCCTGACCATTGTTTCTCCCCTCCCTCATGCTTCTGTTTTGTCCTAAGGAAATGAATAGTCCTCCCTGCATAGCCATTTACTTGCTGCTTGTTGGGGCGTCAGTATACTTGGGCACAAAGCGCATTTCCAGGGACTGTTTTCAGTTCATTATTTAGCAGAGCACATCCTGTTGCTGACGGAGATATTTGCTTTTAGGATTACATTCACCGTGTGGGGAGGACAGCTCGAGCTGGACGGTCTGGCAAATCCATCACCTTTGTGACTCAGTAAGTACCATCAGGGTGTGCCTGCCTCTTCCAGCTGCTTCAGAGTAGGACACACCTGTCCTCCTGCTCCATGAGTAGGGAACATCTTTTTTGCCCTGAGGAGCAGGCAGAATTCAGTGTGGTGAGCTCTGATAGGAGCTACATATGGCTGGCTGTCTCGGGGTGGAGGCTGTGGCTAAAGAGAACCAAAGTATTCCTGGGAAGACTGATCTGTACAGGCTTTCATTTTTCCAGGTATGATGTGGAACTGTTCCAGCGCATTGAGCATCTCATTGGCAAGAAGCTGCCTGTATTCCCCACACAGGAGGAGGAGGTCATGATGCTAACAGAGCGTGTGGCTGAAGCCCAGAGATGTGCTCGTATGGTATGTTTCACTTTGTCCCTTGCCTCTCTCAATTGCCCTGAATTTCTCTCTGAATGTGGAGAGCTCTAGCAATCGCTCACCTTGTATGGCGGTGGGGGGGGTGTTTGTTTTTTCAGGAGTTGCGGGAGCAGGGAGAGAGAAAGAAGCGATCCCGGGATGAGGCCAATGATGATGACACAGAGGGAGCTACAGGTGTCAGGAAGAAGGTGGCTGGTGGGAAAATGAAGAAAAAGAAAGCCCGTTAGCCAGATACTTAAACGTCTATCCCCTTTGAGTTTACATGGGCTGGGGCGGTACCTACCACAAAGTATTTCCATCAAACCTGAAGCCTCCAGAACTACACTTGTAAATGGCAGGCCAGCTGGAAGGAAATTTTCCATCATGTCTGCGTCTCCAGCACCGTCTAAAGTCATAGGGTGAACCTGCACCCTAGTAGTATGCTAGAACCCGTCCTCCTACTGTTCTAATGCTGGGCTGTAAGAGGGAGTCATCTCCTGCAGCTGGACTGTCCCCTGGACCTGGAAGCAGCAGTCTCCTGGCAAAGCCCATTTTTATAGGGATTAAATGGGAAATGTTGGCCTATGGACACTTTTTTCCCCCCAATCATGCTGCAGCCTACCATCACTCACCATCCAAACCTCAGCGAGTGTCTCTTTTTATAAGACAATTGGAAGGAAGAAGAAAACTGAGAAGCACCTTAAATTTTCCAGGGTATGCATGTGATGTTTCAGGATAGGATTCTCGCCTTAAACAGAGACACTCATGCTGGGGCAAAAACTCCAAATATATTTTGCTCAGCCACAAATCTATTTGTCTTTCTGTGTATTCTAACTTATTGTGCCATTTCTGCTAACTTTCAAAGTTACCTGTTTTAAGGGGTTTCCCTCCCCTGTAGGTCAACATCTTCTCCACCCACACCCTTACTGTGAAGTCAACTCGGCATATGCTGTCACCATGCTTTCTGTGGCAGCTGTCTGATCTCCCAGACATTTCAGTGACTTCATATAGTCTACTCCTGCTGGAGGACAAATGCCAAGAAAATAGAGAGGCATGAGCAGACTGATGTACTGCTTTCTATGCTCCTGTAGTACCTGAGAGCCAACACTAGGGGGCAGTTTTACACAGTCAAGCAGCAAAGCCTTTTATGCTGGAAGAACAGTAATTGATTATCAGATGTTCTGTTTCTGGCTCTTCCTCTTTATCCCAATAGTGCTTCCTTTGTGTATTGCTTCTGAGCTTAGTAGAATATAAGAAGCATGAGAACCTCTTTGTAAAAAGTGGAAGAGATAATTCAACTTCCTTTTCAGTACACCAGCAGTCAGGTTCTGATTCCCACAGGTAGTAAACCAGTGCTAATATGAGCTGAAAGGGTGCTCTTCAGTTACTTTCAAAAACATACCACCTCCGCAGGCAACTGAATAATTCTGCTGTCTGGGTGGCTTACAAAGTGTCTGTTAGAGCTGGTCAGAAACAAGAATTTCCCTTCCCCTAGAAATGCAGGTATTTGGAGGAGGGGGTTCTGAATGGGAAGGAAAAATTGAATTTTGAAATTTAAAAATTCTGAAAAAGTGATTCAGGGCCAGTTTGTTGATGTTAAAACATTAAATATTAATGACAATATGTAAAAGTCAGGAATAGTTACGGTTAAAGTGTTATCAAAAGCAAGTGTTCTAACTTCCTTGTGAAAGATCATCAAGATCAAACACATTCCTGCAGAATTTCAGTTTACAATGTACAGTTTAAATAGCATTTTCTAACAATACTGTTGACAGCTCTGTTGCCTATAACACAAACATACACCTAAGATGATCATCTGATGCAAAATATTTATCATTAACCTTGACTGCCTTACCAGTTATTTATCCTGGTCATTTCAATAGCAACTTACTGATTCCAAGCAGCTTCAAATGGATGTGCACCACCAAATTCTTGACTCCATTCCCTCCCAAAAGAGTAGAATGCTATCACTTGGGGCTTGTCTACATCAGAAAGTTGCAGCGCTGGTGAGGGAGTTACAGCGCTGCAACTTTGAAGGTGTACACATCTGCAGGGCACCACCAGCGCTGCAACTCCCTGTTTGCAGCGCTGGCCGTACTCCCGTTTTGTCTTGGGTGTAGAGGATCCAGCGCTGGTGATCCAGCGCTGGTAATCCAATGTAGACAGTTACCAGCGCTTTTCTTGACCTCTGTGGAAGGAGGAAGCCTCTGGTAATCAAGCTGGTTTCCTTTCCCGGTTTGCTCTCTCGGTCCCGGAGCCACCCAGCAAACCGCAGGGAAGGAGACCTGCTTGCTCGGGGTTCCGGGACCGAGAGAGCAAACCGGGAAAGGAGACCAGCTTCGCCGCGGTTTGCTCTCGCGTTCCCGGAGCCAGCCAGCAAACCGCAGGGAAGGAGACCTGCTTGCTCGGGGTTCCGGGACCGAGAGAGCAAACCGGGAAAGGAAACCAGCTTCGCCGCGGTTTGCTCTCTCGGTCCCGGAACCCCGAGCAAGCAGGTCTCCTTCCCTGCGGTTTGCTGGGTGGCTCCGGGAACGCGAGAGCAAACCGCGGCGTTCCCGGTTTGTTCTCTCGGTCCCGGAACCCCGAGCAAGCAGGTCTCCTTCCCTGCGGTTTGCTGGCTGGCTCCGGGACCGAGAGAGCAAACCGCGGCGTTCCCGGTTTGCTCTCTCGGTCCCGGAACCCCGAGCAAGCAGGTCTCCTTCCCTGCGGTTTGCTGGGTGGCTCCGGGACCGAGAGAGCAAACCGCGGGGAAGCTGGTTTCCTTTCCCGGTTTGCTCTCTCGTCCCGGAACCCCCCTTGAAGCCGCCCAACAGCGCTGCAGTGTGGCCACATCTAACACCACTTGCAGCGCTGGTTGCTGTAAGTGTGGCCACTCTGCAGCGCTGGCCCTATACAGCTGTACTAATACAGCTGTAACAACCAGCGCTGCAAAATTTTAGATGTAGACATGGCCTTGGTTGAAGCCTGTGTAAGGGTGACAGCTTGTAACTCATCAGGGCTAGACACAGGAGCATTGTTATTGTAAAGGAGTGTTTCACACTTTTTTAATGGGACTTCAAGCACTTTTTTCTGTCTCAAGAGCAGCTCACAATACTGGACTTTGTGATCTTATGTACAAATGTACCTAAAACTATCAAGTACTTATTTAAAGACTTTCTGGTGCTCAGATACTACATTGATACAGTTAATCTTCACAGCACCTCTGTGAGGTAGGGAATTGCTGTTATCCCCATTGAAGCACAGACTAAGGGCTTGTCTACAGGAGTAATTAGCCCCCAGGAAGCTGGATGTGATTCTACCCCCCATCAGTCTGCTACAGTCTCTGTGGGTATCCTGCTGGCAGGTAACAGCTCCTTACAGCGCTTTGATCTGGTAGTTCTTTTTGGGTATGGCTACACTTGAAATTTCCAGCGCTTTGAAGTGTGAGTGTAGTCAGAGCGCCAGCACTGGGAGAGAGCTCTCCCAGCGCTGCACGTAAACCACATCCCTTACGGGTGTAGCTTGCAGCGCTGGGAGCCGGGCTCCCGGTGCTGTGGCACTGATTACACTGAGGCTTTACAGCGCTGTATCTTGCAGCACTCGGGGGTGTTTTTTCACACCCCTGAGCGCAAAAGTTGCAGCGCTGTAAAGTGCCAGTGTAGCCAAGCCCTTTGAGAAAGCACATTAACAAGCATCTGCAAGGTGCAAAAGAACAGTCACCTAGCTTGCTCCCATCCAGTTGTTTTTGATGACAGACCCTGAGTGGTGATTTGCACCAAGTTTCATAGGAAGTGTGTGGTGGAACAGGGAAACCAACCCATACTAGTATTGTAATCACTAGGTGCTCCTTCACTTTTAAAAACTTTAAACCAGTGGTTCTCAACCCGTGGGCCGCATGGAGGCTAGTTAGCACACAGCGGTGTACTAAAAAACAATTCAAAATTTGCTGCGCCAGCCTGGCAGGGCCAACTGGGGGGAGACAGTGGCAGGCAACCCTTGCTGGAGTACTCCTGCCAGCAGTGGGTCTGAGTGCTTCAGGGGCCAGAGTGTGGGAGAGTGGGTCTTGTTGGGGGGGCAGGGCTCTGGGCATTGAGGGGATATGGGGTGCTGGTCAGCATAGGTGAGAGAACTCTGGGAATGGGATGTGCTGGTGCACCCCCAGGTTTTACATGGGTATCCACTCCTGACCCTGCACCAGGGTCCTTGGTGCCCGGCAGGGCTTGGGTCCTGTGCCCAGTGTAACAGAGCTCTGCTCCTGGCCCTGCTCTATGGATGAGTCTCTGGGCAAGTGCATCTGAGGGGAGTTGTAGCAGGGGGGCGCTGTGGTTCTCAACCTGCGGCCCATGTAACACATTGCTACACAATGATAAATAGGTTGAGAACTGCTTTAACTTTTTCTCCCTAAGCCCTACACAGTTAAACTAATGGTAATAGACCCTGGCTTTACAGCTGGAGGGATAGATTTAAAAAAAATTAAAAACAGCTTTTAAAATTGTCCTTAAAATCTACATTCTCCCTGTGCCTGCAGTGATCTCTAACCCAGCTGTCTGTAGGATCCAATAGCAGCTCACAGACGCAAACGCTGTGAAAGCATCTCAGTCCCCCAGCACTACTAAGTGATGCCCCGTCCCACCCACTCTGAGCAGCATGTAGCTTTCCAGTGAGCAAGGGGAGTAAAACTGAAAATAAACACACACAATAAAGAGAAAAGGGGGAATGAAAAAGAGGAGGAAATGGGAGAGAGAGCCTGTTTATCCACCAACGAGTAAGGGAGCTTTTTACAAAGACTGGGAATTGCTGTCATAAGGTGTTCCACAACTATAAGAGTGAGAGTTCCACCTTGGCTTAGGATCTCACAAGCTAAGCAGAGGTGGCAGGTTTGTAGAAATTTTGGTGGTGCCCAGAACCTACCCCTGCCCAAACTCCGCCCCCCACCTGCCCACGGCTCTGGGAGGGAGTTTGGGTGGGGGAGGAGGTCTGGGATGCAGGCCCTAGGCTGGGATAGGGGTGCAGGGTGCAAGCTTGGGGATGGGATGGGGTGCAGAGGTGTGGGGTGTGGCTGCAGATGATGGGTTTAGGGTGTGGAAGGGGCTCAGGGCTTGGGCAGAGGGTTGGGGTGTAGGGGGTGAGGGCTCTGTCTGGGGCTGGGAATCAGGTGTTTGGAGAGGCTCAGCGCTCAGGCAGGGGGGTTGGGGTGCAGGGGGATGAAGGCTCTGGCTGGGACTGGAGATAAGGTGTTTGGGGTGCTGGAGGGGCTCAGCAGAGGATTGGGGTATAGGGGGATGAGGGTTCTGGCTGACACGGGGGATAAGATGTTTGGGGTGCTGGAGGGGCTCAGGGTTCTGGAAGAGGGTTGAGGGTGTCATGGGGGGTGAAAGCTCTGACTGGGGGTGTGGGCTCTGGGGTGGGGCACGGCTTGGGATGAGTTTGGCGTGCAGGCAGGCTGCTCTGGGAGAGGGGCCAGGGAGGAAGATTCCCCCCGGCCCTTTCCCTGCTGGCAGCAGCAAGCTCTGGGGGATGAGGAGCCCCCCTTTCCTGTCCCCGCCCCCAGCAGCACACAGTCACTGCATGTGCTCCTAGGGCCCCTCTCAAGTCCAGGAGTCTCCCTCGCCTCCCCCGTTGGGGGTGCTGCTGGAGGGTCCTGCCGGAAAAGGGAAGGGTCTGAGGGGAAAGGGCAGGCTCAGAGTCAGTCTGCCATGGCAGCCGAGGTGGGGGGCACTAGGACCTTGAGGCAGCAGTTGCTGCAGGTAGGCAACATGGAGCTGCAGGAAGAGACAATGTGTCAGGTTTCAGAGTAGCAGCCATGCTCCAGAGCCAGGAAGGCAAGAGTGGGACAAGGGAGACATGAGGGGGCCGAGGAGGACACCCGGCCCCAAATATTGGTGGAGCTGAGCCCCTGGGCTCTAAATATTGCTGGTGCCTTAGCACCACGTGGCTATGGAACTCGCTGCCCGTGCCCTGCTGGTCAGTATGTGATGGTATGTCTGTACAGCAATTAAGCACCCATGACAGAAGCTTGTCAGCTAACTCAGGCTCATGGGGATCGGCCTGTAGGTCTGTAAAATTGCAGTGTAGATGATGGGGCACGGGCTGGAGCCCAGGCTATGGGATCTTCTCCCCTCACGGGGTCCCAAAGCCCAGGCTACAGCCCTAGTCTGAAAGTCTGCACCACAATTTTACAGCCTTGGAGCTTCGTCCCTGTGACCCGGAGTCAGCTGACATAGGCCAGCTGGGGTGTTTAATTGCTGTGTAGATATACCCTCAAAAGCCTCCAAGGAAAATCCTTATATAGCTGAGAGTGGTGTCAGGAACTCAGTGTGTGGCAAGCTTTTGCCTGAGCAGGGCCACCCAGAGGATTCAGGGGGCCTGGGGCAAAGCAATTTGGGGGACCCCTTCTATAGTATTGCAACTTTTTTTATGGAATACTATATTCTCCTGGGGGCCCCTGCGGGGCCTGGGGCAAATTGCCCCACTTGCCCCCTGGCAGCCCTGTGTCCGAGTCAGTACTGAACAAGCATTCCAGTATGATTTAAGGGGTACTATGCTGTTGGAATAGGGGGCTGCCTTTTGATAAAACTTAAACCGCAACTCAAGGAGCACTGTGGGGTAAAAGGTGAGCCAGAACATGAGCCTCTTCCTTCCAGTGGACATTGGCTCCTATTCCACAGCGGAGGATTGCGAATCTCAGATTCTGTCTTGCATGTGCACTAGGGATCCAAGATCATCCGTTTCCTAGAAACTTAATTATAGGGAGAATGTGAGAAGAGGAACACTCAAATTCCAAAGAAAGCGAAACCACTCCTTATGAAGGAATACAGGGCGTTCTTCATGAGGGAGGAGTGGTCCTGAGAGGTATTGACGTCCTTGCCCCCACCCCGGGCTGGAATGACAAGAGCTATAAAATTCCTAGCACTAGAAAACCAAAGTGCTTTCCCCACCCACATTCCTGCCTGTGCCTCACCTACTCAAGCTATGTGTGTTAATTTCAGCTAAAAATATCACAATATGTTTGAATACCAGGAAAGAGTTTCTTGGTATGATTGTGCCAAGAGCGGGTGCTTACGTTACCGAAACGAGGGAGTGGGAAAGCATAGGGTCCTAATACTCATTCCTTCCAGGAGGGTAGAGTGCTAATTTCACCTAGGCTATTAGCAATGCCTGTATCTGACATCACAGGTTAGGAGCAGGAGACACCTTTCTGTGGGGAGGGTAGCTTATGTCAGCCTAACCATGGAAATGTCGAAAACACTTAGATTTCACTCCCACCCATGGGCAGCAAGTATAATAGGCCACAGGAGGTTCTGCCTCTGGCATGACCCTCCAGACCTCCGGTTGCAGGGTTTGGCGGCAAAGTTTTTGCGTTTATTATGCCCCATGCAGATTCTAGGACGGCTGAGGAGGCACATACTGCCTTGGCAGCCGCCCCAGAACATGCATGGGGCATATCAAAAGTGTCTTCTGCAGACGCTTTTCCCCTGGGTGGTGGATGGTTTGAGTCCACGGAGGGGAGGCACAGCGCAGCTTCGGCCAGCCCAGCCAGGGTTCCTCCAGGCTTGCGGGGAGGCTCAGGGCTTCGGCCTGTCTGGCTGGGGCTCCTCTGCTTAGGAGAGGGGAAGCCTCAGGGGCTCCTTTAACCCAAGAGGGGGATGCTGTGGGCTGCAGCTGGACCAGGGCTCCTCTGGGCAAGGAGGGGGTTGTGACTTTGGCCACGGGGGTGGGGGGGAGGCACAGGGGGTCTCGGGACTCCAACTGTGGGGATGGTGTGGGCAGAAGGGGCAGAGCTGGGGACTAGCCTCCGCAGAGGGGGGCTCCACCCGATGCCCATGCTGCAACCGATGTCTCTGCCCTGCTACACCAACTTAACTCCACCTCCATGAGCAGCGTAGAGACAAAGTCAATGTCATTAGATTGATGCAGTGTCAGTGTAGATATTGCGTTGCTTATGTCGACTGTTAGCTTTCAGGAGGCTCACACTGACAGGACAATCAATACAAGCGCTTCTGGTGAGGACATGCACCATTTACACAAGGAGCAAAGTGTAGACACACTCAGGGCTTGTCTACATCAGAAAGTTGCAGCGCTGGTGAGGGAGTTACAGCGCTGCAACTTTGAAGGTGTACACATCTGCAGGGCACCACCAGCGCTGCAACTCCCTGTTTGCAGCGCTGGCCGTACTCCCGTTTTGTCTCGGGTGTAGAGGATCCAGCGCTGGTGATCCAGCGCTGGTAATCCAATGTAGACAGTTACCAGCGCTTTTCTTGACCTCCGTGGAAGGAGGAAGCCTCTGGTAATCAAGCTGGTTTCCTTTCCCGGTTTGCTCTCTCGGTCCCGGAGCCACCCAGCAAACCGCAGGGAAGGAGACCTGCTTGCTCGGGGTTCCGGGACCGAGAGAGCAAACCGGGAAAGGAAACCAGCTTCGCCGCGGTTTGCTCTCTCGGTCCCGGAACCCTGAGCAAGCAGGTCTCCTTCCCTGCGGTTTGCTGGCTGGCTCCGGGACCGAGAGAGCAAACCGCGGCGTTCCCGGTTTGCTCTCTCGGTCCCGGAACCCCGAGCAAGCAGGTCTCCTTCCCTGCGGTTTGCTGGCTGGCTCCGGGACCGAGAGAGCAAACCGCGGCGTTCCCGGTTTGCTCTCTCGGTCCCGGAACCCCGAGCAAGCAGGTCTCCTTCCCTGCGGTTTGCTGGCTGGCTCCGGGACCGAGAGAGCAAACCGCGGCGTTCCCGGTTTGCTCTCTCGGTCCCGGAACCCCGAGCAAGCAGGTCTCCTTCCCTGCGGTTTGCTGGCTGGCTCCGGGACCGAGAGAGCAAACCGCGGCGTTCCCGGTTTGCTCTCTCGGTCCCGGAACCCCGAGCAAGCAGGTCTCCTTCCCTGCGGTTTGCTGGGTGGCTCCGGGACCGAGAGAGCAAACCGCGGCGAAGCTGGTTTCCTTTCCCGGTTTGCTCTCTCATCCCGGAACCCCCCTTGAAGCCGCCCAACAGCGCTGCAGTGTGGCCACATCTAACACCACTTGCAGCGCTGGTTGCTGTAAGTGTGGCCACTCTGCAGCGCTGGCCCTATACAGCTGTACTAATACAGCTGTAACAACCAGCGCTGCAAAATTTTAGATGTAGACATGGCCTCAAGCTATGTAGTTACTGCGGCAGCTCTATGGTGATGTAAATTAGGTTGACTTAATTTTGTAGTGTAGACGTGCTCTCAGTCCTTGGTAGAGATTGCTAATAAGGCAGTCATGAAGTACTAATTTTGAGACGGCATTAGACTCCAGCAACTTATTTAAGTTAGGTTGTAAATTGTCCAGTGTGATCCTTGATCTCATTCCCTCCAAGCTTGATCTACTGTAGCCTGAATTTGGTGGCATTCGGGGTTAAAATTCAGATGAGGAATATGGCTTGAGGCATTGTAGGTCACTGGGATGTATTTTACAATGGGTGTATTGTTGTAAGGGGGTGAGGGCTGAAGATGAGCAGGAAATGGATTGTACTTGTTTGTAATGTAAAGTTATGACAGGCTGCCCAGAGCCCTTTTTATGTATAATTTGAAATGCTTTTCCCTTGGGGGGGTCTCTATGCCTGTTACTAGCTCGGAGTCCTTGTCTTAAAAAGTAAAGGGAGCCTTTCCAACACCCTGCTGTTAATGGAAGGAGGCAACCTAGAAAGATTAGACCAAGGAGCCGAGTTATCTCCTTTTGCTAGAGTCAAGGATCAACTGACCAGAGGGGTTGGAACTTGAGCTGCCTCGGCCATGTCCCTGGACCATACAGGGTGAACCTGTGACCCATCACAGAAACAGGGTGTGCAGTGCTGTGAAACAGGTACCCACTTCATAACCAATGGCCTAAATAATTTAGGAGCTAAACCTGGCAATTTTCTACCAGCACCACTAGCGGGTGATGTACAGTGAGCATTTGGAAGAGGCCCAACTCTGGAGGGAGCTCCCAGAATAACAAATGATTTGGAGTCTGGAAGGACTAATTTATGAACTGAGACTGAAATAACTTAACAGCCATAGTTTAGTCAAATATCTATATCATATTGTAACTGCTTACAAGTATTTTGAAAGGTGTAAGCACAAAGGAAGGAAGGGTATCGGTCAAGGTTTGAGCTCGGTGACTTGCACCACAGAAACGTGCAAACATTTGTTCCAAGAGAATTTTTGGCCTTTCTGTAGCTGTGCTTTGACTACTTTCTGCAAACATTTGAGTGAGTGACTAATTCTTGCAAACATTATGCAGAGCAAAAATCTCATGCGTGCACACATAAACCTGGCACCAAATTCCATACAAAACCACAAGTGTGTGTTTGGCCATTTTGAAATCAGACTTTCCCTCGTGTTGAAAAACTTCTTATCAGCAGAAAGTACCACCAGGTGAGTATAGGTGGCTAGCCACACTCCAAGAGTAGCAAATCATTTAAGACTGATCGTTTGCAAGCAACCTGTAGGCTGAATCATGTCCCTAGAATGAGTTTGCATGTGCATGGAGTGGGGGGGAAAGGTAATGTATTTTTTTGCTCTCTACATAAAAGTGAAACATAGGGTTTAAATAAGTAGTAGATCAAAGCCTTCTAGAAGTCCTTTTCCAAACAGACTTCCTCTCTTCCTTCCACCACTTCCCTTCACCTCTTATATTGGACATTGTTTTAGGGGCACAACCCGTCCCATACACGCCCTCCTTTCCTCCTGTTCCCAAAAATCCGTCAGTAGGTTTTCTCCAACAATTCCTTTCGGGCAGTGTAAGTAGAGATGGCTGGGTTTACCTTGTTCTTTTGAGGGATGTGGAGAGGGGTCTCCACTTCGACCTTGTCCAGGGAACCTAGCTTTCTAGAAGGGCTTTACATTGGGTAACCAATAAGATTCAGTTAGGAGCTTGGCTCTGAACAGAGGAAGTGAGCTCCCACACATCAGGCTTTGGCTTTTTGAGCCTTCCTTCCGTGGGGCAATGGAAGAATAATGTACAGGAGGAACCTGGGCTACTTAGCAAGCCTTTAAGAAAGCAATTGGAGGAATGTTATGTTACACCAGAGAAGAATGATCATTGTGGTGTCCCAATCAGTGGTATAGACAGACATTGCATGAGGCCTTGAGGGAGGGATAGCTCAGTAGTTTGAGCACTGGCCTGCTAAACCCAGGGTTGTGAATTCAATCCTTGAGGAGGTGATTTGGGGATTGATCCTCCTTTGAGCAGGGGGTTGGACTAGATGATCTCCTGAGGTCCCTTCCAACACTAATCTTCTATGACTGTGGATCATAGAAGATTTATTGTTGTTACTGTATATAGTTCAGTTTCACAAAAGGAACAATAACCATTTAGTTGCAATAGGTTATTGCTCAGACTCTTTCCTGTATAGGTGTTTTCCTTCTATGATATGTGCACGTAATGTTTACTTCTGTTGTTCATAAATCTTTTTATAGAGTCTACAGATGTAAACATTGGAAACGGTACCACCCCTGTTTTTTACTCTAAACTTTGTCATATGAATGACAGAGAGTCAATAACAGTAGGATTGCATGTACACTGATCTGCCCTCACTAACACTACTGTATAAATATAACATGAGAGGAAGCAGGGAGGTAACTAATCTACCCAAGGAAGAGGACATAAAAGCTGCTGTAGTGGTTGAGAGCAATGGTCTCTCTAGCCCAGTATCCTGTCTCTGACAGTAGCCAGTACCAGAGCTTCACAGAGAGTGTACAGAACAGGACAGCTCTGAAGTGATCGTCCCCTGGCTTCTGGCAGTCAGAGGTTCAGAGTTGTCTTGAGCATGGTGTTGCATCCCTGACCAGCATGACTAATTCTTTGTGAACTTATCCAGTTCTTTTTTTAACCCCATTATACTTCTGGCCATCAAAACATCCCATGGCAATGAGTCCCACATGTTAACTGTACATTGTGTGAAAAAGTATTTCCTCTTGTTTTTATTAAACCCAATGACTATTCATTTCATTGTGTGACCTCTGGTTTTTGTATTGTGGAAAAAGGTACATAACAATTCTCTGTTCATGTATGCAGTGGTGGTATAGCCATGTTGATCCCAGTATATTAGAAAGACAAGATGAGTGAAGCAATATCTTTCATTGGACCATCTGTTGCTGGGGCCTGGTCTACACTACACGGTTAGGTTGACGCAAGCAACTTACATCATCACTTACATTTGCCCCACTACGCTGACTTAATAATACCACCTCCCCAAGCAGCACAGAGTCAGGATCAATGTAATCAGGTCAATGCAGTTTCAGTGTAACAGCTGCCAAAATTACTTGTCTCGACTGTTATTGGCCTCCAGGAGCTGTCCCACAATGCCCTACACTGAATACTGTGGTTACCATTGTGAACTCTGCTGCCCAGAAGTCAGATAAACAGGATGGTGCCCCTGCCCCTTCCCCTTTAATTCCCTATGAATTTTTGAAATTCCTTTTCCTGGTTGCCCATCTTGGCGAGCACATCTAGCAACTCTTCATTGTTGGGTGTAACTGTCAAGGTTGCCATGCAGGCTACACACTCCAAAGTGCCCCCCCCCACACACACACACACAGTGCCTGCCTTCCCAGGCCCACAGGCCTTGAGCGCAGCCCAGACCCTCGGGGTCAGGGGGAGCAGGTGCTCGGGCTGCATAGGGCACCATAATTGGTAGGGATGGCCCTGCCAAGGACCCCAAGTCCCAGGCCCCTGCTGTGAATAGCAAGGAGGAGGAGGAGATGCATGAAGAAAAGGAGGAGTCTGGGGGAAAGGTGACAGAGATCCAGCTGCGCAGCGAGCAACAAGCTGTTTATGACTCCACCAGAGTCTAGCCTGTCCCAACAGTCAAGCCCGGGCGAGCCTGGTGCAGGGGAAGGAATCTCTGGTAAATGTGCTGTTTACTTTGAAATTACAGGGATGGCCTATCCAAAGCGGCAGGACACATCTTGCAATTTGCTCATTTTTAATTGTGCATCTGAAGAAGTGAGGTTTTTACCCATAAAAGCTTATGCCCAAATAAATCTGTTAGTCTTTAAGGTGCCACCGGACTCCTTGTTGTTTTTTTTAATATACGTAGTTAACACATATTTCAAGGTATCATTCAAGGTGAAGTGACCCGTTAACACTTCTCCAGTCATAACGTTGGGAGGGAAGGCTGAGGATGGAAGTTAAGTGGGTTATGGATTGTTGTAGTGAGACTTAAATCCAGTGTGTCTGTTCAATCCATGAGTTTAGTGCCTAGCAAAGTTATGAATTTAAGTTCCCAGGCTTGTCTTTTGAAAGTTTTATGCAGGTTTCCTTTGAGTATGAGGAATTGTGTGGTTAGATACAGATTGTTTGCATTGTGAAAAGTGTACATACACAGGTGATATGGTGTTTGTGTTTTATCATTACTACAATCACTATGGTCTTGGATGGACTCAGGGAAAAATGATCACCTGCAAATTTTGCCACTTCACTATTTACTCCCTTTTCCAGATCATGGATATGTTGAACAGCATAAGTCCCAGTACAGATCTGCTCTTAACTTCTGTCCATTGTGAAAACTGACCATTTATTCTTACTCTGTATCCTATCTTTTAACCAGTTACTGATCCATCCATCCATCCATCCTTCCCTCTTATCCCATGATTACTGAGTTTGCTTAAGGGCCTTTGGTGAGAAATCTTGTCAAAGGCTTTCTGACAATCCAGATAACTTACAGTAACTTAGAACGGTGGGATGGTGGTAATGTGAAATAACTTCAATCAATGCCAGTGAACACCATAATCACTTGTTACCAACCCTTGGGTTAGGTATGCACATGAAAGTTATATCGGCATAGCTATGCTGGCCAGCGATATGAAAAAAGCCACACTCTAGCTGCATCTAGACCAGAGTAATATTGATGGAAGAATGCTTCGACATAGGCCAGGTCTACATGAAAAATGTACATTGGTATAACTACATCGCTGCGGGGGGGGGGTGTGAAAAATCCACATCAATGAGGTACGTAGTTTTACTGACCTAACCTGGACTTCTCCCATCAACATAGCTACCACCTCTCACAGAGGTCAATTAACTACACCGCCAGGAGAAGCTCTTCACTAAAATAGCTACAGCCATGCAGCTGAAAATAACCAAGGAGCTTATAATTTAAGAGACAAGAAATGAGACAATAGTTCAGGAAAGACTTTCCAACAGCTACTGCCAAAGAGAAGTTCTGGGGAATAAATAGCAGTGTCTGTGAGATGGGGTCCTGCCTATTAAACTAACCTATACACTTCACTGAGTAGTCATCACCAGGGGTTAAGGAGGACCCTTCATCTTTAATAGAACATCAGGGTTGGAAAGGACTTCAGGAGGTCATCTAATCCAAACCCCAAACAGATTTTTGCCCCAGTTCCCTAAACAGCCCTCTCAAGCATTGAGCTCACAACCCTGGGTTTAACAGGCCAACGCTCAAACCACTGAGCTATTCTTCCTAACCTGAAGCAAAATTGGAACTGATAATGGAAAAAATGAGAGATTCTGTCTCCCATTGCTAGCCCTCCTGTTTTCAGTGTAACAGGCTCGGGACCAACCTCTCACGTTGCTAAACCCCATGTCATCTTTGCATCCTGGATCTATCTGTGATGAAAACAAAAGTAATGTTGAGCCTCAAAACAAACGCTGCACAAGCCAGAAAACATTGTGTGAGATTCTACTCCCTGCCACAATTCAGGCTTGATCCAACCCCCACTGAACTAGTGGGAGTCCTTCCATTGACTCCACTGGCCACATTGGATTGGGTATAGTCAGTAACAACAGATGCCCTAATGACATTTTCTGCTTCCACATACTGGAGGGTCTCAGGGCCTGTTCAGTGTAATTCTCCACAACTTTACCTCACCTCAGGGTACCATTCAGAGAGGGGCACCTCCAGGATCCCCTATGGCCTATGCTGCCCAGAATGGAATGACAATGGGGGAGGGACAGGGAGGAACAACAACTGCCTATGCTATCACTTGTGACAAGTGACTCTCTTGGGAGAGGGTGAATCGTTAACAAGCAGCTGCAGTATCCACCCTCCCCCACATCCGTCCCCTAAGGTCTTCTCAAAGTACTGACTTGTTTTAAAACGTCAAACGAGCCTTCTCTTACCTGCATGATTGCAGGTAGCATATACCTTCAGTGTACAACTTAAAATCTCATGCATTTGGGGTCTCCTTAGGCTGGGGCTGCTCCAGGGTGTCTTGCCCTCACTCTTGCACTCAGGAAGCCCCAAACCTGTCTGAACTGAAGGCACCAGCTGGCCTGTAAAACTATAGATTGGACCTTGGGAAAATGACCAGGGGTCTGTTGGTGATTAGAAGGGGGGTCTTGAAGCTTTTCAAGTGGGGTTGGGGGGAAAAAGTGGGATCAATAACTGAAGTTGAATAGATTATGGGGTCTGTTCATCCAGGGAGTGGGCGTTGAGCATTTAGGTGGTATCTTTTGATCAAAGAACTTGAAACTTGAGACTTGCATCCAAATTCCTTCCTAGCATTTGTCATTCATGTGTTACATGATGTTTCAAATTAGATAGGGTAGGAATTGCATCTACCTGTGCGTTTGTACAGCACACATCACACCGGGGCCCTGATACTGAATGGGTCCTCTGGGTGCTGCTGAAATATAATCAGCTGGCACCTCTTGAATGAGCCCCATCTTTGCACCCTTCTCTTTAGTCATTCACTCAGTCATTTCTCTTTGCACTGCTAAATCCTCCATTCTGTTCTCTGCTCATGCAGCCCTCCCATTTTTTTTTCCTTCTTTCATTTTCTTTCCATTCCTTCACACATCATATTCCCATCCCCTTCCCTGTGTACTGCTCAATAATTGGGATCCTGTTGCCTTGACAATCAAGCTTATAGCTGTGATGCTGGCAGGCCAGATGCCAGCTCTTGCCCAGACTGCAAGCATTAACTAAGAATCATAGAACTGGAAGGGACCCCGAGAGGTCATCTAGTCCAGTCCCATGCACTCATGGCAGGACAAAGTGTTATTCCTGACAGGTGTTTGTCTAACCTGCTCTTAAAAATCTCCAGTGATGGAGATTCTACAACCTCCCTAGGCAATTTATCCCAGTGCTTAACCACTGTGATAGTTAGGAAGTTTTTCCTAATGTCCAACCTAAATCTCCCTTGCTGCAATTTAAGCCCATTGTTTCTTGTCCTCTCCTCAGAGGTTAAGGAGAATAATGTTTCTCCCTGCTCCTTGTAACAATCTTTTATGTACTTGAAAACTGTTATTATGTCCCCCCGAGTCTTCTCTTCTTCAGACTAAACAAACCCAATTCTTTCAATCTTCTTTCATGGGTCATGTTTTCTAGACCATTAATCATTTTTGTTACTCTTCTCTGGACTTTCTCCAATTTGTCCACTTCTTTCCTGAAATGCAGTGCCCAGAACCAGACACAATACTCCAGTTGAGGTCTAATCAGAGTGGAGTACAGCAGAAAAATTACTTCTCGTGTCTTGCTTACAACATTCCTGCTAATACATCCTAGAATGATGTTTGCTTTTTTTTTTTGCAATAGTGTTATACTGTTGACTCATATTTAGTTTGTGACCCACTATGACCCCCAGATCCCTTTCTGCAATACTCCTTCCTAGGCAGTCATTTCCCATTTTTTATGTCTGCAATTGATTGTTCCTTCCTAAATGGAGTAATTTGCATTTGTCCTTATTGAATTTCATCCTATTTCTTCAAAGCATTTCTCCAGTTTGTCCAGATCATTCTGAATTTAATCCTATCCTAAAAAGCACTTCAACCCCTCCCAATTAGTATTGTCCACAAACTTTATTTATAACTCTCTATTCTATTATCAAAATCATTGCTGAAGATATTGAACAAAATTTATTTCTGTGGGATCCCACTCGTTATGCTCTTCCAGTTTGACTGAACCAATGAGAACTAAATTTCATCACTGGAGACCAGACCAGGTCACCTATACGTTAGTTTTTCTCAAAATAGGTATTAGTCTTATAAGAATGTATACAGTATGTAAACTCTATGAAATGCTTGTGTATTTTCTGCATGTATTAATCCCATTTACAATATCTATATCCCATGTTATAAGGTAATATTTAAGTGGTTGTCCTGTAACTGGAAAAATGTTTGCTCTGTGTAACGGTCCAGTGTGGGGGCTCGGCCCTCTCAGGTGCGGCTGGGAGCCAGTCCACCTCGCTACCCAAATTTGGGTGAGCTGTCGACCTAGCCGGGTGAGGCAGGAAACAGTCAGGAGCTCAGGCCCTCAGGCAGGGACTGAGCAAACCAAACAGTATATAAGCCCCAGCTCTTGGGCAGGGTGGGGCAACAAGCAGTTTAAGGCTCAGGCCCTTTCAGGGACTGAGCAAACAAACAGTATATAAGCCCAGACCCTTGGGCAGGGCGGGGCAACTAGCAGTTCAAGGCTCAGGCCCTTAGGCAGGGAATGAGCAAACAAACAGTTCAAAGTCTAGAAGAAAGGCCTCCTCAGGCCAGCGAGAGGGGGAGTCTGCCACCCCTGGAAGGGTGGCAGGGGGGACACAGAACCTCCCACTCCACTGCGTCCCAGCCCGGGGCCCTAACAGCGGCAGGCAGCCTGCTGCTGTGTCAGTGGGGATCCTGGCCACAACACACTGACATTGGTTCGGGGTCTCCTGGAGCCAGACTAGGGTTGGCTACCCCCGAGCCACTTCCAATCTCCCCCTGTTGGTACCTGTGGATCACCTGCGTCTTCCGCAATGTCCCACACCATGGGCTCCTCAGGATACTGAGCGCTGGGTAAGCGGGGCTGGTCCTCGGGATACTGGACACGGGGTGGTTCAGGCAGCTCCTCATGGTACCAGGCGAGGGGAAGGCCCAGCCGGTCCTCCTCAGGGTAGCAAGGATGGGACAGGCTCGGCTGGTCCTCCTCCGGGTAGCGAGCCCGGGGCAGGATCGGCCCAGTGGGAGCTAGGGCACCAGAGTCTGTCCTCGCCAGCGGCCAGTGGTCAACTGAGCGCCGGGGCCGGGCCTTTATACTTCCCGTCCCGCCCCTTGACTTCCGGGGGACGGGAACAGGCGGAGGTGGCTCTGCCCACTTTGGCGTCTGTTCTGGCTCGGCCCTTTCAGGCGCGGCTGGGAGCCAGTCTGCCTCGCTACACTCTGTAACTGTAAATTGCCATAGTCAGGACAGAAGCATTACCAAAACTAGCAAAAAGAACAGGAGTACTTGTGGCACCTTAGAAACTAACAAATTTATTTCGGTATGAGCTTTCGTGAGCTACAGCTCACTTCTTCGGATGCATAGAATGGAACACACAGACAGGAGATATTTATACATACAGAGACATGAAAAGGTGGAAGTATGCATACCAACAGGAAGAGTCTAGTCAATTGAGATGAGCTATCATCAGCAGGAGAAAAAAAACTTTTGAAGTGATAATTAAGATGATCCATAGAAGGTGTGAGGAGAACTTAATATAGGGAAATAGATTCAATTAGTGTAATGACCCAGCCATTCCCAGTCTCTGTTTAGGCCTGAGTTAATTGTATCTAATTTGCATATTAATTCGAGTTCAGCAGTCTCTCTTTGGAGTCTGTTTTTGAAGGTTTTTTTTGTTGCAAAATTGCCACCTTCAAGTCTGTCACTGAGTGGTTAGAGAGGTTGACATTTTCTCCCACTGGTTTTTGAATGTTATGATTCCTGATATCAGATTTGTGTCCATTTATTCTTTTGCGTAGAGACTGTCCGGTTTGGCCAATGTACATGGCAGAGGGGCATTGCTGGCTCATGATAGCATATATCATGTTGGTAGATGTGCAGGTGAACGAGCCCCTGATGGTGTGGCTGATGTGGTTAGGTCCTATGATGGTGTCACTTGAATAGATATGTGGACAGAGCTGGCATCGGGCTTTGTTGCAAGGATAGGTTCTTGGGTTGGGGTTTATGTTGTATGGTGTGTGGTTGCTGGTGAGTATTTGCTTTAGGTTGGGAGGCTGTCTATAAACCAGTGGGAGAACACTTCAACCTCTCTAACCACTCAGTGACAGACTTGAAGGTGGCAAAGTCCAACAACCCAAAAGTCTCTGGTCAGTGCCACCCCAGAATTCAAGAGTTTATCTGCAGAGTTTTACCCTCCCCCGCCCCTGGCCTTTGTGGAAATGGGGGGAGTCCACACAGGGTGTTAAGGGGCACCTTACATGGGCCAGGGCCAACTGCTCCACCTCTCCGTGGAGTTCTGCTGCAGCCTTCACCACAACCAGCTCCACCACAGCAGCTGGGCCGCTCCTCCAGCTGTCCCTGCAAACCACTTCACTCCACTCACTGTTCCATGGGCTGCTCCAACATGCTGCAAACTGCTTCGCTCTGCCAGCCGCTTAACAGTAGGTCTTCAGGCTCCCCCACTAGTTAGCACAGCACTCAGTGATCTCAGCTCAGCTCTTAGTAGGGGAGCCCTGGTGCACCATTAGCCCAACATAATTTCAGCTCAGTAGTCTCTACTTTTTAACAGTGGAGAGAGGAGGATGTGCAACTGGTGTTCCAGGCCCTCAAAAGGCATCCATACCACCAGCTACACATACCAGCCCCCAACCTCTCTCAATTCACTGGGTTTTGGAACCCATGTCCCTTGTCTAGCAAGTGTTATTTAATTTATATTGACACATCTCTGACATAAAGCAGTCTCATAGTTCCTCATTCACATAATCAGGTGGCAACACTTTATTTATCCTTCCCCAATAACAAAGAAATTGGGGATCCCAGAGCTGTCAAAATAACCATCCCAGGCTGCCTCGTTGGGTGTGCCCATGCAAATATCTGAGATTTCACCTTCTTGACATTTTTTCCGCACTTCCCATAATTCACCACCAGATGTCAGGGTAGAGCTCATCCTGACTCTGCTTACACATACTTCCACCTTTTCATGTTCTCTGTATGTATAAATATCTCCTGTCTGTGTGTTCCATCCTATGCATCCGAAGAAGTGAGCTGTAGTTCATGAAAGCTCATGCTGAAATAAATTTGTTAGTCTCTAAAGTGCCACAAGTACTCCTGTTCTTTTTGCGGATACAGACTAACATGGCTGCTACTCTGATACCAAAACGAGGTTACCAGGAAGTGGTATTTCCTGCCCAACAAAAGAAGACCCAAAGACACCAGACAAACCATTGTAGAACATCAGAGGACAAAATACTTTATTGATTGCTTCCCACTCACTCAGGAGAAAGCGATGTGTATGTGAACTTGTCCCATCATCTTGAGCTCTGGAGGAAAGGAACAAAAATCTAAACTGCATCTAAACTGAACCCAGAAATCCCCAGGGGCTGCCTCCTGGGTCTGTCCAAAGACACTTTGAATAGACAGATCAAGATGGTAACTCATTAGTATATATATGTTCGCTTGCTTTAGCCTGTAAATAACTCTCTGATTCCTAGTTAATAAACCTTTAGATAGTGAACTACAGGATTAGCTACAGGCGTTGTGTTTGGGGTAAATTCTAGAGTGCCAGTTGATCTGGGATAAGTGACTGGTTTTGTGGGACTGGAAACAACCTGATTTTTGGTGTAAGTGATCATTTATCACTAAGTCCAGTTTGTCTGGGTGGTAAGATAGACTGGATGGTCTAAGGCAAGGGTGGGCAAACTTTTTGGTCCAAGGGCCACATCTGGGTGGGGAAATTGCATGCAGGGCCATGAATGTAGGGCTGGGGAAGGGGGTTGGGGTATGGGAAGGAGTTTGGGGTGTGGGAGGGAGTGTAGTGTGCAAAAAGGGGCTCAGGCCAAGGGGTTGCGGCACAAGATGGATGCAGGGTATATGAGAGGGCTCAAGGCAGGGGGTTAGGGTGAGGGAGGGTGCAGGGTGCGGCAGGGGGCTCAGGGAAGGGGGTTGGGGTGCAGGAAGGGTGTGGAGTGCAGCAGGGGGCTCAGGGCAGGGGATTGGGGTGTGGGGTGCAGAAGGGGTTCAGGGTGCAGGCTCCGGTCCAGCTCCACTTACCTGGAGTGGCTCTGGGGTGGCAGCAGTATGCAGTGAGGCTAAGACAGGCTGCCTGCCTGCCCTGGCCCCACTCCACGCTGCTCCCGGAAGCAGCCGGCACCATGTCCCTGGGGCCCCTGGGGGAGGAGGGGCAGAGGGCTCCACGCGCTAGCCTCACCTGCGGGTACCTCCCCCAAAGCTCCCATTGGCCACGTTTCCCTGTTCCTAGCCAATGAGAACTCCAAGGGAGGTACCCGCAGGCGAAGGCAGCGCATGGAGCTCTCTCTCCTCCTCCCCCAGGGTCCACAAGGACATGGTGCCAGCCGCTCCCAGGAGCGGTGCGGGGCCCATGGCATCATGGGAGTAGCAATCCCATGGGCTGGATCCAAAGCCCTGATGGGTCAGATCTGGCCCACAGGCCATAGTTTGCCCACCCCTGATCTGAGGGGACTGTCTGTGACTCCATGGTAAGACTGTTATAGTGATCCAGGAGTGCACATTTATCACTGGCTTGGTGAAATCTAATTATAGACTCCACCACCAGTTTGGGCTGTCTGCCCTGTTTTTGACAGTCTGCCCCGAGGTAGGCATTCACAGTCATGAGCCACCCTAGACAGCGCGCCTGCCCCAGCCTTGCCCCTCTCAGCAGCCTGCCTGGAATTGCTGTGCTGTGGCTGGCACTCAGCCATGGAGGTAAGTAATATAAACAGATTGAGGTGTGGCTCTTGGCCTTGAGTATCGCTGTTCTCCCTGACGTCCCAGCTCTACTCTCTCATGTTCCTCCAGCGAAGGTGCTACAGACTAGTCAGTTCTTGCACAATGCTGACAGGCTATCATCAAGACCGTTTAATATTTCAACAAGAACAGAAATGCCTCATCACTCTGACCTTTCCAGGGCTATTCTTTAAGAGACTCCCTGGCAGCTCTTTTCAGCTTCTTGCCAAACCTCTGAGGAGTCCCATTTTTCCATCTCCCTTAGGCCCACCCCATTAATTCCAGCTCATGTTGGTTCGTGCTCTATTATATTCACAGACGCATTGTTCGCTCATATTAGAAATGACTCAGACAATGAGGCTTCTGTCACTTCGCTTGAGAGACTATTCCATTGTTTAATAAAGGTAGGTCTGTGAGTTGTCAGGAAATGGTCATTTCCCGAAACCACTTTGCTTAGGTCTCTACTTAAAGCATCACTACAGCGGCACCTCTGTAGCGCTTCAGTGTACACAGAAGGGAGTCTCCCATGGGTGTAGGTAGTCAGCCTCCTCAAGAGGCAGTAGCCAGGTTGATGGAAAAATTCTTCCAATAACCTAATGCTGTCTACATGTGGAAGTAGGTTGGCTTAATTACATTGCTCAGGCATGTGGATTTTTCACACCCCTGACAAACAGTTAAACAGACCTGATTTTCTAGTGCAGACAAAGCACTAATTGTATTACTCTTAAATCTATTTGTCCAGCAAAGGTTAGGCTCCTGGGACTTGGGACAGACTGTGCTTTCCTGGATTTTCAGGATGGGTCCTAAGTTTTACCATAGCCTTAGCCACTGAACAGATAATAGATAATATTATTCATGAGTGGTTATCAAAGGAAGAATCTAATTGGCCAGTGGAGGTTCTGACCATCTGGATTAACCATGTGAAAGGTGGGGCTCATCAGCCATCACAAAACATTTTAGAATCCCAACAAGATAGCAGACGAAGTGTGGGTCTAGCAGGTACTGGCACCTCTGAGGAGGCCAGAATCGAATGCACCTAGAATGAGTATCTGGTATAACTCTGCACCCCAAATCCCAGTCATTGCTGCCATAACCTATGGTCAAGTACTGTATTATTCCAGGTGTCGACAGCTATGAAACTGAAAGTGCTTGGGGCCCTTACTTATAGACTGCTGCTGGTGACTCAGGGTTCACTATGCCAGTACAGAACCACTGCCCCTCTGTGTGCCAATGTGATACAGAAGCCAGACTCTGAGCCCTTGTAATTTGAGAACTGATGACAATGTTTGCGGGGGAGGAGGGATGTTAGTCCCAATAACTTGGCTGAATCCTATTACAAGGCCAATATATTAAAGCCAAGATTGGGTGTTCTCCTGTAAAATGTTCTAGTTCATTCACCTTAGGCTTAATGCAGAAATTAGTGGCTGAAACTCTATGTCCTGTGCTATACAGGAGGTTAGACTGATGATTATAATAGTCCCTTCTGACCTTTTAAAGAAATAAATCTATGAACATTCGGCCAAAATAAAACATCCCCTCTAAATTCAATTGGATACAGTTTTCTGCCCACTCTGTCCTGAATTGTGCTGTAATGTTGCTGTGCGCTGTTAAATAGCTGGTGCACCCCACCCCAGAGATGATTGCATTTCAGTGACAAGTGCAGTGGTCCTGTAAAGCAATTTACAATCTTTGAAAGTTGCTCTGTAACACTGTTTTTAATAAGCAGTGAGGGTAGTCGTTATACTAATAATGAACTGAACATTCCCCTAGCACTGTGATCTGAAGAGGAATAGAGCCTGTTGGCAAGAAGAGACGGGTACTGCTGCCCTTCCAGTGATGAGCACAGCACCTGTCCTTTTCTAGGAGACCCTGCCACCACCTCTTTCACAGCCACACCTGCTATTTGTCTTTGACTGCACATGTTTCCCTTTCACATTTTATTGGCTGCTAATTGCCTGTTAAACATGAAATCCTTTCACAGGGCTTGGCTCTGACCCACACACTCTGCCTCTGTTTAGCAAACAGCCAATGTCATGTGCCTGTGGGTTTATTTATTAGGTGAGCAGGAACACTGCCTGTTCTCTTACAGTCCTGGAAGCATAGGCATGATTCCAAACCCACAACCTTTCACACCTTTCAGGAGGAGGAGCAGGAGGGCAGAGTGAAGGAAAAGAGGAAGGAGACAAAGAACCAACCAGCCTCATCAGTTAATAAAACCAAATCAGGCTAGACAACTCCAGGGAGCCCATTAAATAGCAGGCATCCTAAATGCTTAACTGTAGTGAAAGGACAAAGGATGGGCTAGTGGGAGACGCGAAGAAATTTACTCACCAAGTGGTTCTGGATGGTGTTGTAAATCCCATCAGCAGAGCTAGTAGGGCTAGCATCCCACAGGGTGAATCGAAATTTCCCATCACATATTTTTGATGGAATATTGGGGTTTAGACTAAAGAAAAGTTTTCCTGGGAAATGTCTAATTTTTAAGAAAACCAAATTGATTCTTTTTAATAAAAAATTTAACTTTGCAGGAGGAGGTGAGGGAAAATAAACTCACTTTACAACCAGCTCTTGGCACCAGATCACCACTCTTCCCCCTTACTTTAAAATGGAATTAGAAGGAGAATAAGAAGAGACGACATCATGGCCTGAGGCTACGTCTACACTACAGGATAAATTCGAATTAGCTTAAACCGATTTTATAAAACAGATATTATAAAGTCGATTGTGCGCGTCCACACTAGGCACATTAATTCGGTGGCGTGCGTCCATGGTCCGAGGCTAGCGTCGATTTCTGGAGTGGTGCACTGTGGGTAGCTACTGTAAAATAATGAGGCCAATAACTTCGATTTGCGTCCACACTAACCCTAATCCAATATAGTAATATCGATTGTAGCATTACTCCTCTCGTTTTTTAGGAGTACAGAAATCGATTTAAAGAGCCCTTTAAATCGATATAAAGAGCAGTGTAGTGTGGACGGGTACAGCGTTAAATCGATTTAACGCTGTTAAAATCGCTTTAACAGCGTAGTGTGGACCAGGCCTATGTGTCAGTACTGACACAGGCAGAGCCTCTGGTCTGAATCCCAGCAGGGTTGACTCAGTGCTGTTTCTTTCTCAAGCAGATAAAGTTCAGTGTTTACTGTGTGTGGATCTTTCAACAGTGACTCCAAGAAATAAGTTTTGTCTGATGTGTGGGGACACTCCAAGGACCCCACGGTAAGCGCTTGCATGGTGAGCCTGGACCAACTTTCCCCTCACTGCAACGTGCACAGTGTTTTATTGGAAACTTTAAATATACTCTGCAGACACGACACAACACCCAGCTGGGGCCCTGGGGAGCTGGGTAGGGATGCGGTGGGGGAGAGGCATGGTGATTTGCCTGTCTCCTTCCCAGCTGTGGCTGTACTTCACTGTTGAAACAATTCCTGTACTTTGCTTGTTTGGATAGGGGTTTAAACACTGGGGAAATAATCCCATAAAACCAAAAGGTGGAGCTCAAATTGCCACAATCCATTCGAGAAGGAATGAGTCTGGGAGTGGTTGGGCTGGTGTGTACATGTGCACACACAGACTAACTGATGGCAGCATTCTACAGGAGCCATCAGTTGAAATAGGGCTGCTACCAGACCACTTAAAACATGCCCCCCACACACACACATTCCTCTCCCTATGGGGCAGGTACACCTCTCTCAGCCACACACTGGTGTGGCTATTATTAGCTCACATTTCTATTGTTATTTAGTCATTCAGTGTGTGCAGAAGGGTGCTCTTTGCCCCAAGGAATTTAAAATCTTGTCCAATCAATAGAATGAGGATATTTGTATCATAATGCAGCAGCAGCAATTGATGTGCAAAACAGGACAGCTGTCATTAAAATATTTTTAAGGTTATATGTTATCAAACAATTATTGTTGAAAGGTTTTGTGAAAGAAGTGATTTAAAGCAAGGATTTTGAAGGCGAATGCAGAACTGAACACAAGTTACTGGGCTCAGTACAGAGGGAACAGTGACAGTTAATGGCCTATGATATACAGGAGGTCAGACTAGGTGATTTGATGGTCTCCTCTGGCCTTAAACTCTAGGAATCTGTGAAAGAAATGCGGGCAGGGGAAATTCAAGGTTTGTGCTTTCCAGGCCTTTGCTCCCTAACTTTTACTGTGACTTTAACAAAATGCGGCACTTAAGAAAGATGGCCAGAAAGCTGCTGGTCTTCTTCAAATGCAATATGAAAATTGATGTGGCCCCTTTCCTGAGTAGTGTTATTGGAAGGGACCTAGGATGTCTGCCATTCCCACACCTATTATCTGTCCATTTCAGATTTCAATTTGTGGCGTGCAATGCCCCAAGGAACTTTAAAATGAAACATGATCTCAGTGTGACGTGGTTGTGTGCATCAATACGTCTGAGAAGTAAGGATGTTTTCTGCTGGAGAAGAGATTGTGAGTGCAACTGCCATTTCAGCAGCAGCTGGGCAAGAAGAATTTAAAAGGTCCATGTTAAGATCAGCTGCTGCTCTCCCTTTCAACTAGCTTCTACAGTGTTTGAATGTACCTGGGGCTCCAGCCCAGAGCGCCACAGCTATGGATTTCCGATCACATATTACAGAAGGCTGGTTTTTTTCTTGCCCAAATTTTCTTCAAACATGTCAAAAACCAGACCCATAGTTTATCACGGTGCAGCCCCACTTGTAGGAGCCGCACTAGGAGATGTAGTCAGGTGATAGAGGTAAAGCTTTTAGCCCTGTCTGCATGACAGTTTTCACTGGTGGAACTGCTCCAGTTGTGAGTTACAGATCATATTTTTGCCCCTATGCTCAAGGCCACTGAAGACAAAGACTGGAGCCTGTTTTTCTATTTGCTTATATTGAGTTAACACCATTGGCATCATTGCAGTTATTCTTGACTTTACACTGGTACGTAAACACAGAACCAGGCTCACTGTGTTTAGCAAACTTTGAGGTATCCAAGCACTTAACACATTACTCAGTCCAGTGTGAATAATGTCAGCACGTGGGTAAATGCCTTTATTATGCACATGCAAATAACTCCGCAGCTGCATGGAATTTTACCAAGCTCCCCAAATTAACTTCCCGCACAGCTGAGCAGCTGCACGTGAAATTTAAGCATAAAGACTTATTTAACTGAGGAAAACTAAGTACCTAAAACGGAGCCTTAGCATGGAAGGGTCTCTATGGAGCTTTCATCAAAATGAAACAGCAGGGAAAAAACACCCACCCCTCCTTTTGCAACCAGCTCTTTGAATTCAGTAGACTCTCACTCACTGATGCTTCTGCACAGGCAGAGAGCTGAGCAAGGGAGCCAGGTAAGCAAAGTTTAGTCTCTCCACAAAACTTCCAGAATGACCTTTGTGATGTTGGGCTGAGACATTTTATGGCAGTGCACTGTACACACTGTACACACTGCACTGAGTTCCACCCCAGGCAATGAGACAAAGAGACAGAGCTTAGGTGTTGTTTACAGTGGGCTCCCCCTGCCCCACCCCCAGTTTTCTACCATTGCAGTGGTGTAGTTCTACCAGTCATAGCAATGGTGAGATCTCTAGTGTAGACTGGGCACCAACGACAGCCAGCCTTTTAACTGTGTAGTCTCTAGATGAGCTCTGAGCAGGGTTAAAGGACACAATGCTTAAAATGCTGGCAGTCACCAGGAACCTGACTCTGCTAGCGCTCCCAATGAAGCTGAGCAAGAATAGCTTCCCCCTCCCCCACCATAAAAAAAAAGTCTCAGCTAGAATTTGCTATGGTGGTGCCGGACACTCCAGAAATACCTTAGATAAACTAGACAGAGGAAGAAAAAACTCCTGCAACACCAGGGTTACCCCCCCCTGACCTCGCAGTGCCACCTGATGTACTGGGGTACCACTGAGCCCACCAGTTCCACCAGTCTGGCCTTACACTGCCTTATTGAGCCAGGCCCTCAAGCCTCCTCCAGCACACACATAGGTAGAGCTACACCCAGCTGCAGAAAGACACAGACACTGAGACCAGCTCTGTGTGGAAAGACTTACCTCAGGAACTGCCCAGCACTCAGGTGCCCACCCCCTCCGGATTGCAAACCAAAAATTATATTGTGCTGCCCAGAAACCTGTACAATGTAAGCTCATGAAATTCGCCCCCTCCCTCAATGTGGAGGAAGATATGCACAGCTTTTTGCCCCCAGTTATGGATTCCACAAACTGAGTTTTAAAATAAACAAACACTAGTTTATTAACTACAAAGGACAGATTGCAAATGATAAGGGATAGCAAACAGAGCAAAGCAGATTACTGAGCAAATAAAGCAAACACGCAAACTAAGCTTAATACACTAAAGAAACTAGCTACAAGTAGTAATTTCTCACCCTAAATGTTGTTTTAAGAAAGTTGCAGAGTTTCTTGAAGACAAACTGCTCTTGCTCGCAGCTTAGAACTCCAGGTATTCCTTTCACAGGCTAGACACCTTCTAGCCTGGTTCCAGCCCTTTCTTACCCCAGTCAGTTTTAGGGGTTTTCAGCAGTCATTTTGGATGAGAGTTCAGTGGAGAACTGACCCTGATTAACTCACTTCCCTGCTTTAAATAGGATTTACATATGGCTGGAATCCTTTGTTTCCCAGTTTGATCCCCACCCCCTTTGTGGAAAAATACTAGCAGTCCAACATGGAGTCCAGTACCAGGTGACATGATCATATGACCCTGCAGTATCAAAGTAGCCATAAATCCTCAGGGAGACTTCCCAGGAAGGTGGGAGATTAGCATCTTCAAAGTCCTATTGTTCTCCCTATTGGCCCATTGACTAACCAGCCAGACTGATTGCATTTTGCCTGGTGGGCATTCCCCAGGTGCAAACACTTTTGTAATTGATATAGTCCATATTCCTAATTTTAGATACTAAAATGATACATGCATACACATAGGATAATCATAGTCAGTACATCATAACTTTTCCAATGATACCTCATTTGGCGGAGTGTCACAGTTGCACAAGAGACCCAATTTTTCCTACCTGATTTCACTTGGATTGTAAGCTCTCCAGGGAAGGGACCATATCTCTCTTTATGTGCAGCACAGGGCACAGTGGGGCCCAGTCCTGACAGGGGCCTTTAGGTGCTTACTAGAATAGAAGTAATAATAATTATGGCCATTCAATTCCAACGCACTTGACTCCAGGAAAACAATTAAGTAGTTAAAACTAACTATAGAAGAGATTAAAAGATCTAAATATTTAGGTTTGGCTAAATGACAACCGGAGTGAGAAAGTGATGAGCCTGGGATTGAGAGGGACACAGTTAGATTAGATACTAGAGCTGGCCGAAAAAAATTCTAGCAACATTTTTGGCAGGAATTTTCCAAAAAAACCCAACCCACATATGCTTCCCAAGATGTTTTGTGAAGATGGTTCAATGCTGAGGAATTTCCAACATAACCTTGCCTGGCTTCCTATCAGTTCACCTACCTGGCTCTTTGGCAGACTGCTGGACTGCCTCTGTCTTGAGGACTTCAGGGCTTCCAGGGTCTGCAGCTCTGTTAAGAGGAAAATAGTCGGGCAGGGGAAGTATTGAAAGCCCCATCACTTTTATCATTTGAAACTAGACAAGACAAAGTGCTTGACAAAGACTGCAGGGAAATCTGCATTAGTAAGGGCATGAACACAAAGGACCCAGTAGGTCTTTTCCATCTCAGATGTCTTTCAGATTCTGACATCTGCCCCCTCAGGCTAATTACAAAGCTTGATAAATTATGCTAACAAGCTATGGTTGGCTGGCACACACTACTCCAATTAGCTGATCCCTCATACACCTCTTCATTCCAGGGAAGCTTCCCACACAGCTTTACCTCACATCATAATGTCAAGGATGAGGGAAGAGAGGCACTAATTGGCTCAGAGTGGGAATCCTATCCAGTTTGTTCCAGCCAGAAAGGTGGTGGTAGTGATGTGAGGAGCAAGGGATTCTTGAGATTTATCGGGGGATGCAGAGGACACCCTAGAGCAGAGAAGAGGAATGCCTCCACCCTCTCGCCTGTTAGAGATGCTGGTGTGTGCCATGCTTGGAGCAGGACACTCTGGCATGCGTTAAAAATGAAGAATACAACAAGAAAACAGGAATCAGCAGAGATACGGGCCAGATCCTCAGCTAGTGTAAACTGACAGAGATCTCCACTGGTTTAAACTGTGCCAGCGAGGGATCTGGCTCAGGGTTTCCTCTCTCCTAATCCCTTTCCCCAGATGCAGGGGTGGGTAACTCACTCCATCCTCCCTGGGAGGGGAGGCAGAACAACTTCTTCTGGGTCAGCCCTTACTCTGGGAACACCTTCCCTCTTTTCATGCATCAGCCACTATTCCTGTTTATAAAATCCCTTCTTCTAGAGTCAAATCAGTTTTATATTGTAAACTCTGTAAGGCAGACGCCAAATCTTCAGGTGTTTATACAAACACCACACGCTGTTGGTGCCCAGTAGATAACACTATTTAAAACAACTCCCTGTTTTTGTGAAAGGGCAGTAGCAGATCCATGGCAGGAAGAACAAATTTTCTTTCCCCTCTTAATAGCTACATATTTGCTTGTCGTTGGAATGTTGGTCCATCTCCAGTTTTCCATTTCAATAAGTAGCTCCAGTGTTTTGGTGTCTGTGTTTAGAGGGAATATTAAAGAGTGTTTGTTTGAAATATTTTAACATAGGCCCTTGTGGCAAAGTTGCCACCCCACCATGTACCCTCCTGGGTGGCTATGATATTGCAGCAACTTTTTCCTCAGTTTCTTCCCTCTTCCCCGCAACTGTCTTTTGACCTACTCTTGCCATAGGAGAGTCCTAGCCATTCAGCCCAACCACTTTGCAGAGATGGGCCTACCCCTTCCAGGGCTATGGCCGTCTTCACCAAAGTCCAAATGAAACATAAATAAAACTCATTGCAGACATGCCTCTGTTGCTAATCATCCTCCCACCTAACCACAGGCTTCTGTGCCTTGATCAACCCCAGCACACTCCTCCTCTCACTCAGGGGTTCAGATAGGCTACAGCTCCTCAGGGACCCCACTTCCACCTCACCCCTGAAGGAACCAAGCCATGCTGGTCTGGTACTCACCCCCTTTCAGGTTACTCCTCTCCTCTCCTCTCTCCACTGTCCTCACCCAGCACTTAATGGCCCCAAACCCTGTTCTTTCCCAGTGGGGCTTTATTTCATGTTAGTCCAGCCCACCCTCCATGTGTGAGCAGGTAGGTTAATTGGCCTCTCAGACCCATAGTATCTCTTTCCTGATATGTGTGGGGTGAACACCCCATCCCAGCACCCCCTAAAACTTCCCCTGCTCATAGCCTCATGGTCCCCATGTACCAGGAGAACATGTGTTAGGAAGAGAAAAGTATTGGAGAAATCTATTCGTTTAAACAAGAAAGTTTCTTCACAATTGAGCAAGCAGCCAGCACTGCTTGGCAAATACGCATATTGAGTGTCACGTACTGTGCATGTCTGGTTTGTTCCTGAGGGTATGTCTACATCTACAATTTTGCAGCGCTGGTTGTTACAGCTGTATTAGTACAGCTGTATAGGGCCAGCGCTGCAGAGTGGCCACACTTACAGCAACCAGCGCTGCAAGTGGTGTTAGATGTGGCCACACTGCAGCGCTGTTGGGCGGCTTCAAGGGGGGTTCGGGGAACGCGAGAGCAAACCGGGGAAGGAGACCAACTTCGCCGCGGTTTGCTCTCGCGTTCCCCGAACCCCCCTGCAAACCGCAGGGAAGGAGACCTGCTTGCACGGGGGTTCGGGGAACGCGAGAGCAAACCGGGGAAGGAGACCAGCTTCACCGCGGTTTGCTCTCGCGTTCCCCGAACCCCCCTGCAAACCGCAGGGAAGGAGACCTGCTTGCTCGGGGGTTCGGGGAACGCGAGAGCAAACCGGGGAAGGAGACCTGCTTGATTACCAGAGGCTTCCTCAGGTATGCTGGGATACCTGCTTATTCCACGGAGGTCAAGAAAAGCACTGGTAAGTGTCTACACTTGATTACCAGCGCTGGATCACCAGCGCTGGATCCTCTACACCCGAGACAAAACGGGAGTACGGCCAGCACTGCAAACAGGGAGTTGCAGCGCTGGTGATGCCCTGCAGATGTGTACACCTCCTAAGTTGCAGCGCTGTAACCCCCTCACCAGCGCTGCAACTTTGTGATGTAGACAAGCCCTGAGCTGTGTAATGGCAGATAGCACAGTGTGAAGCTTGAGTAATCTGAAGGAGGTGAAGTGGGAGACATTGTAGAGCTCTTGAATTCAACTTTTTCTTAGCAATTCCATCCTATTTGAAGCCATCTGGTCAATTCCAAAAGGAATATAATTTGTCCTTAAGATGTACTTTTGTGACACGACACCCACCCTCTCTCAGTCTCTTTTCCTCTTGTGAAAGTAGAATGAATTATATTTTAAAAATAGAAAAGATTAAAGAAATGCTGTCTGTACCTTTAAGCAAAATTGTTGGAATGCTGCAATCCAGGTGTCAGGAATACAGACATTAACATAGAACAATTGCACCGTTTAAGGGTAATTGGTGAAGTATTAGGCTTAGATCGATAAGAGTTAGTAAGGAAGTAGGATATGCATGCTGTGCCCCAAGTGAATTTTACTGTTTTGCTTTCTTTGTCCCTTTGTCTAATTCCCGCTCTTTTATCTGTATAAATAAGATAGTTTGTGTCTTGCATGTTGCTCACATTATTTGGGTGTTATTAGCAGAGCGCTGTGCTAATAAAACAGTGGTCTGACAAACTGTGAGTCCTGAGTCTAACTTTGGCACTCTCTACCCTGAAGCATCAACCAACTGATTTAGCAGTATTCAGGGAGCAGGGAATTCAGCGGCAGGAAAACCATCCCAAGTTTCCTTTCAAATGTATGGCAGAATTTTGACAAGGGGCTCCTGGTTTTCCCTTTCAGTGTCTTGCTGACATTAGACTGTGGCCTTTGAACGTTTTTGAGCAGAGGGGTGATTTGAATTGACAACATACATGGCCAGATTTAAGGCTTTGAAGCTCAGTGCCAATTCCCTACTCCACTGCAGTCCCAGTGGGTGGTCTAAAGTTTGTATCAAAATGAATTTAAAGACAGAAGAAGCTAATGGGGTTGGACAGGGTGTAAATTAAGGTAATGTTGAGTCACCATGATTTTGAGTATTAAAAACATTGTTTTGAAGGAAAGAGGTGTGTCTGTGACATCACTGAGGCACATTCTATAAAGTAGCTGAACAGAAGGAATTAATGGACATAGTTGATACCCAGCCAATATTGCTGGCCAAAAAAAAAAAAAGCACATAATCCAGATGCATTCCAAAGGATTAAGTGTCATCTCTTCCTATACACCTCTTTACTCTGTTGTGTACTTCACTGTACTTCACTGTTCTCTCCCCAACCAACCAGAGAGAGACTGTAGAACTCTGATCTTCATTGGGAGCCACAGGCAATTTTGCTACTGAATTGAATGGAAGCAGGTTCAGTTCCATTGTTTCTGACCAATACACCTTTATAATTCCCAGGCTGCAGAAATATAGCAACTCCCCTACATGCCAGTTACATTTGGCCTGCCAGTGCTTCAGGGCAGGGATCATGCGTAACGTTTTCTAAAGCCCCTACGCATATGTCTAAACTACAATGTAAGCCCAGGGTTAAAACCTAGGCTCAAGCCTAACTCTCTTGCCATCTACACACAAATTGCACTAACCGAGGACCCACAGTGGTGGAGGGTCCAAGCATGAGCCAAGCTGGGACTTAGGGTTCAAGTCCTCTCACTTTGTAGTGTAAATGCAGCCCCACTGTCTTTGTGCTCTGGGAGTCTGCCAAAGGTCCCCCAGACTGACTTTTTTTCTACTCTGGACTGGCAAGTTGGGTGAGCAGTCAAGTTTTCTCACTTTGCACCACAAATAAAGGGCTACAGCGGCCATGTTTTGTGAGGGTGCTTGGAAACACAGGGCTATGAGTGGTCAGACTCAGGCCTGCATAATGCAGGGTAGATGTTACAGTTCCAAGCTGGGGCCCAGGGTTCAACAATTCCTAACCTAGGGTTACAAATGAATGTAGATGCTCACTCCCTCAGTTAACAAACCCAGGGTCTGCTAACTCAAGTTCTGCTAATCCTGGGCTTACATTCTAATGTAGCCCTACCCCCAGAGTCTGTTCCTATGTCTTGGATGGAGACGTACTTGGGGCACCTGGCTCGTCCCACCCCTCATGCCGCCACAGCTACACTTGATTTTTAGTGCAGTAGCTCAGTCACAGCTGGCATAAGTATGTCTCCGAGGATCCAGAGCAGGGGAGGGGGCCAGGCAGCCATAGCCCCATCACTTTTAAAAGTGGGAGGGCTATGCTTCGGAGAAATGCGAGGGTGGGGCCTAGGAGGAAGAGGAGGTGCAAAGGTGGGGGCTCAGGGAGAAGGGATGGCACGAGGTGGGCAGGTCCACGGTTTGGGTGCTGGTGCCCCTCTCCCCACACACACACACTTTTAGGAAGCTTCTGCTCCTCCTGCTCCTCACCCTGGGAATCATACTTCCAGCTCAAAGTGTTGATGTACCCTTAGGTGCCTACGTTCCATTGAAAGTCAATGGCACATAGGTTCCTAAATCACTGAGGTGCTTGTACAAATGTTACCCCACGTTTTCACAAGTCTATATAGCACTTGGGGTGCTGAATGAGTTAATCGTAATTTATGTGGCCTCCTGGAAAATGTCATCATTAATCCTTTTTCAAACATGGATGAAACCTGACACTGCACCCTAGTGAGGTTCACTGTCTCTTTTTTAAATATATGTAATTAACTTTCCACATATATCAGTCATGCATTATATATTATGTATATACCCAGGGTTAGAGACAGGTGAATTTCAGATGGTTCATAAGGTTGCTTCAGGTAGATACAAAACCAAGATCACTTCTCTGAAACACGCTCTTGGGTCTGGAGAGTTGGTGCTGAAATCTTCTTGAGAGAAATTCCCTTTCCTCTCCTGTGATTTTCACTATTGCCTGCTTCTTTCCTAACTCACTAAAACAAGGACCTACAAGGAGTGTTTTTAAGAAACTTTAAATCTCTTTTCTTAGTGTACACTGAAATGAAATTGAGATGGATCAGTGTAACTCTCTAATCATTTGGACAGGCACCCACACACATACTATATTAGTGTTGGCCAGAAGTCAGATGATGAAAATACAAGTGGATTTCATTGGAGTGTCAGATTTTCAGGTAAGGAGCTGCCTCTTACTGTATGTCTCTAAGGCTTGGTCTACACTCGGGGGGAGAGATCGTTCTAAGATATGCAACTTCAGCTATGAGAATAGCGTAGCTGAAGTCAATGAATCTTAGATCAACTTAGATTGACTTACTTTACGTCCTCGCGGTGCGAGATCGACGGCCGCAGCTCCCCCGTCGACTCCGCTTCCGCCTCTCGCCCCGGTGAAGTGCCGGAGTCGATAGGGAGTGAGTTCGGGGATCGATGTATTGCGTCTAGACAAGATGCGATACATTGATCCCCAATAGATTGATCACTACCCGCCAATCCAGCCAGTAGTGTAGGCATACCCTTACTATGTATGGCTGCTAGGGTGCTGAGACCACAGCCTACCATGCTGATCAACATTGTTGCATTGTTTTCTTGTGCTCCACTATCTGCCTGGCTGTATCCATCCGTTGGCTCTTGTCTTATACTGATAGAGTGTGAGCTGTTTTGGGACGGGACCATCTTTTTCTTCTGTGTTTGTACAGCTTCTAGGACAATGAGGTCCTGGTCCCTGATGGGGGCTCCTCGGTACTAGGAAAATACAAATAATAAATAATAGTCATAAGATCCAGTGCCTCGCATGATGGGGCCTGATCTTGGCTATGGCTTCTAAGTACCTATTGTACTGCAAATAATAACTAATAATAAAGGAGACTATTCCCAGAAAGCACCATTCAAACGAAATAACTCCATAAATAAAATGAAATAACTCTCGCATTCAAATTACCCTGTTGACCTTTAGACAGGCTCCCTGTTACAGGTGTGATGGTTCAGAGCCAGACCCTCCTGTACCCTAAGTTATAGTTTTTATCAGAGCAATAACTGTGACAAAGTGATTCAGATTCCTGATAGAGCACAAGGCATCATCGCCAAGTCCTCCTTTTATTGGGGCACCAGAGCAGAGTAACGGGAAACTCCTCTTTTCAGGGGAATGATTACGGGCTTGTGGGTGCAGTCACAGATTATAGTGAGAGGTAGTGACCATAAAGGAATCAGAAGCAAGGGAGGTTTGAGGTGGTCTTATCTGTGGACCTAGCTACATGACAGAATTCCCCTCCCTGCCCAGGGACAGAAGAGAAGGGAATTCATCTCGGTTTGGAGTCAGGATTGGAGGGATACAGAATATAAGGGTCAGAGTATAGTTTGAAGGGTCATTCTCATCACAGGGTGTCTTGTACTTACAACCCTTGTCAGCGATTAGCTCCACGGCAGGAAAGCATATCTAGGTATGATGGGGTGGGGCTGTACTGTTAAGCTTGCCCTAAAGGCTCTCACAGTCTCCTGCCCTGCTGATGCCAGGGAGGTGCAGTTTATCAGTTGCCTTGATGAATAGTATTTGATTCAGTCCTGGGGCTGGGTCTGTCTGAGGTTCCTTCTCCACCCTACTGCAGGGTGACTACCCCACTGACATCAGAAGTTTTTACTTCATCTCCTGGCACCAGGAGTTTATTTTTATAACAGCACCAGGAGTAGTGGAACTCGAATAGGCGTGTCCCACTCCCTGCCCTCCCCATCCTGGTTACTTTTAAAGCTGCCCTTAGAGAATGAGTGCAGACCTGCTGCTTGCCCGAGATTACAGGAGCTGCCTAGCATTACTCTCCACCTGGGTGCGGTTGGAATTTTCTTCCTTCAGCCACTGTTACTGAGGTCTCGGCTTCTATACAGTATACCAATAAGGTAATTCAGAGCTATGGAGCTGGGGTTTGCTAAAGCCTCCAAGGGAGGCAGGGAACTCAGACCTTTCTCAAGGGTGACTAAGTTGAACAGCCTGGTAGTGTGACTAGAGCCTTGGCAGGGGAGTCAGGAGATCTGGGTTTTGTTCCTGACCCAGCCACTGACCTGCTGTGTACTTTTGGACAAGTTACTTGCCTGTCTGGATATATCTACACAGCCTTCGGGAGCCCATGGCAGCTAGCCTCCAGCCCAAGTCGCCAGACTCAGCACTCTAACTATAGTTGTGTAGACAGCATGTTGAAGTTATGGCTTAGGCTGGAACATGGGCTCTGAAGCCAACCCCCATGCTAGGCTCCCTTTGTGACTCAGTTTCTCCTCCTGTTACATTGGGGATAATGATGCTTTATTTCCTTGCAAAGTGCTTTGAGATTGACAGATGTAAAGTCCTTATAAGTATTGTAAACTACAGTATTAAAATGAGTGTGTTGGGGAGGGAGCGTAATCCCAAGAGAAAAGATTTAGAGGGGGCATGTTTCATCCCTTTCAGCTCAGAGGTGTCGCTGAATCTCCAGCCTAACATGTGGGGGACAGAGGCATACACCCTGCAAACTGTCACACACACACACAAACACACACACACACACAAAAACACACACACTCTGAAAAGGGTGCCTTTCCATTTTAAAAGCGATGTCAGTTCTCAGGGATGGCTGTGAACGGCTACACGTATCAATGCTATTACACAAGTAATCACTGATTATAAAAAAATATGTGTGAGAAGAGAAATTAATAGGTGACTTCTGACCCCCATCTCAAAGATTTTAGAACTCTTCCCATCCTTGGCCAATGCTGGGTGCTGCACTGGTGAATCTCTAATGTTTCTTTCACTGCCAGCATGTGCTGTTCAGCATATCTCACTGTCTGCGTGTCCTGTGCCTGTCTCTGTGCCCCATGCTTGCTCTTTGTGATCTCCAGCTGTCTGTACATTGTGCCCCTGTCTGTGTGTCTGCTAGAGGGGGTCAAAGAGTGAAATAATCTGAGGTGTGAATATTTATGTGAATACAAGTGTTGGATTTACTTCCCTAAAATTCGTGTTATTCCTTACTCACAAGTGTTTGGACAACTGCCAGGCATTTGTACAAATGATCAGAAATCCCCAAAGTTTAATAAATGATGATTCATCTGAAAATCTCCAGTGGACATGCATTATCGGGATTCACTATTTGTGACTAGTCATTCTCCTGTTTGAAATAGTTCAGCCCTCCGAGTCAGGAACAGAAACTCTACTTTATGACTTAGGTGTCCAAACACAGAGTAAATAGCCCTAGGAAGCAGTTGGAAAACACCCTACAGAAAGAAAATTATTAATCCCAATTCACAAAATACATTAGAAACAAATCAGGATTAGCTTGTGAACAATTTGCTAACCAAAGGGACTAAATTCATAAGCAACATTGTTTGTAGTGATGAGGGTAATTCACACAGTTGTGGTGTCTGGTTTAACACAACAGTGCTCTCCACCTGGTAGCAGTGGCCTTGATTCTATTCTCCCCAGTTGCATCCCATGGACTTCTAGATTTCTTGTATATTTACATACTTATCATTTTTGTAACCATTGGGTTTTTTTAGAGAGCAGTACATTTTGCATTTCCCTCAATGTGGGGTGAGATGCCGAGAAGAGGTACAATACACCATTATCAGATAGCTCACCCTGGGGCATGCACAGGTGTGCTTCATGTGACATACAAGCATCCAAGGGCGCCATCCTTTGTTGGATTTTCTATAATTTTTTTTTTTAAGGACTCAGTCCTGCTTCATTGAAGTCAAGGAAAAGGATCCCAGGATTAGGCCACAAATGGAGAAAATGGTCTAGAGAAAACAAAACCATGGGCAGGGGCTTGCACCTAACAATGAACTTCATGGAATCACTCAACATTTCTTCACATATCAGAAAGAAGAGTGCAAAGGCCATTTCCCCCTTTGCAGTCACTTTTAAGACTTGATAATAACAGAGCTTGAGCATATTGGTGTGTTAGAGACACATCCTACATAGGATCTTGAACTAGGGACCCTCAAAGCAGCATCACTACTGCCTGCGACAAAGAAGACTGTTTCCTGAGACATTAACAACATTAGCACTGACACTCTCTTTCGGGCCTCCAGCCACTGTAGGGCAATGGGGAAGCACATGCGGTGAACAGGTGTCTTTGATATGTTTTCTATTGCCAAACTGACATAGAAATCATTGAAATGTAATGTAGGACTAGAAGGGACCTTGAGAGGTCACCTAGTCCAGTCCTCTGCATTGAGGCACGACTAAGTATTATATAGACTAGAGGTTATTAACCTTTTTCTTTCTGAGCCCCGCCCCCCCCCCCAACATGCTATAAAAACTCCAGGGCCCAGTGCGGGTGAAGGGAGGACTTGGGGCTCTGGGCCAGGGGTGGGATCCTTGGGCATAGACATAGTTTGACTTCTGTTTTGGGGGAGCAAGGGGCTTGAGCCAGCTCTGCACAGTGGGGTCCAGGGAGGGAGTGCCACCTTCACTCCCTGACTCACCTCAGCAGGCCACCCAGCCTGTCTGGGCTGTGGAAGGATGCAACCAAAAAAATATAACTCAAAGTGAGGATTCAGCTCAAACAGTCTGAAAACCACTCAGGGTGCAGGCAGGGGGGTAACTAAGGATGCAGGTAGGGGCCGTGTGTGGGCAAAGAGGTAGCTCAGGGTGCCGGGAGGGGGCAGCAAGGGGCTGTCTGCCAAGAGGGCTCCCCTTGTGGTAGCTGCTCCCCGAGGGCTCTGCCAGCCTGAAGCCAAGTTTCCCTGCCTGGGGTAGCTCTTACTGGCTGCACGAGGAGTCAAAGGGGGCTGGGAGCTGAGGAGCAACCACAAACCTGGGCACCAGCAGCAGACGGGGGAATGCCACGACAGCACGCTCCATGGCACCACCAGCCAGAGAAGCAGCTGCCCTGCACTGCCTGGCTCCAGCTTCCCCTCTATCTATGACCTGGCAAGAGGGTGGGGCCTGAGAGGAGCTGGGGGAGAGTAGGAGGTGGTGGAGTGGAGCTACCTCGGGACTGCCCCACTCTAGGTAAGGCACTGCAGTTGTGGTGGCAACACCCTCATGCCCCCTCAGCCATGGTGCCCCGCTGCCCACCTGAAAGGGCTCATTGATCCCCAGAGGGCTGTGGACCCCTAGTTGAGAAATGCTATCTAGACCATCCCAGAGAGGTATTTGTCTAACATGTTCTGAAAAACTTCCAAAGAGAGAGATTCCACAACCTCCCTAGGTAATCTGTTCCAGTGCTTAACTACCCTGACAGTAAGGAAGTTTTTCCTAATGTCTAATCTAAATCTCCCTTGCTGCAATTTAAGTCCATTGCTTCTTGTCCTGTTCTCAGTGTTTCAGGAGAACAATTTACCACCCTCTCATTCATCACAACCTTTTATGTACTTGAAACAGTTATTGTGTCCCCCCCTCAGTTTTTGTTTCTCCAGACTACCAGCCCAATTTTTCCAGTCTTTACTCATAGGTCATTTTTTTTAGACCTTTAATATTTTTTGTTGCACTTCTCTGGACTTCCCACAGTTTGTACATATCTTTCTCAAAGTGTGGTGCCCAGAATTGGACACAGTTCTCCAACTGAGGCCGTAACAGTGCTGACTAGCGTGGAAGAATTACTTCTGGTGTCTTCCTTGCAAAACTCCTTCTAATACACCCAAAATAATGTTTGCTTTTTTTGCAACAGAGTTACACTGTTGACTCATATTTAGCTTGTGATCCACTATGACCCCCCAGATCCTTTTCCACAATACTACTTCCTAGACAGTCATTTCCCATGTTGTATTCATTCAATTGATTAGTCCTTCCTAAATGTAGTATTTTGCATTTGTCTTCATTGAACTTCATCCTATTTATTTCAGACCCTTTCTCCTGTTTGCCCAGATCATTTTGAATTCTAAACCCGTCCTCCAAAGTGCTTGCAACCCCTCCCAGCTTAATTTAACTGTCATCCCCTTCCAGCTTGATTTAACTCCCATTGACTTAACACTGTCTACACCAGAAGTTTGATTAGTATAACTGCATCGCACAAGGGTGTGGATGTTCCACACTTCTGGGAGATCAATAGTTATACTAAAATAAATTTGTGATTAAAACCAGGACGGAGTAATTCTTAATTTGTTCTTTCCTATGTTAGCCTCAGATCCTACCCCTACTGATGTTCACTATGTTAGGACTTGTCTCCACTGGCACTTTACAGCACTGCAACTTTCTCACTCAAGGGTGTGAAAAAACAGCCCCCCGAGTGCAGCAAATTTCAGCGCTGTAAAGCACCAGTATAGACAGTGGGATCATTGAGGTGGGTTTTTTTAGAGCACTGGGAGAGCTCTCTGCCACCACTACACAAACCACATTAAAGCACTGCCAGTGTAGACTAGCCCTAAGTCATCTGATCACTGTTAATCTTTCTGAAAAGTCAAACAAAAGAGGTATTTAACACTTTGACCATTACTGCATTTTATGTTATTGTCTCTCCCTCCTCATTGAGTAATGGATCTATCCTGTCCTTGCTTTTCCTCTTGCTTTTAATGTATTTAATGTATTTTAGTGTATTTGAAAAATGTTTTCTTGTTACCCTTTAGGCATGAAAAATAGGTATTAGTTTGTGCCCCTTGGTTACTGGCCGACCTCAAACGTATTTCGGTTGGACAGGAGAACAGTAAAAGCAGCTATGATAGAGGTATACAAAATAATTAAGGGAATGCAGAAAGCTAATCTAGGGCTTCAGGTCACCCACTCCCATAAAACAAGGACAAGAGGGTACTTGGAATAAGACAACAAAGTGAAAACTAACAAAAACCAAATCTATTTTCATGCTATGTATAAGCAAACTTAGCAACTCATTGGTGTGGGCTATGGAGGCAAATACTGTAGCTTAGTGAATTTCAAGAAAGGATTAAGTATGTCTATGAATAACAATAATGTCTGCAGTTCCATTACCTAGAATAAAAGTTGCAAGGCTTATCAATCTTTATGCTTCAGGGCATTCAGCTAGAGTCCAGAAGAAAACTCTCCCCATTAGAGTAGAATATTGCATAATTAGAGACATTCTGAGGTGGGGCTAGGGAGTGATTCATCTTCCTCTAAGGTCTGCTTGGCACCTGCCCCTGTCAGAGACATTATCCCAGACTAGATGGACCATTGGTTAGTTGTGATGCAATAATTCTTACCAATAGCTTGACTTATAGATAAAAATAGGTATTGGATCCTATCCTCCTTCTTTCCCCAGCTGCTGTAAAACTTAACAAGATTTATGCTACATTGGTATCTCAACTTCTTCTGCAGATCTTTGGAAGAATATTCATAGAGACATAGAGTTTAAGGCCAGAACAGACCATCTAGTCTCATCTCCTGTATATCGTCAGATACCAGCAGTACCCAGCACCGCACGCTAAACCCAACTCCCTATTGACGGCTATTCTGTGAGTCACCATGGCTTCCATGCCTTCTCCAACCTGCAACAAGAACACTGACTCTGACTATTATTTACTCAGTGACACTGAACAAGCCTGGGGCATCGTCCTGGAAACACTGGCTACAGCTGGTGTCATTGTCACAATCAGCTTCATTCTCTTGCTACTCATCTTCATGGGTAAGGTCCAAGACTCCACCAAGCGACAGATGATCCCTATCTATTTCCTCTTCCTCTTCGGCACCCTAGGGATCTTCGGCCTCACCTTTGCTTTCATCATTAAACTTAATGTCCAGACTGGCCCCACCCGCTTCTTCCTCTTTGGCGTCCTCTTCGCTCTCTGCTTTTCCTGCCTCCTGACCCATGCCTTCAACCTTGTCAAACTGGTGAGGGGGAAGGCCCCCTTTTGGTACCCGGTGTTGCTGGTTATTGCTATTAGCCTCACTGTGGTGCAGATTATTATAGCCATAGTGTATGTAGTCGTTATTGTGGCCAGACAAAATATTCACTTTACTACGATGAGTCCAGAACAACGCAATATGGACTTTGTCATGCTTCTGATCTACGTGCTCCTCTTGATGGCACTCATCTTCCTGGTCTCCATGTTCACCTGCTGTGGGACATACAAACGCTGGAAGAGGCATGGAGCACACATCTATGTCACTGGCTTGTTCTCCATAGCCATCTGGGTGGTGTGGATCACCATGCTTTTGCGAGGCAACCCAGAATTAAAGAAACAGCCCATCTGGGATGATCCTGTCATCAGCATAGCTCTGGTGTCCAATGGATGGGTCTTCCTGATGATGTACATGGTGCCTGAATTCTGTTTTCTGACAAGCCCACGCAACTCTGAGGACTACCCTCCAGAAAACTATTCTTGCCAGCCTAAATTCATGAAGAAGATCTTTGGAGTGGAGAACCAAGCCTATATCATGGAGGAGACCACAACAGGTATAATGAAGTGTGTTGTTTCATAGCATCCTCGCTTGCAGTGCCTAGAATGCAGGAGAGATAGAGACAGAGCACCAACCAGGAGTTGGAAGGGATAGGGTGGTTTAGGAAGGAATTTGAAGATGGTAAATGACTTAGAGGTAGAATTTATTAGGGAAAGGACATGCCCTCCCACTGAACACTGCAGTGGGGTCATGCAGTGCATGTGTGTGAGGGGCTCTGGGGTGGAGGGCTCTGTTGAAGTCTGCATATGGGAAGATCTTTTTGTGTAGGATCTGGGATGTGGGAAGGACAACAGCTATGGAAGAAGAGAGAGGCATTTCAATGCCCCTAGTTCTACCACATCCTTTTACTTAAGATATTTCCCATCAGTCTCTGGTTGATAAGAAAATGGGAAACGGTAAAATCATCTGTGGAATTCACACTCTTCCTACCTGCTGGTTACCTAGAGGACAGTCAGAGGCAGTTCTCCATACAGCATTCGGCCCCCTCTGGCATGGTGTTGTCATCGTGACACTGTAACACTTACTGTTTGCCTTCTTCTCTTTTCCTTCTTTTTCTAGGCCCAGAAAACAACAGGGATCCACGCTACATTCCACATCATACTCACTTTCAGATGGAGGTAAAGACATCTCTTCTTTCATCTGTTTCACCAGGGAGATGGGATGAAGCTGCCTTTTGTACACGGGATAGGCAGAGCTGGGTTGGCCCTAAGGCTGAGGAATCTTTGGTGGAAATGGGGTTGATGCCTTCATTTGGAGAGAGGCTGGCGCTGTCTGAGTGAGGCTGTGGTATCCCCATTCCCTGTTCATTGGCTATTGGGAGAGGCAGCGTAATCAATCCTGGGCAGACAAGAGGCTGTCCCTAAACTGTGTAACATGTAATTTTGGTGACTATCAGGACCCACTATTCACCCCATTGGAACACTGAAACAAACATGCAAAATTAAGGACCCACCCATCCTTAATGCAATGTGTAACTTATGGACAACCCCCTACCTGCCTCAGTGAAAACTCACTATCCCATCAGGGATGATAGAATCTGTCAAAGCTGGATAGCAAGTGTGAAAAATTGGGATGGGGGTGGGGAGTAATAGAAGCCCATATTAAAAAAACCCCAAATATCGGGACTGTCCCTATAAAATCGGGACATCTGGTCACCCTAGAGCTGGGCTAGGCCTAATCGTTCAGTATAGGATTGTTCTCCACAGTCTATTGTAGAGTGCTTTTTCCAGTCCTGTTTCAAAGAGCTCAACAAGCAATGTGGCTTCCGCCATTTCCCTTGGGAGACTGCTCCACGGCCTAACAGCTTGTGCTCTCGGGGAGTGTTTCCTTATATTCAGTGTACCTTTTTACTCATTCTCATCCCATTTACTCTTCTCCAGTTTTGAAGTTTGATCACATGATTGTTTCTTTTTCAGAGCCTCAAACCTCAGCAGGAGTTCTCCATCCCCCGGCCTAAAACCCAGGTCAGTCCGTACAAGGATTACACTGGCGGGCAAGGCACCAAGTAACAGCTCAGTGATCAGCCAAGAGACAATGCATGGGCAGTTGGGGCTCAGAGAAAGACCTCTGCTTCTATCCTGCTAAACAGAGACAGAACCTGACTGATAGGACTGCGACTGATGAAAGGGATGGGCCCTTTTTCTTCCCCAGCTCCCTTTGGCTTTATGCATGCAGCACTTTAATTCCTTTCCATTCATCCAGCAGAGCACTTTGAACATAAATCCCCCTGCCTACTCCTGTTCAATCAGTTCCCTGTCCGCAATTATGTGACTGAGCTCAGCTGTTCTTGTCCAGAGGCAGTGGGTTTCTGATGGCACCAGAGCTTCCTGCGGTAAGGCCAGGAACGAGGAACTTTGTCAGCAGAGACCCCAACCACTCAGTCCTGATCACCTTAGCATCCTTGTGCGCACTGCCAGCTGGTAAACTGAAACAAGCAGGAATTTTCACGAATCACCTTCTGACTGCCTTCTGACAACCAGGGCCCAAAGTCTCATGTATTGCTGAAAGTACCTGACCCATACAGCACTGATCCACCCAAGTACTGCAGCCTCTCTGTCTCTAGTTCCATAGCACTGACTCACAGCTAGAGCTGGCTGGCAAAGAGAGAGAATCTTTCTTTCTTTCTTTCTTTGTTTCTTTTTCTTTCCAACTTTATCCCCCTATAGAGTTGGTTGGAAAATGGCATGGGGGAGGGAATTAATTAAAAGTTGTGGAAACATTAGTTTTTATTGAAATTTTGAAACCTTCTACATTTCCTGACCAGCACTCCTAACAGCTTCCTCCCTAGACATGCTGCTCACCATTGATTCCCAAACTCCACCCCCAAGACAACCTTCCCAGCACTGACCACCAGCACCACCACAGAGCTCCTTCCCAGCACTGATTTCTAGTCACTAGGACTCTGGTCTTCCTAACACTGATTTCAGTCCCCCAAACCTCTTTTCTGACATTTCTGACTTCTGGTTCCTTCCAGCCCCTGAGTCTCATGCTTCCTGGCCACCTAAAATCTCCCAAGATAGGGGAGGTAGACTCCCCTTTTCCCAGAAGTGTGCGTGAGCTGCGTCCTGGTGATAAGTCTGCAGAGCTGATTCTTCCTGGAGTCTGCGATGCATTTTGTAAATAGTCTTGTTTGCATTTATATATAAATACACAGACATCCCCAAGTGAACGAGCTAGGTACGTTAGCGGCTGATGATTCTATATATTTATTTAATACTTTGTATGTGGAATATTTAATAAAAGCCTGGCTCACAGGAACTGTCATTCTTCATCAGTGAAATGAACCTTCTAGTGCAGTGGAGGAGTAAGGGCCAGTATCTGTCGTTTGTGACACTCCATGGGTTGTAATGAGTGAGTTGGCACAAGCCCCTCAGAGGGAGCAGGGCGGGGACAAGCACTGAACCCCTTAGGAGTTGTCATTGTGGATCAGGTTTAACTTTGTAAGGTGATGCACTGTTGGAGAAGAAGATTTAGTAGCCCTGGCTTCTCTGTGCTACTGTTCCAGACAGAAAAGGCAATTCAGACTGTACATTGCCCAAGAAATGAAGAACTCTAGAACCAGGCCCTACATGACATGTGTGCAGAATGCTGCGAGCATTTCAGCTGTGCATGCACATGTGTGTGGGTCTGGATTATATTATTTGTGTCTTGTTCCACGCTGTAAGAATGTAACTAATAATAAATAAAAAGAAATAATAATGTGTATCTATTTATTTCAGTTTACAAAAATGCACCCATCTAATTTTACCATAATTATTGAAAAATCTACAGACTGCAGCTAGGAGCCAATGTCCTAATATGCAGGGATGTTCTGGATTCCCCCATGGATTCCTCATCTGCACCTATTTACTCAACCCTAAACGCAATCCTATGTACACTCACATTCTAGAAAACACCTCGGGGAAACAAGTAGGCCTTGCAGTGTCAGCTGAAGTCAACAAATTCAGGATCTGGAGAACCAACAGAAGAGGCAAACATCACAATAGTGAACTCGTCACTGAAGATTCCTTGCCTCTAATCCCCTCCCAATTAAACCAGGGAGCTGATATCCCCCTCAGATAATCTTAATTTCTGTGGTTTTAAAACAAAAGCCTTGTATGCATTAGCAAAATTCAGACATGTAATTCACCACCAGTGCAAACTAGCAATGGTGGAAATGCTAATGTAAACCAGTCTCAGGTGTCTAACCATGGTCAGAGCCCTGTCTGCACTATCATTTCACCTGCTCTTTCAGCAGCGGAGTTGCGCTAGTGAAGAATGACAGGTGCAAATGTTGCTAGTGTTGACACACTTGGATAGATGTGTGGGCTCTCAAGGAAACCAGGACATAGCCCAATTAAGATTTCATTACTTAAAATCAATACCCGAAATTGCCCACGGAAACCAAGAGTTGTTAGAACTATGTGTGTGTGTGAAGAGTGAGTAGGTTAATAAGTGTAGCGAGAGGGAAACTAGTGAGGGACTACAGTGTGCTAGAATATTGTAAATACATACAAATGAGAGGGAATTGCACAGAACCTGCCGGTTTTATAAAGCCAGCCTAGCGTAGAATTTAGGACGAAGGACAAGCATGGCTGTTGGCAGAGCTTCACGTCATGGGCCCAGGACATCCCGGATCCAAGAAGAAGGACAAACTGGCATTCCCAGCACTCATGCAAGTGCTGCACACAATACAATGGGACTAGGAAGAGGCATGACAGGGCTTCATGCACACGTGTAATAGGTGCAATAAAGACTGTATGTCTGTAAAGCCATGATTTTTGTGACAAACAAAATCTGTGACTCATAGACTCATAAACTTTAAGGCCAGAAGATAAGGCCTTACCATCGTGATCATTGAGTCTGACCTTCTGCACATTGCGAGCCACAGAACCTCACCCAGCCACTCCTTTGATAGACCCCTAACCTCTGGCAGAGTTACTGAAGTCCTGAAATCATGGTTTAAAGCAGGGGTAGGCAAGCTATGGCATGCATGCCAAAGGCGGCACGCGAGCTGATTTTCAGTGGCACTCACACTACCTGGGTCCTGGCCACCAGTCCAGGGGGCTCTCCATTTTAATTTAATTTTAAATGAAATTTCTTAAACATTTTAAAAATCTTATTTACTTTACATGCAACAATAGTTTAGTTACATATTATAGGCTTATAGAAAGAGATCTTCTAAAAACGTTAAAATGTATGACTGGCACGCAAAACCTTAAATCAGAGTGAATAAATGAAGACTCTGCACACCACATCTGAAAGGTTGCTGACCCCTGGTTTCAAGACTTCAAGTTACAGAGAATTCACCATTTACACTAGTTTAAACCTGCAAGTGACTTTCCGAATTTTGTTTGTATTTTATTAGCTACTGAGCAAGACTTGTCCAGGATTCTGCAACCATGTGTTAATGATCTCCGAGCTATCTGTGAAAGACCCACAACTCAGCCACTCCCCTTCTATGTGAGATAGGCCAGACTGAGCACAATCGACCTGTGTTCTACTCTCCATACTGGCAGCCAACCAGTTGTTAAGTGAAATTCAAGATATTGGTAGGTATATGCAAGGACCAAAGTGGATGAGGCTCCTGTTATAACCTTATTCCCAGATCTGGACCTTAGCGTCCAAAATATGGGGGTTAGCATGAAAACCTCCAAGCTTAGTTACCAGCTTAGACCTGGTACTTGCTGCCACCACCCAAAAAATTAGAGTGTTTTTGGCACTCTGGTCCCACTGAAAACCCTTCCCTGGGGACCCCAAGACCCAAATCCCTTGAGTCGCACAACAAAGGGAAATAATCCTTTTTCCCTCCCCCCCTCCAGGTGCTCCTGGAGAGATACACAGACACAAGCTCTGCGAATCCAAACAGAGTGACTCCCCCTCTCCGTTCCCGGTCCTGGAACAAAAAGGACTTTCCTATTCCCCCAGAGGGAATGCAAAATCAGGCTAGCCAATTCAACACACACACAGATCTCCCCCCTGATTTCTTCCTCTCACCAATTCCCTGGTGAGTACAGTTTCAATTTCCCTGAAGTAAAGAAAAACTCCACCAGGTCTTAAAAGAAAGCTTTATATAAAAAAGAAAGAAAAAATACAAATGATCTCTCTGTATTAAGGTGATACAATACAGGGCTAATTGCTTAAAAGAATATTGAATAAACAGCCTTATTTAAAAAGAATACGAATCAAAGCACTCCAGCACTTATATTCATGCAAATACCAAAGAAAAGAAACCATATAACTTACTATCTGATCTCTTTGTCCTTACACTTAGAAACAGAAGATTAGAAAACAGAACTACTTCTCCAAAGCTCAGAGGAAGCAGGCAGACAGAAAAACAAAGACCTCAGACACACAATTCCCTCCACCCAAAGTTGAAAAAATCCGGTTTCCTGATTGGTTCTCTGGTCAGGTGTTTCAGGTGAAAGAGACATTAACCCTTAGCTATCTGTTTATGACAGCTCCACTACCTTAAGTTCTATCCCCAGCCCTCCATGTGACCTACAATCATCCAGAATGATGGAACTTGATATCTCATTGGTGAAGGAGGTAGGTCATTCTCAGTACAACCCTAGGCCTTTCAAATTGGCTCCTGCCAGTAAAACCACTTAAATATGAACCTAGACATTTAGAGTTGGAAGATGTATCTCTTTCCACTGACTAAAGAATATAAAATCCTGGGAGCTTAGCTGACTGGCCAGCAGGCCTGGTAATCAGAGAGAAAGAGAGAGTATTTGTGCATTTGTCACCCATTGAGCTGGGTCTTTAAGAAAAGTTCATGCCTTAGCTCTGACTTGTGCCTGTTTTCCTTCCAGATCAAGAGAATTCTGGGACTTGTAGTCCAGGGACCACTGTAGTTGTAGACCTCAGAGCAAGGCCTGTTGGGAAAGGAAGTGAGTTAAAGGATAGCCACTTTTCTCACTCTGAGAGTGTGTCCTGGAGGGAGAGACTGCACTGGTTGTTGGAGGAACTGCATGCTGAGACAAACGGCTGGGAAAGGATAACCCAGGACATCATGGTGGTTGGTGAACAGATCCTGGGAGAGATGAAGAAACCTGGAACAAGAGAGAGATGCTCCTTTCCACTCCCATGCATCAAGAGGAGAATAGTTGAAGGGGCAGGGACTGTGGAAGAAAGGCCGTGACCCTGACAGAGATGTGGAGACATTTTGGCATTTGTTTTGGCCTTTGTTTGACTCTAAAACTGAAGGACACTTAGCTTTGGTTGAGGGCTAAACAGGAGAGGGAAACTGAGGCACAAAAGAAGGCAACTGATGCCAAAGAGGTAAGCAACCCTCTTGTTGCATAATGGAAGACGTTTTCTTCTGTGAACTTGCAACACTGAGGAGTGTCATCTAACATGCAGCAAATAACCCAACAACCCATTATGAAAGTTTCTACTGTTGTTAATGGTAGTTGTAGCCAACACTCAAAGGTATCAGATATACTTAGGATATTGAGGTGAAATATAAGTATTAATTAATGTTGTAACAAAGAGCCAACAAGCCTCAGACCTGTAAGATATTTATCTTAGCTAAATTAGGCCTTAAGACTTGGGCTAAATTAGCATAAGTAAGTAAGACACCTGCTGAGCTTGTGTCTATGTCTGTGATATACCAAGTGTCTATGCCCTCGTCCAGACTAACCCGCGGCATCGGCGGGTTAAAATCGATTGCTCGGGGATCGATATATCGCGTCTAGTCTGGACGCGGTGTATCGATCCCCGAGCGCGCTTACATCGATTCCGGAACTCCATCAATCCGAACGGAGTTCCGGAATCGACACGGAGAGCCGCGGACATCGATGGAGCCCCGTCCAGACTGGTGAGTACCTCGATTTTAGAAATTCGACTTCAGCTACGTTATTCTCGTAGCTGAAGTTGCGTATCTAAAATCGATTTTAATTCCTAGTCTGGACGTGGCCTATGAGAGATCAGCAGCCACCCCAAGAGGACCAACGGGTGGTAGCTGGGGTGAAGTGTTAGAGACTGCCTTAGGGTAAGCGCCTGTTACTATGGTGATAAGCACCTGTTACTATGGTGATAAGGTGACAAATGTCAATGAGTATCGGGAACTAAGGAGTTAGTCTCTACAGCGGCAGCAGCACTCTTGGGGAAAGACTGGCCAACTCTATTCCCCTCCCCTTGGCAGGAGTCTTCAAAGGAGAGCTCCCTAGTTCTCCCCTAGGATGAGGGCGTAGTAAAACAGTCGTCATTGTTTTCTTTAGCAGCGTTCAGACTGTTAATCCTGTGCTGGGGGATCTTAGGTGTGACATCACAGAAGCAGGGGCAGCAGAAGCTCCCTAAAAGTGTGGGGGGGGGGGCACTAGTGCCTGAACTGTGCCCCTTCCCTGAGGCCCCAAGTCTCCACCCCACCCCTTCCCTCTGAGTTCCTGCCCTCAAGCCACCCCTTCCCCTGAGCCCCCACCCCACCTATTCCCCCTAAGATCCTGCCCTCACACCACCCGTTTTCCCTGAGCCCCCACCCTTATGCTGCCTCTTCCCTCAAGACCCTACTCCCACACTGCCTCTTCCTCCGAGGCCCCAACCCTGCTCGCTCCTTTTCTTCCCTCCCCCACATCGCTCATCCTTATGGCTGGTAAAAAGTAATGGGGCCATGGTCCCCTGACTCCCCGGTTCCAGAGCCCCTCCACAGAAGCATTGTTTCTAAGTTGGCTAGGAAGGTTCAGTTAGGATTCAGGCTTGGTGCACAGAAGGTGAGCCCTATGTGTTGACTTCAAAACAGGAAGGTGAGGGCCACGTCGCTGGGGCAATGGAAGGAGACCGTGTGGGGAGAACCTGAGCTGCTTTGTAATCCTCAAGAAAGGAGGATTGGAGACTCCATTTGCACAGTTCCTCCCTGATACTACTCCAGTGAAGGAATGGTGAGCGCCAGCTTGTGTCCCAAATTGTACATGTGAACACACTGCAGGTGGCGTTCAGGATGAGCTGAGAGACAACTCTGGGAGTCTAGTCTCACTATGCTGCATAGTTCCATTGCTGAATCTATTTACAAGGGGTTTCCTGCTACAATTCCTGCTCCTGTCTCCACAATTTTTAAATAACTCCCCTTAAACTAAAGTTACTAAAGCAAAAACATCAGTAAGACAAAACCATCAATTCTGTAAAAACCACAGACATTATACAAGAGGGTGCAGAGAGCCTTCCCTCTCCACCCTGTCCTCCATTACATGGCCTGTGCAAAGGCCGGGAACAGTTGCAGACCCTGCACTTAGGGGGCAGGATGGAAGTAGTGCTGCGAGCCCGCTTCACTAGCCTGCACAGCAGGCTTGAGTGTATAAGGGGAGCATGATGTGCCATTTCTGTATGCTTCCAAAGTACCATGGGGTGCCCAGGATGTTTGTTTCTCCCAAATCCCTCCTTGAGCTCCCCCAGGATGGCGTGGTGCTCAGGACCGGCGCTAGGGGTTTGAGCACCCTAGGCGGACGGCAATTTCGCCGCCCCGGGTGCTGGTCCCGCTGCTCCGCGCGCTGGTCCTGCGAGTGGTCCACCGGAGCCGCGTGAGCAGCCGACTGTTCGCAGGCACCACTGCGGCAGCTCCACCGGAGCCGCCTGCCGCCCCCTCCGGCAAAACGGCCCCCACCAATTATTCTGGCGCCCTAGGCGATTGCCTAGACTGCCTAAATGGTAGCGCCAGCCCTGGTGGTGCTGCTGTACTTTACTGGCAAAACATAGGCCTCACTGTTAGTTCCAGAGTTGAATTTCAGTATCTGTCACTTTACCCTGTGTGAAGGCCTGTAACCTGTAAATTCCCAAACTGTGCTCTGCAGAGCGCGACCTGGTCACATGATACTGCCACTGGCTCGTCCTTCAGCTGTTAAATTGAATCAAGACAATTCCAATACACTGAATACATTCCTAATGTCTCTTTTTCCCTGCAAGCAATTTCTGTATTTGCCAAAGGGGCAGTGGTGTGGCAGCAAACAGGAGAGGAAGTGGCCTGTGCAATCCTGTTGGGAGGGGAGGCATTTCACAAGCAGTCTCTCTAAGGTGTAGCTTGAACGCTGTGGAAGTCTGAGAACCCCGAGCGGTCATGTTCCCTTAGTAGGAAAACAAAACGCTTGGGTCTGAGAGGGGCCTTTGTCAGGTGTTGCTCAGATGGGATTTGGTGAGCGCAGGTTCACTTAGGTCCATCTGCACTCATCTGTTTGTGCCCTGTATAGTGTGGTGAGGGAGAGTCCAGTCTCCCCAACTTGAGTGACTCGTCACTGCAGCACTGAGTGACTCAAGCAGACCCAACACACCTTGAGCAACTCTGTGCCTGTAGCTGGGGATCCACTGCTGAGGCCAGGTGTTACCTCTCCGGCCTGAGACCAGACTACATGATTTCTGGCTTTAATATCTAACATCTCTGTTCTTCACTCCCTTCTCTTTCAGGCCAGGTACAGGCTCTCCCTTGCTTGATTCCTCACTCCTCTCTCTTTCACTGCCTGAGCCCCAGGAGCACCTATACTCCCCTCCTTTTCTCTCCATGTGATCCACCCCTCCCCTGGATTCACTGAGGGCTTGGCTACACTCGAAACTCCAAAGTGCTGCCGCAGGAGCGTTTTCAAGTGCAAGTGTGGTTGCGGCGCCAGCGCTGGGAGCAAGCTCTCCCAGCACTGCAGATATTTCTCCTCCTCAAGGGGATTAGCTTACAGTACTGGGAGCTGCACTCCCAGCGCTGGGGCACTGTTTACACTGGCGCTTTACAGCACTGTAACTTGCTGCGCTCAAGGGGGTGTTTTTTCACACCCCTGAGCAAGAAAGTTGCAGCGCTGCAAAGTGCCAGTGTAGCCAAGGCCTGAGTCTTTGTGATCTAGCCTCTCCTCCTCCACATGACATTCTTAGGTCTGATACTCTCCCACCACTTAGGCTATGTCTTCACTACCCGCCGTATCAGCGGGTAGTAATCGATTCCTCGGGCATCGATATATCGCGTCTCATCTAGACGCAATATATCAATCCCCGAATGCGCTTATATCGATTCCGGAACTCCACCAACCCCAACGGAGTTGTGGAGTCAACATGGGGAGCTGCGGACATTGATCCCACGCCGTGAGGACGGTAATTCGATCTTAGATTCTTCGACTTTAGCTACGTTATTCACGTAGCTGAAGTTGCGTATCTGAGATCAATTTTCCCCCATAGTGTAGACCAGCCCTTAAAGTCAACATGCCAGTATGGGGTGAGCCAGACATTTCCAAGGAAACTGGTGTTTGCTTTCCCTTCACTATGGTGAACCTACGTCATTGTACATTATGTCATGAGTAGCGCATCCTCTTGCACATTTCCAGCATGAACATTACTCTTAACAATTTTTAAGTCTTTCCAAACCAAACCAAAAGATTACAGCTCTGGTGGGTGATAAACAACAGATGCAGCAGAATCCTGAGAGCAGCTGGGTGTCTGTAAGTCTGGCTTATTTCATAGGGCGTTTGAAGATGCTCTGTGTCTCTTGGGTTTTATCCCATGCTCTTTCCAACAGTGGATTGAATCTCATCACACTGTCAGTAATGGGTGTATATCAGAAAAAAGCAGAGTTTAAAAGAGAGTTTTTTGTTCTCTAGATAATTATTCAGTTGTGAAAATACCACGTTGCTGTACCACAGATTTAACATGGTCCAGAATTTTGTACTGAATCTACTATGGAGATGGTGAGGATACAGATGTACATTAGTTCTTAAAACAGTTGCAGGAATCCAGGCAAGAGGAATGCTGGAAAATGTTACTTCTATGCAGAAGATCTACAGTGAAGTGGGGAGAGAGACTGAGTAGCTTATCTTGTTTTTAATAATGTCTCTTGTTCAGTGCTGGAAGGAAGCAAAGCTTTCTGTGACTGATTTCTTACCATTGTCCCAGGATGTGGGGGAGGATCAAACATGAGACACATGAGGCCTGACCTAGCAAAATTTTCAGCACCCATTGATTGCAGCACTGAACAGCTTGCAGGATCAAGCCCATGAAGTGACCCCTGGGGAAGGGACACTGGGATTTAGTATTGAAATGTTCCCCAAAACATCAACACCCCAAGTGAGTGTCCTAATGTATTGAAGTAGTTCTGATTTTTAACTCTGTCAGTGGAATAATTGCCTGTAGAAATTCATCATCTTAGTAATTTTTGTTTAGTAACAGCCCCGATCTCATCACTAACAAAGTGAATAAACAGGTGGACATATTTACTGTAATGATGGCCTGTAATGAATGCTGGCTCCCATCCATGGAACAGGTGATACAGGAATAAATCCCAACTGCCTGTGGACGGTGCCATTGTTAGCTAGTTCTCATGCTTATTGCTGCACTGTGAAATTTTGTAACTGGCCACTAGGTGGCAATCTTATATCAAGGAAATGCAGTTGTTTTCCAAAAAATTGAGCACAAAGTGGCTCTGAAATACAGGGGAGAATATTGAGGAGGCTGGGAAGTGGGAAATCTGTTTGACTGGCCACACACACCACAATGAGTCTGTGGTGGACCCTTCTTCATTGTCCGTTTTAAAAACTGACCTTTAATATTGCTTTTAAAGTATAATTTTCTACTAATTCTCATGCTTTCTCTGTGAGCCTGAGGTTACCGTGCTGAGACTGAGATGTAGCAATGTTGCCAGACCTTACGATTTTATTGAGACTCTCACCATATTTGGCTGGGTTTTGGTTGGCTTTTTCCCCTGAAAGCTCCAGCTCCTGGAATCCTGTGATAAACAAGAGACTCTCAGCTTCTTCTTTATCTTTTTTTCTTTTTTAATTAAAGGTTTTCTTCAGAGCTGGTTGAAATTTGGGTATTTTCCAGTCCACAGGAAATTCCGCCATTGGAAATTTCCTTTCATCCTGGATCAGATGAACAGCCAAAACTTCCCACAAAACAAAATTTCTGAATGTTTTCGTTTCTGTAATGTTGAAGTGCTTCCTTTTGACTTTTATGTATTACATAGTTATAAAAGTCAAAAGGAAGCACTTCAATACAAATATATGACAAGAATATCAAATTGACGTGTTTCTACAAAACATTTTGTTTACATCAAATCAGCATTTTCCAATGGGAAATTGATCTGTTGGAAAACTCTTGACCAGCTCTAATCTTGTCTACACAAGAATATTGCACAATTATAATTTTAAATCTGTTCTTAAGCCAGTACAAAGGGCTGTTTGGATACATTGATTTTGATAATAAGAGGGGTTTATTTCAGTTTAGCTGGGTTGAACTAGCTCCTCTCACCACTTGCTCACCACAGCTACACTATTTTTAGTGCACTAGCTTCATCACAGCTAGTGAGGCTATGCCTCCTCATGCTGGGAGTGACACCTGCAGCCCAAGGTGTAGACATATGTACCCTAAGGATAGGTCTACATGACAGCTGGGTAGTGTGATTCCCAACTCGGATAAACGCACACATGCATCTCTGCTTGAGCTAGCACCTAAAAATAGCCAAGTGGCCATGGCAGCACAGGCAGCAGCTTGGGTTAGCCGCTCAAGTACATGCCCAGAGACTCAGGTAGGATTGTTCTCCAGGTATGCTTACACTGCAATGAAAAACCCATGGTTGGCTTGTGCCAGCTGACTTGGGCTCATGGGGCTGTTTCATTGCAGTGTAAACTTCTGGACTTGGGCAGAAGCCCCGGCTCTAGGACCTTGCAAGGTGAGAGGGTCCCAGAGCTCAGGCTGCAGCCCAGGCCCAGAAGTCTACACTGCAATGAAATAGCCCTGCAGCCCAACCCTTGTGAGCCCAGGTCGGCTGGCATGGGCCAGCCGCGGGTGTCTAATTCCAGTGTAAACATACTCTCGGGCAGCTAGCTTGAGCTGCCACCCATGCTGCTGCAGCCACACTGCTATTGTTTGTGCCTAGCTTGAGCAGAGCCAGCATGTGTATGTTTCTTCAAGCTGGGAATTACACCTCCCAGCTGCTGTGTAGTAGATGTATCCTGAGTGACTTACTCAAAGTCACATAGTAAGGCTGTGGCAGAGCCAGGAAGTGAACCCAGATTTCCTGAGTCCCAGTCTAGGGCCATAACCACACAGATCAGAGTTTAGTGACATACACAAGAAATCCACTTTATGTGCTGGTTTGAAATTTGTACAAGGAAAGGTGAAACTAATAAGGCTGTGAGGCTTCTGTGAAAATGTATGTGGTATAGGAAGGTTTATTTTAGAAACAGCCCTTATGCAACAACTCCCCATCCGCACACCATGACCTTTGGGAATCATCTGGACTTTGGAACTCTGGCTCGCTGCGAGAAACGCACCATGTGGAAGGGGATGCTGAATGCTCTGAGGTCAGTCCCAGGAAGGTGGAAGCTGTGTAAGCTTCTTGCCCTGGAGACAGTATGTTCAGAGAGAGGAGGCATGCTCCCCTAGAGTCCTGGCTGGCTTCATACGGAGTAGTTCCAGAGCATCGCCCCAAGTCTTGTTTATTTGTAATTATATGCCCATAATGAAGCCTATGACCCAAATTATTGTACAATGAATATGTAAAGCAACCCAGATGTGTAAAGCAACCCAGCTGTATAAAGTGATCCAGATGTGCAAAGCAACAACATTCCAGGTGTTTTTCATCTAGTCCACCAGATCTAACAAATAAGAGAATGAAGAAATTCACTGATGTTTTCTTTTCTGATTGAAGTATCAGTGCCAGAAAGTTAGTTTGTCGTTGCTCAGCTACACAACCATGCATGCCTGAACTACAGATGAACTCTGCTTTCACTGGCTGAACTTAGCAAATTCATTTCTCAGATGAAATGCAAAACTGAAGTCCTGACCACATGCAGTCCTTAAAAAGCCCATTGCACGTCTTGCAAGACTATTTATTATTTGCATTGCAGGAGCACTGCAAGGCCCCAACCGACATTGTGGAGGGAAGAAAGATTGTGCTAGACATTGTACAAACACCTAGTAAGAGAGCACCTGCTCCAGAGAGCTTCTATTCTAAACCAGGGGTAGGCAACCTATGGCACAGGTGCCAAAGGTGGCAAGTGAGCTGATTTTCAGTGGCACTCACACTGCCCGGGTCCTGGCCACCAGTCTGGGGGGCTCTGCATTTTAATGTAATTTTAAATGAAGCTTCTTAAATGTTTTAAAAACCTTCTTTACCTTGCATACAACAATAGTTTAGTTATATATTATAGACTTATAGAAAGAGACCTTCTAAAAACATTAAAATGTATTACTGGCCCGCGAAACCTTAAATTAGAGTGAATAAATGAAGACTTGGCACACCACTTCTGAAAGGTTGCCCACCCCTGGTCTAAACAGACAAGCCAAAGTGTGTGAGAGGTGAAGTGCTTTGTTCAAGGTTATACAATGGCAGAGATTTTCTCCTTGGTACATGGTCCAGGTTTGACTTAGGGTATATATATTCTTGCCGCTCCCAGGCACGTGCTTGGCATGCTGGTGCCTGGAGCCGCCCCTGGAGCCTAGACCTACTGATTTCTTCTCTGTGCCCTATCCTCTGGACCATGCTGATCTCGAGAGGGAGAGAGGAAGGGATCTGGGAAAGCAGGGGCGTCTGAGGTTGACCTTCAGGAGTTTTCATGAAATCATTCCATTGGAATGTGGGGACTTGCCCCTATCCACCCCCTCACTTGTTCCATATGGGGGAAGTCCCACAGATCTCAGGAATCGACTGGAGGCCAGAGCTATCTACATGAAGTGCAGGGCCTCTAATTCAGAAGAAGGCTGGCCTTCTGATAAAGGCACCAGACAATAATTTGGGAGATTAGGGCTCACTTCCCGGTTCTGCCACAGACTCCTTGTGTGACCCAGGCTACGCCAATCACCCTCTGTGCCTCCACTTCCAATCTGTAAAATGAAGGGCATACTTCCTTTTTCTTCCCTACTTAGCCTGGAAGCTCTTTGGGGGCAGAGACTGTCTGCGTTTTTATATAATACTTATCACATGAGGGCCCTGACCTTTGGTGAGACTGCTAGGGGTTAAGGCAACACTCATGCATATTAAACAGGGTCCCCGTCCCGCTACCCCCAGCAATCCTGAGCAGCACAGTTCCAACAGAGCCTCATGGTCGAGTGGTCCCTGGCCTGCTGAAGCTTCCAAAAGGGGAATGCCACAGGCTGTAAATCAGGGGTAGGCAACCTATGACACAGGTGCCAAAGGCAGCATATGAGCTAATTTTCAGTGGTACTCACACTGCCACTGGTCCAGGGGCTCTGCATTTTAATTTAATTTTAAATGAAGCTTCTTAAACATTTTAAAAACCTTATTTACTTTACATACAACAATAGTTTAGTTATATATTATAGACTTATAGAAAGAGATCTTCTAAAAATGTTAAAATGTATTACTGGCACACGAAACCTTAAATTAGCGTGAATAAATGAAGACTCGGCCCACCTCTTCTGAAAGGTTGCCGACCCCTGCTGTAGATAATTCTTTTTAAATCCTGAGATGTTTTCATTCTCCATGTAAGGCAGTGTAAGATTGATTATCTATCTTGCTTGTTTAAGATTTAATTTGTTTTTATTGTTGTAATTTTTGAAAATATGAGAAACTGAGTTGTGTGTGTGTGGTTTGTTTTTTGTGGTTTTGGGTTTTTTGTTTGTTTGTTTGTTTTGTAAAGGAAAGCTGAGGCTGGAAGTAACTTCAGGGCATTGAAGGGATGAGAAATTGAGTCTGTACTCACCAGGGAATTGGTGGGAGGAAGAAATCAGGGGGGAGATCTGTGTGTGTGTTGAATTGGCTAGCCTGATTTTGCATTCCCTCTGGGTGAAGATGTTGAAAACAGAAAAATGTTCCTTAAAGGGACAGACCCATCCCATCAGTGCTTTCTCTTCTGGTTTCCTCCTTCAGAGCACACTGTTAAAATGCAATTAGACTTGTGGAGCATATTCTGCCTTCACTTGTGCAGCTGATGTTCACATTGAAGTCAGCTGGAGCAGAAAGATATTGTCAGAGTGGGAAAATGGCCTATCCATGGGAGAAAAGTCAAGTCCTTACCAATCAAGTCAATGGCAAAACTCCTTGTGGCTTTAAGCCTTGCATTATATACTTCTAGTGACTTAATAATCCTTATGGACATGTGGATCTTAGCAACAGCCATAGAAATAAAAACATGGGATTTTTTTTAATCACAGAATCATAGAAGTGTAGGACTGGAACTGACCTTGAGAGGTCATCGAGTCCAGTGCCTTGCATTCAAGGCAGGTAGGGTTGCCCACCCTCCCAGTTTGGCTGGGAGTCTCCCAGAATCAGGCTCTATCTCCCAGAGGCTACTGAAGCCAAACTGGAAAATTTTAGGCCATTAAAAGACTAGCAGTGAAGCGGAGCTAAGGCAGGCTGCCTGGCTCTGCACCAGACCCAAAAGTGGCTGGCATGTCCCTAAGGACCCTGTGGGGGAGACAGGGGGTCTCCACACTCTGCCCCTGCCCCGAAAGCTGAGTCCACAGCTCCAGTTGGCCACATGCCTGCAGGGAGGGGTAGCTCTCCCAAGGCTACAGGGATGTGCCAGCCGCTTCCGAGAGCGGCACAGGGCCAGGGCAGGCAGGGAGCCAACCTCTGACCCCAACCCAGTGAAAGCGAGTGAGGGTGGGGGATAGTGAGCAATGGAGAGAGGGTAGATGGAGTGAGTGGGGCAGGGTCTCAGAGAAGGGGTGGGGGCCTCAGAGAAGGGGCAGGGCAGGGGGCGTTTGGGTTTGTGTGATTAGACAGCGGGCAACCCTAAATGCAGGACCGTACAATATACCACTACATTAATTGTAATTAAGAACCGAAAGTGCACTTTCTTTCAGTTTCCAAGGACTCCAGCCTCCTGTCCCTAAAATACCAAGAAGGAGATCCAAATGCAAAGGCAGCTTGAACACCAGTCCTCTTATCCTGACTTAACCACAGGCGTACTTGCTGTGTATGTACTTTATCCCCAGAGATCCTGCGGGAGAAGCAGCGGGCGGAGGGGGGGGGGGGATGTTGTGTGTTATGTAATTAAAGACCACATCATAATACATATACCCAACGAGCTGGAACGGATGTACTGGGCATCTTAATTTTGGCACTTTCCATTAAATCCATCTAATGGTAACTATATGTCTCCCATTATCAAGGTAGCTAAGCACCTCATCATCTTTGATAGGTTTAGCCTCACAAGACCCCTGTGAGGCACGGCACAGCTGTTATCTGCATTTCACAGCTGAGGTCCAGAGAGACTAAGTGACTTGCCCAAGGTTACACAGGAAGCCTATAGCTGAGAAGGGAAGTGATCTCAGCTACAAATTAGGCTAGTGCTCTAACTACTGGCCATCCTTTCTTCCGCCTTCATGATGTACGGATAAAATCCTCCCATGCACTCCTTCTGCCCTTGCTGCCAGTCCTTTATGCCTATAGGTAGCAATAGCTGATCACAAAGCCATGCTGTGCCGGCTTTTGCAAACCCACACTTGCTCACAGGCATACAGGCTTAGGTCATGGCTCATCAGATTTTTGCAGTAACCTGACAGAAACTCTAGCAGAGGGCTAAAGCCATCATGAGCTCAAATAGGTAGTGCATCCTGGGAATAGGGAAAAAGGCTAATCAAGGCATGGAATGGCTGGTTCCTTCTCTACGTCCCCTCAGGAGAGCTACTGTTCATTCAGATTCAGAATTTATTTTGTAAAGCAAAGGTTTCAGGATCATGGGCCTGAAACGATCGTACCCTGCTCTCAAACGGTAAGTAAGGCAGCAGTCCGCCTCACTGGCATGGAGCCAGGCATGGGGTGTGAGCATCCCAGATTGTCTTGCTGCTCCAGAGCACTGCAAGAGAAAATCCAATGTGACTGTAAGGCATCTTCTGCACAGATGTGCTCCCTGGGCAAACACTGCCTGCTTCCCCACTGCTCCCTGGGCTGGGGGGTGTGTGCATGTGTAAATTGCCCGGCCCACATGGCAAAGGAAGAATGCTCATCCTTGTTGCTCTCACAGCCTTATTAAAAATCCCACGAGGCAAAATGAATCACTTCTTACATCACTAGCACTTCCAGCTGTTAATGTGCAATGGGCACCCACAGGGCGCTTGTGTTCTCTCTAGAATCCTGTTGGCAGAGATATTTATAGAGCACACATGAATGGCCCCAGTTCAGGAAGACATCCTTATTCAGGAAGGATGCTTAACTTTAAACCTGGGCTTTCATTGAAGCCAATGAGGCTTAAGGAACGTTTTTGAGCCTAAATTATTATAAAACAATTCTTTAGCACCATCAATTTACGTTACACAGTAAACCCTCTCAGGAGGTAAAGGAGAGATTAGCTATCTCCTCATAGACTTTAAGGTCAGAAGGGACCATCTTGATCATTGAGTCTGACCTCATGCACATTGCAGGCCACAGAAACTCATCTACTCCTGTAATAGACCCCTCACCTCTGACTGAGCTACTGAAGTCTTCAAATCATGGTTTAAAGACTTCAAGTTACAGAGAATCCACAATTTTCACTAGTTTAAACCTGCAAGTGACCCCTGCCCTATGGTGCAGAGGGAGGTGAAAACCCCCACAGTCTCTGCCAATCTGACCTGAGGGGAAATTCCTTCCCAAACCCAAATCTGGTGATCAGTTAGACCCTGAGCATGTGGGCAAGACCCACCAGGCAGATACCGGGGAAAGAATTCTCTGTAGTAACTGCTGCTGGAATTCATGGTGGGGAGTTGGTCAGTGCATGTGCTTGTTGAAAAGGTCCAGATGAGAGAAAGGAGTCAGTGACTTGGAGACTCAACCAAGTATCCTCCTGGCTCTCAGCCCTGCCTGGCAGGAGCCCTGGCACCATGAGTGGGATACCATCTGCATAGCCATCCCAGATGTGAAGAATGGTCATGTGACCAAAAGGAAGCTTGTGATTAGGGAACCAGTGAGGTTGATGAGTCATATGTTTGAAAGAGGTTTAATAAAGTTGTGACAGGTTCGGTCACAGAGACCCCTTTGGGACTGTCACCTGACATGCTGAGATTACCTCTGAGTCCATTTTCCCTGCCAGCTTGGGGCTCCAGAACCCTGCCTTGTTGAGCCAGACACGCTAGCCTGCTGCAACACAGACCAAGGTCTGGTCCATGCCCCCAAAGCTGCAGGCTTTAACCAAAAACTGCTCAGCAGGTTTCCTATCTCCAGCACCCAGACACCCAGCTCCCAATGGGATCCAAATCTGTTTTACTCTGTATAAAGCTTATACAGGGTAAAATCATAAATTGTCCACCCTCTATAACACTGATAGAGAGATATGCACAGGTATTAATCACTTACTCTGGGTTCAATAATAAACAAATGTGATCTTATTAAGAATAAAATGTAGTATTTAAGTGGTTTCAAGTAATAACAGACAGAACAAAGAAAGTCACCAAGCAAGATAAAGCAAAAACACGCAAGTCTAAGCCTAATACATTAAGAAACTGTTTACAGGTAAAATCTCACCCTCAGATATGTTCCAATAAGCTTCTTTCACAGACTAGATTCCTTCCTAGTCTGGGCCCAATCCTTTCCCCTGGTACAGTCCTTGTTAGTTCCAGCAGGTATCTTAGGTGAAAAGCCAGGGCTTTCTCATGACTGGGACCCCCTTTGTTCTGTTCCACCTCCTTTTACAGCTTTAGCACAAGGCGGGAATCCTTTGTCTCTCTGAGTTCCCACTCCTCCTTCAAAATGGAAAAGCACCAGGTTTAAGATGGATTCCAGTTCAGGTGACATGAGCATGTGTCACTGTAAGAACTCCTTCTTCATTACCTAGGAACTGGTTGACAAGTACACAGGAAGGCTTGCAGGTAAACATACCCATTCACAGTTCATTGATTCTGAATCATCCTTAATGGTTTCCACTTAATATGTTTACATCAGTAATACAAGTTTATATCTTATTCTCCTAACTCCAGACATAGAAATAAAATATGCAAATGAATAGGATGAACACTCTCATTAGATCATAAGCTTTGTAATGATGCCTTACAAGAGACCTTTTGCATGAAGCATGTTCCAGTTACATCATATTTACACTCATAAGCATATTTCCATAAAACATTACGGAGGGCAAGCCAGTGAGGTTGATGAGTGATATGTTTGAAAGAGATTTAATAAAGTATCTTCTGATGAAGGCTACCAATGAGCGTAAGAAGGTTAACGTGCTCCATCTGTGGAAGCAGGGTGGGGAAAGAAACACCACCCCTTCAGTCAGCACTGGTGATCTCTCCCTGATTCCAGCTCCTGGTGGCAGGATTGTTGAAGTGTTGCTCTGTGTGCGCCTCTACCAGCCTCTCCATTTCACCTAGGCCTCTGAATTTCTCTCAGTGCCCCTACTGACTTTGCAGCTGAGTGCTTTAATTTATTCACAATACAGCATCATTACAGCTTTGGTTTTCTCTTACATTCATGACATCGAGTTTTGTATTGTGACGTCTTTGGAGCAATGACTGTCTTTTACTATGTGTTTGTACCGCACCTAGCACAGTTAGGCCCTGATCCTAATTGGGGGTCCCTGGACATTTTCACAATGCCAATAATAATAAGCACATCTGCTGGCACTATGCTGGAAAACCTGAATCCCACGAAACGGAAGAGTACCAGGTCAGTTGACACCATGAAAGCAGCCTTTTAGTGAATGGTAAAATGACAAGGCTGGTAGTGACATTCAAACTAACAAACAGCTGGACACACAGAGACACTGTGGACACTCACACTAGCCCTATTCCACCATAACGTGTGTCATTACGTTGGTTGGTAGCGCTTTACCTCTCTTGATTATGTGTTGGTCAGTGATAGGGGACTGAAAATGACTGATTAGCTGATCCAAACCCCTCCTGTATTCTCCCCTACAGTTGTGACTTTGGGATCACCAGTGTATGTAAAATGTGCTCTACGAACTGGCCAGAGGTGGTTGTATCTACAGCATCAGCAACAGGCAGGAGGAGAGTCCTCTGCTCTGTACAGCAAAAGCTTGAAGCCCGAGTATGAAACAGGAACAATGGCCCCAATCCCTCATGGCCCTGGCCTGCAGATCCAAAGACTTGGAGCTAATGGGTTCTAAAGCCACCCATCAGGCTCTTCTCCAGGGATTTAGCCCCAACTCAAATGTCTGGATGACATCCCCAATGCTCGGAAAGGTCCCAAGTCCCTGCAGATATGCACTGCAGCCACAGCCCGTTAGCAGAGAATGTCACATCCTCGGTGTGCTGTTCTGACTTACCTTCTCTGTGTCCTTGCTGAGGGCTGGGGCATCAGTGGAAGTGGCTAACACACCCAAGTGAGGATGCGGAAGATAACCTCAGCTACTGGGGACCTTAGCAAGTCTCCAGGGGCACTATGAGTGTTACATGATTTATGCCTGTAAAACGTGTTGAGGAGAAAAAACCGTAAATTAGGTGCTTATTCATTATTATTAATAATCACTACTTGAGCAGCAAACACACATGCCCAGAGCAGCTAAAAAGCATCATGGACAAAGAAGATGCACCTTTTCCAGTCCTGCTATGACTCAGACCACTGGGAAAATAAAGCTCCTGGGCCAACTCCTCCACTGGTGTAAATAAGCCTAATTCCATGGGCTTCAATAGCACTACACTGATTGCCACCAGTTGAGGATCTGGCCCCCAATGCCAGGGGCTGAAGTTGAAGCCTTCCAATAGCAATACGGGGGGCAAACAACTGAAGTAGGTTTAGGATGGAGCCTGATAAATGATGGACCTACATGATAGGGTTGCCTCCAATAACAGGAGACTGGACTTGAAGACCCAGGAAGTCTCTTCTGGTCCTATGGTCCTCTAAAAAATTCTGGCATCAGCAGGACATTCACCCAAGCAGCAGGGTGGAGAGCAAACCTTGCCCTTAAAATGAATCAAGTATCTTCCATCCAGATAACTACTAAGTGCACTTTCTCTTAAGTCAGGTCGCTGGAACAGGGTGTGTTCATGAGACCACTTAAAACAAGAATGACTCCATCCCACTCATCCCCCACAAAGTCCTTGTGCTTCCCCATGAGTCTGGCCATCAGGGGATGCAACCAAGCAACTGAAGAATGAGCCTGACCTCCCTCTATATATATATATATCCATGAATCTAGTCACTGAAAGGGAGAGGGACTGTAAATCAGAAATCCCAGGGCAAAGACAACTGTAAGCCCTCCATACCTGACCTCCATCTTCTTTCCTTTGAGCTAAGCTGCTGGGAGAAGATGATGTGGCTACAAGACTCCATGGAGGGAAAGACTCTGCACTGCCTCCCACTACCAGGCATGCTTTTCTATCTGGCTGAATGCTAGGAGAGCAGGGGGATGTGTAAGTAGATGAGAGAAAAAAGAGTAACAAAGTAAAAAGAGAAGATCCAACCTATAGAGAAATAGGGCTGCTTAATTAAAAGAGACTATTTTTACACTGTGCCAGTTTCTGTTCGGACTGGATCTTTTCTTTCTCCCTTGGCTTGAAGCCATCACAACAGCCATGATCAGTGCTAGTTGACATTTTTCTGGATGCTTTTTTTTTTCAATTAAAAGAAGGAAATAGCCTTTTCTGACACTCACATTTTTCATGTAACATTGTTGACGTTCCAACCAACTGTAGGGAAGAGGTAGTCAATTATTTTTTGTCAAGGTCCACATTTCTTGATCAAGATATAGTCAAGGTTCAGACTTCAGAAAAAAAAAAGATTTTGGAGTCCGTTCAAAAGTGTCTGACAGTGCAGATTTGGCCCACAGTCCACCTATTGACTACTCTTGCTGCAGGGGAGGGGAAGGGGGTTATTTTTAAAGCAAAACTTTTATTTAAATGATTATTGAAATGCTTTGTTTACTGAAAACTACATTTCCCATAAATTAAACATTTTGATAACACTTTTAAATAATATAATGAGAGTCATCCTGATAAAATGGGTCGATTTTGAACCAAGCAAAATGAAAACACCTTCCAAATGTCAAGTAATTCCAAAGGGATAAAGATCAGCTTTGTAAAGAAAATCAAGTTCTTAGTCTATTTATTTTTGTGGAACTAGGTATTGTGTTTGTTGAAGTGCACTGCACTGACAGAAGCCCTGGGTACACACACCGGGTCTATTTTGGGTATGTTCATAATATTGCATGAGTTCCACTATGGTTTGTCATACCAGTGGGCCTGCAGGGGTTCTTTATGATAGGTGGGTTACAGAACTGAAAATGCTGGAAAAGTATTTTGCTTATTATTGCTTTAGAGTAGTTTGGAACACACTCACAATATGCACAATGCTTTGCCAGAGTTTGGGTATCACAATGCTCTAATGCTCAAATTCACTACTGGTTAGTGCAGTATAGATCAGAGGCATTTCCCTTTAGGAAGATGTGAGAAGAAACACAGCCTTCTCCCTGCTACACCTTGCTGCTTTAAAATAAGGGTTTTTTCTGAATTCTGCCTGTTTGTAGTGACATTCAGACTTCACCCCCACTATTTTTATTTTTAGACTTTTCCCTCCCAGGGCCAGTGAGACATACGCAGAGCACCCCCAAACATCACTGCCTCAGTGCCAGGAACAGGAGAAAATCCTGGAGGTGAAAAAACTGCAAATTTGTCTCTCTCTCCAGTTTTTCTTGCATTTTGAAAATTCTAGACTTTCATTAAAAAAACTGCAAAAACCATTGTACTTTTTCCTCTTTCTGTTGCCAAGATAGCACCATCAAAATGTAAACAGATCGGTTGCTGCTCTATGTTATTAACCCAGCTTGGGAGAAAACTGCCTCCAGCCAAACGCTTGGGAAAGGATAGTTCTGTGGTTACGGTGCTACACGTACCTGCAGACCTGGGTTCAATTTCTGGATTTGCTACAGGCTTCCTGTGTGACTTGAGGCAAGTCACTTAATCTCTGTGTCCTGGTTTCCCATCTATAAAAGGAGGGTAATGACCTTTCCTCTGGATGTAAACCTTTTAGGATAGGGGCCATCTCTCACTCTGTGGATCTAGTGCCTATCACAGTGCTGCCCCATGCTCAGCTGGTACCTCTAGCACGTTGTTGTAAGGCAAATAACAAGCAACACTGGCAAAGACCTGCCCATCCTCCACTCCATTTACCTCAAGGGGAAGTAGAATAGCTCCCTTCTGCAGCTCAGCCTACCCCAATGAGGTGTGATCTTCAAAATGTAACTGGGACTGCACAAATGCTGCATTATTCAGGGCAAGCAGTTTGTTTTGTTTTTCCTCTAAATTGAAAAAAAAAAGATAAAGGCTCTTCATGCAGTGTTAAGGTTGCATGGTTAACATTTACAAAAAGTCAGGCAAGACATGAGTTAATGGAACATGAACTCCCGCACATTGCACAACCGACCTCTGGAGTGGGGCTGCCAATTGGCCTGGAGTCTCCAGGAATTAAAGATTAATCTTTAATTCAAGATTATATCATGTGATGAAACCTCCAGGAATACGTCCAACCAAAACTGGCAACCCTAATGAGGGCTTGCTTCTCCACTGCCTTGTGCAGTCACTTACACCCAGGCAACACTAGTGTAAACTTGCTATCACACTGATTTGGATTATACTCACTTTGCACAGATGTAAAATCACTGCTCAAAGGCATAAAGTAGGGGAAAATTAGGCCCTTGCTTTGACTATGATTTTAACAACCTAAAATAATGAACGTAAGCAAAAGAAACAGGGTGTGTACTACATATATGCCACATGGCCAAGTAATATTGCTCTAGCCTAGGAGCCTTCACTTGTATGTTTCTAACTCTGCAAGCTTAATGTTGCATTAACCTAGTTTTTTCCCTTACATTTAATTATACCTTGGTTAAATAACATCAGTTTGGGAAAGGGATTTTAACTGTCTCTTAAATGTTGATCCAAGATCTTTCCTTACTGAGCTGATCATAAAGAGGATTTAGAAACTCTTCAATCTTTGATTAAAGAGCTAGGGTTAGTAGAGACCTGACTGTAGGAAAACAACCCTCACCAGGAAGCATAACATTCAAAAACCAGTAGGAGAACACTTCAATCTCTCTGGTCACTCAGTAACAGACCTCACAGTGGCAATTTTTCAACAAAAAAACTTGAAAACCAGACTCCAACGTGAAGCTGCAGAACTGGAATTAATTTGCAAATTGGACACCATCAGATTAGGCCTGAATAAAGACTGGGAGTGGTTGGGTCATTACAAAACCTAAACTTACATTTCCCCAATACTACTTTCTCCCTACTGTTACTCACACCTTCTTGTCAACTGTCTGTAATAGGCCACTCTCTTACCACTTCAGAAGTTATTTTTCTTCCCTTGGTATCCTGCTGTTAACTGATTCATCTCATTAGACTGACCTAACACTTGGTAAAGCATCCCCATCCTTTCATGTATTTATACCTGCTCCTGTATTTTTTACTTCAAACATCTGATGAAGTGGGTTATAGCCCACGAAAGCTTATGCCCAAATAAATTTGTTAGCCTAAGATGCCACAGGACTCCTCGGTTTTTTTGCTGATACAGACTAACACGGCTACCACTGAAATCCCAGAACTGTCATGCTGCATGCTACCCTCCATCTTAATACACTGTTTTGGGTAACATTTTTTGCCTACTTTTTGCCTTATAATTTTCTTAATAGAGTTTTAGATGGAGTTTGTTTTTGGTTCTCTCTCCTCTTTTACTGATTACAGGATTTAGTGATGCTGACTCTATTTCCTCAAGATTGGAAAAGGTGATCTAGCTATCTCCTTATATCAAGGCTGTTTCTATTACTTGCTCATGTTCAAATTAGGGAATGTATTCACATTAGTACAAGGGATATTACAAGTCCTGGAATGGAATGCAAAGCTTTTCAAAAGCTAGTTAGGGGACAACCAGTTGTTTATTTGTTGTTTCCACAATAGGTATTAAAGAAACACGAAATGGAGAGATTTCCAAAAGCTACAAATGGCAGCAGTTAGGCACAAACAGCCATTCAATTTTTTCTAGAAATTGGATGTCTAACTCCTATTTGTGTCTTCTGAAAATCTCCCAAGCTTCTAGTTCCCAAGCCCACTGTCTTAGAAATCAAACAGTATTTACACAGATTGATCTCCTAAAACATCTGAAACGCAGAGCACTAGGAAACAAGAATTTGGCCTGACCAATACCCATTCTGTGCAATGTATTTTATTTAGAGCTAAGCTGAAAGACTATGAATGGGCTGACAAAAATAGTAAGCTGCTGGCTTGGATACTCAGGAGAGACTGAGTAGATAGATTCCTGATGCTCCATCTGTCATTGTCGAGGATGGTACTATTACCAGTGATCCCACTCCAAAAAATCAGGTTTGGGAACAGTTTTATAGTAGGTATCATACATCTATGGCTATTTACAGTCCAGTTAGAAGTGATGTGTTTTTAGATAAATGAACTCAAAATACTTAGTGAAGAGCAAGTAGTTGCACTTGACACCCCATTACAAAAGAGGAATTACTGTAACTATAGCTAGCCAGGTGGCAGTCTAGGAACACCCAAGGCAGCCTTGCAAAACTATCATGAAAATTTGCCACTTCCAACCATAAAATCTACTCTCCTTCCCTTTACCACAATGACTGATGAGAATGAAAAAAAATACATGTTGTTTGCCCATCAAAAATTACCTGTCCCCTCAATGGGAGTAGAATGTTGTAAGACAAACCAGAGTTAAATGGTCTGCCCATTAGATTAGCTCTCTTATATTAGCTCTCTTATATTCACCATTCTCTTATTAACTCAATATTACATATATTTATGTGTTGTCAAAACAGGTCTTTCCTTCATAAATCAACAAATCTCTGATTCTTGCAAACCTGGGGCAGAGCCTAGAAACACACACACAAGTAGGAAAACTCATAAGTTACTGGTATATGTGTTAGAGAGCCAAGGTGGGTGAGGAAATATCTTTTATCGGACCAACTTCTGGTAGTGAGAGAGACAAGCTTTCAAGCTTATGCAGCTAACCAGCTTGAAAAGAGATAGCTTGAAACCTTGTCTCTCTCACCACCAGAAGTTGGTCCAATAAAAGATATTACCTCACCCACCCTGGATTTCTGGGACCAACATGGCTATAACAACACTGCATGCAATGATGTATGTGTTTGCAGGACTAGAATAATGAGTTACCTGTTTGCTTAAGCCACTGTGGTCAGGCCAGAGTGACTGGTCCTGTAGGTGCTTCCTATCTATATTATGTTTTTGAATGTGGACCTTCATATTTTGTCTCTATTACTATTATACTGCAAGCTGTTGTCCCAATAGATGAGAATCAATCTGCTCAGCCTTCTGGCTGGTCAACCGTACAGAATGAGAGATTCAGCTAAAATATCTGCAGATTCTTTTATCTCTGTTAATCAGGAAAAAGTATTTGCTTCTGCAGAGTGGGATTTTGTTGGTGATGCTCAAGAGAATAAATGTTGGAGATATTTTTTAATTAGACCAAATTGCTTCATGCAGCTTCTTCACATTTCATAGGGAGATAGTTTCAGGTTTCTAAATGTTTTTGGCTGCACAGCAAGATCCATGAAGTAATAAAGTTAGCTTCCAATTAATTCTTTGCAGCTGAGTCTGGGATAGAGAGCTGAGAACTGTAACACCTGAAGTACACAAAAGGAGATATAAACAATAAAAAAAACACTGTCATTCAAACATGAGGCACTAGAAGAAATTAACAAGGTAAATCCAAATGGGGCTGGTTTTGTATCATCCAATAGAAACAATCTCCTTTTACATTTTATTTTCAGTTAACTTTTTTAAATGCACACTCAGTTTTTAACAATATCACTCAGTTTTGAAGATCAGAGGCGCATAAAATGTGTCATTTTCAGTGTTCATGTGAAGCACAGATAATGGCACCTCACAGGCACAAAAGAGGTTACATGAAATTTTTTGATGTGATTAATTGTATTATTCTCCTACAAGGAATGTGTTTAAAAGGTACAGAGAACATAAAAGAGGGAGGACTGTGCAGTTTTTAAGTCAATTAAGGAGTTGATTGGTTATGTAATGAAGTGGGTTTTGTGGCTCTAATCCTGTAAATAATAGCAAGTGTGTAATTTTATTCTGCCGAGTAGCCCCATATAATTCAATGGCAATACTCACATAAGTAAAGTTACACAGGAGTTTAAGAGTTTATGAGGCGTATGATATAAGATATTATCATGGAGTCATGTCAACCCTTCATTATCCACACATACACTTAGATAACTGAGGCCAAACAGTTTTTATTTAGAGAGGGATCAGTGGCTAAGCATAGATACTGTGACATGATCTGTATCCCAAACACACACACACACACACCAAGATTTTCAACCTAAAATCAGGCTCTTCAATTAGTGACAAAGCACCTTAATGGCCTGCTCTTCAAAAGGGCTGAGCAATCAAAAGCTCCCACTGCCCTCTCAGATCCTTTGATCAAGTCAGGAAATTCCAAGTTGCAATTTAAAAAGTCATGATTAATTTTTAAATGTTGCAAAGAATGGGAAAACGGAATCTAGATACTTTTGCTTGTGAAGGAAGGTGCTATTCAATTGAAGTAATCTCAATGAAATCAGTGGGATTACTCATGGGATAATGTTCTGTTTAGTTTGCACAAGGGCATCAAAATCTGACCTCTAGGAAGTCTATGGGAGGCAAAGCCTGTGGACTTCATAACTCTCAGCCTTTGGTCACAAGCTCACTTCACTGCTTGATGTTGGGACAGTGCTTATACATTTTGTGAACTCCTCAGTCTTCTACAGTGTATTGATCCAATCTGGAGTGTGATCACATCAGGTTTATTATTACCTATTATACATTCTAGAATTCATCAGCTGTGGGTTCACATCACTATAGCACACCTGTTGCCTCGAGCCCGAGAGGACAGTGCTTACACTGCATGCAATTCATATGGAAGAATCCCAAAATAAACCCCAGAATTTAGAAACAAGATGAACCCAACCCCTCCATTCTCCACGTGGTTAGATACGAATAACCGTGTGCACAGAGAGGTTCCTTTTGTTGTGCAGAACCTTTTAAAGGTAGCACCGGCTCTTTAACAGTTCATATTCATTCCTATCTATTGTTTTACTGTCTTAAAAGCAAAACCTCAACTTGACAAATATATCTTTGTCTACCTATTTCTTTTTGATCCATCTCCCCTTCAAGAATTATGCTCCAATGTCTTACTCTAGCCAACTGTTACTTTATTTCTAGCTTTTCCTCTCTTCTGCAACAATAAGCTACCCACCTATTCTTTTTCCTAAACCAGCCAACTGTTCTGACAGTAAAGGGCCTGATCAATGTTCTCTGAAGTCCAAAGCACTTATTTAACTTCAGTGGAAGAAAGATCAGGACCTTAAACTTCCCTTCTCCCTGAAAAACTTTCATCTCAAGAGGATCACCTTAACCTAAAACATCTTGACTGACCAGAGTCCGACTTGCATCTGAACAGCTTCTCCTCTGGCTTTCAGGATGAAGCTGTTCCTTTTAGTAAGCGCCCTTGGGCATTCATGCAGAGAGATATTATAAGAATGTTGCTCTTAGTTTGAGTTAGCTGAAATTATAGACACACCTGTGTAAGTGTAGTATGTGTGTCCGTCCACGTCTGATACTCTGACATCCGTTGGCAGGACCATTGACAGCTAAAGTGTTGGTTTGATATGTACCAGTTAAAGAAATTACAGCGTTCACAGAACTAGTTACGCCCTTACACACATGAATGCCAAGATTTGCAAAAGTGTCTACATAAAATTAGACACCCAAATCCATATTTTCAAGACAGCTGGGCCAAGAACCTCGTGCTCACTTCAGTGAGAGCTGTTTTGTGCACAGCTCTTCTAAAAGTCAGACACCTAAGTCAGAGGTACCAACTGTTGAGACTCTTTACCCCTCTGTATACATTTAGGCCAATACAGATTTCATTGTCATGTCCAATTTTGACCCCTTCAGAGACTAGTTTCAGAGAAAACATATTATAAACACTTAATAGACACAAAGAAATAGTCACAAGATTTTATCATACATTATCCAGTGATTAATGGCAACAGGTCAGTAGTTTACACCGAAGAGTTCCATCTCCTAGTCAGGAAGCTGTACAAATAATCTTGGCTCTTCCTCTCGAGCAGGTTTCTGAATCAGATTGTTGACATGCTGTTCCCTTGTGCACTACTAGGAAATGGAGATGATACTATCTTCACTGCACAGCGCCTCAGCCCTTTATACTCTTTCTGAATGGAACAGATAAAGCATCAGTGTAGCATGGAATTAAGCTATCGTAACACCCCATCAGAATGGAAAAGCCACATGTTACAAAGACTTTGGTTGACAATAGGCATCTCTTAGGTTTCAGAGGAGCATAACAGGCTGACAGTGAATGCAAGCAACCCCCACCCATTAGTGAGTGCTGATTTTGCAAACGCCTTGGTGCAGCTGGCTCATTTCCCCACCTGAGAATAAGAGAGTCTAGGAAACAGGAAGAGCACTAGTACCTGAGAGAGTCAGATCCTAAAGCCAGGGGATCCTACAAGGAGCTAGGCCTGGCAGAAGGCTTTGTTGGCGAGGGTTCACGTTGTATTATTTTTTAATTATATTTTTGTTAATAACTGATACCGCTTCTTTTTTGACTCTGCGAGCCTGTGGTTTTGTTTGGAATAGGGCTAGGACTCCACCCACATACAACAAGCTGGAGAAGACATCAGCCTCACCATACACCTTTACAAGCCAGTGGCTCACTCCTTCACAAACCAGACTTCGTTGCGTCGCCAGTACGGTTTCATGGGGGGATCGTAGCCATTACACAAGTAGAAGTCCTTCCGATAGGCTGCCTCGCTCCCCAGGGCAGAGCGCAGCTTGGCAGCATAATTCACATAATCCTCTTCCTTGGCATAACCACCAAACTGCCTGCAAAGGAGCCAAACATGGAGACACTGAGTGAGACAACCCTGAAATGTGGTGACAAAACGGGAAAAAGACACTAAAAATACATAGTGATGCAGATCTGTGCTGTGGCTTTTTCCTAATCTATCCTGTCTGAATCTAGTGCAGGCAAAAAGTGTTGGCTTGAGAGCCCCAGAGACTAGACAGCTTTAGTCATTCACAGATATATAAAGCATGGGTATCACCTGTACTAGCCCCCATGTCCTGCCCTACGTCTCAACCCCAAGCTGAAGGGACAGCTTCTTGTAGTGAAGGGACAGGTATCTCCAAGCCCATTCCATTCTTGACCTTTGTGCTGAGCCTGCCAACACAGATGTTAATTGTTGGGTGAACACTTGCCTGCTGGAACCTGAACTATGAGAGGAAGCCAAACTCTGGCTAGTTCAAGTAAGAGAGGGATAAAAAACAACAAAGGGCTGCTACTGATTCCTGCAGGAACAGCCAACAGCATGCTGCTCATCTTTGTTGACAATGCAGCCTGGCCCATGGAGGCAACCAAACACAAAAGCTGGATTGTGGCAGCATTCAGACACACCGCAGGAGCTTCCAGACTGCAAAGGGAAGGGCCAGGCCAGACAGAAACATCTCACCAAGGGGGAGTGGATTTGAATCCAGCATAAGTGTGTGTGCAGCAACCAAACAAAATACCAAATGGCTGTTCAATCCTGAATGACAATTGATGGTTAGATTCTAGTTTCTGAAGGACACACGTCCACATTACCATGTGGCACTAACTGACCCCGAGTTAGACAGCTGGTGGGCTGTGACCACTATTTATCTATCTGTTCCTAACTCTCTCATTGTTACTGGCCTACCTTCTTACGGTCTATGGCCAACATCTGTACCATCAATAATTTCAACAGAAATCTGCTGAGGGACCTCCAGACTGATATGAGAGACAGAGGAGTATTCTGCTCATTGAAAACTAACAACCACAAAGGAAACGTTAGAGAAGAAAACCCTAATGTATTTATTTTTACATCATATTTACTCCTTTGTGCCTATTTCCAGCCTCTTCCTCCCTAAAAGAGATGTCCAGCCTGAAATGCCATCCATAAGTGGCAGCCTAATCACAGCAGCTGAACAAAACAGTGGTTTTCCTTGGCACAACAGTGACACCCCAGTAGCCAGTTAGGCCAACAGAATGTTATTTCCTAGGGAGTTCACAACCCAGTTTCTTAGCTGAAAGTGGCAGTTGGAAATTATTTACGTTTTCTCTCTTCAGTTTGCAGGAGCTGCCTTACAGGAAGTGACGAGGAACATAAGAAAATAAGAAAGGTCGTACCGGGTCAGACCAAAGGTCCATCTAGCTCAGTATCCTGTCTACTGACAGTGGCCAATGCCAGGTGCCCCAGAGGGAGTGAACCTAACAGGTAATGATTAAGTGATCTCTCTCCTGCCATCCATCTCCATCCTCTGACAAACAGAGGCTAGGGACACCATTCCTTACCCATCCTGGCTAACAGCCATTTATGGACTTAACCACCATGAATTTATCCAGTTCCCTTTTAAACACTGTTATAGTTCTAGCCTTCACAACCTTCTCAGGTAAGGAGTTCCACAAGTTGACTGTCCACTGAATGAAGAAGAACTTCCTTGTATTTGTTTTAAACCTGCTGCTTATTAATATCATTTGGTGACTTCTAGTTCTTGTATTATGGGAATAAGTAAATAACTTTTCCTAATCCACTTTCTCCACATCACTCATGATTTTATATACCTCTATCATACCCTCCCTTAGTCTCCTCTTTTCCAAGCTGAAGAGTCCTAGCCTCTTTAATCTTTCCTCTCCAAACCCCTAATCATAGTTGCCCTTTTCTCAACCTTTTCTAGTGCCAGTATATCTTTTTTGAGATGAGGAGACCACATCTGTACACAGTATTCAAGATGTGGGTGTACCATCGATTTATATAAGGGCAATAATATATTCTCCGTTTTATTCTCTATCCCCTTTTTAATGATTCCTAACATCCTGTTTGTTTTTTTGACCGCCTCTGCACACTGCGTGAATATCTTCAGAGAACTATCCACAATGACTCCAAGATCTTTTTCCTGACTCGTTGTAGCTAAATTAGCCCCCATCATATTGTATGTATAGTTGGGGTTATTTTTTCCAGTGTGCATTACTTTACATTTATCTACATTAAATTTCATTTGCCATTTTGTTGCCCAATCACTGAGTTTTGTGAGATCTTTTTTAAGTTCTTCACAGTCTGCTTTGGTCTTAACTATCTTGAGCAGTTTAGTATCATCTGCAAACTTTGCCACCTCACTGTTTACCCCATTCTCCAGATAATTTATGAATAAATTGAATAGGCTTAGCCAAGGACTAACCCTTGGGGAAAACCACTAGTTACCCCTCTCCATTCTGAGAATTTACCATTAATTCCTACCCTTTGTTCCCTGTCTTTTAACCAGTTCTTAATCCATGAAAGGACTTTCTCTTTTATCCCATGACAGCTTAATTTACGTAAGAACCTTTGGTGAGGGACCTTGTCAAAGGCTTTCTGGAAATCTAAGTACACTATGTCCACTGGATCCCCCTTGTCCACATGTTTGTTGACCCCGTCAAAGAACTCTAATAGATTAGTAAGACAAGATTTTCCTTTACAGAAACCATGTTGACTATTGCTCAACAGTTTATGTTTTTCTATGTGTCTGACAATTTTATTCTTAATTATTGTTTTGACTAATTTGCCCAGTACCGACGTTAGACTTACCGGTCTGTAATTGCCAGGATCATCTCTAAAGCCCTTTTTAAATATTAGTGTTACATTAGTTAACCTATTCTTAAAACATTTGCTTTTATTAACAACAGTTTTAGGATCCTGGCACAACCAAGGTAGTGCCTGAAAGTTGTTCTTATGTGAAAGCAATTTACTGACATAGGTTAAATAAATTGATCTCAGTCCAGTTCCTAATAGGCAAGTATTCACTCCTCCCATATTCACACAAATTATCACCACTGTTGAAGTAATATGCCACTTTAAGAGCATAAGAGCTGCCAGACTGGATCAGATCAGTGACCCATCTAGACCGGTATCCTGTTTCCAACAGTATCAGTACCACAGCTTCAGGTGGGGTGTACAGAACAGGGCAATTTGGGAGAAATCCATCCCCCAGCTTCCTCTCCTGGCTTTTGGCGATCAGAAGTATAGGGTTGCCCTGAGCATGGGGCTCATAGACTCAGACTTTAAGGTAAGAAGGGACCATCATAATCTCTAGTCTTGCATCCCTGACCTTCTTGGCTAATAGGTTAATCAGTGGCTATCCTCCAACTACTGATCTAATTATTTTTTTGAACTCAGTTACTCTTTTGGCCATTACGACATCCCCTGGCAATAAGTTAAACACGTTAATTGTGCATCACGTGAAAAAGTACTTCCTCTTGCTTGTATTAAGCCTGCTGCTACTCATTAAGTTCATCTGGTGGCTTCTGGTTTTTGTATTGTTGGCAAGGGCAAATAACTTTGCCATTCACTTTTTCCACACCATTTATGATTTTATAGACCTCTGTCTTGTCTCTCCCTAATCATCTCTTTGCTAAGCTGAACAGCCCCAATCTTTTTAGTCTCTCCTTGTATGGAAACTATTCCATACCCTTAATCATCTTTATTGCCTTTCTCTACATCTTTTCCAGCGCCACAATATCCTTTATGAGATGGGGCAACCAGAACTGCACACAGTATTCAAGGTGTGGGCTCACGATTTATATACAGAGAGAGATTTATATAGTGGCATCATGATATTTTCTAATGTTATCCCTTTTCTAATAGTTCCTAACATTGTTAGCCTTTTTGACTGATGATGCACATTGAACTAAAGTTTTCACTACCCATGATGACTCCAAAATCTCTTTCTTGACTAGTAACAGCTAATTTAGACCCCATCATTATATATGTGTAATTGGAATTCTTTTTTCTCATCTACATTACTTTGCACTCATCTACATTGCACTTTACCTGCCATACTGTTGCCCTGTCACTTAGTTCTGTGAAATCCCTTTGTACCTTTTCACAGTCAACTTTGGACTTAACTATCTTGATTAATTTTGTATCACCTCCAAACTTTGCCACTTGACTGTTCACTCCCTTTGTCAGTCTCATCCCCCCTTCAATGGTGTGAAAAAGAAACTTGCACTGCTAGTGTCCATGTTACGTGCAGAGACCACTCATCTCCAGGACTGCAAGCTGCCATCTTTCACAGACACTACATTTGCTTCAAAAGTTAAAAGAATTCCGTTTGCTTTGTGCTGAAACATGAACAACATTAAGGGGGAAGCATTTTTGTTCAGTGTAGTAGGCTCCCTGAATCTTCCACTATTGCACACACATCTATAACCAATGATGAGTCAGCTGGCAAATATAACTGTATTCTTTAGAGCACCCTGTTCTTTAGGGCATCCAAAGTGCAACACTTTCCAGCTGCCTGGGAATACTGAGATCTGCCCCTTACGTGGAATAAATGGTCATTCCTTCTCGCTCTTCAATCTGAATGCTGTCATCACCAGGACGGGGAGGGTTGTCCTGATATTGGCTCGGAATCCGGAGTGAGACCGTCACTTTCTGCTGTAAGGAACCGTCCTTATCAGGAAAGGCAGTGATGGAAACTGGTGCAGTCATACCCATCCCAATCCCTAAGACACATACAGACAGAGGTATTACAAGCAGAGTCCAGGCCCTTGAGAAATTAAGCATTAGGGGCCGGATTTTCAGAGGTGCTGAACATTCACAACTCAGACTTAAATCAATGGGAGCTGCCAGGGCTCAACACCTCAGAAAATCAAACCCTAACACACAGGAGTTTCTATAAAGAGACAGACCAATGACCAATCTGGGCCAGGATCCTGTGTCCTTCAGTAGCCAGTGCCAGATGCTTTATGGATAGTTTAATTAATGTAGGCCCTGCAGTATGAGGCCTCAGCTGGGGCAGAACAAAACACTCCCTGTGGGAGCCACTGACTCAGAACTCTGAGCTGTTCTAACTCCGGCCAGGGCTGTGTGTGATCCCACCCCAACATGGTAAGCTATTAATTTGTTGTTCTCAGAAGGTATATCCAGCAAGTTATGACTACAACTCACACTGGAGATGATTGGTTTTCCCTCTCTCCAGGCTGTCACTGGTTGTGAAACCTCAATCACTCAAAGAGAGGTAGCAACAACGATCTAGCTGTCACAGAGCGCTTTTCCTCAGTAGAGCTCCAAAGTCAGGGTCATTATTCCCATTTTACAGACAGGGACGCTGGGGCACAGAGAGGTGAAGTGACTTACCCAAGGTCATGCAGCAGGCCAGCGGCCAAGTTAGGGATAGAAACCAGCTCTCCTGAGTCCCAATTCAGTGCTCTGTCCCAGAAGCGCTCTCTTACCTATTCATACACTTAGGTGCAGTATGTCTCATCTCAGTGCTATGGATTATGGCTAGAGGTACCTTCCCTCATCACCACATTTACTGACTAACTGTGCTGCTGCAATTGCTGTTCTTTCCAGAACTGCAACCTTCTCCCTCTTCCATTCATTCCCCCTCTTCCTGCCAAGTGCTACTGGAGTCTGTATACCTGCCTTCCTCAGACATCTGGAGAAGATGCAAAAGCATTTGTAGGTGACTTATAATTACTCTGTGACCCTCCCCCCACACCCTTGTTGTGGAATATTATTGAAGCACCTTGCTTAGTAAGATGAGAATTGGAAATTAATGTAAGTTTATTATTTACTACACTTTATTATTAATTAGACAAGCCTGTGCAATTACACTAGCTAAGATAAAAGCTACAAAGGTAATCTCTGCCATCATCACATAAAAGGGTGGGCCCCCTGCACATACAGCGAGATAAGACGCAAAAACCACACACCATATGCATACATGTTGAAAGATCCCCTAAGAAGCTACTTAGACTGTCCTTTAGAAAATACAACTACAAATCCTTCTCAGAGACAGACAAGATGAAACTAGCAGTTGAACAAAGGAGGTCTGCAAAATTTCTGACCCTTTTCATTGGTTCCTCCCACATATTTCAGAAGCTTGAGCACTGCTTCCTTGGAGGCCTCATCAAATTGTTTCCCAGCTACCTCCACAGTAGCAAATTTCCCACCTTCGCATGTCCTTTCTTCATAGGTTACCTCTTCCTGGAAAAAGAACACAGGCAGATAACACATCCACCTGAGAGATGCAACGCTCCTCACGATACGGAAATTGCCTCCCTCTGGAAAATTAGATCCTAGGAACATACACTGCCCCCCACCCCTCTCCATATAACCCTCCCATGTAAAGACCAGTTTCAATGTTAGATGGAGAGACTGACCATGGAGTTGTCAGTCTCTCTCCTGAGTCTGATGTCATCATGTCTTTGCAGCAGAGCAGATCTCAATATGGGGTTAACCACTGTTTGTGGTACCAATGATGACAGGGGCAGGGGGGAAAAATTGAGATAAAACAGGACAACTGTAACCTAGACTTGAAAGGCCTGAGCGAAATAAATGCTCTAGGTCACCTTGCTCCCCTTGGAGCAGCCCTGCAGGTGAAGGCTCCCCTATCCACCCTGCATCCCTGGGAAGCACCATCATCATAGAAAAATGCTGATCAAACCAGTTACACACAGCAGCAAACCCTAGCACAGGAGTAGGCAACCTATGGCACATGTGCCGAAGGTGGCACGCGATCTGATTTTCAGTGGCACTCACACTGCCTGGGTCCTGGCCACTGGTCCGGGGGGCTCTGCATTTTAATTTAAATTTAAATGAAGCTTCTTAAACATTTTAAAAACCTTCTTTACTTTACATACAACAATAGTTTAGCTATATATTATAGACTTATAGAAAGAGATCTTCTAAAAACGTTAAAATGTATTACTGGCACATAAAACCTTAAATTAGAGTGAATAAATGAAGACTCAGCACAATGCTTATGAAAAGTTGCCAACCCCTGCCCTAGCAGATCACAGCAGAGTTCTTTTGCAACAAGGAGCAAGTTGGATTCTGAAGGAGGAAAGACCTGATTAGACCAGTTACTTTCACTTTACTATCCCCTGAGGACTCAACGCCCTGTTGATTCTCTGGGGTGCACAAGATAGTAAGGGAGGAGTGGTAGAACTTGATAGGCACAGTATGTGTATGCATGAGTGCACGCGCGTTTTGGGGGTGGGGAGAACAGGCAAAACCAAAACACTCTCTCTCTGCATGGATAGAATTCACAGCAATGGATAGCAACCAGAAAGAGGGCCACAATGCAAGGCCACAGTTTCTCGGCGTTTGCTGCATTAGCTCAATCCTCTGAAGCCCCCTGTTTGACAAGAGTGCTGTGCGCACCCCGTGCGGAGATAAAGGCAGGCAGACAGGTCACCCCGCCCAAAACACTGGATGCAGGCGCTGTCTGCAACTTGGCCAGTTGTGCAATGGCAGTGACATAATTCCTTTAAAAAGGAAGGAGAAATAATGTCACCGCCTGGACGTCTGGGCAGGGTGATAGGTGCAGCTGGGGGGAAAGGCCCCATATTGATACCAACAAGCGGGAGTTCTGGAGGCTCAGGCGTGGGTTAAAGGAAAGGATCCCGGCTCATTGCACACAGCTTCCTTGTGTGTGTGTCAGCCCCCGGGAACTGGATGATTAGGGGAATGAGGGGCACACGCTTCCCTTCTAGACGGTTTACACAGGGGCGGCAGAGGCGCCTGGGGGGAGGGAGAGGGGGAGCATCTCCGTTTAACACCCCAACCCAATCACTCTGCCCCCGAACTCCGGGATAGATCTCTGGGAGGGGGAGAGGCTAGTTCCTCCCTACCTCGCTGCCCTCCAGCTCCCAGGCAGCCCGCTCCTACCTTCTCCCGTCTGCTCAACACCTGGCAGGGCCACCCCTCCACCGACCCGAACAGGGAGTTCCTGATCACCCCAAACATGCCGATGCCGATGCCGTCCTCTCCGCGCCGCGGCTGCAGCTGCTCCTCCTCCAAGGGAGGCCCCGCCCCGGCAGCAGCCACTTTCCTCCTCCCGCCCCGCCCTTGCTGGTGTGGGTGTGAACTGGGGAGGCTGGTGCGGGCGGGGCTGGGGGTAGCTGATGAGTCACAGCAGAGGTGCCCTCTCGGGGCCGGTTGTCGCCCCCAGCTCCCACCCTTGGACTTCCGCGGGGGCGACCCTCAGAGAGGAGCGGGCTGATCATGGGCACGTGTACACGTGTGCAGAGATGCTTGACCCACTGCCTTGGATATTTGGCACATCCTTTGGCATCGAAAGGGACATATCCGGACATTTAGGCACATGCATGCGGCTTCTGAGCGTAGGGTTTCAGTCTCCTGCACTTTCAGCCAGTGTATGCCCGCCACCCGGAGGCACAACATCATCCTTCTCCCATCACCACCTCAGTGGCGTAGTCTGGTGGCTAACTTGTAGGACAGGAAATCAGAAGAGCTATTGCTAGCTCTGCCACAGACTTTCCAATGTGGCCTTGGGCAAGTCACTTAAGACAGGGCCGACTTTAGGCCGATTCGACCGATTCCGGGGAATTGGGCCCCACGCCTAAGAGGGCCCCGCACCTTAGGCACCTTTTTAATTTGTTTTTTAACTTACCCTAGTCTCCGGCTGTGGTCTGCTCTGGGGTCTTCCATGGTCCCACTCCTTTGAGCGAAGTGCCGGCAGGAGCGCGGCGCGGCCCGCTCTCCCAGCTAGAGCTCCAGCCGGGGCGGTGGGGCTTTGCCGTGCTCTGGCCGGGGTTCCAGCCGGGACAGCGGGGCGGCGGGGCTTGCCGCGCTCCGGCCGGGGCTCCAGCCGGGAGAGCGGGGCGGTAGGGCTTTGCCGCTCTCCGTCCGGGAGAGCGAGGCTGCGGGGCTTGCCACGCTCCAGCCGGAGTGCGGCAATCCTGGCGGCCCTGGCTGAAGCTCCGGCCGGAGTGTGGCAAGCCCCACGAGCCTGGCTGGAGCTCTGTGCCCTTTAAATAGCCCCCAGAGCCCTGGGGCAGTGAGGGGCTCCGGGGGCTATTTAAAGGGCCTGGGGCTCCAGCTGCCTTTGCCACCCTGGTCCTTTAAATAGCCGCCGGAGCCCCGCCCCGCCCCGCCCCGCCCCGCCCCCCCCATGCATTCCCCAGCGCTCCCGCGGCTATTTAAAAGGTCCGGGGCAAGGTAGAAGGGGGTTTGGGGACTACTTAAAGGGCTGGGGTTCCAGCTGCCTCTGCTGCACCTCCTGACCTGCCCACACCAGTCCAGCCCCCCCCCTGCGTGCAGCCAGCTCTGCACCCCATGCCCATAGCCAGCCCCTGCCAAACCCCCTGTCCTGTCTCCAGCTAGCCCCTGCCACACACCCCTTCAGCCCTACCCAAAGCCAGCCAGCCCCACACACACTGCTGCCTGCACCAGCCCTGCACACCCTGCCCAGCCCGCACCCTCTGCCCTGTCTCCAGTCAACCCCTGCTGCACCCCACTGCCTGAAGCCAGCCAGTTCCACACTCCGCTGTCTCCAGACCTGCAAATCCCTGCTGCACCCCCCTGCGGCTCTGCCTGAAGCCAGCCCGCCCCACACCCCCTCCTGTCTCCAACCAGCCCCACACCCCTTGCCCTGCCTGCAGCCAAACCCTACCTCCAGTCAGCCGCTGCCCTGCCTCCAGCCAGCCCCATGTCCACTGCTGCCCTGCAGTTTCCAGGGCAGTAACCCTGCACACCTGCTTCAATGAGGGGGACAGGGAGCAGCTGGGACCAACACATGTGCACACCCCGAGGGAGTAGCGGGGACCCACACATGTGAAATGGTGGTCATTAATAGCCAATCAACAGCATATATGATGCAATGTATATAATATATAATTTTATTATTCATATTGTTATGGAAAGTAAATAATACATGAAAGAAATGGAAGGATTTTTTTTCCACTTTTTTTTTTAAGTCATCCCTGCCAGAGCCCCACCGAAAATGTTCGAATTGGGCCCCGCACTTCCTAAAGCTGGCCCTGACTTAAGACCAGATCCTCCAAGGTGGAGGCCATCAACTCTCTCTACCACTTTCACCCGTATCAGTAGGACTGGGCTATGGGGTAATATCTGCTCCACAGTTATTTCTGTTTGTGTTTTGAGATCCTCAGGAGCCAGATGCATGTAAAGGAGTGGTTTGTGCAAGGATGTAAATAGTTTAGCTATAGATTTTATTAATAAATTATAGTAAGGATTATAATGAGCGCAATCAGAGTTTGGAACCGGGAAAAGCTGATGCCTCTGAGGGTGATGCAATGGAACAACTTGAGAAACTCTGGCATAATAAAGCACAAGATCAGATAGTATTCGTCCAGGAATGTGGAGGAGGATCTGAAGGAAATAACAGGTGAAATATAGGGAATACTGACAATGATATGTACTATACAGTATATGCTGAAGAAAGATAAGTGGTCCTTTGGGCTGGAAAATCATGGAGACAATGCTCATTTTAGAATGAAAGAAGCCAAGGGGATGCTGGGAAGTACAGTTTCTTTCTTTCAAGTTAATAAATGTTAGCTAAAGCCCTATAATTTGTTTGGGTTTTCCAAAATCTTTCGATAATGCAATAGATTTTTAAAGGTGCACATGGAAATTAGGTGCCCATCTCCCAATGACATTAATGGCATTTGAGTGCCTAACAACCTTAACTCCTTTCAAAATGCCAGACTATCTGTCTAGATACTTATATGGTCCCCCTCATCTTGTTAGCTGAGTGTCTCATGGTCATTAATGAAATTTATCCTCCCCACACACTTATAAAGAAGTATAGCCCGTTTTATAAGTGAGGAACTGAGGCACAGTGTAGATTTACCTGAGATCACTTAGAAAGTCAGGTGGACATGGAATCCACAGAAGGGACTTAGGAATTTTGACATTGAGCATTACAACACCTAACTTAGATGCCTAGGAACTAGGGCTGTCAAGTGATTAAAAAAAATAATCATGATTAATCACATGGTTAACCAATAATAGAATACAATGTATTTAAATATTTTTGGATATTTTCTACATTTTCAAATATATTGATTTCATTTATAACACAGAATACAAAGCATACAGTGATCACTTTATTTTTTATTATAAATATTTGCACTGTAAAAAACAAAATAAATAGTATATTTGAATTCACCTAATACAGGGTTTCTCAAACAGCAAGGCCCCACTTCCAGCAGCTCCCATTGGCCTGGACCAGCGATCCACAGCCAGTGGGAGCCACGATTGGCTGGACCTGCAGACGGGGCAGGTAAACACACTGGCCGGCCCGCCAGGGGCTTTCCCTACACAAGCAGAGACCCCTGTTTGAGAAATCCTGACATAATACAAGTATTGTAGTGCAATCTCTTTATAATGAAAGTTGAACTTACAAATGTAGAATTATGTACAAAAAATAACTGCATTCAAAAATAAAACAACGTAAAACATTAGAACCTACAGGTCCATTCAGTCCTACTTCAGCCAACTGATCAGACAAACAAGTTTGGTTAAAATTTGCAGGAGATAATGCTGCCCATGTCTTGTTTACAATGTCACCTGAAAGTGAGAGATGCAGTAAAAATTCACATGGCCCTTCGTGCTTCAACCACCATTCCAGAATACATGCGTCCATCTGATGATGGGTTCTGCTCGATAATGATCCAAAGCAGAGCAGACGGATTCATGTTCATTTTCATCATCTGAGTCAGATGCCACCAGCAGATGGTTGATTTTATTTTTCTGTGGTTCGGGTTATGTAGTTTCTGCATCAGAGTTTGCTCTTTTAGGACATCTGAAAGCATCCCCACACCTTATCCCTCTCAGATTTTGGAAGGCACTTCAGATTCTTAAACCTTGAGTTGAGTACTATATCTATCCTTAGAAATCTCACATTGGTACCTTCTTTGTGTTTTGTCAAATCTGCTGTGAAAGTGTTCTTAAAACAAGCATGTGCTGAATCATCATCCGAGACTGCTATAACATGAAATATATGGCAGGATGCGGGTAAAACAGAACAGGAGACATACAATTCTCCCCCAAGAGATCAGTCACAAATTTAATTAACGCATTATTTTTTCAATGAGCATCATCAGCAAGGAAGCATGTCCTCTGGAGTGGTGGGCAAAGCATGAAGGGGCATATGAATTTTTAGCATATCTGGCACGTAAATACCTTGCAACGCCAGCTACAAAAGTGCCATGTGAATGCTTCTTCTCACTTTCAAGTGACATTGTAAATAGGAAGCGGTCAGCAGTATCTCCCGTAAATGTAAACAAACTTGTTTGTCTTAGCAATTGACTGAACAAGAAGTAGGACTGAATGCTCTAAAGTTTTACATTGTTTTGTTTTTGAGTGCAGTTATGTAACAAAAAAACCCTACATTTGTAAGTTAAACTCTCACAATAAAGAGATTGCACTACATACTTATATAAGGTGAATTGAAAAATACTATTTCTTTTGTTTATCATTTTTACAGTGCAAATATTTGTAATAAAAGTAATAACATAAAGTGAGCACTGTACACTTTGTATTCTGTGTTGTAATAGAAATGAATATATTTGAAAATGTAGAAAAATATCCAAAAATATTTAATAAATTTCAATTGGTATTCTATTATTTAACAGTGCAATTTATCACAATGAATTTTTTAAATTGCAGTAAATGTTTCTGAGTTAATCATGGGAGTTAACTGCGATTAATCAACAGCCCTACTAGAAACTCATAGGAGCAAGACTATAATCAACAACGCCAGAGCTAGATACTTAGGCTTCTATACGCTGAATAGGGAGAGAGGTGCCTTAGAAGGCTAGCCACAAAGCCAGCACCTAAGCTATCCAACGGGAGACGCCGATGAGAGGAGTGTGTGCTAAGCTCCACCACCTCACAGAATTAGGTGCCTAAATCCATGCTGCAAGGAGGCATCTAGTGATTCATAAACCCGGGGAAGATGGATGCTCAGCTGCCTAAGTCATGTGTGGAGCCTGACCTTATAGGCATACTCAGAGACTGTTTACCAAATTGGGCCCCTCAAGTGAGTTCACACAAAACCAGTAAGATGCCCAATTTTCTTTATAACCCAGTGGTTAGGGCACTCATCCAGGATATGGGAGATCACTGGTTCAGGTCTCCCCTTTGCCTGATAAGAAGGGATTTGAACAGGGATCTGCTACCTCTTGGGGAAGTGCCCTCACAGCTAGGCTATAAAGTCGTTCTAACTCTTTCTCTGGGCCAATCAATATTTAATTAAAGTGGAACAATTTAAACAGGCAGGATTGAGGGAAAGTCACATCAGACTATTCTTGGACAACAGGAGTGAAAAAAACTGCCAGACAAAGCCATAGCTGTAAGTAATTTTAGTTCATTCACCATTTTATTTTCTAAACTAGCTAATAATTTTCTGAATTACCAAAAAAAAAACAAAAACAAAGCAAAACAAACAAAAAAAAAACAAAAACACCACACCTTGCAACTCCACATTAAAATTTATTTTATTCTTTAAAAAAATGTTATGAGGGGGTTCTGTGAGCTGAATAGTTTCACATCTGACCAATATTTTCCATCTGTACAGATTCAGGAAACCTGGCAAAGGGATCTCCATACCTGAAAGATGAACAAATAATTAAAACTGACATTTACAGTATCTCGTATGCAGAGATCTCAAAGCAGTCAACAGACTTTAAAACCATAACCCCAGGCCTGCAAGCAACATGTGCAAGACACTACCACTAAGTAGAGTGGGAGTTCTGTGCAATACAATGTGAGAATTGATAATATGTAATAACAGAGCAAATGCTGAGATAGTCTTTATTTCCTGTTATTCTACTCAGTCATTTACTTAAAAAAATTATTTTATTACTGTGCAGTTCTTGACAAAAGATGAAGACATTTGTTTAGAGGTACAGTAGCATGTTCCTATCAGCCTTTTCTGCCTCCTTAAAATATTTGCAAACAATTGTTATGTTGCCCTCCTACTAGCCATTTAGCCAATCTAGATACAATGCTCTTTCTTTTTTTGTGTTATTCCATTAGTTTGTGTGTGTGGTTCTTCTCTGCATTTTCTGCCAGTTTACTAACATTTCAGGTATGCACTCGACCAGAACAGAGTTCAATATTGTAGGTGAATTTTACTAGTTCTGTACAGGGCAGGACAATTACCTTTGGATTTATTTGGTCCATGGTATCACTTTTGGTAGCAATAGAAATGAAAGTGTCACTTTGTCAACTCCCTTTACCTTTTCATAAGAAGAATACTTTTCCCCAGGGTCTTGAGAGATGTTATTTCCTGTCTTGTGCTTATTCTTCTCTTATGTCAGAGGGCAAGAGATCAGCCACTTCATCACCACCTTGCCTAATTTTCATCTAATTTTTGTTGGGTGAAATTCACCAAAGAAGGTCCACACAAGGGCTATCTACCACTTATGTCCCACCTAAACCATGTTTTGAGGTCTTAACTAGAACTTAAGTGATGCATAGGTCCTGTGTAGCTCCTCTGCACAGGGGCAAATTTCTCCCACTATGAGCCTATATTTTGATCAGTGAGGAGAGGTAAGACACAGGAGTTTCATTGGCTCAGAAATCCAAATCATGATTTGTTTGTGTGCTCAATAGTTTCTCACTTTCTTCCCAAGGCTAGCAAGAGCAAAAACACTGCAGGGAGGGTGACTAAGGAAGGAGAGAGTGCATCATTTTCCTACAACTTTTTACTGCTATTCAAATGGAGTTTCACTGATGAACTTAAAGAGGGAAGTCCTGTGAGTCAAGGAAACTCTTGAGATGCAAGGCCTTAAGAGGAAGAGTAACTTTGCAGAAGTTTACTGGAAAGAAAATCTTCCATTTTCTCCTGAATCAAACCCAGGTCTCTCTCATAACAGCTAAGAGTGCTAACCATCTGACTGGTCCAGAAATCCACATTAAAATCAAACAAAACTGAATATAGTGGTTAGAAGGGTAGGTATCATATGCTCACTGAGTGATAGAGCTGTGTGTAAGCAGAGTCAGGATGAGCTCTACCCTGACATCTGGTGGTGAATTATGGGAAGTGTGGAAAGAATTTCAGAAAGTGTGAATTCTCAGATATTTGCATGGGCACGCCCACCATAGCCCAGTGTAGCCTGGGATGGTTATTTTGACAGCTCTGGGATCCCCAATTTCTTTGTTATTGGGGCAGGATAAATAAAATGTTGCCACCTGATTATGTGAACGAGGAACTATGAGACTGCTTTATGATAGAGATGTCTCAATATAACTTAAGTGGCACTTGCTAAACAAGGGACTTGTGTTCAAATACCCAGTGAATTGAGAGAGAGGCTGGGGGTTGGTGTGTGTATATCTAGTGGTATAGGCATCTTTTGAGGGCCTAGAACACCAATTGTACAGTTTTCTCTCTATTATAAAAGAGTAGAGCTAATTTTTATTCCATTAGGAGTCTATCTAGAGACTGCTGACCTGAGTTTTATGCTGGGCCAATGGTGTACTAGGGGCTCCCCTACTAAGAGCTGAGTTGAGATCACTGAGTGCTGTGTTAACTAGGGGGGGAACATGAAGATCTTTTATTAAGCTGCTGGCAGAGTGGAGCAGTTTGCAGCTTGTTAGAGCAGTCCATGGAACAGTGAGCAGAGTAAAGTGGTTTGCAGGGATAGCTGGAGGAGTGGCACAGCTGGTGTGGTGGAGCTGGTCATGGTGAAGGCTGCAGCAGAAGGCCCTGGCCCACGTAAGGTGCCCCTTAACACCTTGTATGGACTTCCCCCCCCCAATTTCCACCTAGGCTGGGGGGGGGTTAAACTCTGCAGATAAACTTTTGAATTCTGGGGTGCCACTGACCAGAGACTTTTGGGTTGTTGGACTTTGGGGTGATTGGGCTTAAGACCCTAAGGGGGAAAGGACATTGCCAAATGTACTTGGAGGTGGGTTTTTGCTTATGGTTTGTGTTATAATCCTGTTTGTGGTGTTCCTCCAATGGGATGCCGCATTGTTTCCTTCCTTTATTAAATGGATTTTGCTACACTCAGACTCTGTGCTTGCGAGAGGGGAAGTATTGCCTCCTAGAGGCGCCCGGGGGGGGGTGTGCTATATAAGTGTCCCAGGTCACTGGGTGGAGGCTCGAGCCGGTTATGCATTGTGTTATTGAAATGGAACCCCTGGATACTGAACCCGGCCCTTGTTGCTGCCAACTCAGAGGGGAAGAAGGATTACATGTGCTATTACTGAACCAGGAAAGCTCCTCTCAGAATTCCTTGATTAATCATCTGGGGACAGACTGGAACCAGGTGAGTTTGGCACCTAACCTACTGAGGCACTTCTGAGAATCCACCTAGGATCTTTAGGAGCCTAAATACCTTTGAAAATCTGGCCCCTAGTCTCCAAGGCCCAGATCCTCTACTGTATTTAGGAGCCTAACTCCCATTGAAATCAGTGTGAGTGAGGTGCTTACATACATTTGAAGGTCTGGACCCAAGTGGCTTGGTTGGCAGTGTAGTGTTTTAAAGACTGCTGTCAAGATCAGGCCTACATTGCATGTAATTAGTGATTTTTGGCACCCCTAAATAGATGCTTCAAAGGGACCCAATTTTCAGAAGGTGGGTGCTTGGCACTTTATAAAAACCAAGCCCCATACAGTGTCTAAAAGTGGGCCCCCCAAAACTGAGGCACCCTAAACCACTAGCAATATTTGAAAATGTAGGCACTGTTCCCTGTTATCCAATGCCTTGTGAAGTCCCTCCTCCCTCACACTCTCTTTAAAAACATCTGCTTGTCAACAGAACATGCTTTCTATGAACAGTTTATAGATTGAGACCAAAATTTTCAAATGTAGCTGCCTAATGTTACGCATCTAAATAAAAGTGGTCTGGTTTGTTTTCAGAGTAGCTAAGCAAGCACAATTCTCCCTGAAGTCAAGTGCTCAGCACATTGAAAATCAAGTGACTTTTATTTTGGTACCTAAATGTTAAGTTGGGTGCCTAACATTTGAAAATTTTGGCCTAAGTGTCCCTAGGTATGCATGATCCCCTAACCCCTGAGTCCATAGTTCTCTGTGAAGTAGAATAGAGAGAAAAAGGCATCTGATCTGCATAGAAGGAATATAGTTGGCAATCCAAGGGAAATGTGAGGACAACTGTATAGGAGAAATATACGAACACTTAACTGGATTGAGATCAACAACTCATCACACCTGGGTCACAACACAGCCATCATCACAGAGCTAGACTGGATTTGACCCAATGACCTATATTTGAAAGGCAGCTCCATATCCCATAATTGACAATCTTCTGAGGCATCCAGACTCTCACTCATACTTCATTCAGTCTAATAGTCTCTCATCGATAAAGGCTTGCAGAAGAGAGAAAGATAGAGATGTTTCTTTTTTTTCTTTTCTGGAAGAATGCTAATTCCGCTGAACTCTCCTGCGGATGTACATCCTCCTCCTCTGGAAAGGGAGTCTTCTCAGCTGCATACTGCTGATCCTCCGTCCCCTCAGGGCATTGAATCGGATAGGAGAGAAGGCCCTGCTCATTGCACTGAGTCGTTCGTTCAGCTCTTCCAGCCTCTTCTTCATTGAACGTACTTCCTTCAGAAGGTCATCAAGTGCCTCGGAGATGGGATGGAGGCTGTAGATAGAGGGGGCAGCACAGGTAGAATGACCACAGACCTGGATCCACTACTTAAGACAGAAAGTAAAACAACTAATCTCTCACACTTTTATAGTGTCTTTCATCCTGGCAGATTCCTAAATGATCTATAAAATGGGCTCTACATTTTCAGAAGGGACTGGTGAGCTAAAGTCCTTCAGTTTTTGGGTGCCCAACTTGAGACACTTTCTGAAAATCAGGCTCCTTTAAGGTGTCACAAGTTAGGCTTCCAAAATCACTAGTTACTGTTGAAAATTTAGGGCAGCCTTTTAGGCCAGGAAGTGAAGAATAGCATTTTCTGCTGAAACTGCCAGAGTAATTTGAGTGGGCAGAATGGAATTATCCAAGCTGAAACTTGCCAAGATAATCAGGCTAGCACCTAGTCTTGTGAATGTGTCAAGGGATCTTTAATGGGCACAAATGTCCTGGACCAAAGTTTTACATCCTGTCTGAAAGACAGCACACCCCTTAGCACCATTCTGGACCATCTGGCTCAGTACAGAGTTAGAGGGAAGACAGCTCCCCTGAATCACTAACACTGATAGCTATACCAGCTTCTAGTTTCGTTTGGAGATCTTCCATCCAAGTCTCAACCCTGCCTAACTGGGTAGATCTGATAACTTTAGAGTCTCAACTGTTGTTATTTGTTATTATTGTTGTTATTAACCCACTAGCAGCCACCATGTGTTAGATTTTTTTCCCCAGATATTTAAGTCACAGTCCCTGCCCTGAAGAATTCACCGTCTAAGAACTGTAATACTATGCTATGATATTGGGGGGAACAAACTATACTGATACCATTATTTAGAGGGAAAATCATGCTTCTTTTAGAGAGCCCACACATGACCTAACTACCAACTGAATCTCACTTGGACCTTAATTTGCATAGACATTGTACAGGCCTTCTGCACAAGTGAACTTCACCCTGATACCTAGAGCTGGGTTGAAAGTCAGAAAATAAACTGGAAATATATTGATGATATTTTTGCAACAATATTTGCTTCCTTTTTTTTTTTTGACCAACTATAGAGCTTGTCAATTTTTTTTGTAACTTGAAATTTTTTAAACAAAACAAAGCAAGGAGAAACCTTTTTGCAAATCCCTGTGCCCCGCCCCCGCCCTTTTCAACCAGCTCTGATTCTAGCATTTCCTAGACAGCTGTTTCTCGTTAGAAAAAAGTCTGCATTATGAATGAGAACCACTTGTTCTTCAATGGCAGCATACCGTAACATTGCTCTGAGTGAGATTTGACTTTTTATACATTGTTCTACTTCCTTTCCTCTTTCTCTCTTCCCTATGGTTAGACTTATGCTTCACTATCTTTCAATAGCCTGGGGCTACAGCAACATACGAAGACTGTGTTAAACTCATAGTGGTTAGTAATGTCTGAAATACGAGCTGGGAAAATGTGAGTTGATGGACTAGAGAGCAATTTTGTGTAACTAGAGAAGTTACATAGATAAATATAATAGAGATTCCAGGTCTCCCCTTCACTGCCCCTGGCCAATTCTAGATTTTCCTTGCAACGTATTCCCAACTCGACTACATTGTCCAGCCCAGTTTTCTAAGTCTTACATGATGGGGCTTCCTGTTCTTCCTTTGAGATAATTTTTCCACAGTCTAATAATGGTTATTAGGAAATGTTTAGCAATATTTAACCTACAGGATATTCAGCTATTCAGAAATTGTTCAGGAAGAGTTTCTTAGTACGTGCCATTTCCTCCTGCTTTGGAAAGAGTAGGAGGATGACGACAGTGGAATGATGGAACATACACAGAGAGAGGACACTGATCTGAACACTGAATCGTGCCATTAGCTGATGGGAGTTACCTGGAGAACTCAGGCAGTAGAGTGTTAGGGTGACTCAGCAAGGAATGTTTCATTTGCCAGAAGATGCCATTCCCCCATTTCTCCAGCATACGAGTGACACTGTTAATGCCATGGATGTTGACTTTGTCTGCTGCATTAGCAGAATGCCATGGGAGAGAAGAGAGGAGATTTGAAGGAACAAAGAAACTCATTAGCCATTTATCTCATTTGATAGGAAGGTCTTTCACATTTTCCCACTTAACTCTGAGAGCACCCTGGATGAGAACCACATGCTCATTCTCAGTAAATTGCATTGATATACTTAATACTCCTCTTGAGAGACTAAGTATGACAGCCCCAATAAATACCTTCCACCACCTACCACTGCTTTACCCTCCTACTGTCACCAGACACCCCTCTTCCCCAGCCCCACTGCCCTGACTAATCACCCCACAATCCCTCCTCTCCAAAACATCCCAACCCAACTTCCCCTTCTCAGATAAGCACCTCTCAGTCTGACTCCCAGCTGCCAGGATCCTCCTCCTACTTCTGAACTAAAATCCTTCACCAATCTCACTGGATTCCTATCTCCTAAAAATGTACTCCACCCAGCCCTACTCCTGGATACAGGAACTTTCGTTTTCCTTATACATGGAGAATAATAGACCTTATTCTCAGCTGTACATTTCTCTGTATTATCTGTCTGAAAATAGGGTAGTATACTCAGGGTTACTTCCTCTTTCAAAACCCCTGCATTAAACTGATCCATCCTCTCAGACAAAGAGGCCCCAATTCATCCTTGCCTCACAGACCTTTTATGCTCACTCTGACAATGTAAGGGATTTGTAAAGCATCAGTCCCCTGGAGATTTCCCTTTATATAAGGGGAGTACAAGACAGGTTTGGAGTCAGTGGAGCCTAGAGTATTTTCTGTGGATGTTCCCAGTATGATATAGATGTAGTTGAGAGGCATTCCTATGACCTAGCTATTCCCAGCTGCCAGAACAGCCAGAACCAGGAAATGCAGAGAAAACCACACAATGGTTGTGCTGGGCATGGAGTGAGGGGGTGCTGGTTGTGTTTTGAGTGAAGAATTATATCAGTTCATATTTTTATCCTGACTACATCTCTGCTGTTCCTAGACAATGGATGGTAACCCCACTCCCACCCCATACCTTCTTCTGTCAGTAGGACCCTAAAAAAAGCAGTCCAGATTGATGATTGCAGGTTTTACTAGGGATAAAATAAGAACTAACCTAAACCTTCATCAGCACTTGAAGATAATCTTCTCCATACTCTCTCTCTGATTCCCCCTGTCTGTGTCTCTTACCTCCTTCTCTGTAGTTCCACCTCTGAAGCTGATTCAGAAAGTCCTTCTGACAACTACAGTTGAGTAGGAGGAGGAAGAAGAGGAGAACTGGGAGAACACCCATGATGGAGGCTAGCTGGGCCTTCAGCTCCTTACTTCTGCAGTGAGACAGATAATATCATTCATCCATTTAATCTTTCCTTCTCTCTTCTCTTTCTATCTCTCTGATGGTAAATCTATTTAAGAGAATGCTGAGATCAGTTCAACTTCTATATAAGCAATGGGGCCTATCCTGCAATTCCCTGCAATGTCTTTCTCAAATAATTGAGGGGTACAGGGATCCCAAAAATACGCAGTAACTAATACAATATTTTTTCTTAATAATTCTTTGCACTTTGATAACACCTTCCACTCAAGGACCTCAAGGCACTTTACCAATACTAGCAAAGTACGTCTAGTAAGACCACCATGAGGTAAGGAAACATATGCCCATTTTACAGTTAGGAAGATTAAGATATAAATTGGTAAAGTGATTTGTCAAGCTTTAGAAGAAGATTATGGTAGAGGCAAGAATGCAATTCACATATTTTAGGGACTAATTCAGTGTCCAGTGAAGTCTATGGGAGCTTTTCCATTCATGTCATTGGATGCTGGATCATGCCCTGCATTCCCACACTTGTGTCTTACCTTCTATATTGTCCTTCCTCCTTCTAGACAATCTGAACTATAAAGAGTTAATTGTTTAAGCTAATTCCTGCTGAGTGAAAGGTATTAAGATGACTACCCCTGGAAACCAAAGTCCTCAATTTATCACCAGGATATATGTAACACAGAGAGCAGAGGGAAAAGCTCCTCAGATTCCTTCTACTCCAGGATCTTTCCCAGTCTAACTTAATTCATCTTTAGCCTATAGGCCTTCCTGTGTAGAGATTATGTATAAATATAAGAGGACAAATCAGTTTCTGTGACCTTTTCATTCTGCCTCTTTGTTAAGACTGCCAACACAGGGGTCAGGTACTCCCAGCTGTGGTGATGCAGGTAGTTTTTGTCACAAGGACAGCTGTCCATATAGGAACTGTCTAGAAACACCAATTCTGCACATATTGTGTATAAATAGAAATCGGCTCCATTGATGCAATAGTACTTTGTCAAGTTCATGTTACCATTCAGGATTATTAGCAATGATTTACGTGATCTATATTCCAGTTATTAATCATAGTTATGGAGGTGCCCATTTGAGAAATGGGCACATTTAGAAAGCCCAAATTATTGTGACATTCAGGTCATACATCAAATTGAAGACCTTACTGCAGACCTTGAAGAAACTAAATTACCTTTCCAGTGACATATGACCTTCATCTCCTAATAGCCTGGGAGAAGTTTCAGTCCAACCACTTAGCATTCTCAATGTATGTCAGAAATTGAGCCAAATAAGGAGGAATCTGAGTGCTCCATTTTATTTAATTATATTTAAATAACTTTTTTTTATTTTACATTGTGCTTATTTTTATGCATATAGTCACATAAGCAATATAAATACAGTGATGTTAATATTAAAATTACACACTATTTAAAAAGTAATACATTGCACATGTCGGGGATATATTTTGTGATCAAAATTCATCCTCTTAATCATTTTTTAAATGGAAAAAAGGTAATTGTCATTCCTGTAACACACACACACGCATGCACAGAGCTATTCTCACCGAAGGCTGCCAAAATGCAGAACTCTTTTTTAAAAGTGTGATTTTTACCAGAAATACATCACTGTGGCCTGTGGTAAAAATACCTTCACAGACCTTCGCTGTAGTATTCAGTGTTGAAACCATGGCTCCCCCTTCTCTTCTCCTTTCTGAATAAATGAGCCCTAGCCTATTGGGCTCATTTTGTTTATTCTCTATATAAGAAAATCTCTTTTTAAGCTTTCCCAATAGGAGAGGGTTTACTATACTCTGGGGCTTCTAATCTCAAACTGTCCTACAATTCAGCCCAGATCAGGGAGGCTGGGCTGCTTTTCAACTCATTTAAAAATACCGCAAACAAAATCATCCTCCACAGTCCTTATCCCCAGTTTCCACCTGTTTCAGTACTGGGTTACTTTGATCATTCTACATGTATGAAATAAAAGGTGATGATAAACTCTCCCCACATCTGGTATTGAAAACCTGACCTATTTGATCTCAGACTCTTTGACACATCAAATGTTCAAACAAAACAAAAGACCCAGATGTTGTATTTCCAGGGCCCCTTAGACCAGTTGTCCTTCTACCCGATTCCTTGAATTCTTGAGAGTCAACTATTATTTATTAATATTTAAGTATTATTTCATAATAATAATTAATTTAAGGTCTCATGTCTCGGACCTTTACCCATGTAAGTAATTTTTACTCCCTTAGGTAGTCCCCTGGAAATCAAGTCACTAGTAAGGACTACTCACATGAGTGAGAGCTTGCAGGATCATATTCTTTATAGGCCTGAACCAAAGACCTTTGAAGACATATTCTGAAGGTGGCGTTAATAACACTATTAATGCCATTTAAAACAATGTTAGTAGACTGTTATATCTGCAATAATAAAAAAAATCCTAAATGCTAGAAATTCAGAAAACTTGCTGTAAGATTCCAACTCCATCCTTAGTGTTCATCCTCCCCACTTTCCATTTATAGGCAGGAGACCCTGACCAGTTGCCAACCCTGCTCTGTGTGACATGGTGTGTGAGGTCCCCAATACTTTTTCTCGGCGTGTGAAAAGGCATACAAATGTTTAGCATATCTGGCACGTAAATATCTTGCTACCCCAGCTACAACAGTACTATGAGAATGTCTGTTCTCACTTTCAGGTGACACTGTAAACAAGAAGTGGGCAGCGTTATCTCTTGCAACTGTAAACAAACTTGTTTGTCTGAGTGACTGGCTGAACAAGTAGTAGGACTGAGTGGTCTTGTAGGCTCTAAAGTTTTACATGGTTTTATTTTTGAATGCAGTTATTTGTTGTATGATTCCCCATTTTTAAATTCAACTTTCATGATGAAGAGATTGCGCTACAGTACTTGTATGAGGTGAACTGAAAAATACTATTTTTTTTGTTTTTTACAGCACAAATATTTGTAATAAAAAAATAAAGTGAGCACTGTACATTTTGTGTTCTGTGTTATAATTGAAAGCAATATATTTGAAAATGTAGAAAACATCCAAAAATATTTAAATCAATGGTATTCTGTTATTGTTTACTGGTGTGATTAATCACACAATTAATTGTGATTAATTTTTTTAATTGCATGATTAATCATGATTAATTTTTTAAATCATTTTACAGCCCTACTAAATATTAAATTGTAACTGTCTCCCCACTTTGGCCTGCTAATTCTGCACTCTCGCATGATAAGAGAGCTGTGTGAGCTCACTACCTCAAGAGCAGCGCTTCCAGGATCAACACTTGTGCTTTCCAAGTCTCCTTGAATCTATGCTCTACAATAAATTAATGCTGCCAGGATTCAGTTTCCAGCCTCATGTTCCCTGCCAATTCACCCTGTCTTGTTTGTGTTAAACATTTGTCCCTAAGATACTGTGGTTTGGGTTTTTATTTTGTTTAAAATTTCCCAGGAATTTGTTGGTGTTTATTATAAAAAAATTAAAATCAGATGAAAATTGGTGCAAAAAATGAACATTAGTTTTCTGGATAAATATTGAGGCTAATACTAGGGCATGGGAGGACAGAAAAAAAGCAACAAATAGAGAAAAGGGAGAGTGTTTCTCACCCCATTCCCAACTCTAGAAGGAGAAATGGCAACTCAGTAAACTGGGTAGGTTTCTGAGCCACCATCTCTCCTTTCGGAGCAGGTCCAGAAGTGGAGGAGGTTGAGAAGGTGAGGGTGCCATGCCCTCATGCTGCCTCCTCCACCTCTTCCACTTCCGGGCCCATTCTGGAAGGAGAGATGGGAGCTCGGTTACCTGTGCTGCCCAAGTTACAAAGCCACCCTCTGCCAGGTCCAGGGAGTTCTGCCATTTCATTTTTTAGGTGTTGAGCACTGATGTGTGTGTGTGTGTGTGTGTGTGTGTGTGTGTGTGTGTGTGTCTTCCACTGCATTGCCTTGCTTTGACAGACAGCCTTACTTTTACACTTAGACTAATTCATTACTAACAGGAACACATGCACCTAATGGAATATGGATTCGATTTTTTTGACATAATCGGTATATTCATCTACCTGGGTGGTCTAAAATTTGTGTGAAAATGGGTAAAAAACAAAAAAGAACTTTTGCAAAACCCAGGAAATTTTTGTTAAAAACTGAAAACAAAGGACCTGGCCGATGTGTTCTAATCTCTATAAATATCAGGTAAGCAGAGACAAAGATATAGCTAGGGAGAGTTCCCTTGTGTCTGCCCTGAATCCCACAGAGAAAAAACATTCAACCACTCAGTTCAGTACTGCACACAACTAATGTTTTCTGCTAGTGCAGCTGGGAATTTTCTAGGTTATCCAGTCCCAGCGCCAAATACAGACTCCATTTCAAAGAGTTCAACGCCTTCAGAAGTCTGATGAGTACATACTGTACTCATTACCTTGGATCAGGACTCTGAGATTGCCTTTTAACAAGATAGGCTGAAATTGTTAACTCTACTTTCCATCTGCTCCTATATGCATATTGTCTTCTGATTCTACTTCTGAGCATACTGGGGTGATTGTTGCTGGCTCGACCCTCATTCAGTCTGAGATCAGGATTTCAGTGACTAGGGATAGCAGTGACTATAGTTATGTCTAATATGTGGGACCTATGCCCCCATTGTCATTTACACCAATAAAGTGAATGCAAAGTGTGCATAAAATGTTCCTATTCTGATTTCACTGCAGAAAATGAAGGGTAACAGTGAATTAGGCTTGTGCCTTCTATGTGAAACTCCTTTCCCTTTGTTTTCAATTGCTCATGACTTTCTCAAATTCCTTTTTAGGGTGAAATTTTCCTTGTTTATTTTTAGCCCAAAGTTCAATTTTCTTGAAAAATGTCAACAGTAGTGAATGAATATTTTGAGTTATTTGCACGGGAATAAATTACACATAGTCTTATCAGAAATGTTGTGCTTGAGTAAATCAAAAACACCTGAAGTTAGAAAAAATCAAACTAGGCTCATTTTGTAGATTTAATGGACTCTTATGGAGCAAGACAAATTTGCTTTAAAAATAATTTAAAATGTTCAATATATAATTTCTGCACATTCTGCTAGCACTTTTCTATTTTTTGTTTTTCAATGTGCAATATTTTGAGGATGCATTTCTTATTGGACACCCAGCTAATGATGTCTTCTTCCACAGGTAAAGGCAAAAAAGCTTTTAAAGTCCTCCAGCCAAATAGCTCCATATCTGGGAACATACAAGGTCAGTAAAGAACACCTCAGTTAAGGACAGTTCCGTTAGAACTGTGAGAGCCAAGATGTTGAAAATACTGAGAGTTCCAAAGGAGAGAAATCTGCCAGGCTGGGAGGTCTTTAACATAAGTCCACAATCAAAGAGTTTACAAGCTTCGCTTAAGAAATGATTCTGTTTGTAAACTCCTCAAATAAAAAGCAGGGAAATATAAATATAAATATAATTGTTTCTAACTGAAATACCACAGAAATGTCAGAAAAAATCCCACAATATCAACTCAGCATATTGTATCTCTACTGTGTTTTCTATTTCTATTCCTTGTTAAATGTGAATCATAATTGGTATCATTTGTTATATATATACATAGAGAGAGAGAATGGAATACCTTATTGAGTTTAAGTGGGAGTAACTTTTGGAATTTCCTGATTTTTAAGGGCTTGCCATTTCTGCATTAATGCCCCATTAACACTAGTGGGTTTTTGCATGTACTTATAAACAAATTTGTTCATTTTGCATGTGGTCATTTGAAAGCAGACCTGTCTGATCTTGCAAATAGACTGACCATCCTGATAACCAGACAGATCCCCTGACCTTATGGAAGACCTGCAGACTAGCAGCTAGAGAAACTGATGCTTCAGACAGATAGGCATGCTGACTGAAAGGAGTGAGCTGTCCTGGTACCAGGCTGGTACCAATAAAGGTATTGCTGAAAAGCAGTGCAGCAGTGAAAATATTGTTGGTCCTTCTTGTCCTGAGGATGTGTAAACAGTTTCGGCCCCTTCTTCAAAATGTGCACACTTTTTCAGAGTGCATATTCTCTCTCTCCTTCAGAACACATTCCCCCTCTCTTTTAGGTCTCAGAACATACACACACACATTCCTTCAGAACTTGCATTCTATTTCTCCCTGTCTGTGGGACTTACACATTCTTTCTTTTCTTCCTCCTTTCATTCTGCACACTAACATGCTCTCCCCTCCAATGTAATCGAGCAGCACTCATACAGCCTTAAGGTCTAAGCCAGTCCAACAAATAACACAGGTGTTGAGACAGATTTTCTGTCCTCTTCCTGCATCTTCTTGCAGGTTCATTCACTCCCTTCTACTGATCAGGCTTTTTAGAAGCTCGGCTGTGTCTCCTCGTGAAGAAGATACAACTTCTTTCTGGTAAGGAGGGCAGAGAACTGTAAATAAACTTTACCTGGACTCCAGAGGACAATCCTATGATGAGGTTTCCAATTATCTCTCTCACTTTTTCTTCTCTCCTCACCGCCCACTTTGGATTTCAGCTTGTAGTCTGTGACGTGTCCCTTTTCATATCTCTGCTTTACAAATTTCCCCAATCTTCTTTTGGAACCTCTTCTAGCTGCTCTTTCTTGCCCTCCTCTCCCGCCCATTCAAGCTGAACATCTCCTCAGACACAGGGGAGCCTTACAGAAGTGAAAACATCCATCAGTGGCAATGGAGTTCCTTTTTAAAGTGGACTCTTTCTTGAGGGGCCTCCTCTCCTCTGTGTCCCTGGTTCCCCATTGCACAGCACACAACTCTTTGGCATCCAGCACGGCTGTGCAACCTCTCTTACCATCCAGTTTCCACTATGCCGTGTTCCTTTCTGGCAGCTTGAGCCCCCTGGAGCCATCCAGCCTGGGATTTGTTCCTCAAGTTGTTTCTGCCTTTGAACAAACATGCCAATTAATTCTCTGCCGATTAGTTCATTCCTGAGCCATTGTGCCAGATCTATTTTGGTCAGAGTAAACAAGGAGCATATATTGTCTGCAGTGTTTTTCTCTGCTCCCAAATTACTTGGCTGCCAACCCAAACAGAGTCAGACTTGGACAGTACTTGACTTAGAGACCTCCAAAGAAACATCAGATGTCACAATAAGTGACACCGGTGACTTAGTAGAGGGTGATCTTCTCCCTTCCTGTGAGTAAGTATTGAACAAGTACCGTCTTAGGATGTGCTGAACTACTGCAGGTGCTATCCTTTGGATAAAACTTTAATGCCATGTTCTGGCTTCCTGAGGTTATTACCATATCCATGGCATGATTTGCTAGTCCCCTGGCCAAATTTGAATTCTGCCTAATATTACTCCTATAGTGTCAATTGGCTGCAGTGCTTTATTCATTTCCTGTTCTAAACCATTTGATGATTTTGCTGTGTGCTCTTAGATAACTGCATGTTCCATCCCTGCTGCAGCTGCATATCAGTGGTAGGTACAATGACCCCCTTGCATAGAGTGAAGCACTTTACGATTGCTCAAGATCAGAAGCACTGTCTGAATGTAAGTGTGTGTGTGTGTGTGTGTGTGTGTGTGCACGCATGCACGTGCACACGCAGTATATGGGGTCAGATCCTCAGCTGGTATAAATCAACAGAGCTCCTAGACTGACTTGAATGTAGTTCTGTTGATTTACACCAGCTGAGGATCTAACCCATGGTTTGTAAATCAGTAAAGTGCTTTGGCTCCTTCTGGGAGAAGATATTATAAATGTCAGTCATTATTATTACCATTGTGTAGTCAGCAGCTCGAATGTGCTAATCTCCAATGGAGAGGTGCCTCGACAGAGAAAGGATTGTGATTACAGAGGACTGGCTCTTCAGAGCTAGACAATACCAGAGACACATGGTTCCAACATTTTTCCCTCACTCCATCTCTAAAAAAAAGTGCCTGTATGGGGAGTGAGGTTTCTATGTAAATGTTATTGTCCATAGCACTGAGCAGCGGGACACTTACTTACAAAGTTATACAACACCAATTACATAAAGCAACCCACAATAGGAAATATTAAAACTACTCATAGGGCCTCCAGAAGTGTTAGCAACCCATGTTGTCAGGGATAAAAACAAACAAAAATTACAGCTATAACCCTAACAGTAATCTATATCACATGGATTTCTCACAGCTGTTCCCATTTGAGAAGGGACTAGCATAGTCCAGATGTGCTGACATGACAGTTCAATGGAAAGAAGAAGAAACAAACTCCTGGAAGGATTCACCACTTGAAAGCTCAGGGCACAGGCACTTGATGGTGCAGTGGACTGGGAGAGGGTCCCTGCAAAGCTCTGATGATCTTCCCAAATCCCGATCACTATTATTCATAGTAAATAGTGTCTTTGGGGCCCAGTAGGGCTCCCAGCAGACTCAATGGCAAAACTTCCATTGACTTCAGTGTGCAGGACTTCAGCCTCTAAATTACCAGTTCAAATGCAGCCTGTTTTATTAGTGAATCAAAGTTATCTGTTGGCCCTTCTGGCCTTGTGCAATTAGTTGGTAGTCTCTTGGCTAGTCTACACCAGTGGCTCTCAATTTTTCCACAATACTGTTCCCTTTCAGGAGTCTGACTTGTATTGTGTATCCCCAAGTTTCACCTCACTTAAAAATGACTTGCTTACGAAATCAGACATAAAAATACAAAAGTGTCACAGCCACAATATTACTGGAAAGTTGCTGACTTTCTCATTTTTACCATACAACTATAAAATAAATCAATTGGAATATGAATATTGTACTTACATTTCAGTGTAATGTGTATAGAACAGTATAAACAAGTCATTGTCTGTATGAAATTTTAGTTTGTACTGATTTCGCTAGTGTTTTTTATGGAGCCTGTTGTAAAACTAGACAAATATCTAGATGAGTTGAATTAGCCCCTGGAAGACTTCTGTGTACCCTCAGGGGTATGCAGACCCTTGGTTGAGAACCATTTGGTCTACACTTCAAAGGCCCTGCAGATACAGCTGTACAGGTATAGTTATACCAGTAGAGCTCTCTAGTGGAGATGCAGCTTATACAGGCAAAAGGTTGTAGTTAAACCATCTCCCAGAATGACATAAGCTATACCAGCAAAAGGACTCTTTAGCTGTGTCTACACAAGGGGGTGATTGCTGACATAGTTATGTCAGTCTGGGGTGTGTGTGGTTTTTTCCTGACCAACACAGCTGTGCGACTAAGCCTTTGTAGTGTAGACCTGGCATCGGTCCAGTTCTTAGCAGATGGGGGTCCTTATTACAAAAATCCCCTGCTCTGTTGTCCTATGTTTGTCCTGTGTTACACATCTCTAAAATGACACTGCAATAAGCATCAATCGTAAATGGTCTGAGCAGAGAGGTCAAGGATCTTTTTAAAAAAATCTCCATATGTTTTTTGCCGCATCACAAAAATGGTGCTGCATAGCAACTCCAGATGTTTTGTTCCACTCTCCTCAGTTAGGAGTGGGAGCTGTCTGTTTTCATAACCCTTTCTGCCTTAAGTTTAAAGTTAATTTATGGGTTTTTTTCCCCAATCTATGGGAACTTTTCAGGGCAGGACCAATGTCTTTGTATGTGTTTGTGAATCGTTTAGCACAACGGGGCCCCAAATTCTGAATGGAGCCTGTAATATAAATATTAAACAATAATAACTGCAGAATTCATAAATGGTGCAGCCTGTATGAGACAGAATTGTCTACAGTTACAGGCTGTGTACCTCTTAAAATCCCATATGAACCAAGAGGGGAGTCAGGGTTAAAGATGTCTACAGCCACAGGCTTGGACACTCCTTAAAAGTCCACTCATGAGTCACCTAAGAAGTTTACAGAATGGGTAAGTTCCACAAAGATTCCTTTGTTGTTTATATGAACCTCAAGGTCTACAGAAGTTTTTAGAAACGTCCCAGGGACTCCCAATGAGTTTATAATCTCCTCAGGAGTCTCACCTTCTCTGCTCCAAATTGTAGCCACTCCACCTACATCAACGTTATATAAAATCTGTCAAAAATATCCAATTTCTATATAATGTCTTTAAGCTCTGAGCTCCATACATGTCTCCTCCGTAACCACTCCTCCCATCCTCTTCCCCTAGATCAGGGGTCGGCAACCTTTCAGAAGTGATGTGCCGAGTCTTCATTTATTCACTCTAATTTAAGGTTTCGCGTGCCAGTCATATATTTTAACGTTTTTAGAAGGTCTCTCTCTCTAAGTCTATAATATATAACTAAACTATTCTTGTATGTAAAGCAAATACATTTTTAAAAATGTTTAAGAAGCATCATTTAAAATTAAATTAAAATGCAGAGCCCCCCAGACCCGTGGCCAGGACCCAGTCAGTGTGAGTGCCACTGAAAATCAGCTCATGTGCCGCCTTCGGCACCTGTGCCATAGGTTGCCTATCCCTGCCCTAGATAAAATTGCATGACACTGATTCACCTCAGGGACAGCTCCAGGCCCCAGCACGCCAAGCGCGTGCTTGGGGTGCCAAGCCATGGGGGGCGGTCTGCCGGCGCTGCAAGGGCAGCAGGCAGGCTGCCTTCAGCAGCTTGCCTGTGGAGGGTCCGCTGGTCCCGCGGCTTTGGCGGACCTCCCGCAGGCATGCCTGAGGGAGGTCCGCCAAAGCCGCGGGACCAGCAGACCCTCCACAGGCAAGCCACCGAAGGCAGCCTGCCTGCCGTGCTTGGGGCAGCAAATGCCTAGAGTCGCCCCTGATTCACCTCTCATGTACTCAGGAGCAAAGTTGACCCTTGATGTCAAAGGGCTCAATTCCCTGTTGCCCTGTACCTTGTGTAGTAATTCACCCCAGTTTAAAGTGGGTGTCAAATATTACCATTCCAGAATGACAGCATTTTATGTGCATGTAGCACTCACCTTATACTGGAATAAACAACTATACATGAGGAAGGGCAACAGTGAACTGACCCCACGGGGTTATAGTGGTGTACAGTTGGGTATGGGAGAGGAGAATAAGGCCATATATACCTACTTGGAAACTGTGAATCATAACCACTAACTATGGGCTGAAGGCATGACCTTGCCCTACCTTCATGGTATGGGTCAGAGAATACAAACTTCTCACTAGAGCTACTAAAAAAAAAAAAAAGAAAAAAAAAGGACACTTTTTTATGTGTTATACTTAGAAAATGAAAACCAGCAGGATTTTATTCAGAGGATAAGGCAATATGCCGCATTTATCATGAATACAGAAAGAATCAGAGTAAGCAATCAGTTATATTTATAACATTCCATTCACTCCCACATTCATTCACACACACAAGTTCTGCAAGGTTGTTATTATAATTACCAGCCAAGGGGTTGCTCATGCCAAGTCATTGGCCAAGTGGCCTAGACACGAGGAGGGAGCCGGGCCCTGTCAGATGCGCATCCGATGCTCCTGGAAGTTAGCTGCAGAACTAGACCCAAAGTCCTCAGTCTTTAGGGTCTGTCTTTATAGGGATCCATCCTCATACAAGTCTATGGGGTTTGCCTCGTCATGCTGTTCTCATGTTTGAAGTGATACTCAATCACGCAGATGGCACAGCAATGATGGTTTGTTGTTATTTTGTTCTTCAGTTCTTTGGTCCCCTGGTCCTTGGGGGGGTTACGGGTGGATTTCGGTGTGCCCTCAGGGTTATCGGGTTATCTCACCCAGTGCATTCTTTGGCCAAACGGTTCTGGGTATTTGTTTTTCTTCCATCAGATGTGGTGTCATTTATTATGATTCTAAGCCTGGCACCTCAACCTTTTATTACCCATCCAAACATACAACCGCAATCACACTATTTCAGTTAACATCTTTTCTATCACATCTACATTTTATTATCTATTCATTCTTTACCATGACCATTCTAAAATCATTGCGGCATGACAGGCTTCAATAGACCTAGTCGTACCACTTGTTACATATGCAAAGGAAACAAGCCAGATAAGAATACAAGAGTGAGGGTTAACAGATCTTATTCCTGAGTTCAGGAAAACAGCTGTAACAACAGCTGTCCTTAATGGTAATCTTACTACTTTAAAACAGACTTTTTGTCTTGGGATGTGCTTCTCCAATTAACACAGACCTTGTAAATGATAGGTGTATTTCCATTAGCAGATACTCAGCAGGCTGAGAAGCATATTTCTTTCTAACGGTCAGACAAATCCATGGTCCATTCTGGGTCACTCTTTCTCATACTTTCCTATAACATAAATGTATTATTACTTTTATTCAACAAACGGAAAATGCTTTTTTGACCAAAATAAAAAATTAATTACAAAAATTTTGATTGATTTTTTTTTCATTTTTCAATGAAAATATTTTGAATGAAAAATTCCACCCACTGTCCACCTACTCCCATCCCCGTCCAAAAATTGTGTTTTGTTTCTGGAGTGAAATAAATACTTTCTCACATTTTCACTTCCTCCTCCCCCTTTTTCCAGGGGGAAGTAAAAAAATGTGTGAGAAAATGGTTTATTATGCACCGAAACAAAACACGCTTTTTTGGGGGGGGGCGTGGGGTTGAATGGAATTTTTAATTTTAATTTTTTTATTGAAAAATATTTTTGTGACCAACTGAATTTTTTGAATGAAGTGAAACATTTTCATGTTTCAATTTTTTCATGAAATATGCTAACTTTGTTTTGACTAGCTCAGCTTCTCCTACATAACACTTCACATCTGGTACAGAGCTTATTCATCATTCTGTTGTAGGGAGAAAACCTCACTCAACCCTAGTTACCTTCCCAGTATTGTCCAGGGACTTCAAACTTTAGCTACAGGCCAGAGATCAACCTTTTGGTCATGATCCTGAACATATGGGTGTCAGACCATCTGTTATGAAAGAGATATGTAATATAGCTCACTTGTTATGGGTTGTTGAAGTAGTCCTCCAAGGAGAAACCATAGGCAGTATGGATTCAATTCAGGTGACTACCCCATGAGTTTTCAGCAGGGACACATGGGAGGGACATATGGGTTAATGACCCATTCTTATCTCTGGAGGCTGGCCCCAGAGGAAGGAGTGTGGAGCTAGCTGGATTTTCCAGGTTCCAAACACAGGGGCAATGGGCTGCAACAAGGCTGTGGGTTAAATAGTTGAAGTGAGCAAGCAGGTGTCTCTGTGTCCCTGGAGAGAAACAAAAATAAAAAATGGCAGCTCCTTGTTGGGAGTTGGTTTCGAGTGATTTCAAAAGGCATAGAATCTGTCGCCCAAAACCAAACTCAGTTGTCAGGACAAACTCAATTTCTTTCATGTGCAGTAAATAGGGTCTTCCCTCTGGGCAGAAGAGAATAATAGAGGGTAAGGCTGCAGAGTGAGCATTGGTGATGGAATCTGAGCAAATATTCCCAGACTTTCTGGCACTTTAGTTTTATGAATTGCCTTCTAAACTCCTGACATTGAAACTTTCAACTCTGCAAGCTTAACTGCACATTTCTTGACTTTCAAACTTCTTTTTGAATGACATTTTAATATCATTGTAAATTAATGGTATGTTTGCAACCTTAGTGTTATTTTATCAAAGCTTGTTGCTTGGGCTTAGTAAATTAGATGTGTCCAATTTATATGTAAATCAGTGCATATCACTAGCTCACATTCACAGTGTAAAATAGGTAAATTTCATTTTTCATGCTTGGTACATTACTAAAATCCCAAACACTATGCTCTGCCATCCATGCATCAAATTGCAATAATTTGCAGCACAAACTATTTGCTCTTGCTGGAATTTGACCCCACATAGCACCCCTGCCTAACTGAAGTTGGAGAAAGAGACTTTTTTGCATTTATTTAAGCTTTGGGACGCTGCCCTTCAAATGGACAAGTATTGTAAACCAGGGATTGCTGAGGCATGGGAGCCAGATGTCCAGAACACAGAAATGAAGAGTCTAGATTCTCCGACTCCTCCATCTGCCTGCCTTCTGCTGCACTCTTACTTTCAGCTCTAATCTGTTCCAGAAGCTGGTTCTTAAAAAGTACTTCTCTGCAGGACAGCTTTTAACCTCCTATATCACAAGTTTCCTTAACAGGTATGAGACTGATGCTGTCGGATTCTCTTCAACAAAACCCTACATTTCTATGGTTCTGTGGTTCTAAATGGCTTCTGTCACTGTCTTTAAATCAAGAGGGCAATGGGGGAGGAACATGGGGACTGTGAAACTTCATGTGAAACTTTCAGAGTGGGGCATAAGCTTTGCCCAAATAAATTTGTTAGTTTCTAAGGTGTCACAAGGATGCTTTGTTCTTTTTTCATGTGTTCAGGATCCCTCTTATCCAGAGAGAACTGAAAAGGAGAAGGAAAATAACTACTTTTGGTACAGAGGTCTTTGTCTCTGTAGTTTCTGCTGTCTGGAACAGCCTCACTGTGTGCCTCTACCTCATGAAGGTCCTGATCCTAAATCCACTAACATCACTGAAAAGTGCCTCAATGACATCGAAATCAGTAGGCTTTGGATCAACCCCTAACTCTCCATCTCTTTCCAAAATGTATCTGAAAACATCTCTTCTTCATTGCATAGACAGCTTGGCTTCTCTCTCCCTCTGCTGTTCTTTTATTATTATTACTCATAGCATTTCAGGATACAGTTTGAATGAAAGGTGCTAAATAATATTTTTTTTGTTGGGGCAGAGCTTGAAGTGGAGGAAAGCAGAGTCTGATGCTAAATGGCGGAGTCTGATACATGCTTCTGCAGCTCTGACTGCTACTCTTTTATTTGCTGTAAAACTGGCCTTTTCTTTAGTAAACAAAAACAACTTGACAGCTACCAAGCTGGTCACATTTGCAAGAAATGATGTTGTCTAGTGGATTCAGTCCAGGCTTGGGAATTAGGAACACTGACTCCTATGACTTTGGGCAAGCCATATATTCTTTCTGCCTTGATCTCCCCACTGTGAAGCAAGGACAGTGAAAGTGGCTTGCATACTTCACAAGGCTGTTGTGAAGATTACTTATATAATGTTTGTAAAACATACCATGAAAGCACTCTAGTGTTATATATTATTATGAAGAAAAGAAAAATGCTCTAAAATAAAACAAAATAGAGAAATAAGATTCCTTTCAACCATTAACTTCCCAAGCTCAGGACTAAGACATTACACAAGCAGAATAATGTATGGGCCTCTGATTGTAAACCTTTATGGGCAAGGATTGTCTTCCTGTTTGTGTGTGTGGACATTGTCTAGCACATTATGAGTGCTGCTGGAATGCAAATGATAAAAAATAAATCAAGGATGGTTGATTTGAATTAAGTTGCAGAGTCAGTGGGGAACTCTGCAGGTTAGGGAATTTCAATAGCCAGTTAATGTCTGTTGGGCTCTGCACAGGCAGAGGTTCATCAATATGTAACAAGTTGCAAGATTCAGGCCTTAAACCCAAATCCTGCTAACACTTACACATGTTTTTAACATTATCTACATGAGTCCTCCTGATTTCAACACTACTCCTGTGCTGGGACTAAGTTAAATGTATGTGTAAATGTTTACAAGATTGGGCCTTATAGACTCAGTAGCATCTCCAGCCCCACAAAAAACTCATCCGCAGCAGTAAAATGCTGCCACCACTCAACAACATTACCAAGTCTTGTACCATGTAGTCATTATTTAAAGATTTAGCTGCCGGAATAATTTGGTTATGTGAAAGCAGCAAAGAGTCCTGTCGCACCTTATAGACTAACAGATGTTTTGGACCATGAGCTTTCGTGGGTGAATACCCACTTCGTCAGATGCATCTGACGAAGTGGGTATTTACCCACGAAAGCTCATGCTCCAAAACGTCTGTTAGTCTATAAGGTGCCACAGGACTCTTTGCTGCTTTTTACAGATCCAGACTAACACGGCTACCCCTCTGATACTTGATTATGTGCGAATCTCAGGTTTTGGGGTTTTTTTTTAAAGTAAATTTCTAGCCTCATGGTTGTGAAAAAACCTGGAAAATGTGAACCATAAGGCTCAAAAACCAGAAGGCAAATACAAAGAACCCCACATTTCCCATTATTTAAAGCATAGTCTCATGATTTGTTAACACTTGGGTCTGGCGCTGCTGACTGGTGGAAAAAAAATGCTGCTGTCAGTTAGCATGATCCTGGTTGTGTCTCAGTGTGCCTGACATTTGATCCTTGTCTCTCTGTATAGGGCAGACATCAGCAGTTCTGTCTTTGCAGCTTGTACAGTGACGAGCCTGATCTCGCACAGAGAGGCCCAGGGGAGTCCCACGTTAAATGTAACTGGTGGTTCTTCCCCCCCCCCCCCCTCGTTTTATCTTAAAATAGAGCTTCAACTTTAAAATAACAATGAAAAAGAACTATAACAATAGCAACTACCAGGAGCAATGGGAACTTGATCCAAGTGCTCCGTGTGCCTGGCAGGGGTCTCTGCCCTGCTCCGCCTAGTCCCACGCCTCCCGTGTGCAGCGTGAGCCTGTGTGACCACCCTACTAGAGAACTACACTTCCCAGCAAGCCGCGGGCTGCCGCGCATGCGCACCGCCCGCCTTCAGCATGGCCACGGTGCTGTCCCGGGCGCTCAAGCTGCCAGGTAGGGAGCCCGCTTCGCAGGGACAGGTCTGGGAGGGGAGGGACAATGTGGCGAGACCCTGCGCGCAGGGGGGCCGGGACCGATCCGCGCCTCCCTCGGGGGCCAAAAACATCCGGGTCTTTCTGCGGGGAGAGAGAGACCCCCTCAGGGACATCCGGGTCCGGGCGGCTTGGGGGGTGTCAGTGCCCCTGAGGTGGGGGGTCACTGCTCCTGAGGTGGGGGGAAGGAGAGGAGGGGTCACTGCTCCTGAGGTGGGGGGAAGGAGAGGAGGGGGTCACTGCACCTGAGGTGGGGGGAAGGAGAGGAGGGGGTCACTGCACCTGAGGAGGGGGTCACTGCTCCTGAGGTGGGGGAAGGAGAGGAGGGGGTCACTGCACCTGAGGTGGGGGTCACTGCTCCTGAGGTGGGGGGAAAGAGAGGAGGGGGTCACTGCACCTGAGGTGGGGGTCACTGCTCCTGAGGTGGGGGGAAGGAGAGGAGGGGGTCACTGCACCTGAGGGTGGGGAAAAGGGGGGATCACTGATCATAAGGGGGGGAGCTGAGTTGGAAGCCGATGGTGGGGATGGTCCATTTGCTCATCAATGCCCCTGGCACTGCTTCTGTTGAATATCTTGGTCTCTCTGCACTCTGTCATGTACTGTTGTAGCGCTATATTCTGCAATTAAGTAACAAGACATTTTTGCATACTCTTTGCAATACAGCTCATATTATTGTGGAACATATTTGATTTTGAACAGATTTAGAACAATGTTTAAATTGCTGCCTTTTAAATACCTTTTGCAGTAAACTGATGCAGTGTGTAAAAAATAAATGAAGGAAAATGAATACCTAAAAAAGATAGATAAATGTTTGTCTTGTCCACTAGTATGTATCATTCCTATAAATAACCTACTCTTGGAAATCAGGCTCCAAATTCAAGTTCTGTCTCTACATTTATCTGGGTAAATATGAAAACCCTGCCAAATTTGTCTGTATAATTTCCAGTAATCTCTATTTTATCATTTGTATTAAAAATGGGAGAGAAGAAATGTATCTACACCCTGGTAGTAGGATATTCAGGAAAAGAGACTATTAGTTAAGAGAAGCACATATTTTCGGATGCATAGATACAGCCAACTATACATTTCTGTAAGGACATTAAAAGGGAACTGTACTGAAAACACATCTTGAGTGTCTGTATTTTACTGTGGAACAGGCTGCTAAGGTTTTGTTAGAAAACGGTTGGAGCCAATACAGGTGGCAATATTAAACCAATGGGAAAGTGCCCCATCAACTTTCATGTCTATTGCTTGCACTCAGGAAAACTGGAACAGAACTAGTACACCTGCTGCTGGGGCTCCTCCCTCCTGCTGGGTCTCACCAGCTTCTTAGTGCTCCCATGGCTTTGAGGTGGAACCCAGTAGGCAGTTGACATGGCCTTCCTCCACTGGCCCATGAGGACCAACCGTGATGGCACCTGTAAGGCCCCACCTTAAACATTAATCAATCCAGAGCAAGGTCTTCTACCAAACTGAAGCTCTGCCCTAGTGCTTTTTTTCATTTACAGAACAATTTATTTGTTTGATTAAATAGGACGGGCCAGTTGTTCAAAGCTGTTTACTTGGGAAAAATAAAAGTACAAAATGGGAGAGTTATAAATATATGACCAAAGGGGCATTTTGCAACTGCAAAGACAAACTTCTCCCTAAATTTCTTGACATAACTAATAGTGTGTATCCAACTGCAACTGAAAGACATTAATTTGGTTACACAAAGTAAGCTATTTTTAGTTGAACCAAGGCCTGTCAAGTGGATTTACAAAAAATAATCCTTATATCTGTGCTCAAATTAATGTGTACACTTAAGACCCTACTTGTGTGACTAACACATAGTCAGAATGTAGCTTTCAATAGCCTTGAAAAGTCTGAACTGTTTTTCCTATAGCTGCTTTTTCTTTCACTTTTCATTAATTTTGCAAATATGTGCTATCTTATCTCCCTAAGGGTTTAGATATGTATATGTGGCATCAGCCAGCTCCTAAGAGCAAAAAATAGAAAACGAAGTATGACACTGTCATAACCTAGTCCCAGATTTGGACCTTAGCGTCCAAAATATGGGGGTTAGCATGAAAACCTCCAAGCTTAGTTAGCAGCTTGGACCTGGTAAAGCTGCCACCACCCAAAAAATTAGAGTGTTTTGGGGCACTCTGGCCCCCCAAAACCTTCCCTGGGGACCCCAAGACCCAAATCCCTTGAGTCTCACAACAAAGGGAAATAAACCTTTTCCCTTCCCCCCTCCAGGTGTTCCTGGAGAGATACACAGAAACAAGCTCCGTGAATCTAAACAGAGGGATTCCACCCTCCCCGTTTCCAGCCTTGGAAAACAGAAGTACCAAGAGCTAATCTCTCTTCCCCCCTCACCCAGAGGGAATGCAAAGTCAGGCTAGTAAATCTAACACACACAGATTTCCCCCTGACTTCTTCCTCCCACCAATTCCCTGGTGAGCACAGACTCAATTCCCTGGAGTTCCCCACTAAAGAAAAACTCCAACAGGTCTTAAAAAGAAAGCTTTATGTAAAAAGAAAAAAAAATACATAAAAATGGTCTCTCTGTATTAAGGTGACAAATACAGGGTCAATTTCTTAAAAGAAATATGAATAAACAGCCTTATTCAAAAAGAATACAATTTAACACATTCCAGCAACTACATACATGTAAGTACAAAAAAAAAACAAACCTATCTTTGTACTCACAACTTGGAAACAGAAGATTAGAAAGCAGGAAATAGAAAAATCCTTCCCATAGCCGAGAGGGACAGGCAGAAGACAAAGAACTCAGACACAAACTTCCCTCCACCCAGATTTGAAAAAGTCTGGTTTCCTGATTGGTCCTCTGGTCAGATGTTTCAGGTTACTTCTTTCCAGGGGTAAGATACATTAACCCTTAGCTATCTGTTTATGACAGGCACCAAAGAGGGTTCAAAGAATATTGGAAGCAGATTCCTGTTTTTTAATCATCAAGAAAATCAAGCACTGAAAATTACACTGGTGTAAAGTTCAGGGTTTGCTCTCTTCACTCTAAAACCAGTGCTGAAAAAAACCACTGCTTTTGGCCAAGAGATCAGGGATAGCTTGATATCTCTCAAACGGCAAACCTTTAAACTTTGCATAATGTTGATGTAGTTTTAATACCGTCCTTAATGTATGCCTCACCTCCAGTTTATAATTGCATGAATGGAGCACCTTTTCTCCCATGTGAGATCTCACAATACCCCTATGACAACCACAGCAGTAGCTTCCATAGAAAAGTAATATTAGGAAAATAGGAGATTTTTAAAGGCAGGGCTATTAGGTGCCCAGCTCCCATTGAAAGTCAGCAGGAGTTGAGCTCCTAACTCCACCTTCTGCCTTTGAAAATCTTCCCCTTAGTATTTAATATTTTTAATGTCTGGAAACAAAAAGCCCAGTAGCATGTGATCAGTAGCTTGGCCACAGACTACCTGCAATTGGTCTATGGACTATAGTTTGGGAACCTCTTTTATATCATGGGAAAGCTGAAAACCTTTTTTATATCTGATATTGCACAAGGTATCAGATTTTCTGATCACTGATAAATCAGAACCAGGCAGTGCTAGATATTCTTTGGAAGATCAGTCAACTTCTCCAAGCGCTGGTCCAGGACCAGTGATCAGAAAACAAATGGTTTTGATCTGTGGAGAGCTTCTCAATAAATCATAATTCCTTAAATGGGTGGATGCTTTGACTTATACAGATCTTAGTGCTATTTATGTCTCTCTACTTAAAGTTCAATTGGGTGCTTAAATAGATGGCCTGAAAGCATGGCTCACCCACTTATTTTCATGCTTGTTTGGTCATCTAGTGGGCTTTGCATCTTTAAGTATGGTGAGTTGAAAATGTAGCTGCACACATGATCTTGCCTGAATGTAAAACTCAGGCACATCTCTATGAAAATTTGGTCCAGCCCTTGGAGTGGCACTGACATGTCTGCTGCAAGAAGTACAAAACACTGACAGATTGTAACAATAAAATTAGAATTAATGCTTTGACTTTGTAGAGAATCACATTCCATTTTCCATTACCGATGAAGCCTTTCACCTTTAGGTTGTCAGTTTCAGACTGGACCCTATTCAGGGGAGATAGTAGATGGCTCAAAGGATTAAGAATATAATATGGAACTTCTAACGTATAGGTCACTGGTTCATTTTTACCTAGGTCATTAAGAGCTAAAATCCATTACTGCATCTATTAGCCCATGTCAAATGTGTTGGGGACATCAGACCAGTTCGTAGCAGGAAAGGTGTCCTTGTCACAGAACCTGTACCACAGGTGGGATCTCTGTGGGTGCTCCCAAAAGGGAGCTCATAGACTGATTTAGTTTTGGAGTCTGAGCTCTTCTCTCATCCCTGGAGGTGACCCTTCCAGGACAGGGGTGATTGAATGGAGGAAGCTTATACTGCCAATGTTGTGACTGCTCGATAGACTTCAATCTCCAGAGTGGACGACATGAAATCTTTTATCAGCCCTGAATTCTCTTTAAATTAAAGTGCCACTGGGTGAAGCATGGCGTGAGGCACAACAGGAGAGAGAGATTTATATATGTGGAAATATATGTCCCTATTCTGCATTGTGGTCTCTCTGGGCAGACGGCTTTCCATGCACCGAGCTCCATGGCAGTCAGTGAAGCTCCATGCTGATGCCAATGCAGAACTGGGAAGTAAGAGGTAGTCTGTACACAGGCTTGCACCCAAATGTCCACAGGTGTGAATGAAAACTGATTTAGTTTGGTGCAAGTCTGTGTGTGGACAGGCATAGATCACAATAGAAGTGGCTTTAGAAGTGAGTTTAGATAACTGACCTTAGCTAAATATGACACGTATCTCCTTTGATAAGGATACGTCACCTAATGCAATGGCAAAAAACTAAGGCAAAGGCTGTGTTGCTTGGTGGCATGTTGTCCTCTTGCAGAACACTGAGTTGAGCAAAACTCAAAACATCTTAAAATCAGGAAATGCACTGTTAAGGTTGCCCGTGCAACCTTAACTCAGCCCTTTTTCAGCAATGCTCCACTGTGCCCCATTAATATACATACCTTGCTCTGCCAACCCCACAGTTGCTGAAATATAAAAGTAGGTGAAAAGCTTGTACAACCCATTCACCCTCACCCACAGGATTCCAGCTAACACTTGCTGGAAGTGGGAAAGGGTTATCCATGCCACCTTTCCTCTTTCAGCAACATCTAAATATGCACATACTCGCTCTGACCCTGGGCATTATAAGATTCAGGAGGTTGCAGATCCTGACACACTTAGCTAACTTCACAAAAAGAGTACTGCATGTGTGCACTGTAAGAACCGTGTCACAGCCTTGTACAACTCCACTTACTCACAGGATACTGTCTCAGCCTACACTTTCACTTAACCATCATTAAAGTATTAGAATCCCTTCGTATTCCATTTCACTGCTGATATCCTTTGTAATAAAAGCTCTGTGCCCTGCTAGTGGCAGAACCTACACAGTTCTGCATAGAAATGGTGCATACTTCATCCTAAAGGTAAACATGCACTTCTTCCCTTTCCTCACACACAGGAGAGGGTGCAAAACATGGAACTTCTCATGTCACAGTCACTGCTGTGTCACACACCTCAAAGTAATCCACAGATCTCACAAACACACCTTTACTAAGCAGAGCTAACTACTCCCTCCACCATTCAGTGCAGCTACACCTGACACACTGTCATAGTATCTTTCCCCAATCTGAACCTTAGAGTCCAAAAGTTGGGGTACCAGCATGAATTCCTCTAAGCTTAATTACCTGCTTAGAACTGATAAGCTGCCACCAATCAGGAATTCCAGTGCCTGATACACTCTGGTTCCACCAGAACCTTCCCTGGGGACCCCCAAGACCCAGACCCACTGGATCTTAACACAAGGAAAGTAAACTTTCCCTCACCCATGCCTCTCCTAAGATTTCCCTCCCTGGGTTACCCTGGAAGATTACCGTGATTCAAACTCCTTGAATCTTAAAACAGGGAGGAATGTCCCTTCCCCCCCCCACCCCTTTCTCCCTCACCCAGAGGCAATACAGATTCAAGCTCCGTGAATCAAAACAAAGGGATTCCACCCTTCTCCCCTCCCTTCCCTGTTAAGTACAGACTCAATTCCTTGGAGCCTCAACAAGGGGAAAAAAATCAGGCAGGTCTTAAAAGCAAAACTTTTATTAAAAAAAAAAAAGAAAAAGGTAAAAGTTATCTCTGCAATTTAGATGGTAAAAGTTACAGGGTCTGTCAGCTTAGAGAAACTGGAGAAAAAGCCTCCTCCAGCAGAAATACAATTTAAAATACTTCCAGCCAAATACACATTTGCAAATACAGAAAAACAATCAAAAGACTATAACCGCCTTTCTTACTAAAATACTCACTATTCTGAATGTTTAAGAGACTGTAGCAGGGAGACTGGCAAGAAACCTGGTTGCACGTCTAGTCCCTTCCAGGACCCAGAGAGAACAAAGCCAAACCCAAAAAAACACAAACAAAGGCTTCTCTCCACCAAGATTTAAAAGTATCTTGTTTCCTGATTGGTCCTCTGGTCAGGTGTTTGGTTCCCTGTTTGTTAACCCTTTTCAGGTAAAAGAGACATTAACCCTTAACTATCTGTTTATGACACACACGTTACCTGGAATGCATGCAGATAATAAATGCTTGGATTGCTGTCATATCCCAGCTTGCTATGGACAATACCCTTTGTAATGAGAGCCCTGTGCCCTGCTGCTGATAGAATGTACACAATTCTGCATTGAAGTGGTGCATACTGGATCCTGAAGTTACACATGTAGCTCTTCCCTTTGCTCTCACGCACATTGGAAGATGCAAAACATAGATTTTATCATATTATGAGTACAGGTCTGCCACATACCTCAAAGTAATCTACGCCCTCCTATCACAAATGCACTTTTACCAAGCAGCCCCAACTGCTGCCTCCACCATTTAGGGTAGGCACATGTATCACACTGACTGCACTTTGAGTGTGTGCAAATAATTCCAATTGGCTATTGTCAGCTCCTAGGGAACAGAGGGAATATTACATGGGCAACCTTTTTTGTCCTTTAATAGTGTAAGATGGAATCATGTGGGTGAACGTGAATGGGTTGTCAAAGGAGTTGAAGAGCTTGTACATTTCAGCAACTGTGGGGGTTGGCAGAATAAAGGTATGTGTGTTAACAGCATATTGCGACATTGTTGAGAGAGGGCATTTCCTGGGTTTCAGAAGTTTTGAGTTTTGCTCAACTCACCATTCTGCAAGGGGACAACATCCTACCAAGCAAGCTTAACTCTCCCTTAAGATACATTTTTGCCTTTGAATTTTCTAGTTTTTTTGAACAGGAAAAGATATGCTGGTGATAGGAATTAATAGTCATTTAGGCAGTTGTACATATCATGTCCTGCAATTTGCATACTGAGTCAGCTTGCCTCCACACGCACATGCGTTGGACCCCACCAATCCAGATCTCGCCAACCATGCCCCTGACCTGTTCACTGCATTCCCCTTTCCAGCCTGGCTCTCAATCCACTACTGTACCCAGCACCCTCCACAACAAGCAAGGAACACAGCTCCCTGAATTCTTCACTCCATGGTATAGGAACACTTCTGTTGCTTTTCTTCCTCCCATCCTATAACTCAACTTGCCTGCAGTGCCTGGAGTGAAGGACAACTATGTTAGGCTGTGTCTACACTACAGGATAATTTCGAATTAACATAAACCGGTTTTATAAAACAGATATTATAAAATCGATTGCACGCGGCCACACTAGGCACATAAATTCGGCGGTGTGCGTCCATGGTCCGAGGCTAGCATCAATTTCCGGAGCGTTGCACTGTGGGTAGCTATTCCGTAGTTATCCCATAGTTCCCGCAGTCTCCCCTACCCCTTGGAATTCTGGGTTGAGATCCCAGTGCCTGATGGGGCAAAAATCATTGTCGCAGGTGGTTCTGGGTACAGTCTCACCCCTTCCTTCCTGAAAGCAGCAGACAACCATTTCGCGCCTTTTTTCCTGGGTGAACTGAGCAAAGACCATAGCACAGCAAGCATGGACCCTGCTCAGATCAATAGCGCAATTGTGGACATTGTAAACACCTCGCGCATTCTTGTGCTGTCTATGGTGAACTATGAACTGCAAAGGCAGGCGAGGAGGAGGCAGCTATGGCAGCGCGACGACGAGAGTGATGAGGACATGAGCACTGAATTCTCCCTAACCGTGGGCCCCTGCGCTTTGGAGTCCCTGCTGGTAATGGGGGAGGTTCTACCCATTGAACGCCGATTTTGGGCCCAGGAAACAAGCACAGACTGGTGGGACCGCATAGTTTTGCAGGTGTGGGACGATTCGCAGTGGCTGCGAAACTTTCGCATGCGTAAGAGCACTTTCTTTGAACTTTGTGACTTGCTTTCCCCTGCCCTGAAACGCCATAATACCAAGATGAGAGCAGCCCTCACAGTGGAGAAGCGAGTGGCAATAGCCCTCTGGAAGCTTGCAACGCCAGACAGCTACCGGTCAGTCGGGAATCAATTTGGAGTGGCAAAATCTACTGTGGGGGCTGCTGTGTTGCAAGTAGCCAAAGCAATCATTAAGCTGCTGCTACAAAAGTTTGTGACTCTGGGAAACGTGCAGGTCATAGTGGATGGTTTTGCTGCAATGGGATTCCCTAACTGTGGGGGGGCGATAGATGGAACCCATATCCCCATCTTGGCACCAGAGCACCAGGGCACCCAGTACTAAACTGCAAGGGGTACTTTTCAATGGTGCTGCAAGCACTGGTGGATCACAAGGGACATTTCACCAACATCCACGTGGGATGGCCAGGAAGGGCTCATGACGCTCGTGTCTTCAGAAGCACTACTCTGTTTAAACAGCTGCAGCAAGGGACTTACTTTCTGGACCAGAAAATAACAGCTGGGGATGTTGAAATGCCTGTAGTTATCCTGGGTGACCCAGCCTACCCCTTGATGCCATGGCTCATGAAGCCATACACAGGCAGCCGGGACAGTGGTCAGGAGCTGTTCAGCTACAGGCTGAGCAAGTGCAGGATGGTGATAGAATGTGCATTTGGCCGTTTAAAGGCTCGCTGGCACACATTACTCACTCGCTCAGACCTCAGCCAAACCAGTGTCCCCTTTGTTATTGCTGCTTGCTGTGTGCTCCACAATCTCTGTGAGAGTAAGGGGGACACCTTTATGGCGGGGTGGGAGGCTGAGGCAAATCACCTGGCCGCTGATTACGCGCAGCCAGACACCAGGGCGATTAGAAGAGCTCACCAGGAAGCGGTGCACATCAGAGAAGCCTTGAAAACAAGTTTCATCATCGGCCAGGGTACGGTGTGACTGCTGTGTTTGTTTCCCCTTCATGAACCTCCCCCCTTTATTGACTCCTTCCCTGTAAGCAACCCACCCTCCCCCTTCAATTACAGCTTGCTTAAGGAAATAAAGTCACTATCGTTTAAAAAGCATGTAATTATAAAAAGAGGAAGAGAATTAACAAGGTATCCCAGGTGTGGTTTGGGAGGAGGATAGGAGGGAAGGAAAAGGCCATTAAGCACATTTCAATGTAATGACAGCCTTTTGCTTGGACTGTCCACGGGGGTGGAGTGGGCGGGTGCACAAAACCTTCCCTCACGCGTTCTTACACGTCTGGGTGAGGAAGATATGGAACGTGGTGAGTACTGAGGGTGGTTAAACATGGGCTGCAGCGGCACTCTTGTGACCCCGCTGCTCTTCCTGAAGATCCACCAGACGTCGGAGGATATCAGTTTGATCACGCAGCAGCTCCAGCGTTGCATTCCGCCACCGCTGATCTTCCTGCCTACACCTCTGATCTTCCTGCCGCCACCTCTCATCTCGAGCGTCTCTCCTATCCTCACGTTGGTCCCTCCTATCCTCATGTTCACTGGCTTCTTTCCTGTACTTTGCTACCACGTCCTTCCACTCCTTCAGATGAGCTCTTTCATTGCGGGTTACTTCCATGATTTCAGAAAACATTTCATCTCGAATCCTCTTCTTCCTCCGCCTTATCTGAGCTAGCCTTCGGGATGGAGTAGGGAGGCTTGAAAAATGTGCAGCTGCATGAGGGAGGGAAAGTAGGGAGAGAAGGATTTAAAAAGATACATTTTACAGAACAATGGTTATACTCTTTCACAGTGAACAACACTATTCACCTTACATAGCACATGTGATTTCACTACAAGGTCGCATTTGGAAACTTTTAATATTGAGTGCCTGCGGCTCTGGTGTTACAGATCTCACAGACGCAGGTCCGGGCATCACAATTCAGCTTGCATGCGGTCATGGTAAGCCACAGCTTCTCCAGCCTTCATATACACAGTACCCTCTGATGCTTCTTTCCTGTTAACAAGCAGCAGCAGACGCCAACCCCTCCCCTCCCCAATCCAATTCTCTAGGATTGCTTTACCCCTTCCCCCACCGCATGGCTGGTATCATGGAAGATCACTGCTAATCACCCCCTTTTCCCCCCCGCCCCCACAGCGTGTGGCTGGTGGCTGGGAAGATTCCTGCTGGCCAAACACTAAAAAGCTCAGCGCTATCCTTCCTCCCCTCCCCCCGCTTTGCTACGTGCAAGGAAGGATTTCTTTTAAGCAACAGCCCAGTAGGAAAATGGCCATCTCTGTCCCCTTAATTAAATTCCTTAATTTCAACCAGGTTACCATGAACGATATCACTCTGCTGAGGATAACACAGCGAGATAAAGAACGGATGTTTCTTGAATGCCAGCAATCACCGGGACCATACACAGCTATGCTTTGTCATGCAGTGATACCTGATTACTTGCTACATGCATGGCCTGGAAAAGTGTCCTATCATGGTGGACGGAACAAGGCTGCCTTGCCCAGAAACCTTCTGCAAAGGCTTTTGGAGTACCTCCAGGAGCGCTTCATGGAGATGTCCCTGGAGGATTTCCGCTCCATCCCCAGACATGTTAACAAACTTTTGCAGTAACTTTACTGGCTGTGAATGCATCCCAAGCCCTCATGGCAAATCAATCATGAAAAAACGCTTGCTTTTAAACCATGTTTTATATTTACAAAGGTACACTCACCAGAGGTCGCTTCCATGGCTTCATTGTCTGGGCTAGTGGCTTGGGATGGCTGGGAGGGTAATTCCGTCTGGGTCACAAAAAGCTCCTGGCTGTTGGGGCTAACGGAGTGCTGTGTGCTCGCTGCAAGGTCGTCCTCCTCTTCCTCATCCTCCTCCTCATCTTCCCCCTCCGCTGAATCCTCAGCCATGGTTGAGATTATAACCCCCACCTCGGAATCCACGGACAAGGGGGGGGTAGTGGTGGCGCAGCCCCCTAAAATTGTATGCAGCTCAGCGTAGAAGCAGCATGTTTTTGGCCCTGACTCGGATCTTACGTTTGCTGCTTTGGTTTTCTGGTATGGTTGTCTGAGCTCCTTAACTTTCACTCTGCACTGCACTGAGTCCCTGGTGTGGCCTTTTCCCATCATAGCCCTGGAAATTTTTTCAAATATTTTTTCATTTCGTCTTTTGGAACGGAGTTCTGTTAGCACTGAATCCTCTCCCCATATAGCGATCAGATCCAGTACCTCCCGTGCGGTCCATTCTGGAGCTCTTTTTCTATTCTCAGGAGACTGCATTGTTACCTGTGCTGATGAGCTCTGCGTGGTCACCTGTGCTGATGAGAGCTCCACACTGGCCAAACAGGAAATGCAATTCAAAAGTTCGCGGGGCTTTTCCTGTCTACCTGGCCAGTGCATCTGAGTTCAGATACCTGTCCAGAGCGGCCAATGGTGCACTGTGGTATACCGCCCGGAGGCCAATAACTTCGATTTGCGGCCACACTAACCCTAAACCGATATATTAATATTGATTTTAGCGTTACTCCTCTCCTTGGGGAGGAGTACAGAAATCGATTTAAAGAGCCCTTTAAATCGATATAAAGTGCATTGTAGTGTGGACGGGTACAGCGTTAAATCAATTTAACGCTGTTAAAATCGGTTTAACTGCATAGTGTGGACCAGGCCTTACAGTGGAATGGTATTCCTGGTCATGTTTCAGAGATGTTGGAGGGTGGAGTTTGTGGCAGGACTGGGGAGAGAAATCACAGACAGTGTTTTTGTTCCAGGGTACTGACAGTTTTATGTTTGAGAGAAAGATTCCCCTGTCCAATAAATGTACCCCATTGCCAAGAAACCATGAGGTGTCAGAATTTGTAATGTTTCTGTGCCCTTTTTCCAAGCAGCTATGGCCCTTTCAGTTTCCCAATTAATGTTATTCCAGCACTTATTCATAGCTTTCATATTATATATAGCAATTATTCAGGCATTCAACCAAATCAGAGAAAACTATCACAGATCCTGGATATAGATCTCTGATGCAGTTTAAATCTGCTCTCATACCAGATTCTGCCTGAGTGAATCACCACAAAGTCCGGTAGATCATCTCTTAAATCACTTGTTAGACACTACAGCGATTCTTAAATAACTGGTTGTTAGACACTGCATAGAGGACAAAATATGGTGTCCCAGTGCAGGCCATCTCTCTCTACCCAACTCAGTGTGTAGGCAGCAGTCCCCATGTCATGGTGTACTCCTTGCTCTCCCACAAACTCATGCAGTCTCATGATCCAGGAATAGCCCAGAATCCACACTTTGGGAGCCCTGGCAGCGCACATATTTCTTTTCCCTCAGCAGTCAAGGCATAGGCGCCGACTCCGTGGGTGCTCCAGGGCTGGAGCACCCACAGAAAAATATTAGTGGATACTTAGCACCCACCAGCAGCCAGCTCCCTCCTCCTGCCCAATGCCTCCCACCCACCGCAATCAGCTGTTCTGCAGTGTGCAGGCGGTTCTCGGGGTGGGAGGAGTGGGGACAGGAACCGCTCAGAGGAGCGGGGTGGAACTGGGTGGGAAGAGGCAGAGCAGAGCTGGGAAGAGGCAAGGCAGGGGTGGAGTGGGGGCAGGGCCTGAGCGCCCCCGTGGAAAGGAGGAAGCCGGCGCTTGTGAGTTAAAGTACTTGTGCTGTCAGTTCCAAATCTCTGTGCCTTTGGAAACACCACATTAATCTGCCCTGAGATCAGCAAGTAGCCACTTGCTCCTCACCGCCATGTCTAGTAAAATACAGATTTTCTCAAACCACCAGTCTGAGGTTTGCCTACACCTGTCCTCATTTCTCACCTTCTCCAAAGCCGTAACCTTAACTGTGCATTTCCTGGGTTTCGGAAGTTTTCGGTTTTGGTCAACTCAGTGTTCTGTGAGGGACCAACATCCCACCAAGCAACCTTAGCTCTACCTCAAGATAGATTTTTGCCATTGAATTTCCTAGTTTTCTGAACAGGAAAAGATATGCTGGAGATAGGAGTCATTTAGGCAGTTGTCCATATCATGTCCTGCAATTTGCGTACTGACCCCAGGGGGCAAGACCTCCCATATCCCAGCTCACATGGGTGGCCCAGACTGCCTTAGTGGTTCCAGCTCTTCCTCGCCCCCTCCCTCCCCCCAAATCTGGTTACACACATGGGAGGGGAGAATGTGGGGCCGACAGGTGCTCTTGCCTCTATTCCACCCCCCTTCTCTGCCACTCCCCCTGCACATCCCCCTTTCCAGTATCCCACCCCTCCACTCCCCCAACCTCCATTTCTCCCTCAATTGAGCCCCCAACCTCTTTCCACTCCTCTATCACCTGCCCTCATTTAACTCCCTCTCAATAACCCCCCTCTCTTCGCTGCAGCCCCAAATCCCTTTCCCCCACTTCCTCTCCCCTCCCTGGAAGCATTCATTTGTCTATTTTTCTCCTGAAAAACTTTGATTACATTTCCTCCAAAATAAAATTGCCATCTATGACTGTCAGATTGCAGCAATCTCTGGCCACTCAGTCCAAAACTCATTTTGTTTTAGGTCGAGACTTGTGATTAATTTATCATTCGGTACGTTAATTGAAGGGTGAGTTTCAGGAGTGGGTGGGTGAGATTCTGTGGCCTGCATTGTGCAGGAGTTCAGACTAGATGATGATAACAGTCCCTTCTGATCTTAAAGTCTATGAGTTTACAGCCATCAGTCTCAGGGCTTGTCTACATCAGAAAGTTGCAGCGCTGGTGAGGGAGTTACAGCGCTGCAACTTAGGAGGTGTACACATCTGCAGGGCACCACCAGCGCTGTAACTCCCTGTTTGCAGCGCTGGCCGTACTCCCGTTTTGTCTCGGGTGTAGAGGATCCAGCGCTGGTAATCAAGTATAGACACTTACCAGCGCTTTTCTTGACCTCCGTGGAATAAGCAGGTATCCCAGCATACCTGAGGAAGCCTCTAGTAATCAAGCTGGTCTCCTTCCCCGGCTTGCTCTCGCGTTCCCCGAACCCCGAGCAAGCAGGTCTCCTTCCCTGAGGTTTGCTGGGTGGTTCCGGGAACGCGAGAGCAAACCGCGGCGAAGCTGGTCTCCTTTCCCGGTTTGCTCTCTCGTTCCCCGAACCCCCGAGCAAGCAGGTCTCCTTCCCTGCGGTTTGCAGGGTGTTTCGGGGAACGCGAGAGCAAACCGCAGCGAAGCTGGTCTCCTTTCCCGGTTTGCTCTCTCGTTCCCCGAACCCCCGAGCAAGCAGGTCTCCTTCCCTGCGGTTTGCAGGGTGGTTCGGGGAACGCGAGAGCAAACCGCAGCGAAGCTGGTCTCCTTTCCCGGTTTGCTCTCGCGTTCCCCGAACCCCCGAGCAAGCAGGTCTCCTTCCCTGCGGTTTGCAGGGTGGTTCGGGGAACGCGAGAGCAAACCGCGGCGAAGCTGGTCTCCTTTTCCGGTTTGCTCTCGCGTTCCCCGAACCCCCCTTGAAGCCACCCAACAGCGCTGCAGTGTGGCCACATCTAACACCACTTGCAGCGCTGGTTGCTGTAAGTGTGGCCACTCTGCAGCGCTGGCCCTATACAGCTGTACTAATACAGCTGTAACAACCAGCGCTGCAAAATTTTAGATGTAGACATGGCCTTTGTGAAGTCTGTGATTCAACCAGTCATTAATCTCCCTCAGTTTAACAGTACAAGACAGCAGAAGAAAACTGAGTTTCCAGAGGATCCTGTAAGTCAGGAATCCCTTTGTCAACTCACCCCAAATTTGGGTCACTAACCTTACTGTGCACAGTCCTGAGGCACACAAAATTTCAAAGGAATCTAATGAAACATGTAGATTTTAGAGGACTTAGGTCAACTTTTATACAGCAGTTGTGACACACCCTGATCTATAACAGCGCTCCCATGTCACTATAATGTTGCCATAGCTAAGGCTGCTTCTATTTAGAGTGAGACAGTTAAGGATTTACTGTGACTTAACAGTGTTATTTGATTGGCTTTTACATTAAAAAAATCCTATTGTTTATATTAAAGTTACAATTTCAAACATAAGAGAAGAAAGGAAAAAGTGAGGGTTCTTTTATGGTGCACTTCCAACATTTCTACTGGTTGGAGAGAGATTACTGGTTTGGCTGCTCATACTGCAAGAATCTTTCCAAACTGAAGAATTTAAGGATGGCTGCTGCAATGTTAACTCTGCTGTGTAGCACAGACTGCATATTTTATACATTGAACAACATGACAGTTACATGCTAAGCTGTGCATTTAAAGAGAAAAACAAATAGGAAAAATTACTTCTGAGCAGTAGGGTTGAATTAACATTATCATGAGAACCTAAAACTTTCCGATTTCTCTTCTTTGGATCATTCCCATTCATCATAGTATCGGAGGGTGGATACAATACACATTTTTGCAATTACTATATATATATATATATATATATATAGTTTATGTCTTGCGAAGTGTTCCTTTAAACACCTTGAGGCACAGTTTAGCATCTGGCATCATAGCTTGTTCCCCTGGAAGCAGGTATGATGTCACAGAAATTTAGATTGTGACATCACTGAGTGGATCAGGGAGGAGGAGCAGATGAAAAATGAGATAGAGAGAGAGGACCCTGCCATGGATACACTATAAAAGTTACCATGTGAGGAATGGCTCTTTCATCATTAGAGCTTTGAATTAGGAGATTGTTGAGGAGAGTGTGGGACTTAGGTATGCAGAGGGTTAAGCATGAAGATATATAGGGTTGGCAGAATTCAATTTTTATTTTATAAAATTTTGACAGATAATATCGATGTTTATTTTTAAGCATTTTTTTATTCTTATCAATTTACATTTTCACAGGTGTGGAAAATTATGGGTGGGGGGGATCTGACATTTGTGGGGGTCTGCCAATAATTGTTTAATGACACTAGATGTCAAGACTGAAAAAGTTAAAACTTTATAACCATTCAAACCCAATTTGTCAACATCACATGTCAAAAATACACAAGGTAATATCCTTAAATCCAAACTCTAATAAGTTCACAAGTAGCATTTTTCTTACTTTGCCTCTCTGTAAATTTCAGTTATTATTGATGGAAATATTTTTTCATGAGTTTGTGTGTGTACAATGAAATCAGCGCTTGTCGATGTATAGCAATAAGATTCGAATCCTTCCAAGCCTAAAGGTATAGTACGATAGCTCCATGGAACTGTTTCTCGTTACAGACCTGGAAAGCATTAGAGGAAATTAAGCAAATCCTGGAATTGTTTTTTGCCTTGGGAAATTAAACTGTGGGAATCTGTTTTCTTGTAGCCCCCACTCTGAGACCAGGTGGATGTGCATGGACCCCGCCTTCTCCCTTACACTTCATCCCCTCCAGCCATGCCTGTCATCTGAGTAGACACAAATACAGACATCCTGTCTTCTCTCTCACACTCTCCTCCCTTTGGGACCTGAAAGCGCAGAGAGCTTGTTCTTTCTTTCCTTCCTGCCAGCCATGCTTGATTCTCTCTCCCTGCTTCTCTCCTCAGGAAAAAAGAGCCCCGACCTAGGGGAGTATGACCCCCTCACTCAGGCTGACAGCGATGAGAGTGAAGATGACCTTGTGCTCAACTTGCAGAAGAATGGGGGACTCAAGAACGGGAAGAGCACCCTGGAGGAGGTGCAGGACCCAGACTCAGAAGTGGAGGTTGAGGTGACAAAGCAGCGGCTGTCAGAGAGTGCCCCAGATGGGTACCCTGCAGAGGCCACTGGCAGCCTGGAGCAGAAGGCAGCCTCCTCCCTGATGCCTTACCTGCGCACAGCAGTCTTTTTGCTTACCATGGTTATCTCCATGATTCTGGTGCTGGTGTGCGCCTTTCTCATTCCCTGTCCTCCTAGAGACTTGCATAACACCTGGAACCGCAACCTAGGCCAGGAAGCAGGTGAGAGACCATTAGGAACAGCAGCTGTGTGAGATTAGGAAGGGGGTAGCTCACAGGCTGGGTGTGGGGGAAAGACCCACCTCGGAGAGTTTGTTTAGAGCAGAGGAGCAGCAACTTAATCCTCTTCACTGCAGATGCTCTGAGGACATAAACAGGCATATGGCTGATGCACTCAGCCTTCCTCTGCTGCCTATTAAAAATGGCACGTCATGAGCCAGTTGAAGATAAATCTGTTGTGCAAAAAGGTCTTACTTTCTCCAGTGCCAACAAAATAGCAGGGTTCTTCTGACTCTCCTCCCATGTCACCCCTCTGCCTGGATGGCGTTACCCATTTTGGAATTTGCCCCAGATATAGATAGGCTAGTCCACTTTGGTCCCCATCACTTCCCTATCCAGAGATTGCATTCCACAAGCTCCTCCATTCATGTGGGGCTGGGGGAGGCAGACACACCCATGCCTGCCAATAGTGGGGGGGCAGAGTGAGGTTAGCCTGCTTCAGCAGTGTTAATATCATGCTCAGTACGAGCCAAGCAGCAAATCTAGGGAGGTGGGAAGCATGATGTGTTGCCTTGGGTGGGGAGGAATGGATTTTCCTTTGTGTCCACAAATTGGCTTAACTAACATTATTTCCTCTGCACATTTCTCTCCCTGTTAAATCTATAAATCAGTAATTTAAATGTTCTAAGGTCTTTGTCTCTCCTCAAACAGTCATAGAATAGCTAGTTAATCTGTAGTATTTTCTAGAGTGCTTCCCCTCTTAATATCTCCACTGAGACAGCAATGATCGGTGATGTGATTCTTCTCCTTTTCCTTCTGTCCTCCTCCCATTTCTGGGCTCTGAGAAGCCAGTCAGATGTGGTGCCAGATCACTGCAGTGGGTGCAAATAATCATCTTTGCTGGCTCCTGTTGGCCCTTGCTGGATCTCTGTCTGAGCCCGCTGCTGGAGCTGTGCCGTGTGGGGAGGAACATGATATAGGTGGGGGAATAGTGCTGCTTCGGTGGTCTCCTGTGGATTCCATGATGGCTGGTTATTCAGACCCCTTTTTGTTCATGCTTGTCCTTATCCCCATTGTGCAGAGTGGGTTTGGCAGCCATTCTACTGGCAGCTCCTGATTTGCTCTAACTGTTACAGGTGGAGTGCTGTTCCCACTGGAGCTCTCCGATGTGAATGGTGATGGACTCCCGGACATCCTGCTCTCCTTCACAGCACTGATGAATGCTAGCGTATTGGGTAAGATTTTAACTGCCAACTTGCTTCGTCAGGGATGCCAGCTTTGATGGCTCTTTTGTCAGGTTGTCCAATGTTTTTTTTTCTTATTTTCTCCCTGCCAGTCTTTATGAATGGGAGGAGTTCCCCTGACCATCTGCAGAGCTGCCACGCTGTCCTCCTTCAGGCCTCTCCTTAAAACAGCTCACTTCTGCTGTGAAAGTCCCAGCTGATATATTGATTAATAGTAGTAATGTTACCATACCTGGCTGTTTAATGTAAAACAGCCCACTCCGCCTCAGCAGGATGCTTTTCATTTTTCTGCTAACATTTGCATGGGAACACATGGGATAACCCATCAATAGTCTAGAAATAACTTAGCTTGTCACTGAATTCTGCTGGTTTCCCAGTGATCCAAGCCTCCTGTTTCTGGAGCTTCCCAGCTGCTATTGTACTGCATCTCCACAGCAGCCTTCACCTCGTAGTGACATGAAATCTGTTCCAGTCCCACAGACACAGTCAAGAAGCAAGGACCCGTTATGTTGGAGTGTATTGGCAATATCTGGTGCCTAATTGCAATGCTTGGTGTAATAGAAATACAGATAAGAAGGAAAATTTCCCTCCCCCATGGCATAGTGCTACGTCAGTAAGGCCATGTACTCCATTACAAGTGAGATGTAAATTCCACTGCAGGGTCCCTGGAGTCTAAGGAATTCTGGCGCAGTAGATAGAAAATCCGATGGCAGGTTCATTTCAATTAAAAATTGTGTTTGTACTGAATTAAATATGAAAATGAATCACTCAACCTGTGCGGTATTCCCCGTGTTCTTTATTTTACACTGTTCCCACATTTTCAGTTTTCAACATGAAGCAGATTTTTGTACTGGCCCCACATTAACTGCACTGTAGATGCTGGTAGGGAGAAGCTGGAAATTTTGCCATCTGGATAAGACTCATGTGGGGCTCTTAGCACCTTGGAAGATGTGAGGACTTTGTTTGGGGTTGTGACGTAAGCACATTAGCTGGATGTTTCTGCTAAAATGATGAACAGTATGTCTGATGTTAGGCTGACCTTAAACTTATCATCATTAGGCATTAAAGTCAACATTTAATTAAAACATATTGGGGTACTTCATACTCCATTTAGCTATTATTTTGTGCTGTCTGCAGACTCAGTCAGACAACACTGCTCGACACTGGTTGCATGCTTTCAAGGTATTTTTCACAACAGTGAAGGCTAGAAACATAGAGGGGCTTTTTACCACAAAAGAAAAAACTTAGACTGTGGAGCAAAATTAGGCTGCCATAGAATCACAGAACATACAGGACCCTGAACATAACTGGCCAGGTTCCTAATAGAAGGGTAGTTGCAACTTCTAAGCATTAACCATTGGCCACAGAAGAATAAACATTAAAAAGAACAGTAGTCTAGTCTGGTGTGACAGCAGTTCGGATGATGAATTGAATGGATCAGTAGGTGCTCGGGAACAAATATTATGTTCCTTTGCCAACCCAGGAGAGAAACATAACTTCAGGTGTTTCTATGGACAGTTACTGCCAGTTCCATTCCTGTGAGCTAGCAAGGGACTGACATAACCAAACTCATGGGATTCTTCTGAATGCAACTACTTTAACCTTTTCCACTTGGGGACAGCACAGAGTAGCAGCATAACTGAATGGCGTGTTCCCCTGAGATCACTTTGCCTTGTTGCTCTCCTTTGATTGCAAGGGACTTCACTGCCCCTCTTGTGTGTCTGCAGGTGTTTCTAGGCCATCGGTAACTGTGATGGCCCTTTCGGGTATGAACGGCAGCACCCTGTGGTCCAGCCACATTCCAGAAGAGACTCGGAGTGTGCAGTGTAAAGGACTGACTCTCACAGCCCCAGCTGAGCCTGGCTGCCTCGTGACTGGAACATCCAAATTCCTCAGCCTTCTCCAGGCCTCCTCAGGTAGTTCCAGGCATGACTGAGTGGATGAACCGATCACCTTGAATAATTCAGCACCATGGTAGCAACATAGGAACAAGTCCATAGCTAAAAGAAAACTGCAGAGTAATACAGAAGATGATCTAATCCCGGGGTTCTCAAACTGTGGGTCAGGACCCCAAAGTGGTTCGCGAACCCATTTTAATGGGGTTGCTGGGGATGGCTTAGACTTGCTGGGGCCTGGGGCTAAAGCCCAAGCCTGAGCCCCATCGCCTAGGACCGAAGCCCAAGCCTTGGGTGACGGGGCTTAGGTTACAAACCCCCTGCCTGGGGCTCAACCCTTTGGGCTTTGGCTTTGCCTCTCTGCCCCCCTAGCCTGTGGCAGAGGGGCTTGGCTGGGCTAGGGCTTCAGTCCCCTCTTTTGCGGTTGTGTAGTAATTTTTGTTGTCAGAAGGGGGGCACAATGCAATGAGAATCCCTGATCTAATCATTAACAAATACCGAATTACAAGGAATAATATGTAATGTAATCCTTTGCACTTCATTAATGTAGCTCTGTAACATCCCTGTGATATAGATAAAGGCTATAGGAGTCATTTCACCTACCACTGAAATGTAGCCTCCCCTTGAGTGGAATGCAGCAGCTCTTTCACAACAGCACAGGTGCACTAAACATCATATCAAGAGAAAGAGGTGGGGAAGTATGCTGTAGCCAGTTCCATCTTCAGGAGAGTTTAGGTTGATAAAAGTGTTTACTAGATCTGAATGAATATTGCATTTTTAGTCATTTTGATTATGTTGATTATGTTCCTTTTATATTTACTCTTAATGGACATCCTAGCAAGTGAATTTGCTAGCAGAAATGTTCATGGGAACAGTGAATTTTAGACAAATGTTGGAGAATATTCTTGGATCTTGAATGAGTATTTGTAGTGGAACCCTGATTCTGAGAGTTATACTCATTCAGTTAGGGAACATAGAAATGTTGCATGACTTCTATGCCCAACAAAAACTGACCGACACAGCCTGACTTTTAAACGGTTGTAATGAATGAATCCAGTGAGACTGTTCACGTGTATAAGTGTTTGCAGGGTTAGGGTAGTTTCTCTGAACTCTGTACTGCTCCCTGTGTGAGTACAGTTACTTGTGAGCATAAGCATTTGCAGTATCTGGCCCTAACTTTGTTCTGTACTTTGGAGAGGTGGGGAGGCTTTCCCACAGCAGAAGTGGGAGAAAACCATGTTAAAATGTGATTCTAAAAGTATAGTAATTGGCAGAAGGGCTCAGAGGGCAGGGAGAGCATATGGAATTACTTTGAACTTGTGTTTTATTTTAGTGAGAAAATGTGTGAATCCTCTTTTACTGGGTCCCTACGCGGTCCCCACTGACAAACCGTGTTTAAAATCACTTCTGCTCATATATCTTTATCCCCCCATGTGGAGAGGATAAAGATGCAACAGGGGCTGTTTCCTGCTGGAAATTTAACTGACACAGATATCCATTTCCAAAATCTTTCCCTCCAACTACGAGTTCCCATCTGTTCCGTTCCCTGGAAATGTCTGCATAGCTGTGACATCAACAAACAGGCTTTACCACTGGCCAGTTAGGACAGCTGGTGTCCTGCAAAGCCTCTCTTTTATTTAGGATCTGATCCTGACAGTTGCAGGTTCAGAACCAGACCCTGATAGAGATGTCAGAACATTAATAAAGCAAAGCATTGGCAGGCTGTGACTCAAAAGCAGTTCACAGCAATGGGAATGAAAGAATTCCACTTTCCACTGTGTGTGAATTCCACAGCCACCTGCTCTAGGTTGGATTTTGTTACTCATGGAGTTGGGCAGTAGTGTCTTCTCTCCCTTCCTCCTTCAGGAAGGTTTAGTTGGACACTCCCTGGGGATCCTCATAAATTCTGCTTTCTTAACGTGCTCAGATGTTCTCTTCTCCTATAGGGAAAACCGTCTGGACACTGAACCCAGCCCACCTGCCAAGTGGGACCCTGGCTGCACCAGCCGTCATGCTGCCAGATTTGGATGGGGATAAAGTTGGAGATCTGGTGGTTCTGGCCATTGGAGAGACCCAGGTATGATACATCCCTACCAGAGCTCTGAATGGTCTTGAATCTTTGGAGGGGGAGCAGGGACATTGTCTAAAGAGAGTGTAGTGGGGGAAGGGCACAAATTCCTTCATCCAAGTAGTTTTCTTACCTCAGATTCCCCTTATGTACAAAATTGCCTTCTCTTGCTCTGGAGAACAGGATCAAGTAGTAATTACATTGTCTGTATCTTTTATCAGCCGACAAATGAATGTCGTTGTTAAATTAATCATTGCCCACTGGCTGAGCCGTGATAATTGCTCTCTTTCTCCTGTGCTTCCCCCTTTAGCAGTTATTGCTTTTGTTTTTAAAGTGGTTTTGTAGCACTAGTGAAGGCTGGCAATTTGACAGCCCAGTGATGTGCTCTGTTTAGCTATCGAAGAGACGTCCCTGTCTGGCATTCATGGTGCAAACTTCCCCTGTGCTGCTCCATGCACAATGACTTAGAAGATACTGCCTTTAAGGTTGATGAGAGAGTTCAGGCTCCAAAGTCCATTAATTCACTGGCACCTCTGCTACTGACAAGGGTGCCTAGCATGTTGGGGAGGTTGTGACAAGGATATCTTAACATAAGGAACTAGACCAAGACTGCTGGCTCACACAGGAAACCAAATAGAAGAGGTGGGAGGGAAGAAGAAAGATGCCAAATGATTTGTCATGTGATACATGCTGCTGTGTGGGGAGGGAATGGCAGAGCTTTTCATTCTGGGGCAGATAGGCTTTCTACTGTGTGTGAGTCAACTCCCAGAATTCCCTGCATCTCTCTCACCTTTGCAGCCAGACCTGTGCTTTATCCTGGTATCGGGTAAGACGGGAAACCCTCTGGGTGGACCCGTGAAGTACAGCATCAATGGAGAAGGAAAACTGATCGGCCCCCAAGCCCACATTACCAGCCAAGGAGCCATCTATATCCTGTTTGGCTTTGGTAAGATGGGCCACTGGCCTCTGCTTGATCTCCTTTCTAAGGCACTTCAAAGCTGGGATCGCAGTGAGCTCTGCCAGGAGGTTCCTGCCGTGCTTTCCGCTGGTGGAAGCTCAGGTTGGAGAAGATGGGAGCTCCCCACACTAGTGTAGGAAATGGTGCAGGAACAGTGATACCTGCTTGGAGCTCCTAGGACTGGAGTGGCTTGAAGCTCTCCAAAGCCATGGATTCTCCTACGGATCTTCCTACGTTTTGTCCTCGGAGAGGCTGAGACTGTTCTCCTGCTTTTGTTTGATCACTATCCACCTGCAAGTGGTCCCAGCCTCTTGTGCTCTCAGGATTGTTATCCAGCAAGTGAGAATCTCAATCTCTGCTCTCTCTGTCATGTATCTGTTAGGTAATGTCCAAGCAGTCGCCCTGAGGGATCTCTTTGCCCAAGCCAGAAACCGTGACAGCTTCCCTCCTGTGCTGCAGCGGGAGGAGCCAGAGTGGGAGAAGCGCCGATCTGTCAACTTATCAGAGCTCATTGACATTTACAGGTGGGTTGTGGTCTCACCAGTTGGGCTAAACTGTGGTTCTCCCTGGGCACTGTTGGAGGTTCCCTTTCCACTTGAATATCTCTGTCCATCAGAGTCACCTAGGCAATGCCTGTGACATCAAGAACTCCAATTCCCTCCCTGTTCCAGTGATTGCAGTGGGCATGCCATGTGTTATAAAGGGAACTTCTTGTTCTTCTGAGCCCTTGTTCCCCCCTTACAGCCACACATGCATAGGAATATGCCTGCACAGGGGGGAGAAAGTGTTTCTAAATGATTAAGAATCCAAGTTAGCAGCTCTGTCTGTGCACAGCAGAGTGGGCCAGGGTCGTGTAGGCCCTGGGTGTCCCTTATTCTCCACACAGTGATTCAATGCCCAGCAGAGCCTGGGAAATCCTTTAGTATGGCTGGGAACAAGGAGAAAGCAGCAGGCCCCAATTTAGATGAGGTGGTGAAGTGGGGATTCAGTCACAGGAAAAAACATAGAACCCCTCTGTAGATTAGACTCTCACATATTCAAAGACTTAGAGCGTGGCATTGGCTCTTTTTAGTTAAATAAGTAAATAAAACCTGGGAAGCCCAATTGCCTCATGTTGGCTTTCTTCCTCTCCCAGCGGGGGCGTTGAGTTCCTGCAGATGGTGACGGCTTCAGATACTAACTGCAGCGACCTCCTCATCACCACAAAACACAACCTGACTTTGCTGCGAGGAGAGGACCTGGAGCCCCGCTGGAACCTGGAGCTGCAGGACATTCACAGGTTAGCTACACTTTTGTTTTTTCTGTGTCTCCTTTTTCTGTTTCTCTCCTCCAGGCTTGCACACTCCTGTGGGAATCATTGGGAATTATTCCCCAAGGTTGCAGGGATACCAGGGAGCTGGAGTCATGTGCATGTCGGGATGTTAGTGCTGTGGGGAGGGGAGAATGGGAGAGGGAAGGAATGAAAGAAAGGGACAGACTGAATAGCCAACATATTAGATTCAAAAAGTGACGTCCATCTTAGTATGTTGAAAAGAAGAAATTCATCCCTGTGCAGGCAACCAGCACGTGATCTATTCAGCACTTAAGCCCCTTGAGATGATGGTGCATAGGCTCTGTGCTGGACCTCTGCACAGGGGTGTATTTCACTCAAAGAGTTTAAGGAAGTTGCCAAATGTCCTGGGACAATAACAACAGATGATTTCCCCAGCAACCCTAGTATTAACTGATTGAATGTACACCTGGGCATAAGTGGCAGAAGTAATTTGTTGACAGCATAAATAAGAAGCTTGTTTTGGTACCTACAAAGGTAGAAACAGCTGTGAACTTAGTTGTCCCTGGCCTCTGTTTGCCAGAAGCTGGGAATGAGCGACGGAATGGATCCCTTGATGAGTGCCTGTTCTGTTCATTCCCTCTTGGGCACCTGGCATTGGCCACTGTCGGAAGAAAGGATACTGGGCTAGATGGACCTTTGGTCTGACCGAGTAGGGCCGTTCTTATGTTCACTAACAGGTAGGAATTTATCCAGGACGCAAGTGTAGAATCTTCATTAACCAATAGTGATCACTGTACAGTTGGGTGCAGTTTCCTAATAGATGGCAATACACCTATGAGGATACAGTGATTACTTTGAAAAGGGCAGATTGTAAAACTTATGCTGGTACATGGTGAAGATGAAGTGAAAGATAAAGTTGGAAACATAGATCATGGAATCATCCTGCAGCCTGTACAGGACCACTGTGCTAAAGGCCCAGATTAGCTGTTTTTTTCCCTCAGTGAGTAGATAAAAAGGGGAACAAAACATGCATAGTAAAGTAGAGAAGGGGATTAGTTTATTAGGGCTAAAAGAATCTCATTTAACAAATGAAAGCCCTGCTTAAACAACATAGCACAAAGTACAAACTCTGCCAGGAAGTGTCATACAGGAAACAGCAGGAGGGATGGTGTGTTAGACATACAATATCTAAACCCAGCAGCTATTCCTGAAGGCTAAAGAATTTTGGAAAGGGGAGCAAAGGAAGATTCTGGGGGTAACAGATTGGGAGGCCTTACTTCACTACTGGGGATAGTGATGGCAATTCTCAAGTCTTGTCTTCATTGGAGATTGGCTCCAGTTACAGCCGCCAGGATAGCCATACCAGCACAGACACATAGGGGAGACAGGCTAAGCTGAAGTTTCCAATTGTGCAGCTTACGCATCCCAGGTTCAATCAGGGACAAGTTCCACAGTTTATGGTGCTTTGCCTATTTACCCTAGGGTTTTTGTACTGGTGGCTGGCATCCGCATAACCCCCCAGCATAGACAAGGCCTAAGGATAGAATAGTAAAACACTTGGATAAGTGTCACTCAGTAGAATCAAACCCACACAGCTTCTGTTAGGGAAAACCTTGCCCTTTTGGAAAAAGGTAACAAAATACAATAAATGATAACGGTGACCTGGTTGATATAATTTTATTGGATTTTCAAACAGCTTTTGATAAGATCCTTTAAGATCATAAAGGAGAATCAGTAGCAGAAGGTAAGGGACAAAGTCTGGTGGACTAGAAATTGGTTAAGCAATCGAAAATGGTGTTGTAAATGGATGATTTTCAGAAGAGAGAAGGTTTAATAGCAGGCTATCCCAGTAATTAGTGTGGTGGCAGAATTGGTTTGTTACACCGCTGATTTGGAAGAGGGAGTTGATGTCGCCTAGTGGATAGCACCTAAAGTATGTTTTTAGTTTGGAGGAAAACTCCAGATAAATTCAAACCCACAGGGGAATCAGGAATCTTGATGGCAGAGGAAATTCACCTTAAATAAATGTAAAGTAACATGCACAGGCAAAAAGTAGCCTCCACTTCTTGTTTATGCCAGTGTACTTTGAAGATACGGGATTCTCCAAGGTAAATGACTTGGGAAACATTGATGCTAGTTTAAAGATATCTGCTGCTGGGTTCAGAGGCAATGAAAAAGGAAATGGCATGCTTGGTGCACTACAAAGGGGATGAGCAAATACAGAACATACAGTGGTGATATTGTACTGAAAAATTGTCTGCTCTTATTTGGAACATTGTGTCCAGACCTGTCCACTTTAAGAAAGATAGAACTCAGCTTCAAAAGCCAGAGAGACAAGCAAGATGGTTAGAAAACTCAGGAGTTTACATATGATGCAAGAGAGCCAAATCTAGGATTATATAGCATAGAAGGAGAAGAGTGAAAGGGGACTTGAGCTGAACTATTAAAGGTTAAGAAGGGTTTAGTAAAAACTGGCCAGTGACTCTTTCTCACACTGGCCCATAATAAGGGAACAAGGAGTAATGTGATAAAAGTAATGTCTTACACATCATATATTCAGTCTGGGAAACCTACTACTGCAGGCGGTCAGACCACCAAAACTGTTGATGGATTTTAGAAGGTCTGGATAATTTTATGACTGCTAATACAAATGTGTAGTGGTGCATGCTAAGGAAAGGGTAATAAAATATCAGGCTGCATTATGGTAAACTGATTACCATATGACTCAGACAGGAATTTCCCCCTGTTGTTTATGGCACTGAAGAATTGCTTAGGAGCACTGTGGTTATTTTCCCCTCCTCTGATATATCGGCAAATGGTTGCTGCCAGTCAAGGTTTATGCTTGGTGAATTAAAAGCCTGATCTGGTTTGGCAAATCCTGTGTTAATAGAAGTGAGATGAGTGTCAATCGGGGGAAAATGACCTGAAAGTGTGTGCATTGTCTTGCTCAATATTCCATGCTTTTCCGGTCACTGTTACTTTCTCAATATTCACAGCCAGCCTGCCCCTGGCTACTTCAATGCTGACCAAACTCTGGACTTCATGGTGCAGGCTCAGAGCAATGACAATGTGAAAAAGGTAAATCCTGGGAAAGTTACCACTTGGGGAGGACTGTGGTGGGACAGAAGAGAGGGCAGGGTATGTGCTAGCTGTAAGGTCCCTAGTCTCTGCCATAATCATCTGTCTCTTCCCATTTCCATGGCTTATGGTGCTCACGTTGTGTCCCCCTCCTTGTTTTCAGATGCTGGTGGTAGATGGTAAATCAGGCCTCCCTGTTTGGAGCTACGATCTTCCGTGTCACATGCAGGAATCTGATGCACTGTCAGTGATGACTTTGGAGAAGAAATCTGTTTTTCTCTTCTGGGCTGACGAAATGCAGCCTGCACTACAAAACTTGGTAAGCGAGAGCCCTGTTCCCACTTGGAAGCTTTCTGCCTGAGGAGTATTCAGTCTCTCCCCTTTTTCTTATTTCTTCTTCAATTACAATGTTACTGAACTTAAAACCTTCCATATGGGATGGATGGTGAGATGGGGTGGTCTCTTGGTTCTAAATTCTGAAGTGTGCATGTGCATACACACAGTCTGTTTTTAAATCTACAGCTAGATTATTAATATTTTTGTAGGCTCCTCATAAATGTGAGTTCCCCTGTTGAACCGTTCAGGTCCACACTGTCATTGATAATGATGTGGAACGCAATCAAGACCCCTTATGTATTAGTTTTTGACATGGGAGACAAGGTGAGAATAAAGTGTATGTAGGCCAAGAGGGAGAACAGAAGTGAAGGAAATGCATTTTTGATGCTGTTACACAAACCCACATCTACATGAGGAGGAATAACATAATGAAATCTTCCACCTGTCTAAGGTCCGGTAAAGTCAGCCATCACCATGGTATCTGAGTGAAGGGAGAGAATAAGTGTGCAAGTCAGTTCTGTTTGTATTCTGCAGTGATTGTCTATAGCAGTTGAGTCTCACCCCCTAGTAGTTGTAGCTAATGGCTGCAGGGCTTGCTGTATGTCTAAGGGAGAAAGCAGTGAGAGAGCTCTGTGGGATGCTGCAGAAGCCTTTCCTAGCCCGAGTGTCACTGGGACAGTGTGCCATTGGGCTCCCTTCTAAGAATACAGTGTTCCTAAGCCCAGAACTCTTTTTGTGTGTGTGTGTATGTGCGCGCGCGCGCGTTCAGCTAAACGTGTGTTTTCCAGGAACTCCAGGGCTTAGCTTCCATAATCACTTAAACTAGCATTCCACAGCTTGGTGAGCAGGCTGCTAGACTGGTCCAGGAGAGGGGAGAGCAGTGCGGAGAACTAGTAGAGTCAAAAAAAAAGCTGCATGATCTTGGATCAAAACCACAGCCTTCACTTGCACCTGTGACAGTTCTTACTGGAGACAGCCCCATGAAGAGCTTGCATGAACGAGCTCAGACAGCAGCCTGCGAGGCCAAGCCTCCCTTTTCTGCTATGCAGCATGCTTGCATGAGCAGGTGCAGCCTGGCACTAGGAAGGCACCAATGGAGGGCAACGCCCAAGAGAATATAGCTTTCTGGATGGAGGCTGGCAAGGGAGGAAAAGAACAAGAGCAAAAAGAATTTTAAAAATGTAAAGCAAAAAATAGACAGGACAAGAAAGGGGAAAAAAGAAGAGAGAGAGGGATGAGAAATGTGCCACGGCATGGCATGAAGGGACATAGGGATGGGAGGAGGAGTGCCTCACAAAAGGGGTTCTAGCTAAAGAAAATTAATAACTGCTGCATTATGGCTTCTACAGAGCCGCCTTTCAGGGCAGGCAGTAGCCTACAGGAGCCTGTAGACAACTTTCTCTCTGAAGAAGGGATTCTTGTTTGCTCTAGTGACTTGTTCTCCTAGGAGCTGGGCTTACATTAGTCCCTGCCCACTGGATGGTTGTGCCAGTTCCTGTAGCTTCTGTTGCATTTGCAAAGTCTCACCTGCCGCCCCTTTGCCTCACAGCGTTGGTCCCAGTCCCCTCAGCTAGTTCACCAGCTTTCCCTGGCTGGAGGAGAGATGGGTTCTTAAAATGTTTCTTTCTTTTGCCTATCTCCTCCCTCGGCATTTGTCCATAGAGAAGCTGCTTGGGCTCACACATTATTCTAGACATCCTCCAGGGGCTCCTTTCCATACTGAGAAAGAGAGTTTTCCATCTGGGGACAGCTGCTGTGGAAGAGCTGTGCAATCCAAGGGGAGACTGGCTGAGAGAAAACATTGTGGGAGACCTCGTGTGTGAATGGTTCTCTCTCAGGAGCAGGAGAGCCCATCCTGGAGAAGAACAGAGCTTTTTATGGCAGCAGGTCATAGATGATTTCTGTAGCTCATACCAGTCAGTGTAAGATGGGAGTTCTCAGCAAATGGAGGCTCCTTCCAAAGCAGGAGTTGTGGAGGATGTAGCCATCCCTTTTCTGCCTTTCTTTTCGATAGGAACCTGGCCCAAGAAACAAGCGTCCAGGGCTACACCACCTCTACCTCCTGCACCCTACCTTTCCTACCCTCCTTTTGGACCTCACCAATGTAACAGACACAGTGACTGCTTCAGCCAGTAAGTATGCAAGGGCATGGGGTGCTTCTTAGTCTCATCTCAAAGGGAAACTGAGGAAAGCCAAATGGATGTTAAAAACCCTACCCTGTTCTGAAGGAGAAGTTGGCTGTGAGATGGTCTGGGGTCTTGCTGTGCTTCAGAATAAGCAGGACCCTCGTGTCCACCAAGTTTAGGCCAGCCACAGAAAATCAGTGAAAACTGCCACTAGGATTCAATTCCCACTCCTTCTCTTTTGTCCACCACCAGGTCTATAGGTTGACAAGTAGAAGACTCACCAAATCACTCTTAACAAATGATAAACACTAAGGGCCTGATTCTGGTCTCATTCTGGTTTTACTTTGGAGTAGATCCATTGATTTCCATTATTATTTATCTCAGTTCAAGGAGAATCACACCCAATCATCTTGCTGCCTCCAATACTGTGCCCAAGGCAATCACGTATTCTGCGCTATGTGGTAGAACCTGCTCCGCTTCCTCCTCATTTGTTTGAAGAGGTGATTGAAAATTGAGTACTTTGTTTAAATATTAGTTTTTCCTTTGATGGTTAATCTGGATTTGCCTCCATACAAAATTCCACAATCAGAAAAGTGGAATGTGGGAGTTTAAATTAATCTCTTAAGAGCATCAGCTTGACACCCAAGGGAGCATACCAGACCAGTTGGACCATTGGCCTGGCTGGTGTGGCAGGAAGCAAGATACGGGATTAGATGAACTGGAATTGAATCTGGTGTGCCAGGAGGTGGGGCCCAGTGCTAGACATGCCACAACCAAGTCTGCTGTGGTGTAATGGTTCTAATATTCACAGCACTGCTGAAATAAATGGCTGCCTTGAAAGTAAGTGTAAATTCATTGTTAGAGCAGGGAATTGGAGACGATGGTTCCTGGGTTTTGTTCAGATTATTCTATTCATTATGAGGCTTTGGACAAGTCTGTTACCCTCCATCCCTTTATGCCCATTTCCCTATCTGTAAAATGAATAAAATACCTACTGACCTGAAGAAGAGCTCTGTGTAAGCTCAAAAGCTTGTCTCTGTCATCAGCAGAAGCTCGTCCAATAAAAGATATTACCTCACCCACCTTGTCTCTCTAAAATGCCTACTTCCAGGAGTACAGAGGGTTCATGTTTGTAAGGTGCCTTAAGATTTGGGAATGAGAGGCTCTTTAGAAGTGTATTACATTATGCAAGTATGGGTAGCTGCCAGCATGAGACTCAGAAATGCCAGTTGAGTTGCAAACTTCATATTCTGATCTGCATTGCCATTTATTTCCACTGCAGATTTTCACCTTTGAGATTTTTGAACAGAATGATCCAAATTTATATGTGACTAAAGATCCACAGTCCTTACGTAGGGTCTGTCTACACTGCAGTCAGAGGTGTGACTGCAGCACATGTAGACATACCTGAGCTAGCTCTGATCCAGCTAGCTCCAGCACCAGTAGCAATGAAACCATGGCAGCATAAGATGAACAGCCTGGTTTGGGGCCCTGAGTATGTACTCAAGAGGCTAACCTGTGCTACCACTGCTGTTGTTATTGGAGCCAATTAGATCAAAGCTAGCTTGGGTATGTCTACATGCGCTTCAGTCACATCTCTGATTCCAGTGTAGACAGACTCTCACCCAGACATGACTTTCACTGAAGTCAGTGGGAATCTTGGCTGAGTGAAGACTATAAACTTTTGCCTGAAGACTATAAGCTTTTTTTTGCCTGAAGGGTGTAATTTTCTCAGTTTTCACCAGTATTTTCTCTCCCTTTTTTATCAATCAGTTGGAATTAACGATCTCCAAAAAGATGCATTTTACATCACCATGACAACGAGCCTGACTTCTGAAAATCAGCCGGGCCTGCTGTTGGTCAGCAAGCTGGGCCTGCGGTGGGCCATGCTCGCTCAGAGCCGAATGGTGCCACTGATGGAGACCACCCCAAAAATCAGCCGTGGGGAAGTGAGGAGATTCCTCTCCAGGCTGAAGTTTATTGATTTTCCTCACAAGGTGAGACAGTTCATAGGGAATCCTTTGCTAAGTCACAGGGGACAGACGGGGCAGTGCCCCTCCCATCATGGACAAGGGTCGGGGATCTTTCTGCGCTGGCATTTGCAGGATGCCATTCCTTTGAGCGTAAATTGAGTGAACTGTCAGGGTATGCAGATGCTTTGGTAGTTAGGACGTGACAGTTGGACTGGAGGAATCTTGGGAGCAGGACATGAACAGGGGATGGTAGCTGGGGAGGGGCAGAAGGGCACTGGGAAACATGGGGAAGGCAGGGGTCCTCTATCTGGATTTTGGGCTAGTAGAGTCCTGGCTGATGACTTTTCTCTCTTTCTCCAGTTCTAGCATGTTGGCCCATCAGGTTTCAATAGCCAGGTGGACGTGTGATCTGGGTGAGGCACGGGGAGCTGCTCGGCGATTCCTCAGGACGTCTGCTGTGCCCAGGGAGTGGGGACTGAGCACTCCGTCCCCCTGCTTGCTGTGGAATGGCAGGGCCAGATTTGCCATTGTGAGACGCCACCACTGGGAGCAACTGTTTGTGACCCTTTCCCCCCCACACACCTGCCTACTTGCTTCCTTCCGGGTAACATGGCAATGAGAAGGCAGAGAGATAGAGCTGTGAATAGAAATGTGTATATTTTTGTATGTTTAATTTATGAACTGGTTCCATGAAGCTCCCATTTGTGTCCAACCAGCATTTCCTGCCATTCTGCACTAATCTCTGTATTTTTGTAGTGGAGCCTCTGCCTGGCTCATGTATGGCAGGGCTCCGCCAGCTGTCCTACCTCTTTATTTTACAGTCACCAGGGCACTCCCCTTTTCCATGTCCAGTTCCCAGTCTCCTGAACCGTCCAACCCTCTGTGACCTTGGCAGGTTGGGAATGTGCACTGCAGAGGAGAAAGGTTCCACGCTCCCATTCCAATTGCCCTTCCCAACCGGGTTGAAGTGGTTGGTGGAGAGGCTCCCCATTCCTGGGTCGCCCTTTCCCCTTGCTTTGTTTGCAGGCCCAGAGCTCCATAGAAACATGCCCAGTATTCACAAGAACATCACATCATTTGTATCCCAAAGCAAATTTGTTACCTGAAGCGGGCCAGATCCTCTGGTACAGATGAGTGCAGCCACTTTGTGCGGTGCCTCAGGCAGACTCTAGCCTGGATGTGACCCCAGGAATATCTTACCAATGTGAAGTGGTTCCTCAGATGGTGTAGACGCTTTTCTGCACCCCTCTGCTTCTTGCATAGGAGGAGGGGCTGGAGGCAAGAGGTGGAGCCAGGAGACCCTTTCCTGAACTGATCCCCAGCTGCAGTTTTGGTCCTTTGTGGCCATCACCAGGTGGCATAAGTTAGAATAACCAGAAGGCTGCTCTGACTTAATAGTGGGGGCCTGTGCTACTCACAGCTGCCCCAGAATCAAGAGAGGGTTAAGGTAGCCTTTATATTATCACTCTCCCCCTGACCTCCCAGTGCAAAAGCCAAAAGCCAGATCTGTCCCCAGTATGTTTTAATTCTTTGAAATGTAACCTCTGTCTCTCAGGGCGTCAATGGCCTGTGCTCTGATTCTGGAGTGTGTCTGTAAAGCCTCCTGTGACATAGTGACAACACCTTCTTGGTGACGTCTGGCCCCTACTGACTCTCCCCACTGCAGGGTGCCCTCTTATAGGAACTGGTTTCCCAGCATGCCTCTCTCGGGCTGGCCCTTTACATTTGGCAGAGCCAAGCAGCTATAGCCCTAAAGTGGCCAATTGGCTGCTGCTTGGTGATAGCTGCTTGGTACTTTTTTCTCTCCTCCAGCTAGTATGTCCCCTTTGTTTTCCTCCAGTTCTTCTTTTCTTAGTGCTGAGGAGAGGGCACAGCTTGGCAGCTCCTTTTAAAAGGGCACATGAACCATGAGTGTGGCTGGTTCTATACCCTGGGCTCTTGGCCCAGCTCCTCACTGCTTGTTTCTCTTGCTCTATCTCTCTCTCTCCAGTGAAATGCTTCTGTGCAGCCTCTTCAGGGGTAGCTGCAACCGCGAGGCTGGGCCTTGGGCCTTTCCTTATTAATGCCAGAGCCTTTGAACAGTTTGTATATGTTTAATGGTATTTGTGTGTAAATAGCTTTGTAAATATTAGCACAACTGTAGCAAGGGGCTCTGGTCCTGGCACCTACCTGGCCTCTACTCTCTTCTAGCTGGGTGTGGTGTTTATATGTGTTGGTTGGTTTGTAAATCGGGCTGGCCGGTGGTGGCTGAATGTCTAAGTGCCGGTAGGCAAGTTAGGAAAAGGGATGTGCTTTCTCTCCCTCCCACCCCTTTGCTGGGAAAGGCTGGTGAGTCACTACCCGAAGGGGTAATTCCCCTGAGGTGCTTCCTTAAACTCCTAGGCCTGATAGTCAGTGTCCAGTGATGCTAGCTCCCCCATAATGTGAATTTCTCCCCTGCATTCCCACTGTGAATAAAGACTATGTCTGTATATTGTTGGGAATTGTGAACTGCAGTGAAACAAATACATATCATGTACAACATCCCCTTTGTGTTTGACCCTTGTTTTCCTTAGCCTGGAAAGGAGACTCCTTTTTGTTACAGGACAGGCTCCCTCGAGGGCATTTGGGGAGTGAAGAGTGAGCAGGACCTTACCACTGCCCCTCTGAGGGGACTCTGTGGGAACGAAATGGACAGAGGTCCTGAAGGAGGAAAGAATGGAGCAAGGAGCATAGACGAGAACCCCAAAGAGAAGGGGGTTGGGTGCACAGTGTGTAGAAGGGAGCCTCAGAGGGGACGGGAGCAGACAGGACTTGGCTGGAGGTGATGGATACCACAGGTGATGGGTGCTTTAAAAGGGGGATTGGTGGGTGGAGGAGGGAAGAGGTGACTGGAAAGTGAGTGGGGAATGAGACCCTCTTTCTATCCCTGTTCCAGTGGGAAACTCCTGGTTTGAAGCGATTTCTCTGGCTGTTCTAGGGGAGGGTCTGGAGCCAGTTTAACTCAAAAGGAGTTTAACTGTAAAGTCCAAAAGGGCCTGACATGACGTTCTCTAGCCCACTGAGTGTTTTGAAAAATGGGAACCATTTCAAGTTGTGTGGCAAATGGAGCTGGGCATACATAGCCCAAAGCCTCAGGGGTTTATTAACATGGAAGTCAAAATGGCGTGATGAGAAGGAAAGTTCCAGACTCTCACCATTATAATTGCTGACAGCGGGTACTGTCCCCACTGGGTGAGCCCTTTCCATTTTTGTGGTACTGATGGCATTGGAATGGCTCCATAGCACCCCTGTGGCAGCACAGGAGCCCCAGGATACAGGTGGCATAACAGTTTCCAGTGGAAATGGCCTGTGCGTTTACCATTCACAACTGGCATGGTAACATTGCTCTCAGTAGAGCAGACCAGCTCCAGTAGCACAAGCCACTGATGTTCCTGTAAGTGTCCCTGCAGTGCTGCCCAAAGACATTGATAACAGTCACCACATGCCTTTTCCTCCTCCCAGCCCCCCACAAGTGTTAAAGAAAGGAACCAGAACACCAGAGAACTTGATAACAATGATACTAGTATTTGGTTCAGACCTCCATCTCCCTACTGCTTCCCAAGCAGCCTACTCCCCCCTCCCTAACAGTGATCTTCTTCCATGGACTGTCCCAAGACCTCATCTAGCTCCAGTCCAGGTTCCTGCTGTAGCACCTTCTGTTGCAGCTCAGAGTAAAAGTCGACCCCCTCTGAGATGGAGTGGAGAGACTTGTCTCGCTGCTGGTAGTAGCTGCTCATCTGCTCCCTGTGCTGCTGCTGCGGCATGAAGCACTGATGGTGCTGTGACTGGTCCCTGAAGCTCCCATCATAGCCTTTGATATGGTTACGCTTGAATTCCAGCACGGTCTTGGTGTAAGTGTTGAGGGTGGTAACAGCAGAGGCCATGCAGCAGGTGAAGGAGGCCCAGGCCATGCTATGAGAGAGGAAGGAGAACAGCACATGCAGTGAGGATCTTAATAAAGTCTTCCATTGTCAGAGAAGTATGATGGGGTCAAGAAATGAACCAGATGCATTGCAAGGAGCTAATGGCCTTCTGGAACACCAAGCAGAGGCCACTAATTGGGGATGGACATCAACTAGATAGACCAGAGCTGTAGCCCAGACCCAAACCATTCTAGCCCTTGAGCTTTATCCTGCCTCCGTTACCCTTCCCTTTCCCCTGAACGATGGAGTAAAATGTTACTAGATCCATAACATATGGTAGAGAAAGAGGTGGGGGCAAATGCCAGAAGGAAAAAAAATGGATGCCACGAGAGAAAATGACTGGAGGACACTGGAAAATTTGCATCTGGAAAGTACGATAACGAGGCAGACCCCTTAGAGTAATAGGCCAGCCAGGGAGAGCCTGAGTATCTTGTTCATTTTGTAGTTGTCAGTTACATTAACCACTCTCTATGGCACCTGTTGGACACTTTGTTTTGTCTTGTTTTCAAATAGCTTTTGATATGGTCTTTGCATAGGATCATTACCAAAGGAAAATAACCCTTCACATTCAAGTTAGCCAATATTACGTACATGGCAAAAAAAACCCTAAAAATAAAAAACTTTTCATTTGTATCTAGGTTTGAAACTGCAGGATTTTCCAAGGAATAAATACTCAGGACTCATCATAGATCACTGAGGATACTGCCCAGCGTGCAAGTTCAGTTAAAATGAAAAATGGCATTTTGGAGAACATCATAATAGAGAGAACAATGTTAATCATTTGTGTTCAGTTTTGATCACATTATTGTAAGACAGAGACTAAGAAGCTCCACATCAGCAGCAAGGCTTGCAAGATGAAATGTGTAAATAAGGTTATTTAGAGTGGCAGAAGGGAGGGACTTGATCAGAGAAGAGGTTAAGAAGGGCACAATGAAAACTGATCAGGCCATCTTTTTTTTACTGTCCCATACTTTGACCTGGGATTGATTTGTAGCCCTTGAAGTTAATGGCAAGTAAACTTAAAACCAATGCAAAAAATACTTCACACAGTAACCAGACAGTCAGTGGAATACAATTCAGCCAGAGGTCCAAAGCCAAACATTACTACTAGATTTAATAAGGCCTGGATCACCAAAAATGTAGTTCTGCTCATCTAATCTCATGCTTCAAGCTATTAGCTGATCGCTGTCTGGGTCAGGAAAGAACCTTCCTGCTTCCCTTCTAAGCCTGCAACACAGCACCGTTAGCCAGATGCTTTTATTGGAGTTCTGTGTTCCTCTACAGCACTAGATATTTGCCACTGCTAGAAGAAGGATCCTAAATTTAATGCATCAGTGATCTGGTCAAGTCTGAAAGGTTTTGTGTTCTGGTTTTGTCCCTCAATCCCAGAATTTCCCAACACCTCTTTGAGCCACACCCACAGACCCACAAAACACCATATTGGGTCTACATGTTCTCTAGCGCTATGCCTATGTTCTTCTTAAATAGGTGGCTCCTGTTATCCTGTGGAAGAGACAGTGTTCCCTCTGACTTATGACTATATACGGACAATAGTGAGTAGTAGACACTGTGCTCAGTATCTTGGACGCACCAGTACCAGCTTCCTTAATGCATGTTTGCTACACTTATAAGGATCTTCTTGCACTGTGCATAAATGTGATGGAACTTTATAGAGTCGTCATGATGCTGTATATGGAGAAGTATGTTGGATTTAGCATTAAGGTGGCTATGGTCAGGACTACAGACTCCTAACTGCACAAAAAATCTTAAACTGACTGATGTGAGCAACAGGAAGACCACATAGAAGGCAGCAGTGGAGACAGATTGTGAAACCACAGGAGAAGAGGGATTCTGGTGAATCATTTCAACAGAGCGCCAGGCACTGTAGTATCTAGGCACAAGTTTACAGACAAAATGCAAAATAACACCTAAGCCATCTACGTTGGTGGGTTCAGATGGCCATGTGGGATGTGATGGGAGGCTGAGCCCTAAGCTTGCCGCTGTTTATATGAAAATGTGGGAGTGTGTTAGTTTTATGAGCAAACCATGATGAAATGGAGAGGATGGATGAATCCAATTCTAGAGAAACACCTGGTAGTGAAGGTCAGGGCACTTTAGCCCACAGCTCTAGATGGTCGTCAGATCTCACAAGCTTAGCAGGATTGGGCCTGGTTGGTATTTACATGGACTATGCAGGGAACATTGGAAAATTAATTTGGGGATGCTTGCCCCTTTGATTCAGTACTAAGCCTGTGCCCTAGCATGCTGTCAGGGGGCACTGTGCTGCTGGAGGAGTTGACTTTTAAGCTATGTCTGCACTATGAACTAGGGGTATGATTTCCCTGCTCATGTACACATACTTGTACTAACTCTGATTGTGCTATCGTGAGTATAAATAGCCATGTAGCCACAGCAGCACTGGCAGCAGCAACAGAGGCATGACTGAACTGTGCTGAGTACATACCCACCAGTTTCAGGTGGGTCTGTACGCACGGCGCAAGCCTGTCACTGCTACAGATACCAGTACTACGGTGGCTACACTGCTATTTATACTCGCACTAGTTCTCATTGCACTAGAGTGACTATGTATACATGAGCAGGGAAATCATACCTCTACCTCGTAGCATAGACATAGCCTTAGCTATAAATATGTGTAAAGGAGAGACCTTCACAATACAGTCATTAAAGGCCCCATGGCACCTTTTGAAAGCTAGCCAGTTCCTGACCAAATGTCAGTTTGAATCATTACATTTAGTTTCTGTTCATTCCCCTGGCAGTCTCAGGTGGACAGTGTTCTTTTCTTTTCCTAAAAGGACAATTTAGGCTGACTACCAGAAGACATTTGGTAATCATAGAAATGAAATGTAGGGCTGAAAGAGACCTCAAGAGATCATCTAGTCCAGCCCTGCACTGAGGCAGAGCCATGTAAACCTAGACATGTAACCTGTTCTTACAAACCTCCAGTGGTGAGAAATCCATGACTGCCCTTGGTAGCCTATTCCAGAATTTAACTACCCTTATAGTTAGAAAGCTTTTCCTAATATCTAACATAAACCTCCCTTGCAGCAGATTAAGCCCATTACTTCTTGGCCTACATCCAGTGGACATGGAGAACAACTGACCACTTTACATATTTAAAGACTGTCATCAGGTCCCCTCTCAGTCTTCATTTCTTAAGACTAACCATGCCCAGTTTTGTGTTAACTTTCCTGATAGGTCAGGTTGAAATAGGGAGCTCTATTAAACTCTAGGATAGTTTCTCAAGGTAAGGGGTGGAAGCTCCATATCTTGGTTCATTTAAAATTGGACTGGACAAAACTCTGGGGAATATGTGTTTCAGGGAGCAATCCTGCATTGAGTCGGGGGAGTGGACAGGATGTGACCTAGCTGGGCATTCTCCATCCCAGCTCTATTATGTTAACCGTGTGAGGCAAGGGTTGAGGCAAACACCTAAGGATGACAGAGAAGCAGCACTGGGGAAGCCATATTAGAGCTGTCTTCAGGGGTAAGGGGGCTAAGTAGGGGGGTTGCTGGAGAGGTGGAATGTGACTGAAGCTTACAGCCATAGGGATGTGAAAAGCCTCACAGTTCACGTACTAGAAAGCCCAGCCATAGTCCCACGAGTGCGGTCTCCAGTCCTCTGGCCCCAGATTGACAGTCGCCTGGAAGACTTGTGAGTACATCATGTGAGCCACCATCCCCAGCAGGCCTAAAGCAAGAGGACAGGAAGGCAAAATTGTCACAGTGGAGGCCAGGGCCAGCTGATTTGTTCTTCCGTCTAGGAACTAAGGCTTAAAACCAAATTCATCCTTCCGCTCGGCAGGTTCAGCAGCTAAGTCATCTCCACCCTTGGGCCCTGTTCTCCCACCCTGTGTCATTGTCTCTCCTCTGATTCCCCATTATTCTCCCCAACTCTGCCCATTTCCTTCTCTCTCTCACTAACACATTCTCTCCGTGGCCCCTTTCCCCCTCTGCCCCCCAATTGACACACTGAGGCTAATCAATGTGTGAGGTCTTGGCAGCACTTTCTTCCCTGAAGGACTTCTTGAACTCTTTCCTTGATGAGTTTTACTCCCTGCCCTGGGTCACTCATGCTGCCACCCAAGAATGCCTTCATGACCCCATGCCTGCCCTGGGGCACCAACCAGACAGCACAGAGGAGACAGCAGCGAAGGCATTGAGCTTCAGCCCGCAGACTGGATTCCCAGTGTACAGCATTTCTATCAGCAGCAGGATGAAACTAATGACCAGCAAGCTGATGTAGACCATCTCTGAACCCAACGCCAGCCACAGGATTCCTGCCATGAACCAGAGGAAAGAAGAGACCTCTCAGAGTCAGCACAAAATAGGGTCATGACCTGCCACAGCCCTCTCTGACCCCCCAAAGGATCCCCACCATAAACTGGTGGGAGAGAGAAATCTCCAGACATTCCCCACAGCCCACTGAGCAATGCAGAGTGAATACAAACATTAGCTAAAAATAATGTGGCTATTCTGCAGGGACGACATTCCCCTCTGTGCAGATGGCCTGAAGAGGATTTATATACCACTTAAGCCTTCAAATTAGGGTTTAAATGATATACATAGGTCTTGTGTGGATCCTCTACACAGGTACATCTAGGGCAGTTGAGTAGAGCTCAGAAAAGTCAGGAGATGACCTTATACACAGGGGTCCTGTAACATCTCTGTTCTGGATTGCCTGTCTCCCAGTCCCCGGCTCTAACCACCATTACTACTAACAGACACCCTAGCCCTAAAATTGAGCTGTACCTTTCACTGCAAGGGAGGGGGAAGGTGGCTTTAGGACTGTCTAATAGCTCAAATTAGCCAGAGTCCAGTGAATTTCAGCTACACTCCCTCCTTCTCCCAACATACCCACCTCTGGCATGACCTTATGCCAGGAGTTATAGGGGAGAATGCAACATAGAGCCCTTATTCCAGCCCTATGCCACCCAAGGAGTTCCCTCCCCCAACTCCCTTCCCCCTTCTCCCATTTCCAGGTGGAGAGGACAAGTTGTTTTCCTGAAGTGAAAAGGGGATGGAATGCAGCCAAGATTTGCCCCCCCCCCATTTCATAATAACAACAGATGTGGATATTGTATTAAACAGGAGATACACTGCCCGCTACACTAACGTCCATAGACATTATTCTGCTCTCCTACAGGCTGTTCTAAGCTACTCCAATTATATAAAATACTATGGATACTAATTGGGATCTGTACAAGACCATTTGAAAATCAAACATTCGAGAGCCCTGTTTCATCCCTGTGCAATTAGCAGGAGCTTTAGTTTGGACTGTGATGGAGTTTGGAATCTTAGCAGGTGACATCTGAGAGACCCGGAATGCCAGTTCCAGAAGCTTCTTTCAGCCTTGGCTAAATAACAGGACTCAGACAGAATTGCCTTTGAGCACAGAAGCTGAGCGCCTAGCAGGGCCAGTGCAACCATTTAGGCAGACTAGGCGGTTGCCTAGGGTGCCGAGATTTGAGGGCGCCAAAAAGCGCCCCCCAATTTTTTTTTAAATGGTTGAGCAGCCACTGCTGCTGGGACAGAGAGGGAGTCTGAGCTGCCGGCGGTAGCCAGCAGCCCAGGGTGTCCCCCGGGTCAGGGCGCCTCCATGGCAGCCCGCAGTCCAGGGTGCCCCTGGGTCAGCGCGCCTCCACGGCAGCCAGCAGCCCAGGGTGTCCCCCGGGTCAGGGCGCCTCCGGCAGCCCGCAGTCCAGGGTGTCCCCTGGGTCAGGGCGCCTCCGAGAGCCCGCAGTCCAGGGTGTCCCCCTGGTCAGCGCGCCTCCGCTGCAGCCCGCAGCCCAGGGTGTCCCCTGGGTCAGGGCGCCTCCGCGGCAGCCAGCAGCCCAGGGTGTCCCCCGGGTCAGCGCGCCACTGCAGCAGTAGGCAGCCCAGGGTGACCCCTGGGTCAGGGCGCCGCCACGGCAGCAGGCAGTCCAGGCTGTCCCCTGGGTCAGGGCACCGCCATGGCATCCGGCAGCCCAGGGTGTCCGGAGGGGGCGGCAGGCAGCTCCTGTGGAGCTGCTGCAGTCGTGCCTGCGGACGGTCGGCTGCTCGCATGGCTCCGGTGGACCTCCCACAGACACCACTGCGGCAGCTCCACCGGAGCCGCAGGACCAGCGCGCGGGGCAGCAAAATTGCCGTCTGCCTAGGGCGCTCAAAACCCTAGCGCCGGTCCTGGCGCCTAGGCATCAGGAGTCTGGCTTTGAGCCAAGAACATGAGCACCAAGTCCCTGGAGCTAGTGGAAGGTGATTGGGGAAAGCCTGAGCTGCCTTGTAATCCTTGAGCTAAGGACAGCTCAAGACTCCAGTTGCCCAGTTGCTCCCTGCTACTACTCCAGAAAAGGAAAAATGATCTCTGGGTTGTCTCCAAATAAGCCATATAGACCCAGTGCAGGAGGAGTTCAAGGTGAGCTGGCAGACTATTCTCCCTATTCTACAGTTCAGGTTCTGATAAGGAGCAGGAAGCATCTAGTTATACTAAGTTCTTGCATAACTGTTTCTGGATATCATTTTCCATTCTCTAAATTCACAAGTAATTCCCACTCCTGGTTTTAGTCCATCTGTTGTCGAGTTGACTTAGCCTGTAGTTCTACCTGTTAGAATAATTAATAACTGTCATTTAAATACAACAAGCTTGCTGCCCGTTCCTTTATAGCAGTAGGGAATCCTATTGTGAGGAAGGATTGAGCCTAGCAGTGGATCATGGATAACACACGCTACTCTGTTAAAAATAATTAATACAGAAAGACTAGGAAGATGACCTTGTGCTTGAATAACGTATCTGTGCAAAGTTGGCTGGGGATAGGCAAAGCTCAAGCATTTAAAAAGAACAGGAGTACTTGTGGCACCTTAGAGACTAACAAATTTATTTCAGCATGAGCTTTCATGAGCTACAGCTCACTTCTTCAGATGCACAGATGGAACACACAGACAGGAGATATTTATACATACAGAGAACATGAAAAGGTGGAAGTATGCATACCAACAGGAAGAGTCTAATCAATTGAGATGAGCTATCATCAGCAGGAGAAAAAAAACTTTTGAAGTGATAATTAAGATGACCTATAGAAGGTGTGAGGAGAACTTAACATAGGGAAATAGATTCAAATAGTGTAATGACCCAACCATTCCCAGTCTCTGTTATGGGTCATCTTAATTATCACTTCAAAAGTTTTTTTTCTCCTGCTGATGATAGCTCATCTCAATTGATTAGACTCTTCTTGTTGGTATGCATACTTCCACCTTTTCATGTTCTCTGTATGTATAAATATCTCCTGTCTGTGTGTTCCATCTATGCATCTGAAGAAGTGAGCTGTAGCTCACGAAAGCTCATGCTGAAATAAATTTGTTAGTCTCTAAGGTGCCACAAGTACTCCTGTTCTTCTTGCAGATACAGGCTAACACGGCTGCTACTCTGAAACAAACATTTAAGTTACCCTGTAGAAATAGCTCCCATTGTGACTACAGGTCAGTTTTTAACTAACAAGTGCCCTCACTAAAAATACAGATTTGTTATTCCCAAGGAGAACAGAGCACTTTATTATTTATTTGGATGTATATATTAATATAACAGGCTACATATCCCAGGGTCTGAGCACCGCTGACACAAGTTGCTAGAATAAAGATAAAATGAAACAGCATCTTATCCCTATCCTGACCTCCACCAGAACTCAATCCCTCTACAACAAAACACAATACTCCCCTCCCCTGCACAGATCCTAACCCACAGCAAACTGCCCTGAACAGCAGCCCACAGAAATCTGGCCACAGGCCCTGTCTATTTTGGATTTTGACACCTACAGCAGAGATTTCTGACTTGAACGAAGAATGAAAGCAGGTTTCTTGCATGCTTCTGGGAGAGTAGCTTGTTAATACTAAGAATTCTTTGCTCACATATTCTTCATTTCTCATCTGTAGATTTCAAGGTGCATTACAAAGGTGGGGTACACATTATTAGCACCATTTTAAAGAGAAAGTAGGACCAACATTTTCAAAAGTGGGTACCCCAAAATAGTGGCCACACTGAGGCACATAGGATGAAATCCTGGCCCCTCTGAAGTCAATAGAAGTTCTGCCGTTGGCGTCAGTGCGGCTAAGATTTCACCCTTAGGGTCTAATTTACAGGTGTTCACCCTAGTCAACTGGAGTAATGGATGCTCAGAATGACTGAAATTCAGAACTCTGGTGTCTCAGGTTGGGACCCAAAAATTAAAGCACTGAAAATGGTGGCCATGTTTCAACTTTTTGACAGAAGTGATTTGCCCAAGATCATATGTCAAGTTGATGGTACATCTGTGTTACTATTTATCACTTACGCTGACTGCTTGTGTGCGCTTCGGGTTATGACCAAGATTGGACATGCTGAAACACAGCAAAAAAGGCTGTCTTTGTCACATTTACAGCTGGGCTGACAGCAGGAAGTACCAGAAATTATGTGAGGAAGGTTGAGATTTCTAGTTTTTGGGGGCTGATGCCAGATGTTTTGGGTAAACATTTGGGGTGAAATCCTCAATACTTTGACTTCAGTAGGCCAGGATTTTGCCCAGTCCTTTAGGTGCCTACAACACCCTCTCAACCTGCTGAAGTTCCCTGAACTCTAGAAGGTGCATTGGACAACTCTAGCGAGAAAAAGAAGAGCCTCATTCTTACCTCGCTCTGCGGGGGGTGAAAGCTCGATGAAACTACGACATTTCTCATCTGAAATACAAACACAATCAAGCTCAGATTATATGGATTCTCAGAAGATGATAAAGGAGGATGGAGTTGGGGGGAGAATTCCACCTTAAGTGCCTCTTTCATTTCTCAAGCTTGCAGGCTCTATCTATCTTAAGGTCTTCTAGCGTCTGCTGTCTTTCTGACCAAAGAGATGGTTGCTTTGATCTGTTGTGGAGTCCAGTGTGGAAAGGTAGGGAAAGAAGGACAATGGTCTGTCTGTCTAGTGCAGATGGGGCTCTTATGAGAAAGCTGGTATACATTCACAAAAATTAAATACAGCTGAGTATAAGTAAATAGCTATAAATTCAAAACATTAAAAGAACGCTGTGATGAGAGCAAATGCTCCTTTGCTGTCATAGAAGTTCTGCAAACTGCTTTAACTCTGTAACTTCACCCCTTCCAGCTTCAGCTTGGAGATCATAAATTTTCTTCCATCCTACTCTCCTATTTCATGATTTTCCAGAATCAGCTACAAACCCTCAAGCTCATCACATGGCCCATGCTCCATTTGTCTGCCTGTTATTTGCCAAACACACCAACTCTTTTCCTCTTACTCTCCATAAACAAACCAGAGAGGTGCCTCATGTCTCACTTCAACTTCCAAGTATCCTAAGAAAACCACAATATATATCAGGGGTCTCAAACTCAAATGACCATGAGGGCCACATGAGGACTAGTACCTTGGCTCGAGGGCCACATCACTGACACCTCCCCCACACAGCCCTTGGCCCCACCCCCACTCCACCCCTTCCATGAGGCCCTGCCCCACCCCGCCTCTTCCTACCCCTTCCCTGAAATCCCCACCCGCAACTCCACCCCCTCCCTGCCCCCAGGGGGTGCAGGAGGGGTGTGGGGTGTGTCAGAGGCTCAGGGCAGGGAGTTGGGGTGTGGGGTGCAGGAGGGATGAGGGGTGCAGTAGGAGGTCAGGGTGCAGGAGGGGTGTGGCAGGGGGCTCAGGGTAGTGGGTTGGGGTGCAGGAGCAGTGTGGGGTGTGGCAGTTGGTTCAGGGCAGGGGGTCAAGTGCAAGGAAGGGGGTTGAGGTGCAGGAGGGGTGTGGGGTGCAGCACGGGGCTCAAGGCAGGGGGTCAGGGTGCAGCAGGCGGGTCAGAGAAGGGGATTGGGGTGCAGGAGGGGTGCGAGTTGCAGCAGGTTGAGGGCAGGGGGTCAGGTGCAGGGTGCAGCAGGGGGTTGGGCTGCGGCAGGGGGTTCAGTGTAGTGGATTGGGGTGCAGGAGGGGTGTGGTAGCGGGTCGGGGTCTGGGGTGTGGCAGGGGGTCAGGGTGCAGGGTGTGGCAAGGAGCTCAGGGCAGGGGGTTCGACTGCAGGAGGGGCCCAGGGGCACGGGCTCTGGCCCGGCGCGCACCAGGGTCAGGGCAGGCTCCCTCCCTGCCTGCCTGTCCTGCCGCAGGTGCTGCTCTGGGAAGTGGCTGGAACATGGGGGAGTAAGGGCACAGGGGCGTGTGTTGCTGTTGCTTCAGGCACCGCCCCAGCAGCTCCCATTGGCCGGAAACGGGGAACCGTGGCCAATGGGAGCTGCTGGGGGTGGTGCCTGAAGCAACATCAACACGCGCCCCTGCGCCTCTCTTTCCTCATGTTCTTTCCAGTTCCAGGAGCAGTGCGGGGGCAGGGCAGGGAACCTGCCCTGCCTCCGGTGCGCACCCGACTGAAGCCGCTCTAGGTAAACGCTGGGGAAGGGTGGGCGGAGGGGCTGTGAGGAGCTCGCAGGTCTCAGAAAATAACTTCGCAGGGAGCATGCGGACCGCAGGCCACGTGTTTGAGATCCTAATCTCCATAGAAACTCCATCTGCCTTTTTTCACTATGAGACATGGAACTCTAATCAACCCCATCCATTTTCTATATATAGACTAGAAATTCCATTATAATTTTCATATATAACTTTCGGACATTACTCCAGGCCACTTATCAACAGCCATTCAATCCGCTCAACACACAGAGGGCAGAATACCCTACGCACCAAACTGAGCTAGGCCATTAGTTATTGACAGTGGCAGAAAGACGAGCATTGACTTGTCTGTAGAATGTATTATGTTCTCATTAATTGCCCAAGATTTTAAAAATATCCAGAATTGTATCCAATCTCTGCTGCACCTGTGAAGGAAACTAAACTTCACCAGGGCCCTCATGCCAGGTATAATCTCAGCTGCATTCATCAGGTTGATTCCAGCCTTTGCTAAGGAGCTCATGGAACAGGCACCAGAAGAGTCAGCTCCCAAGTAGGACATGGAATTTTCACTTGCCACTGGTCCCGCAGAAAGTAGCTCACAGCTCCTTCCCAATGAAGGATGTACCTTTTCTTAAGAACAGGACACCCCTTCTCCAAACGAAACTCTGACTGTCCCCCAATACAGAATCACTATCACTTCGTCACCCTTAGGTATATACAATCCAAAATTGCTTTGGCCTTCATATCCCAGTGCAAACTTTCGTCTAATCTGCACATCCATTATAATCCCTAAAAGTCTCTTTTAGCCTGACGGCTTACCAGAGTTCTCTTTCCCACTGAATCTCCCCTGGGCAAATTATTTTCCCCTGTATATATTAGCTTGCTTTTTTTCTCCAGCTGAATCTCATCTTGTTATTTTCTGCCCACAATTCTAATCTCTGTAAACCCCTTGTATTATATCTTTCCTCTCAGTGGTGTTCAGGATTCCTTCCAGCTCATTACCATCTGCAGATTTCATTAACTCACTGTTCACTACCTCCTCTAGACTTTAGTGAAGTTATTAACAACATTGTCCCTAATACTGAGCCATGCAGTGGCCCCATGAGACACCTTCCCAAAATTCAATACTTTGCAGCTGATCATAATCCTTTGTTTCCGGTCCTTCAACCTGCTGCCAAGACACGTAACAGGGGCTATATGCAAGCCAGTCTGAATTAATTTTGAGAGTCTGATTTCATGAAAAATTGTACCAAATGCATTACTAAAATCCAAACGTATCAGATCTCCTTCCCTTCCTGCTTCACTGTTATTCCAGTATTCTCCAGAGGCCCATTACATCTCTGAAAACACCTTGAACTCAATTGAATGATGCAGTCTCATTCCCAATGCATCCCTGTGTTACAGAGTCCCCGGGCGATGCTTTGGAACTGCTCCCCACAAAGCCAGGCAGGACTTTGGGGCGCCTCCTCTCTCTAGGAGCAGACTGTCTTCACGGCAAGAAGCTCACATGGCTTCACCTTCCTGGGTCTGACCTTGGAGCATTCAGCATATGCTCCTCCATGCGCTTCCCACAGCAAGTCCGCCCAAGCGAGGTCCTGGGGAAGCCAGAGAGTCCTGCACGCACCCCCACTTCGCAGTCAGACGTGACTCTTAGCCAGCCAGTAAAACAGAGGTTTATTAGATGACAGGAACACGGTCTAAAACAGAGCTTGTAGGTACAGAGAACAGGACCCCTCAGCTGGGTCCATTTCGGGGCTCAGTGAGCCAGATAACCCCGTCTGCCCTCCTTTCCCTCCCCAGCCAGCTCCAAACTGAAACCCCCTCCAGCCCATCCTTCTCTGTTGAGTTCATTTCCGGGGCCAGGAGGTCACCTGACCTCTTTGTTCTCCCACACCTTTGGCATCCCCTTGCAGGGGGGAAGGGCCCAGGCCATTAGTTGCCAGGAGACAGAGTGTCGGCCAGAAACTGAGGCACCCACACAGTATTCAGAGGAAACATTAAAAACAGTCCCACTTCATCACACCCTGCTATTGCCATGGAAATTAATCACAGCTTTAAGCATCCCCACCTAAGCTCATCCTGTTTCTGAGCCATTCCTGACAATGCCAGGAACAAACCAGTCCTCTCAGCAAGATCTGAGAGTGACTGAAGCTTTTTTTAATTGTTGTCCTGCTTTTAACTTGTGTCCTTTCTGTTTTCCAGCCCTGATAGCAGCAGATCGCAGAAGGAGAAATAGTGCACAGAATGCCTTCTTGAACTGCCAAGTTCTTCTTCGAGTGATTGCTCATATCCATTCCAATTAGGTGTACGCGCCGCGCGTGCACATTCGTCGGAAAACTTTTACCCTAGCAACTCAGTGGGCCGGCAGGTCGCCCCCTAGAGTGGCGCCACCATGGCGCTCGATATATACCTCTGCCGGCCCACCCGCTCCTCAGTTCCTTCTTACCGCCCGTGTCGGTCGTTGGAACAGTGGAGCGCGGCTTAGCTGACCTCCACTTCCCTAGCTACTCGTATTTCTCGTATATAGTTACGCAGTTATAACCCTTTTATTTATATATTTGTATAGTTATACGTTTTTTCTTTGCTAACATGGTTAGTTTAGTTAGCGGGGTTCAGGAAGTAGCCCCTGCCATGAACCCGGTCCCGGAGCCCATGCGGGGCTCACCGGTTTTTAGAATGGGCCCGGCCTGCCAGAAGCCGCGGCCGAAGGGAGATCCACACGACTCCTGTTTCAAGTGCCTCAGGGAATCACGCTTGACAGCTAAGTGCCCCATTTGCAAGGCTTTTAAGCCGAGAACAAAACGGTGTGGGACTTTCACTTACCCCTCCACCTGGGGCGCCGAGCGATGATCAAGTGGCGGGCAGAAGCGCCTCCTCGGCACCGGACCCCGCCGATACTACCAAGGCCTTTCGGCACCGGCCGTCGCCGGCACCGATATCGGCTCGGCACCGCTCTCTTCTTCCGAGGTCGAGAGAGCCTACGATTCCTGCTGGTGCCTGATGGCTCCCCGGCACGCGCCGTGATCGAGACCCCTGCTCCTGCTGCTTCCGTGCCACCTGCATCGCAGCCAGGGAGCTCGTCTAAGTTGGATTACCCGGCACCGACACCTGCAGAGGCACCGATGACATCGGCACCATCGTTTCCAGTCCCCCAGGGCCACGGAATCCGGTGCCTGGCAGCTCCCCGGCACGCGCCGTGGTAGAGCTTACTGCTCCTGCTGCTTCCGTGCCAACGGCACCGCAGCCAGAGAGCTCATCTAAGACGGATCACCCGGCACCGACGACGTCGGCACCGTCGATCCCGGTCCCACAAGGGCCGTAGAATCCGGTGCCTGACGGCTCCCCGGCACGCACCGTGGTTGAGCTCCTGCTCCTGCTGCTTCTGTGCCAGCGGCACTGCAGCCAGAGAGCTCGTCTAAGTCGGATCGCCCGGCACCGACACCTGCTGAGGCATCGACGACGTCGGCACCGTCGATCCCGGTCCCACAAGCCGTAGAATCCGGTGCCTGACGGCTCCCCGGCACGCGCCGTGGTTGAGCTACTGCTCCTGCTGCTTCTGTGCCAGCGGCACCGCAGCCAGAGAGCTCGTCTAAGTCAGATCGCCCGGCACCGACGCCTGCTGCGGCACCGATGACGTCGGCACCGTCGATCCCGGTCCCACGAGGGCCGTTAGGATCCGGTGCCTGACGGCTCCCCGGCACACGCCATGGTTGAGCTACTGCTCATGCTGCTTCCGTGCCAACGGCACCGCAGCCAGAGGGCTCCTCTAAGTCGGATCGCCCGGAACCGACGCCTGCTGCGGCACCGAGGACGTCGGCACCGTCGATCCCGGTCCCACGAGGGCCATTAGGATCCGGTGCCTGAGGGCTCCCCGGCACGCGCCGTGGTTGAGCTACTGCTCCTGCTGCTTCCGTGCCAACGGCACCGCAGCCAGAGGGCTAGTCTCAGTCGGATTGCCTGGCACCGATGCCTCTGAGGCACCGACAACGTCGGCACCGTCGATTCCGGTCCCACAAGGGCCATCGAATCCGGTGCCTGACGGCTCCCCGGCACGCGCCATGGTTGAGCTTATTGCTCCTGCTGCTTCCGTGCCGACGGCACCGCAGCCAGCCAGCTTATCTAACTCGGATCGCCCGGCACCGACACCTACCGAAGCTCTGACAACCTCGGTACCGTCAATCCCGGTCCCACAAGGGCTGTCGAATCCGATGCCTGACAGCTCCCCACTATGCACTGTGGTTGAGCCTGCTGTTCCCTCCATGCCGGAGACGTTACCAATGGCGAGGGATTTCATTGCCATGACAGAGTCGATGCTGCCTGATACAGTCTCTTCAGGTGACCGTCCTCTGTCAGCACAGCAGAGCGGCACCGTTCATGATCACGGTCCCGCAGGCACTCCAGGTTCTGTCGACACGCCTGGCGCCATCGGCAGTCCCGATGCTGTTTTCCTCATCGGTACTGGTCGCACTCGCTGCACCGCTCGGTATCCCGTTCGCCGACCCGCTGTCGGCACCGTTCCGACTCCCGGCACCGCGGCGGGTACCTTGACTCCTGTAGTCTCTCCCTGAGCCTCGAGATCTCGGTTGACCTCCCGGCACCGTTCTGGTTGCGGGTCTGGATCTCGTTCCAGGTACCGGTACGCCTCCCGGTGCCGGTCCCCAGTGCCGAGTTGGGCAAGGTCCGAATGAGTCAGAGACTCTGCCTGTGCCTTCTTTAGTACCTCCATGGCAGTCCGGACACGCATCTGTGTCATTCCATATGCGCAGATTCTATGCTCAGGACCATGATTCTGATATGATGGCCAGCGGGCGCCCGCCCCGAAGCCGAAAGAGGCTTGGTGAATGGACCTGCTTGGCCGCCAGGGTACTCTGCAGAGGCCCTGCAGTTCTGGGTAGCAAAGCAACAAGCCTTGCTTAGCTGCAATAATTATAGCACCGGGGTGAAGGAGTTTCTCCCTCAAACCTCCCGCCAGGAGTCCGCTGCCGTCTTGGAGGATGGGGGAAAGAAGGTTCCCGGAGCGTCCCTCCAGGCCTCGTTGGACGCAGCAGACTCTGCGGCCAGGACTCTGGCCTTGGGCGCCGCCATGAGGTGCATGGCTTCAGGTTTCAAACTTCCGGCCGGAGCTGCAGTTTGCCATTCAGGATTTACCCTTTGTTGGTAAAGGCCTCGTCATGGCAGGGGCAGCCCCAGGCTGCGAAGCCTGATGGTCAATGGGCTCCTAATGCGTTCTCTCAGCATGCATACGCCGGCGACCAAACGCAGGCCTTTCTGGCCCCAGCCGCAATACTCTGTGCCTAGCCAGAGGCAGAACTTTGGCAAACGGCAAGGCCAAGGTGGTCGCAGACGAACGTCAGGCCCCCTAAAGAGCCAAGGTCAAGGTCCCTCGTAATTATCACTGGGACCGAAGACGAACCTTCCAAGGTGCGCCTGGGGACAGTGTACCACCTTTAATTTGCTCCAGCCCTGTCCCCCTTCAGCGGACGAAAGGGGCAAGGGGTTTTATTCCCGTTATGCCCTAGTCCCCCACTCGGGCGCAGGTCTCAGACCTTCCTGGTCCTGCACGGACTCAACCGGTTTAGAATAAGGTTGAAGTTCTGCATGGTATCCCTGGGAACCATTATTCCATCCTTACCTCCTGGGGGCTACTATGCCGCCCTGGATATGAGGGACGCGTACTTTCGTAACGCCATTTTCCCTCCGCACAGGAGGTACCTCCGCTTTATAGCCAACTGTCAATCTCCTGGCTTACGGCCATAGTCGCCGCCTACCATCGATGATGTCGGATATGCGTTTTTCCGTATCAGGTCGATTCGCTTATCCGAGGAGACTCTGAGACACAAACCGCTCAGCGCGTGGGCATTGTCACGGTCTTATTCACAGGCCAAGACCCGATGATTCCTATAGAGCAATCCACTCTGGTTCCCACGCAGAGGTTGGACTTCCTAGGGGCTATCCTGGTCTCCTACCTAGCTGGAGCCTGCTTATCACAACTGCGGTTTTAGGCGATGGCAACAATCATCTGAGCTCGAAGGGCTTTCCCAACGACCTCGGCTTGTTCTTGTCTCAGTCTCCTGGGTCCATGGTTGCCCGCAAGTTTGTAACCAAACACGCCAAGCTCCGCCTCCGTCCTCTCCAAGTCCGGCCCACCTCGGCGTACCGCCCGGACAGGGAGCCAATGGTCATGGTGGTCACCGTTCCCTCGAACACCTTAGGCTCCCTAGAGTGGTGGCTAACTCCCTCCCTGATGTGGACAGGGATGCGGTTTCATCCGCCCCAGCCCTCACTGCCCCGGACGACGGACGCTTCATCTCTCTGCTCGAGTGCTCATGGTCACCCCCGAGCTTAAGGCCTTTAGTCTTCTCGGGAGCTGGCATTCCACATCAATGCCCCAAAAAGGAGAGTAGTCTGCCTGGCGTGCCAGGCGTTCCAGCGGCAGCTGTGAGGCCGTTGTATCTCGGTGTTTACAGCCAACACAACGGCCATGTGCTTCATGAGTATCCGGGGAGGGACATAGTTCCCCCCCCCTTTTTTTGTCAGGAGGCCATCCATTTCCGGGTCTTTTGCATGGCCCATTCGATGGAGCTGGCGACGTCCTTTCTCCCAGGCGTTCGGAACATCTTAACGCTTTGACTCAGCAGGTCTTTCCGGTCTTACGAGTGATCACTCTGCCCCATGTGAGGCGTTCTGCTTTCCAGAAGTTGAGATGTTTCCTCACACAGACCTGTTCGCTCACTGCAAGAGCAGGAAATGCCAGATGTTCTGCTCCTTCCGAGGTCTCTCCTCGGGATCGATCTTGGACGCATTCCTGATGCCGTGGAAAGGCCAATTGCATTATGCCTTCCCACTGTTCCCACTGGTTCGCTAGGTCCCGCTCAAACTCCGCAGGGGCAGAGCGTGCATCATCATGATCGCTCCAGAGTGGCCCAGGCAGCACTGATATACCACGTTGCTCGGCCTGTCAGTAACAGACCCAATTACCCTTCCACCCCACCCAGACCTCATCACTCAGGGCAACAACAGGCTTTGTCACTCGGACCTGCAGCCTGTTCACCTCACGGTGTGGCTCCTGCATACCTGAGTCGGGGTGACAGGCAGTCTTCCACCTGGTCAACGGACCGGGCCAGGTGGAAGTGTTTCTTCTACAGCTGCAATACGCTCGATCTTGCTCCTGCTGAGGTCTCGATCCCCTCTATTTGGCCTGCCTCTGATCTTCAGCGGCAGGGCCTGACGGTATCATTGCTGAGGATACACTTAGCAGCCATCTCTACCTTCCAGCAGGCTAAGGTGGCCGTTCCGTGTTCTCACGCTCTATGGGTTCAAGGTCCCTCAAGGGCTTGGAGCGCTTGCACCCTCGGGTGCACCGCCCAGCCCCATCCTGGGACCTCAACCTAGTTTTAACCAGACTTATGTCTCCCCCAGTCGAGCCGTTCATGACTGGCCCTCTGCTATACCTGTCTTGCACGACAATTTTCCTCGTAGCTGTTACATCGGCCAGACAGGTCTCCGAGCTCAGAGCTCTTACGGTGGTTCCGCCGTACACTAGGTTTTACAAAGACAAGGTGCAGTTATGACCGCACCCGGCTTTCCTTCCTAAGGGGTTTCGGCCTCTCATGTTACCCACAGCTCAACGCAATGGGCACAACCATTGCACTCCTTGGACATCTGTGGAGTGCTCGCATTTATATTGTGCTGACAGAACCTTTTCCTAAGGAGCCCCGGCTCTGTCGCGGTAGCAGGCCAAAGGAAGGGCTTGCTTGTTTTCCTCTCAGAGGATCTCATCTTGGGTGATGGCGGACATCCCCACGTGTTATGATTTGGCTCATATTTCACCAAGCCACATCACCATGCATTCTACCAGGGCTCAGGCTTCATCTGCCGCCTTGCTGGCTCGTGTACCTACCCACGAGATCTGTCACGAAGCTCCATTGGTCCTCGGTCCATACCTTTGCTTCGCAGTATGCCCTGGTTCAACAGTCGAGAGGCGCTGTAGCCTCTGACTCAGCAGTTTTCATTCTGCCACATTTCACTCCGACCCCACCGCCTTTGTAAGGCTTGGGATTCACCTAACTGGAATGGATATGAGCAATCACTCGAAGAAGAAAAGACGGTTACTCACCTTTGTAACTGTTGTTCTTCGAGATGTGTTGCTCATATCCATTCCACACCCGCCCTCCTTCCCCACTGTCGGAGTAGCCGGCAAGAAGGAACTGAGGAGCGGGTGGGCTGGCAGAGGTATATATCGAGCGCCATGGTGGCGCCACTCTAGGGGGCGACCTGCCGGCCCACTGAGTTGCTAGGGTAAAAGTTTTCCGACGAATGTGCACGCGCGGCGCGTACACCTAACTGGAATGGATATGAGCAACACATCTCGAAGAACAACAGTTACAAAGGTGAGTAACCGTCTTTTCCCTGTGAGTGCCTTTGAGGAAAGGGGAAGGTTGGCTGGCTCAGAGGAACGAGGATGGGCTAAAATGCCTTTCATTTCAGTATTATTAGTTTCAACCTAACTGCTTGCTGCCTTTGGGGCTGGTTCTGACCCACATATGCCAGGCCATAAAGGTTATCTTGGGGAGAATTCCCCCAGAGCAGGTGTGACAGGGGGCTGACAAAAGCCACAGCACAGGAGTTGAGGCGGGGTGGGGGTAAGCAAGTAGGGGTGATAGGAGGCATGTTCAAAGGGCTCTGGGCTGCGGAGCAGTCCGTAGGCAGCCTGGGTAACGTTGCCATAAACTAGACCAGCACCATCAGTCTAAATTACCATAAATTAGACCAGCCACACCAGCCCCCCCAGCACAGGCAGAATTTGGTTGGCATAAAGGTGGCATGAAGCGTATTGCCAGTGCCAAGCGTTCAAAAAGCATGAATATGTCATCTCACTCCAAACCACAAGCTTCTAAAGATAAGCCTCTTGTTCATACTCCTTCTGTCATTTGCACCTTTGAGGTTCAGGTTCGCAAGCTTTTCTCCACAGCTCTGAGGGAGAGAAACTTTGGAGGGGAGTGTTTTTTAAAAATATGACCGTTAAAATTCTCTTATTCACAGGACTCCAGGGCCTAGGGCTTTAAGAAAAACACCTCCTGTCATGGTACTTGCAATGAAAACGGTGACAGTTGTCAGCACTTCATAAAGCCATCACCCTGTCTCTCACTGCAAAACCACCTCCCACCAGAAATAGCACAAAGGTGCTTTTTTGTTAGCAGTCTCATCTTGTCTCCAAGACCCATTCAACTCCCACACATCATTCCCCTCACTGAGGGATGAAGTATGGTGGTGTGGTGTGTGGGTATGGGTAGGAGGCGGGCACTGCCACTTCCCCAACTCTACTCGTTCTGTGGGTATGGAGAAGGCACCTTTCCCTAGTGTTGTCTGCCTGGCACCTATCATTGACGCTAAAGACATTTTGCTGTAATAAGAATGAGGCTGAGGCTGCCTTGATGGAGATGCTACCTGGCCCTTCCATGTTCTCCTCACAGGAAAGCCACATGCCAGTGTGGAAGTATCGGAATGCAAAGCGGTCATCTCCGGTCTCCCAGCTGTAGTGCACTACGTCCTGGGATGAAGAATTGGTAACACCTCCATCCGCAGACACATGCACACCGATGCACTTGGTGGCTTTGCCCCTTCCACACAAAGGCTTGGGCACCTTCTGGGTCCCAACACACCAGTAGCTGCCAAGCAAGGCTGTGGTAGAGAGGCAGAGAGCCAGCAGATTCAGGACAACTGCCAAGACAGCACGATGCCAAGGCAGGATCTTCAGCAGTTCCATCTGCAACAAACAAACATGAAGAACTCACATACCAGCCAGGCATCTCCCTTACCGCGCACAATGGCCCAGACCCCCACTGGTATGTAGGCTTCTCACTTCCACTGATTTCACCGGGAGTCAGAACCTAAACACCTTTGAGTAGTTGGGCCTATGTTGTATCCCACCAAAATGTGTAAATGTGTGTGTGTGTGAGGGCAGGGAGGAGAAACAGGACAGCCACTCTCAGGGCATCTTATTGCCTCACTCAGGAACGAGAAACCGTTTCCTTACAGCATGACCCCTAAGACTGTGGAATAGTCACTTGAGGGAAGTGGTTGCTTCATCCATTTAAAATTGGACTGAACAAAGGAATTGGAGAATATACTGTAGGGAATAATCCTTCAGTGACAGAGTGAGTGGAGTTTCTTTCTTCAGAGAAAGCTGTATGCACAAAACTGATGAAATGATCAGGGCCATGAAATGCAAGCACCTCTGAGGTGGCATGCCGCTGTAGTTAAAAAGCTCCCAGAAACACCATGCAACAGCTTTGAACAGGAAGTGAAGAAGACTATTGTATCCCAATAAAATGCAAATTTGCAATGCCATAGCACATTTTATTGAAGGGTTGCAAAGCATTTTTTTTCCAGAGGTGGTTAATTAATTTAGCCCCACATTGTGAGAGGTAAACATGATTATAGTCATTTTGCAGATAGGGAAACTGAGGCAGAGAAGGGTTACATAAATTAACCAAGGTCACACACCAGATCAGAGACTTAGGAAGAGAACCTAGGATTCCTGACTCCCCAGCCTGACTCCCCACTAGACAGCACTTCCCACACAGGAAGCTACCAGCTCTTAAATCAGAATCTGAATGGATCACTGGGATGGCAGTACCCCTAGTCTTGCAAAAAGTGTAATGAAGATCTTAAATGACAATAAAATGTTACAGTTCATTTGAAAGCCAGCAACTCCAACAGCATCTTAGTATGTCAGGGCACTGGCCAGTTCTCACTCGGAGAAAAGAGTGTCCCTGCTGAATAACTCACATCTCTTCCCCCCAGAACCCTGGGGTTTTCTCTTGAGGTCTCCCAGCAAAACACTTCCTAGAGCATTTAGATGTTATCTGTCCATCTGCCAGTTTCTCATGTAATCGTTTCAGTGCCTTCTTCCATGGGGCACCCCCAATGCGTGGTACAACCTTGCTGAGTTCATTGGCGTGGCTCCTACTTTTCCATATTTATGATTCTCGTAAAGACCTATTTCAGCTGTGCTGCTCACCATGGATAGAGTTGATGGTATGTAAATTGCCTCCTGCTGTTCCATTCCCCCTAACCTGTGTTTGCTTGTCTGTCTGCCTTCACACTGTGAGCTCCGCAAAGCAGGGACCACCTCCTTTTCAATATCTGGGAAACAGCTGGCCCATCTGGGGCACAACCAAAAATAAATAATATGTGAGGCAGAATGCTGCTTCACTCATGAGAAATTACAAGGACATGGCCCAAGAAAGCCACAACCCCTGCTTTGTTAACCAGAAAGCTCATTATGTCTGATCAGTAAAGGACAGTGCCTGAGATGTAGCAACTTTTCCTCTTGGGTGGGAGCAGGATTGACTAGCCTTGCATCACACAGAAGGCCTTGTCTACATTGATGGCAGCATGCAGGGTATGTATAGCTGCAGGCTGCAGTGTAAAACAGGCTGCATCCACACTGCAGTTTGTAGCTACACAGAGCAGTGAAATACCCTGGAGGGATTGGGGCAGTGGGGAAAGGCTTCAGCAGCAAGGAGCCTCCTACCTGCCAGAACCTTTCCCCTGGGCCGGAGTTTTTCCCTGTGGTGGGGAAGGGCTGCATTGAGGCAGCAGGACACTACAGTGTAGACGTGGAAGGCACTGCCTGGGCATAGAAAGACTGTGTGAAGTACATACCCTAAGGTTCTGGCATGTTGTTACTCACCTAAGCAGTGCCTCATCATCTACACTGCTGTGTATACCTGTGGTAGGAGGTGTGCAAAGTCAGTGCTCTATGTACTGCTGTAAGTGTAGACACAGCCTCAAATAAGGTGACCAGACAGAAAGTGTGAAAAATCAGGATGGGGGTGGTGAGTAATAGGAGCCTATATAAGAGAAAGACCCAAAAATCAGGACTGTCCCTATAAAATCGGGACATCTGGTCACCCTACTCTCAAAACACTGTGTGCCCAAGCAGAATGCATTGAGCAAAGGTAAGAAACTATCTAACTACTGAGAATGCCCTTCTCTCTCCCTTCAAAGTCTATTGCTCAGGCTTCTGTTTCCTCCTCCTGAGCCACTCCATTGACAATTACTCAGAAACCTCCCTGTTAGAATCATAGAATATCAGGGTTGGAAGGGACCTCAGGAGGTCATCTAGTCCAACCCCCTGCTCAAAGCAGGTCCAATTTCCAACTAAATCATCCCAGCCAGGGCTTTGTCAAGCCTGACCTTAAAAACCTCTAAGGAAGGAGATTTCAACACCTTCCTAGGTAACCCATTCCAGTGCTTCACCACTCTCCTAGTGAAAAAGTTTTTCCTAATATCCAACCTAAACCTCCCCCACTGCAACTTGAGACCATTACTCCTTGTTCTGTCATCTGGTACCACTGAAAATAGTCTAGATCCATCCTCTTTGGAACCCTCTCTCAGGTAGTTGAAAGCAGCTATCAAATCCCCCCTCATTCTTCTCTTCTACAGAGTAAACAATCCCAATCAATTACACTGGGAAAGGTGCTGCCAACACTACAGAGTTACTCATTCAATCTCTAATCTGAAGGCATGTTTGACTTTACCATGTCCAGGAAGCAGAGAGTTGCCACCTGCACAGTATTAGTTAAGGGGTTGTGGCCAGGGCTGGTGGAAAAAATTTCCAATAACACTTTTTTCTGAGGAAGATAAGATTGTCAAGAAAACAGGTTTTTTGTGGAAAGTGTGTGCTTTCCTCAAAAATATCCAGCATTTCATCTAAAAGCAGAAAACCTGAAAACTGAAAATTTTCCACTGAAAACCAAGTTTTCCATTTTTCAGAATTTTTTGGGTCAAAATTATTCTGTTTGCACTTGCTGAAAAGGGATTTAGCATCAGTCATTATTAAAATGTTGTCAAACACTTTTTTTTATTTTCACCTAAATTTTCCATGAGAAAAAAATTCTGTGCAGCTGTATTTGTGTCAGCATCTTAGAATCTGCATAATTTTCTAAATACCTTTGGACTAGGGTAAAGGGAAGAAGAAGGGGCAGAAAATGGTGGTGCTGGGAGGATGTAGAAGAGCGAAGAGAGAGGTGGACATTGGTTAGGAAAGTGAGAAGGCAACCTGAATTACTCCCTTAGACAAACACACCCGGAAAAGTGTCCCCCTACAAAAGCCAAGCACTTACTGCCAGTAAGTGGTCAGACAACTTCTGGCATCTGGAAAGCCTCTGCAGCTAACCTGCTGAAATAAAGGAGAGTAGAATTTACCTTGCTGGTGGGTCTTTTACGTGCTGTTGTTTAGTTTGTGGACGGCACAGCTGTAGGACTCACTCTTTGCCTTGCTCTCTCCTGCATCTATCAGCTAGATCTTTCAAGAAAACAAAAAACTGCTTCTAAAGCTTTCTCCTTCATTGCCTCCCAAACCCACCCAGCCCCACAACACCCTGTGATTATTAAATGTTCTCCCTTCCAGCCAGCAGCTGTTTTGAGCTGTTTTATAATCCACAATGCAATCATGGCACAGCTGTTCTGGGAGATTATACGGGAAGAGATTGGTGTTGCAGGCTGGGATTAAGCGCAAAGAGTGACCTCCATTCACTGAGGAAAAAGTTTCAATATAATAAAGAGGAGACTCCAATTACTCCCATCTGATGGATGTTTGGTAGCCTGTATAAAATGAGTCGGAGTTTCTCAGACTAATGCCCAGCAGTCCAAAAAACGACAACCACCATTGGCAGTAGCTGGTCCCACCGTTGACAGTTACAACAGAGTGGCAAGGGACTGAATGGGCCATGGAGGCTGAGCTCCCTTGATCATTGGAGTTGTATTCTCCTTGGCAGAACTGAGGCATATGAAAAGGATAGGGCAGTCATTCTGAGGATGGAAGATTTGAGACTCCAAATGGCATCAATCCAGCACCTCTCACAACCTCTTCAATTTTTAATTAAAAAGAAATAACTGGCCAGCAGGACGAATATGTCAAATAGCCACTAAAGGGCATAGGGGAGCTCTCACTATGACGCAAGGAACTTGCGTTAAGTTAGAACTTCATTACAGAAAAGTGCCCGCAAGGCATCCCATGCACACCTGCCTATCTGGGTCAGCAGGTGGGCGAGTCTCCCAGCGTTGTCCGGGGTTCTCAGGATGGATTGTGTGTGTAGCTAGCCTACTCTCCTGCCTCATCTCATACCAAATAAAGCAATGGTCTATCTAGTCTGCAGTCCTGGTTCCTACAAATCCCATTGCTAGCTGCTTGAGAAGTGGATATAAAATAATACTTGCCATTTGTATAGCACACTCCATCTCCAAACTACCACACTGACATTAAGGAAAATGCTACACAATGCCCCTACATCAGTAGTTCCCAAACTTTAACAACCTGTGAACCCCTTTCACTAAAATGTCAAATCTCGTGAACCTCCTCCTAAAAATGAAGATTTCCAGGGATATTCTCCTTTACCTGAGTATAAATTATAAAAGCAGTGATCTTGGAAATATAAAATTTGTTTTTAGGACATGCTTATTACCACTATTTATTATTAATTATTTATCATTACAGTATTTTTATTACATTATGAAAACGGCAATACTCTTCCAAGATCTCACTTTCGTAGCTTGTATCACTTTGAATTAGCCTGTTATAAGACAAGGATCCTCTATTTCATCAAGGAGCATCAGATGTGAAACAGCATGAAGGTATTTAAGAAACCAACTCAAGGAGTTCCTCCTACACAAGCATTTAAGTCTTGAGCAGTCCAGGCAAACAACACACGTTGCAACAAAGTTTAAATTTGTTCTTCATAGTACTTTTAAAAACAACACTAGCTGCCTATTTAATTTTAATAACAGCAAACAATATCCACCTCCTTTCCATTTCTTATAAGGAGTCTTGAAGTTTAAATCTCCTCAGTGTGATAGATATGTTTGCTTTGATCTGCTTAGCTCTTGGAAGTCTAGGGGCTCCGGGCTCCTGGGCCTGTGCTGCCCAGGGTCCCTAGGGACAGCTCTGGCCACCATTAGGGAATTTTTTCTCAAGAACCCCCTGTAACATTTCGTGAACCCGAACCCCAGTTTGGGAACCATTGCCCTACATGGTCAATAGCATAATTTCCTCCTGATGACTTATATTTTGAAGCAGAAGGACTGAGAGCCCTTAGATCACTTTAGTCCTAGCTTTTGCATAGGCTACTCTTATGTATATATTTCCTTCTGAGGCTAATTGGCAGCAGTACTGAATGTTTGGACACCACAACCACTGTCCCCAGATCCTTATATTAATTATTGAGTTGTGTTGAATACAGCTTCCTCTGTCTGAGTGAAGAGGGTGAGCCCCATATATAATATTAGTTAGGAGTCTTCTTCTAGTGAGAGAGGCAATTCTTTCAATAGGCCAAAACATTCCAATGGGAGTATGTAAAGTTAGGTGTCTAAATCCATATTTACAGACCTAAATAAAAGGGGCCTGATTTTCAGAGAGGGCGAGTCTGAGAGGTGGTCAGCCCCTCTGAAAATCCTCTTGCAGGTCCCAAGTCAACTATGGAGCATGCATCTAACTTTTAGCATGTTAGTAGTTCCATTATAGTACATGGAACAAACTCACATGCTTAAAGTTGGGTATATGTTTAACTCTATTGTGGAAGTGAGTTCTAATTTATGTGTCTAGATATAGATTTTAGGTGTATACCTTTAGGTGCCCTTGTTTAAAAACAGCAGACTTAAGAGCCAGAATTTTGAAAGTATTTAGGTGCCTAAACACCTTTAAAAATCTAGCCCTTAGTGTTTTTGATGGCTGCAGAATTTATCCTACCACCAGGTGGCAACTTTTCCTCACTCTTTTCTCTGGAAGCCTCACTTGTTGCTCTAACTTGTATCAGGTGTATGGGGGAAGCAACATCCCAATTTATATCCACCTTCTCTCCCTTTTTTGTTCTGTTTTCTCTCAAAGAACAAAGTCTCTCTCTGAGTCTCTCTCTCTCTCTCTCTTTTTCTGTGTTAGTTTTTTCTAAGGTGTTTATATCTCTATCAGCTAAGCCCTGAAGAATTATAAAACCATGAAAATTATCAGTGGCAAAGATCTAATAGGTCACCTGCTCCATCTCTTGGCTAATGCTGGATCGCGCCCTATACAGTATTTTCCAACGCTTTGCCAAGTCTCATTTCAAATATCTCAAGCAATGGGATTTCCATCCGGAAATTATTCTACCATCCAGTAGATTTCAACCTTGGAAAATATTTCCTGATATTCAACCTGAAAGACCCTTAGCTCAATTTCATGCCCTTGCTATTAGAAATACCCTCCCAGACATTCTAAACAATTCCGCTGCCTTAGCATGCCGTGGGGAGCACTGGTTCTTCCACAAAAACAACGAGGAGTCCGGTGGCACCTTAAAGCCTAACAGATTTTTTTGGTCATAAGCCTTTGTGGGTAGTGGGCTTTTTACCCACAAAAGCATATACCCAAATAAATCCGTTAGGCTTTAAGGTGCCACCAGACTCCTCGTTGTTTTTGTGGATACAGACTAACACGGCTACCCCTCTGATACTTGTTTCTTCCAGTTTTCTCCTCTGGGTATCTGCAGCTTCACACCACTGACCATTTTAAAGGTTTCCTTTGCCTAGTAAAGTCAACACATGAAGCACTCTGATTTCACTGTATGATCAATCAGGTGCTTTTCTTATATGAACACAATGAGGGACTTCAATGCAAGACATAATATTAGTGCAAAATCTTTGAGGAGATTTTTACATATACAAAAGTCAGATAATTTAAAAGTTAAATTTCCCACAGCATTTTTAGCATCACACATACACATTCAGGGTAAAATCCTGCAAGGAGGTGAGCACTCTCAGTGTCCAAGGACTGCAGTGGGATTTGAGAGTGCTGAGCATCTAACTGGATAGCACCGTAAGGCAGTGATACTCAACCGGTGGATCTTCATATCCTGGTTATGTAGTTCTCTTCTGATGGGCAAGTAAGGTGTCATGCAATAGTCTGACATGGATTCTTCAGTTGCCCTGGGGGAAAATGGCAATATCAACAAAAACACGCACATTCACTCAGCTAAATTTACATAGACACACTCATACTCACAAAGCTCCTCAGACATTACACCTCTGTGTTACCTTCTACCTATAGCTCCTTCTTCTGCTTTTGTATGAATAAAGTCCAGATAAACTGTCCCCTCCCTCAGTGAAACATTCACAGCGGATATCTCCGAGTAGTGGTGACATTAGAGCCGGACTTTTCAAAACCAGTCACAGACTGCAAATGCCAGATTTCTCCCTGAGCCCTAAATAATTCTACTCAGATTGCAACCTTTATTTAGCTGTTTGTATGTATGAATTAACTCTTACTTTGCAATGAACTAGTTAGGCATCTGTTTGGATTCTAAACCCATTTAAAGGTGAATTTTTGTTTAAAACCATTAAAATTGGTTATACTGTTAGGGACACAAGGTCACTAACAGAATATACTTATTGAATATACATTGTTTACACATTACAAATATATTTTAGAGGTGAATAAACAAGCTTTTCACCTCTTAAGACCTGATTTTAAGTTCCTGCATTTCTTCTGGAAAAGATTCTGTTTGCAGGGGAATTGTTTTTTCTTCATTTATATCTTTATGGTTTTGACCTATTTAAGAAACACATAAGGTTACAGGAAACAAAGGAAAATTAAATGCAGCAGCCTAAATTTTCAGAATTCACTAGGGATGTTTTTGCCTTGACTTCTAGATGCCCAACTTAAGATATCTTAAGAGAGCTCAGTTTACACAAAGCATTGATAGTCTGCTGCCTTCAAATTGGGCCCCTTTAATGTGGCTCAGATGGGGCACCCAAAAATTGAGGAACCCCAAATCACTTGTCCCTTCTAAAAATTTAGGCCAACATATAATATATAGGAAAAGAAAAAAACAACAACAGTGTCTGTAGCTCTATAGTTATATTAAATAAGATCCAGGGCTTGCTTGTGTGAGTAAGGCATTCGGATACTACAGTGGCATGGGCCATACAAGCCCATAGACAGATCCATTAGATTAGGTAAGGTAAGTATTTATCTCCATTAGCTCTTTGGGGACAATACCCAAAATGGCCAGTATGAAAGCGTGGAAACATGCAGCTCTTCTTTTTCTTTCATTAAGCAGTGATTAGTCATGAATCTCCAGGAAATTTGTACAACTGCCTTGAAATGCACCATTTGTCATTTTATTGATGGGTTAATTCTTTCTAAGCTTGCTAATTCATGAATTGTGTAATATGTCACAGAAACTGCAGGATTTCCATTTTTGCAGAATGTCTCTCTTTGCATTTAGAAATGCTTTTAAAATGAATTGTTGACAGTTTTAGTTATACCTATTATAGGATCCCTTCTAAGAATAAATATCCTCACAAATACCTAAATAGAGCAAAGAACTGTCATAGATTCATAGATTTTAAAACCAGAAGGGACAACTATGATAATCTAATCTGACCTACTGCATAACACAGACCATAGAACATCAGCCATTAATTTCTGAATCAAGCCTATAATTTCTGTCTGAGCTTAGCAGATATTTTAGAACAACATCTGATCTTGACTTAAAAGGACTGCAGGTGATGAAGAATCCACCACATCCTTGGTAACTTGTTCCAATGATCAATTACCCTCACCTATCAAAACTTTGTGCCCTCTTTCTAGTCTGAATTTGTCCAGCCTCAGTTTCCAACCATTGGAACTTGTTATGCCTGTCATCATCTGTACCACAGGAGTTACAGAACCCTAAACTTGGCAGGTGACATGCAACAAAATGATTTTAAATATTTTATTTTAAATGCCACAAATAAATGCATTTTATTAGAGAAGCTTAGTGTGAGCTAATGGTCTAGCATGGAACCCAAATTCTGGAGTTCTGCGCCTGTTTCTGACACTGACACTATGGTAGTAGCTAAATAATTTACACCCAATCTTAAATGAGATCTGTGTGGGCTGACCTCATTGCACATGGAGCCTTAATGAAGTCAAGCAGGCTCTTCCTAGGAGCAAAAGTCATCCCTGTGGAGTTCATTGCAGGATCGGGATTTAATCTCTGCCTCTGGTTATGCTGTCTTCAAAATTACTATTATTTATTTATTACAGATTAGCACGGACAGTGTGCTCACTGATGTACAAAACACAAAGGTAAAGATTGTCTCTGGTCCAAAGGGCTTAAAATTAGAGCTGACCAGAAAACAGAGTTTCCATGGGATGGAGAATTCTTACATTTCAAATTTTTTCATTCCAAATCAGACTGAAAAGCCACCATTTTCCACAGAACAAAAATGCAGAAAACTTTTGATTCAGAACTATAGAAGTGTTTCATTTACATGTTGTTGAAACATTATAATATGCAAGTAGTATATATACATATTATATATAATATGAAAAGTAATTTAAATATAATATAAAAGTTAAAACAAAATGAATCAAAACCAAAAGTAGAAAGAAAATGTTTTTACCTTATCAAAACTAAAGGTTTTGATGTTATTGAAATGAAACAAGAGAGATGAAATGAACCATTTTGAATTTTTCCACATCAAATTTTAATCCAACCTGTTTTGACCAGCTCTGCTTAAAATCTAAAGGCTCAGTTTGCATGTGAGTAACTTTACTCATTGATGTCAGTGGGACTAACCATGTTATTAAAGTTACATTCATACATAAGTGTTTGCAGGATCTGAGTTGACAGAAGATGCTCAGAACATTCAGAGGAGAAAGTAATGTAAAGAGTTAGCTTTTTGGGGGTGGGAGGAGGTTTTATTGTCCTTTTATTACAAACTGCCTACCTGTGGGTGTTCATGCATAAAAGACAGCATGGCAAGCAGTGCAGAGACTGGAGCAGTAGGCGGTGGCAAAAAAGGGCATTGAGGCTGGCAGAACTGACAAAGTGGAGCAGGCAGAGGGTGCAACAAGAGACAAGTCCAGAGATGTAGGTCTAAGTGACATAATAAGAATCGCTTGCCCTGTGGAGGAGATGGAGGAGGATTAGTTATAGCTGATGCTTGCTTTGAAAACAAAAGGTGCTGAGTATTATTCCTGCACATTTTAACTCATGTAATCTGTTAATTATCAGGGGTTATAGCTTTTGGGTGTTTTGTTTTGTTTTTTAAAACGAGGATTTTAAATCCCTTGTAATTCTTTCATGGCTCTCGGAGGTCATCTGCTCATTGATGGTCTGCAGGTCTGGTAAATACCATGTGCTGGGTCACGGCATTAAAGTTTACCTTCAACAGCAGCAAGTGTAACCCGGAACACTGCCTCTGTGAGTGCAATGAGGCCAGGTTAACATGAGAGGGAGGGGGAACCTCAGTGTTTGAATCCCATAAGTTGTGTGTGTTGGGAACTGTCTAGCCCAGTGCAGCAGTAACACAGGTACCCCTCCCCGCAATTAATATAAAGGGGAAATTCTGTTAACCAAAAGAGGCTTGGGAAAACTTTCCCCAGCTTTGTCTTCTGGGGGAGGAGACACAGCTGTGAAGCCTCCGCTCCCTGCTTTGGAGTCCCCCTAGCAATAGGATTGGTGTGTGGTGCGATGCCATTTCCCAGCCAGCTGGGAGAATTGCAGAGCCTGCCTCTGCACAGCCTGTGGCGCACTCGCCTCATGCGGGCTGATGACTGACATAGACAGAAGCTCACGCGAGGGGGAGAGAGCTGGAGGCCTTCGCGAGGCCCCATGGAAAGGGAGCGGCCCAGTCAAAGTGAGAACAAGGAACAGTCATGGGGCTGGGCGTCTCCCTCCCTCTCTCTATTTCTCTCTCTCTGTGTTTACTCTGGAGTTGTCTCAAAGCCAGCCATTCTGTTGCCAGGGCAACCCCAGTACCACACCGAACATGTTGGGAATTCTGGAGGCAGAGAACAGGCCCTAGATCTCCCAACTACTCGGGCAGCAGAAGGGGGCTGAAATGGGGGGGGGGATGTTTCCTCCTCTCCATTTCCTGTGACTGGTACAAAAGGCTTTCCTGGAATACTCCCAAGGCAGAGAGCATCCAGAGGGAGACAGGAAAAGCGACTGGACAGAAATACCCTAAAAGAGTAGAATTCAAGTGTAGATGGACAAAAGTAGAGGGAAGAGCGTTGATCAGGCTATGAAGGTGACACGTACAAGGAAGGCCAGTAGACGTTAGTGGATAGGCTGGGAAAAAACGATCAAGGCAAAAGGGGCTTTCTATTGCTGCTGCTGCTGCTGCTACTGCTTTGGGAATGTCTGGGTGTGAGAATTGAAGGGAAACACCCAGCTGATAGTTCCTCACACTGTGCCAAGGGGAAGAGGGGGAGGGTTGCTATAGTAATGGTCTCTGTTGTGTAACCCCCCTTCCTCTCATTCACTCCCTCCACTTCCAGCTGTGTGTATGTGTGTAAGAGAGCGAGAGTCAGGGGTATTGTTATTTCTTTACGCAGCACCACGTGTGTGTGTGTGTGTGTGTGTGTGTGTGTGTGTGTGTGTGTGATGCATGCATAATGTGTCACTGTCCTGCTCTGGGGCTCACACAGCCTAGGAGCACAAGCCCCTGATTCTTTCTGGGTATGTCTACTCTGCAATGTAAGCCCAGGGTTAGTGGGACTGGAGCCAGCTGACCCATGTTAGGGAACCTTGGGCTTGAGCATCTACATTGTATTTAAACTCCATGTTAAAATATTTCTAACCCATGCTAAAACCTAGGGCTCTGGCATCCACTCTGCAGAGCGCAGACCCAAGTCAAAATAACCATACCCCAGAGCCCCTAGCACCCCACCCCCAACACACACACACACACACACACACTTTCCAAAATGTGGTCACTTTAGCCCTAGGATTGTGGTGCACTGTAGATAAACTTTACTCCTTGTCCTGCAGGGGTGTGGCTTCCATTTTCACTAGAGTGGATTGCAGATTTTTGGGATAGAGAGGACTAAGGAAGTTTCCCATGGAATTGTAGGATACTTCTGGCTGACTCCCAGGACCTAAGTCAAGCGGGTTTGCATCTACACTGCAAAGCAATAGGGGTCAGATCCTGGATCCCAGCTTGACTTGAATTTGGACCCTCTAGCCCTGCATGGTCCTGGGACCCTGGGTCCGAGCCCTGGGTTAACACAACTGCAGTGTAGACACAAGGGGGGAGGGGTTAGGCTTGAGTCCAAACTCAAGCACAGGCTTATGCCGCAGTATAGACATACCCTTAGAGGGCTTGTCTGGAGCTCATTAGCTAGGGTAACCAGATGTCCCAATTTTATAGAGACAGTCCCGATTTTTGGGTCTTTTTTCTTACATAGGCTTATATAGTTGCTGTCTGGTCACCCTATCGTTAACTGAGGGGCCAAGTTCACACAGGACAGGATTGCAAAAGTCTATGAAAAACTCCAATGACTTCAATGGTGCTGGACCACTTTAACCCAGCTGAGAATCGAGCCCTAGATCTTAAGTTACACACCAAAAATATTATTAAAAACATTATTAAGGTTGCAAGGTCAATCAGTCAAAAGTTAAGAAATGCCTGAATGAAGCTTGCCTGTGCAGCCATCATTCAGTCCCCTTGTGTGAATGCATTATGATATAGTCAGTAATTACTTGATTATGTCCTGCTTTTGCCACAGATCCCTGCCTCATTCATTTCACAGGATGGATGATACTCAATTACAGAGCAGCTATTCAGTATTTTGTTTTCTCTTCATTGGTCAGGGTGTGGCTCTTGGTCTTATTTCCTGCACACTATCCAAACTCTGCTCTGCAGACAGAAGTATCACTTTCCTCATGGGCTTTTCTATGGTGCTCACCTGTGCCTTCCACCTTCTTTTCTATGGTGCTCACCTGTGCCTTCCACCTTCTACAATAAATACAGCAGGGGTCCTAGAGACAACAGCCTCCTCCACAACAGAGCCCTGATTCAACCCCAGAGCCTGTCCACTCTGTGCACTGAATGAGACAGCAGCCCTGTAGAAAAAAAAATAGCATGTTGTTATGTAACTAAACTCAATGTATACACATAAGGGGGCTGAATTACGGTTGCAAAGGTAACCTTAATTACGGCATTTTCTAATTTGACTGCTTGATTTAGCACCCTTAATCTGCTTCTAATGTAGTTTGTTGCAAGTAATTTCCTAGGTTTATTAAAAAAAAAAAAGCAAACTGAAAAAACAGAAATTCCATCATGTGGCATCATATTGACCCCCACATGATTAATCAACAGGGTTGGAACTTTTAGATTGACCACAGAGACCTCTGCCATTTCAGCTAACAGAGTAACCAATAGCCATAGCAGGTTGTCATCTTTTATATGGACAAGCACTAGAGGGGGACGACACACACACTTTGCCAGCGGGTTTCACAGATATTTTCTGACAGCAGAGGAATAGTGAGACTCAGGAAACTTGGGTTCCACCCCAGCCTCTGGCGAGGCATATGGTTTAAAAGTCACAGACTCTTCTGCTTTTTTCCCACAAGCTTGCCCTCCTTCTAGCCCATCTCCATCAGCATATCTCTTCCCCAGTCCTGTCTCTTTCCTACCCATAGGTTCTTGTCCCAGTCTCATCCTACTAGCCTACTGTGACAGACTGTACCCACATGTTCACCACTTTTACAAGACTATGGTACATTTTGTACAAAGTATGCCTTGCAAGGTATCATTTAAAAACTTATAATCTGCTGATCATTATTGTCCTGGTAAAATGCATGTAGCAACATTGTATGTAGAGATTCTACTCTATGAGATTGCTGAGACATGATCCAAGTTTAGAAAAAACAGCCCAAACCAACTCCTCAGAGGCAAAAGGTTAGCCAGCACCTCTGTCAGGTGTCAACATAGTCAAGTGGACTATTACTGGGCTGAGCAGCTATTCTTTGGCAGGAAGAAGGGTGTAAGAAAGCAATTTACATCGTGGCAGACAGACTTGCTGTCGCCTGAACCCCAGCTGGAGATGATTCTCAAAGAAGAGAAATGTTATAAGAAGGAAGAGCAGAGGACACAAATCACTCTAGTGGAGTGGTTGTTCTCAAAGCAAAGCAGTGTAAAAGGTACCCAATAAGAGAGTTAAGGGGACACAGCTGTTCAACAGTCCAGATTGTATCCTCGGGAACGTCACACCTACCCAGTCTCCACTCTTCAGGCTTCTCATTACAGTCTACTTGCCCAGCCAATCCTACTCTCCCTTTCTGGGTTTGCTGTCTGAGCCACAGTCTTCCCCCAGCTCCCAGCCTCTCTCCTTTCCCACACTCAGGCCCAGTATCCTTGCCCAGTTAATCCAAGTTCCCTCTCCCAGCTCACCTCACCTGCTTCTCCCCACCTCACAATGGTTCCCAGTCCTAGTCTCCCCACACTAGGATCCTCATCCAATCACAGTCTCTCCATATCTCTTTGGCCCAGTCTCTGCCCATCCCATCCCAGTTCTCTCCCTGCACTCTAACTCTTTGTTAGATCATGGCCCCATTCCCCCTCCCACTGGTTCCTAGTCTCATTCTCCTTGTCCAGCCAGTCCCAGTATCCCCTCTTTCAGATCCTCGTCTGCTCTCAATGTTCCCATCCCCAGACAAATTGTCCTATCCCCTTTCCCTCACCAGCTCCCAATCCCAATCGCCATCTCTCCCCCATTGTTATTCATCACAGTCTCCATACTCAACCAGTTCCAGCCTCCCTCTTGCCAATTCCCAGTCAGAGTTTCTCTTTCTCCTCCATTCCCAGTATCACCAGACTCCTTATCCCAGTCTACTCATTCTCCCGCCCTCAGTCCAACTCAGTTATTCTGTGGGGATGACTCATAAGCAATCTGCTCAAAGGGAGGAGCTAAGAGAGGCCAGAGCATGCTCAGTGAGGACAGAATCTTCCAAGATTTTAGCTGTTAAAATCAAAGATATCTCCCGAGCATGTGCAAATTGTGATTTTACAAAGGTGTGTACCTTGACCAAATCCAGCCAGATTTCCACGGGGATGGTAACAGACTTAATCATCCCTCATGCAAAGGTGTCTCCCCCTGTCAGAATTCAAGGCCCTGTTTTAAAGCAGGTGGCACTAGAGCTATTTAAAAAAAAAGACGCAAGAATATTCTAATATAAGTAAAGCAATGTGTTTTTTAGCTTAGCCTCATTCTCAGAAATGGCTGAACTGTTGTGGCAGATATCTTCCAAAACAATTCCACCTGAGGAAGGCAATGTGTAGAGAAAATTTCAGTCCAAAGTGTTAAAGTTTGGCAAAGTAATATGCAACTGAAAACAGCGTCTCCTAATGGGAATTATTGGGCAACCTTAATAACAGGCGATGCTACCATCCCTGCCTATAATGTTCTGTACAAACACTAACTAATTAATTCTAACAACAATTCCCATAAGGCAAGCAAGACTTATAATTGCCAGACTTCATAGCCAAACACTAAATAGCTTGACTAAATAAAGACTATGTGGGAGACGAGCAATATTTACAGACATCTGCAAGATGTGATTATAATGAAAGAGAAATCTGTTAGTGTGTTATAAATGATATAACTAGGAGAACATGCATAATACTGAGTGGAAAGTGATGTTCTTTCTTCCCCCAATCCAGCAAAGCCCCTACACACATGCATAAGAGCTTTGCTGGATAAGAGCCTTTAGTCCTACCACATTATCTGGTTTCCATCCAAATGCAAAAATCCACTCCTGAAGGATTTAAATGAAAATGAAAATCTAGAGCGTAGCTAGGAAATCTTTCCAAACTGTGAAAGCTATTACACTGTGGAACAGTCTCCTGAGGAAAGTGATGGATGCCCCATTGCATAAGCCATATAGAAACAGACTGGACAAAGCTCTGGAAATGGTACTGTAAGGGAATAGTCCTGCTGGGTTGAATGTAGGGAAATTGATAAGATGCTGTAACAGAACTTCTCCATCTCTAATTTCTATGATATGCTGTTTTTATATAATACAGTTAGCATGGTTTGAAACTCTTCTGTAGGGGCTACAGAATCTCAGAGGGGGAGAGAAAATAGATCTGTGACCAGGCAGACAGATGACAGAGAGACAGGAGGGCGTGGCTAGGATACAATCAGAAGAAGCCTGCAGCCCTGCAGTTGCTGAGGAGCCATGCAGCCTATCTGAAAGGAACAAGAAGTCCCAAGAGAGAAGTCGGGGTGGCAACAGCTGTGGCTGCCGCTCTGAGGGGCTGCTCCCAGTTGGGTGAAACATGGAGAGCAAGACAAATGAGACTTGCAGTGAGGATTATGTGTCGCAAGAATGTTACAACAGCTATGACAGGGAACAAGCCTACCCATAATCAGGCGCTGTGATCTCCGGCCTTGCTCTGCCTGACTCAGATCCACTTCCAGGGAGAGCTGTAGAGAAGGGGGAAGGCACTGTCCCAGCCTGGCTCTCACCAATCATTCTTCACAAGAGGATTTTTATTTTAGTTAACTGAATTTTTAATGATTTCCCTCATTTTCTGAAAGTAAAATGGTTTTTAAATCAGGGTTTACAATAATGGATTAAAATCTAGAATGCAGAGTTTGATGTCTCACCCTTTGCTAACCCTGTGTGGGCACACCAAACAGCTCTGCCAATGCTCTCCAGTCCTTTGTTGTTCCTGGCCTGAGACTTGGCTCTCAGCTCTGCCAATGCACCTCAATAGTGGGCGCCAAAACCCAGACATTACACACTTCAGCCTCGGCATTCTGTTATTCAGCGGCGGAGTACTGTGCTTCAGTATGGGCTCATTTGTCTCACACAAAGATGATGGACGTAAGACTTAATTCCACCATGCTTATTATTTCAGGCACACTTAAATCTACTCCTCTACCATGGTTACTGGTTCTCTGCAACATTGCTCCACCCAGTGATTGTAGAGAGGAAAGCATAGCAAAGCTTGTGACAAAAGTGAGTAATATGCCACATCTACAGTTAATTAAAGACTTGTTTGATTCACCACATGGTCGTCTGCCCTCAAGTCGCCCATTGTGGATAAGTTTATCGGTTGAGGTATTTACAGTAGAGGATGTGTGGCAGGCTTCATGGTCCGCAGAGAAAGTGACAAATAATTATCTTGTCTTAGACCTCACTCAGCTTCAACCCAGGTTTGATTTTCCGCGAAGGCAATGGATCCTTCTGAACCGGTTTTGTACTGGACATGGAATTTGTGTTGCAGCAGAATTTCGGTGGCATTGTAGAGACAGTCCACAATGTCAGTGTAGGTAGCCACAAACTATGACACCCATTGTCGAGAACTGCAAAATGACTCAGCGTCCTGGAGGTCTTCATGCCTTGAACATCGTTGATAAGAATGCTGCGGCTTGGCTTGACTGGATTGCATACGCCAAATAAATAACCTCAATCGTGACACTGGAAAACCTGATATTTCAATCCCAAAGATGTCCCATGGCTCTGCCAACATGCATTTAGAAATCTGACCTGCAGCACTTCAGTCCTACTGTGCAGCTGCCCCTCCCATTTCCTCCCTTGGCCCGCCTCCTCTTTAGAATTAATATGGGATTCTAGAACAATGCCCTCTATTTCCCTCTGACAATAGTGCTGCTGTAGGCTTGAGTGATTGTTACAGAATATTATAGCATTAGAGTCACAACAAAACTGTTCCAGAACGTATTTGTGGTTTTTTCCCCCTGTCTCCAGTCCATCAAGGCCCTTAAGCACATGCATAAGCGCTTCGCAGGATTGGAGCATCTGTGCCTACCCCATTATCTGATTTCCACCCAGAGATGAAAAGACACTTTCTAATGATTTGAATGAAAATGAAAATCTAGAGAGAGTAAATTTCCCCATTCATAGCTGTTTCATCAGCTTTACCTCAGGTCAGGAGAACTGGAGGCCATATGGCGTCTGCAGGGTGCTTTGGGATCCTTTCAGATGGACGGTGCTAGAGAACCCTATTACGTGTGGTTATTAGGAAAGAAATTGTTTCCCTATCACTAATAAGCTGCAGCTAGCATGGCAAAATTTTCAACTAGTACCTTCATATTTGCTTGTTGCCTCAGGGGTGCCCTTCTTTTGGTGTGCAAAGGGGAGGGACCCTGGGAAAGCCACTACTCATACCTGATCTTTGGCCTCACTCACTATATTACATGTGGGGGAGGGTGATTTCTGTAACATTCCCCACCCATGCCCATCCCTCAAGCCTGTGGCTCAGATGCTTCACTGCTGGTGAACAACTTACATTTATATCCAGAGAAAATTATTTCACTTCTTCAGGCTCCCGGACAGCTATTTGATCACTGCTTGGAAAAGAATCATTGCTTTAAATGTCCAAATCCACACCACGAAAGTTTTGTCTCCCATTTTAGAGGGCTCCGTGGCTCCTTTTAACTCCCAGAGTACACCTGGGCTGCACACTCCCCAGAGGATGGACCTGCAGGCAAGCGTGGTTTCCACCTTCTGCACTGGAGCAGGTGTGTCAAGAGATTTTATCAGAGCACTTTCACTAAAGCTGAGAGCTCTGTTTAATTACTGTTGAGAATTAATTATTCTGTTTCCATTTCCCAGGGATTTCTTGAGGACTCTGTCCCAATAATCACTCCTCCCTTTGCAATAAACCTTCTGAACTGTAGGAGTTCATAGATTTTAAAGAGATCATTGTGATAATCAAGTCAGATCTCCTGCATAGCATAGACCGGGAGTCGGCAACCTTTCAGAAGAGGTGGGCCGAGTTATTCACTCCAATTTAAGGTTTCACGTGCCAGTAATACATTTTAACATTTTTAGAAGGTCTCTTTCTAGAAGTCTATAATATATAACTAAACTCTTGTTGTATGTAAAAAAGGATTTTAAAATGTTTAAGAAGCTTCATTTAAAATTAAATTAAAATGCAGAGCCCCCCAGACTGGTGGCCGTGACCCGGGCAGTGTGAGTGCCACTGAAAATAAGCTCACATGCCGTCTTCGGCACATGTGCCATAGGTTGCCTACCCCGGGCATAGACCATAGATCCTCACCCAGTAATTCCTGCATCAAGCCCACAACTTGTCTCAGCTCAGGTATACCATTTAGAAAGAGACCCCATCTTGATTTAGAAACTTCAAGTGATGGAGAATCGACCATGTCCCTAGGTAAGTTGTTCAAAGGGTTTTTTATCCTCACCAGCCAAAAATATGTGCCTTATTTGTAGTCTGAACTTGTCTGACTGAGCTTCCAATGATTGGATTTTGTTAATGTCTTTTTCTGCTATGTTAAAGAGCCATATTCTATCAGAAATCTCTTCCTCATGTAAGTATTTGCAGACCATGATCAAGTTACCTCTTAACTTTCTCTTGGATAAGCTAAAATAGATTCAACTTCTTAAGTCTCTCACTATAAGGCATGTTTTCCAGACATAGAGTGTGTCTACACTAGAAACATAAGTCAACCTATATTATATCTATTATATATATAAGATATAACATAACATATATATAACATAAGTCAACCTATTATATCGATTTACTGTCACCACGGACCATATAGATCATTGTTGCAACCACTGTTATATATTTGCAGCAAATCTCATACAAAGGTTGTCAAGTGAGGTGTCTATGAAAAGGTTATGGTTATGATTATACTATCTGTATGCATGTATCATTTTTGTATTTGAAGTTATAAGTATTGGCTCTATACCTGGATTTCAAATATTTGCTTCTGGGGTACTGCCCACAAGGTAGCTAGCCAGCACATCTTGGAGGGACTATTCAAATGGAGTGGCCTATTGAAAGGACACTTAACTCACAATGGACCATGGTAGACGCCCATCTACACTTAATGGAATTTCCTGCTGTGACTGCACGAAGTACATGGCCATGTGACTTGCCCATGTGACTCCAAACTCCATCTTGTTGCTGTAATTTTCCACAGTAAGAACAATGGGATTCCCTCCACATGACAGAAACTATAAAAGGCCCTGGAAACACCTCCATTTTGCCTCTTTCCTGCCCAAACCTCTAGACTATACTAATGAGAGCATTCTAACCAAGGGACTGGGGTCCTTCCAATGATTTGGAAGCAACCAGAGACTTAGTAATGCAGCACCTGAACCAAGAACTTTGCAATTACTGTATGTATTTGATTCTTTTAACCAATTTTAGCTCTCACCTTTCTTTCTTTTTATTAATAAACCTTTGATTTTAGATACTAAAGAATTGGCATCAGCATGATTTTTGAGTAAGATCTAAGTTCTGTATTGACCTGGGTGTGTGGCTGTTCCTTTGGGATCAGAAGAACCTTTTAATTGATGAGACTGGTTGTGAAGAACCACTCATCTTAAAATCCAGTATTTTCGGTGGTAATACATGGACTGGAATGCCCAAGGAAACTGCTTTTATGACTTCTTGTTACCCAGTGTGGTGAAACAGAAATTAACTTTTGTTGCTGGTTAGGTATATCTTTAGAGGGCTTGGCTACACTTGGAGGTGTGCAGCGCTGGGAGTTACAGCTGTCTTTGTACAGCTGTGTAGGGACAGCACTTCAGTGTGGCCACATTTGCAGCATTTGCAGCGCTGTTGGGAGTGGTGCATTGTGGGCAGCTATCCCACAGAGCAACTCGTCCCATTTTGGCACCGTGGGTTGTGGGAAGGGGACGGAAGGGTGCGGGTCATTCCGCTTCCTGTCCCAACGCCCCGTGGTGCAACGCTTCACATCCCATCAGTCACTGTTTTTCCGTCCATGTTTGGCGCCATCGTGAGTCTCCCAACAGTTTCTGAGCAGCGCGATTTCTGTGGGAAATGGAGCCCGAGCTGCTGAGGACTTTGCTGATGAGTATCGCCAGCACATCACGTTTGGCAGTTGAGCTATTCCTTCAGCTCCAAAGTGACAGTGATGGGTCTGATGATGACATTGAGTCGCCTGACGCGTGTGACACTAAATTGCCTGTGGCAGTAACGGAAATGCTCAGCACCGTGGAACGCTGCTTTTGGGCTTGGGAAACAAGCACTGAGTGGTGGGATCACATCGTCCTGCAAGCCTGGGATGACGAGCAGTGGCTGCAGAACTTTCGGATGAGAAAAGCTACTTTCATGGGACTGTGTGATGAGCTCGCCCCCACCCTGCAGCGCAAGGATACGAGACTGAGAGCTGCCCTGCCAGTGGAGAAGCGGGTGGCTATTGCAATCTGGAAGCTGGCAACTCCAGACAGCGAACCAGTTTGGAGTGGGAAAGTCGACCGTTGGAATTGTGTTGATGCAAGTTTGCAGGGCCATTAATCGCATCCTGCTAAGAAGAACCATGACTCTGGGGAACGTGCAGGACATTCTGGATGGCTTTGCACAAATGGGTTTCCCTAACTGTGGAGGGGCGATAGATGGGACGCATATTCCTATTCTGGCACCACCTCATCTAGCATCTGAGTACATTAATTGGAAGGGGTATTTCTGTATGGTTCTCCAGGCACTTGTGGATCACCGTGGGCATTTCATTGACATTTACACAGGCTGGCCTGGAAAGGTGCATGATGCACCCATCTTTCAGAACAGTGGCCTGTTCAAAAGCTGCAGGCCGGTTCTTTTTTCCCAGAACGGAAGATCACAGTAGGGGATGTTGAAATGCCCATTGTGATCCTTGGAGACCCCGCTTATCCGTTAATGCCTTGGCTCATAAAACCGTATACAGGGAAGTGTGACAGGAGCAAGGACCGGTTCAACTACAGGCTGAGCCGGTGCCGAATGACTGTGGAGTGTGCTTTCAGCCGTTTAAAGGGCCGCTGGAGATCTCTGTATGGGAAGCTAGACTTGGGGGAAAGCAGCATCTCTGCAGTTATATCCACGTGCTGTACCCTCCATAATATTTGTGAAGGGAAGGGTGAAACATTCAGTCAGGAATGGACCTCCGAGGTTCTATGCCTGGAGGCTGAATTTGCACAGCCAGAGAGCAGGGCTACTAGAGAGGCCCAGCACAGAGCTACAAGGATTAGGGATGCCTTGAGGGAGGAATTTGAGGCTGAAAGCCAACAGTAATGTTTGGTGCCTTGCATGGGAGTGAAGTGCAGTGGTTACAATGATTTGCAGTGCCTGTTTTTTCCTTGGGGTACAGTATCTTTCACTTTCTGCAATAATAAAAACTCTTAAAAGCCAAGAAATCATTTATTGAAAAGAAAGTAAGTAAAAGGGCAGGGGGGTAGGGTGGTGAACTATACAGTCAGAGGTTTGAATATGTCCTGCCTGGAGTACTGTGCAATGACTGCTGCACTTCAGGATGAAAATGCTACATGCTGATGGGGGTTGAGTGCAGAGGGTAAGGGTCGTAGTTCTCAGGGCTGGCAGGTGAACGTATAGGTGTTGGGGGCAGCTGGTGGTGGTAAGAACCTGGATGCTGGAGAAGGGGGTTTTGAGCTGACATTGGGACACAAGGGAGAGAGCTTTTGGATGGGGGGTGGGGGCAGCACAGTAGTGCTCTGCCTGCATGGCTACAAGTGACTGGATACAGTCCCTTTGGCGCGCCAGGAGGCTTATCAGCTGCTTCGTGCTTTTCTTCTTAGCCAATGCCTTTCTCCTGCTTTCTCTTTCCCTCCAGTGCTGCATTTTTTTCTCTCCAGTCCTGCAGCTTCTTACTCTCTCTGGCAGACTGATTCATAACTGCTTTCACCATATCTTCTTTGCTTTTCTGTGGCTTCTTCCTCAGGTTTTGTAGCTTTCAGCAGTCTCTCATACGGCCAGTCGAGTAGTAGTAGTAGTCAAGGACACTGTTATTAGAAAAAAGACAAAAATTGAAACATTTAACAGAGAGGCATTGTGTAAAATCACAGTGAAGGAGTTTACAGTCTCATTTTAGCATACTTTCCACATACCAAACACAGCACAGAGAGCCCACAGCAGCGAAGACATGGTGAGTAAGGGGGAATGAGTGCAGGAGTTAATTAATCCTGGAAGCCATCTCGCTGCCACGGCTCACCTGGGAAGGAGAACTGATTGGTTCAGGGCTGCACTGGGGTTTCTGTGCGTTGGAGAAAGCAGAGAGCTGCGGGGGGACCTGCACTGAACACTATCCCTACATCTTCCACTGGAAGATATCTGACTGCTGTGGGTTACCTGGGAAGAGCAGGAGGGTCTTCTACAGTAATGCGGATTCCACCCTGGCCTCTATGCAGCTTGCCTGTGTGCAGCAATGGTCCCCCCACCCCTCGCGGCACAGTGGCGCGGACGCGTTAGCCTGACTGGGACAAGGACCACAGTGGCTCTCCCTATAAACTTGCGCAAGCGCATTGCCCACGCTCTGGCTGAAACTTTTGAAGAGATTACCGAGGCTGATTACTGTGACGTGATAGACCACATCAATGGCCTATTCCACATCTAGGCATGCATGCATGCAGCCCTAACTCTCCCTCCTCTCCCAAAACATTTCCATCCTGAAAATAAAAGCTGCTTACCGGGAATCCGCTCCTCTGCTTGTCCTTCACCAACAAGTTCCAGCTGCTGCGACTGGCTACCTTCCTCCTGGCTTGAGAAGAGCTCCTGGCTGCATGCCTCCTGGGACTCCGGGGTGTCTGCCCCACCCCAGTACCCTCACTCTCGGTTTCCTCCTCCCCCCTTCTCTTCCGCCTCCACCTCACCCCCCGGCTCTGAAGTGTCCATTGTGGTCGTCGGATTGGCGGTGGGGTCACCCCCAACTATCGCATCCAGCTCTTTGTAAAAACGGCAGGTCGTGGGGGCAGCACCTGAGCAGCGGTTTCCCTTGCGGGCTTTGCAATAGGCACTCCGCAGCTCCGTTACTTTAACCCTGTACTGCACCACGTCCCGGTCATGGCCTCTTTCCAACATGGCCCTTGAGATCTGCCCATAGGTATCATAATTCCTATGGCTGGAGCGCAGCTATGACCACACAGCTTCCTCACCAAAAACACTGATGAGGTCCATCAACTCACCACTGCTCCATGCTGTGGCTCGTTTGGAGCATGGAGGCATGATCACTGATTGATTGCACTCCACACCTGGCTGAGCAAACAGGAAGGGGATTTTTAAAATTCCTGGGGCATTTAAAGGGCGGGTCACCTGAGGTCAGGGCAGTAGAGTGCGACCTGATGAGCAGAGTGGCTGAACAGGCATTCTGGGATACCTCCTAATACCCTGGAGGCCAATTACAGCGCTTTTGGTGGCCACACTTGACAAGCAGCACTGCATCACCAGCACTGCAATCGTTATACTCCAAGCAGACTAGGTGTATAGCCAGTGCTGCAGCCAGGGAGTTGCAGCGCTGGATGTGCCTTGCAGGTGTGGACGGTTACTAAGTTGCAGCGCTGTAAACCCACCACCAGCACTGCAACTCTCCAGTGTAGCCAAGCCCTTCGGGTGTATCTGCCCTATTTCTCAGCAGTTCGTCCCGAATCTGGCATTTTCAGTTGTGACCCACTGAGGCACGGTTACACCAGACATAGGGTGTGTCTACACTAGAAACATAAGGCAACCTCTATTATTTCGATTTACTGTCACCACAGTGTGTGCATGTCCACACTATCCTCCTTGGGTTGATGGTGTATGCAAAGCCGGCTCCAGGAACCAGCGAAGGAAGCAGGTGCCTGGGGCAGCCAATAGAAAGGGGCGGCAGTCAATCAATTGTTGGAGTGGGATGTTTGGGTTGGGGCGGTGGCAGTGGCACTTCGGCGGCAACTTAACCAGTCTGCTTCAGTATTCAGTGACAATTCAGCGGTGGGTCCTTCACTCCCTGTCTTCCTCCTCGGCGGCACTTTGGTAACAGCTCAATCATTTTTTTTTTCATTTTTTTTCTTTTTTTGCCACTTGGGGCAGCAAAAAAGCTGGAGCCGGCCCTGGGTGTATGTCCTCACCAAGAGCACTTCCACTGACATAAGAGGGGCAGTATGGGGAACTGAGGGCCCAGTCTCTCTTCTCCACTGGCAGCTCTCTGTTGGGAGACCGACTGCCCCACAGGCTCCCGATGGGCTGCCCCCTGCTCCCCTTTTCCCTCTGGGAGTGAGGAGAAGCCACCTGGGGCTTCTTGCCTCCCCATTCCCCACTGGGAGTGGGTCCAGCCACATGAGCTTCTCACTCCGGCTCCCAGCTGGGAGCGGGGTCCAGTCGCTCGGGCTTTTCAGCTCTCCAGGGGAACGGGGGTGCAGCTGGGATCTAGCTGCCTGATTTTCTTGCCAATTTCAGGGCTTCTGCTGTGAAATTGACAAGATAGCAAACAGCAGATGTAAGCAATGCAGTGTCTACACAGAGACAGCCTCGTCTTAAATACACTGACATAATCCCTGTGCCTCTTGTGGACGTGGGGTTATGATGTTAATGTAGTAGGGCAGTTACATCAGCAGGAGTGAGGCTGTAGTGTGCGCAGTGACATAATTAGGTCGACATAACTGTGTAGTGTAGACCAGCCCACAGATTCATAGATTCCAAGACCAGAAGGCACCATTGTGATCATTTAGTCTGACCTCATACCACACAGCCACAGAACTTTGCCAAAAGTAATTCCTGGAGCATACCTTTTAGGGGGAAAAAAAAACATCCAAACTTGATTTTAAAAATTGCCAGGGATTGAGAATCCCTTATCCCTTCATAAATTGTTCCAAAAGTTAATTACCCTCACTGTTAAAATATATGCCTAATTTCCACGAATCATTCTTGTAGTTCTTTTCTGAATCCTTTCCAATTGTTCAATATCCTTTTAGAAACATGGACTCCAGAACTGGCCATGGTATTCCAGGAATGGTCCCACTAACATCTCCCTACCTTAATTAATATTCCCCGTATACATCCAAAAGTGTGTGCCCCCCGACTTACCTCCATTGCACTAGAAGCTCATGTTCAGGTGGTTATCAACACTAAGCCCTAAGTCCTTTACAAAGTTACTGCATTCCAGGATACTGTCTCCCAGCTTGCAAATGTCATGGACATTATGGGTTCCGAGATGTATGACCTTGCATTTGGCTGTCTTAAAATACAGTTTGTTAAATAAGTCCACTGTACCAAGCAGTTCAGGTCAGCCTGTATAACTGAACCGTCCCCAACATTATTTACCACACCACTATTTTTTGTGACATCTGCACATTTTACAAGCAATGATTTTATATTTTCTTCCAGATGACTGATAAACATTTTGAACAGCACTGAGCCAAAAACAAATCTCTTTAGAAACTCACTAGAAACAAGACCACAGGCTGATGAGTCCACATCTACAATTACTTTTTGAGATCTAGCAGTTAACCAGATTTTAAACCATATAATATGGACTACGCTGATTTTGTATAATTGATATTTTCCATGTTCTAACCCTCAACCTCTGGGGGAAAGTTTATGTTTTGTGAAAGGGAGAAGTTACATTTCAATGTCTTGACTGTTACATCATGATGTAATAAAGCAAAAATAACCACATTACAAGGGGAAGAATGTCCTTGTGGTTAAAGCACTGAAATGGCACACAGGAAATCTAGGTCCAATTCCAGGCTCAGTCACCCACTTTCTGCATGTCCTTTTTACTAAATTTACCCTCAGTTCCTCATCTGTAGAATGCAGAGAACATTTCTCTACCTCATAGTAATGTTGACAGGATAAAGCCAAATAAGGATTCTGAGGAACTCAGATGATAAGGCGTTGAGGACTACGTAAGCACTAAGGCAGAAGATAAACGTCACCATATTATTACACCAGCATCTCATGATGGCTCCACATACTCATACAAACATCACTATGTTGCAATACAACTATTACTGCATCCAACATGATTACCCCTCAATGATATCACAAAGTCTCAGCACAGCTATCACAATGTGATGATGCTGTGTCAACCCCAAGTATATTTCAGGACAGGTTTGAGGTCAAATTTTCAGAAGCAATTTTTAAAACTACACCTATGTATACCTAGGGTGTAGATTTACTCCAGCAGGCAGCATTTGATTGATTTGTATGCACCACTGCAGTCTCATACACAAATCTGAGTTTCCAGATTGTCAAAAACTTGCATGTGAATTATCATGCGCTGTAAACTGCAAGCAAACTTTTCGACATTAACCCAAAGTGTTTTGAAAATTTAGACCCCAATGTTGTGTGGACTATCCTTCAAAATAAGGGCTCTCTTGAAAATGATGATGGGAACATGCAATGTCTAATGTGTGGCACCATGCCAGATAGTTGAACAGGGCATTCCTTCTATTCTGCAAGTGTAGCACTCCAGGGCTCAGTGGTATTAAGTGCTGAAAGTTCAGATCAAGCTGAGGGAGGACGGGGGTCATTGGATTAGCTCTTATCTGCAAGAGTACTTTGACATGTGGCATGTTTGTTCAGCGTGATTATCTGGGTGGAGAGAGCCATAGAGGTTACTATTGCTCAAATAAATTCCTTATTCATGAAACCACAGTATTTGCCTTCACCTTTTCCCTCCTGCTGTCTACTCTGAACACAAATATACCCTAGTGCAGTGGGCGTGCCTGGGGAATACCAGGAAAGATTAGATGGAATGGAAGTGGAAATTTTTCACTGAGGAGTGCCAGAGAAGTCCATGGAGAGGAAATCTTTGCAGTTATTATTCATAGGTGGGCGGAGCCAGGCATTTCAGAATGAGGCTTGGTGGAGAGGAAATCCATAAGAATCTACCAGACAGGGTGGGGGAGAAGGGGGAGATTATTGTGTTTTACTGAATTGAATTTGTAGCTCATGGGGCCTAATGGATAGCTAGGAAGGGCGACCTAGGGGGAAGGGCATGTCCTCTCCCTCCCCTGCTTGTGGAAAGCAGGATAGGCCTCTGTTTCCCAACATTTTGCATGACACTGAGTCTCTTGCATCATCTGTTTATTAATAAAACTGGCCCTGAGGAAAGGAAAGTAGAGCTGAACTTGAGAGTTTGGGCTTTATTTGGACTACCCCCAGGGGCGGCTCCAGGCACCAGCATGCCAAGCGTGTGCCTGGGGCAGCAAGCCACGGGGGGCGCTCTGCCGGTCGCCACGAGGGTGGCAGGCAGGTTGCCTTCGGCGGCTTGCCTGCGGAGGGTCTGCTGGTCCCGTGGCTTCGGTGGACCTCCCGCAGGCGTGCCGCCGAATCCATGGGACCGGGGACCTCTCCCAGGCAAGCAGCCGAAGGCAGCCTGCCGGCTGTGCTTGGGGCGGCAAAATACCTAGAGCTGCCCCTGACTACCCCCGAACCAGCTCCACACTTTGGAGTTTAAGCAAGAGATCTGTAAGAAAAATTACCATTAGATCATATAGGGCATAATCATTGTACATTGACCATGGAAAGTAATGGCAAAGTTCCCATTGGCTTTGATGGAGCAAGATCACATCCATAGTCGTTCCCCCAGCCTAGTTTCCAGTAGTTTGTCCTCTGTCCAGTCCAGTTTGAAATTGCTGAAGTGACTGGGCTGACATGACAGTGGGAATCTATTCCACACACTGATAGTGTTCACTGGTAGGAAATGTTTCCAGAGAGCCAAATGAAAGTTTCCTTTTGCTCAATTTCATTCCATTACATCTAGCCACATTTTCTTGGACCATCTAAAATGATCAGTGCATCCCATGTGCATTTACCCCTCCAAGTTTCACTTTCTTCCTCTTGAGAAAGAACCCAGCTTTTCAGAAAGATGCCCTTCTTCGTCAGTCAGAAATTAAATAGCTCAGTCAAAGGGAAGCTTGAAGTTCCAAGAGCTAAGAGCCTGACTGGCAGAGTTGCTGGGCATCCAGAATTCCAGCTGCAGTCAATGGGCACTGCAGGTGCTCAGTACCTCTGGAAGGCAGGCCACAAATGTCAGCAAACGGTGAAGTGTCCCAGTCCGGGGCGGGGTTGGATGGAAGCGATCATTGCAATTGCAAACACATGCAGCACTGGTTTAAAGGCGAGTCCAATGAATGGCACAACTGATAGGATGAGGCCCTTGATGTCACAGTCAATATCACATGCCTGTAATAACACCCAAATTATTCAGCGTGAAGAATATGGAAAATCTAAATGACTTTTCACCATTTAGGCTCTTTTGTTCGCATTTTCCCTGGACCGCCATAACTACCACGCTAGAGGACTGCCATACATTCTCCCAGGGGTGCCCCTCCCACTGCCAATGCAGAGAGATGCACCCATTAGACTGTACACTCTTTGGGACAAGGGCTGTCTCTTTGTACATGTTTGCATGGTGCCTAGCACAAAGGGTCCATGGCTTCTGGTGCTACCATTATACAAGTAGTGATGATGCTGACTTGATGGTTCAGCCTGACAGAAGAGGGGTTAAGCAGTGCATAGGTGTCATGCTGGCCCCTGCATAAGAGTAAATTTCACCCTAAGTGCCATAGAAGTTCTTATTTTTGGCATACAAAGCCTTAGGAATACTGGGACCATCCATGTGAGGGACTAGGTGCCTTTCCTTTGTCACAGAAGGCTAGATCTGCAGACACTCTCATGATACAACCTGGAGAAAATAGGAGGCATGGCCTCTCTCTATCAAGGTCTTGTAGCTGTGCAATGCTCACTTCTTGTATATAAGTTTCAGCCTATAAGGGATTTCTTTCCACGCAAGGAAGCTCAATTACACATGGAGCAAAATGATGTAAACAAATCAAAGGGGAAAATTCTTCAGAAATTATACCAACACAGAGGAACATAAACCACAAAATCCACACACATTTGCAATGTGAGCAGCAGCCAGAGGTTGTGGTTTCAGACGGGGCAGAGGCTTAGTATCAGAGGCAGTATTTACCTAAATCTGATACTGTTACACACCCTGGTTGGCAGGGTGCCAGGGTTCCAGCATGCAGCCGTTTGCATATAGCCAAAGCTGTTTACTCAGGGTTACTCTATACTGGTAACGTTAAAGCGCTGCTGCGGCAGCACTTTAACATGGCTTGTGCAGTTGCAGCACTCGTGCACTGTTTACACTGGCACTTTACAGCGCTGAAACTTGCTGCACTCGGGGGAGTGTTTTTTCACACCCCTGAGTGAGACAGGAGCAGCGCTATAAAGTGCCAATGTAGACAAGCCCTGGATGTGAAAGGTTGCTGTTATCAATGGTATTTATAGCAGAGAGCCATTCATGATATCAGAATGTTGGAACCGTGGGATTCACCCTGGGTGCACGGGTGCAGTGCTAGTGGATCGTGATGCAGGATCAAGGCCAAAGGAATTATCTTGCCTTGCCCACACCTCGTGTTTGGACATGCTGACTTTCTCTACAATGAGCCAAAAAGCAAGCAGGGCCAAAATAGTCCCATGCTAGTGCTTGTGATGGGAGCATGTTTATTAATATTTTTAAAAAGAATAGGAGTACTTGTGGCACCTTAGAGACTAACAAATGTATTTGAGCATAAGCTTTCGTGAACTAAAACCCACTTCATCAGATGCATGCAGTGGAAAATCCAGTAGATAGATAGATAGATAGATAGATAGATTAGATCATGAAAAAATGGGCGTGGCCATACCAACTCTAATGAGGCTGATTAAGGTGGGCACCTACGGGCCTCAATCATAGACCAGGGCCCCACTGGTCTAGACTGTGTAAACACAGAACAAAAAGATAGTCCACACTCCAAAGAGTTTTCAATCTAATTAATTTTTCCTGGTGTAATTTACACAGTGTTTGAGAGGGCTTGATTTAACATGCAGCTATATAACCTGCCTGTGGCATACCAGGTTCACCGTGTTTAGGTTATTTATCAGATTACTTTCAGAACAGGTGTTGTGTGAACTTAGAACTATGAAACCCAATTCCCATATAACGACTACATTCGGGAAATAAATGTCACAGTGCATATCATCTTTGGGTTTGATTCCTGCTAATCAATCCCGGAGGCAGGAACTCCTTTCCTGGACCCCTTCACATAGCCCTTTTCCAGCTACGCACATAATTCAGGAGGCCCATTTGGATGGAAGGTTCCATCCATGGATTGGATTTTAAAAGGAGGAATGTCAAAAGAAATCTTCCAGATATAAATGGCCTCCAGATGTGGCTGTTTCTCCTCCATGCAGGAGGAGGAGGAGACTGCTTTGCCCTTGTGAGTGTCTCTCAAGTGAAATGGAAAAACCTTCTCCACCAAGAAGGGGAGGGTGGGAGAAGAAAAATAGGAACAGAAAAGGAGAGTTGAAGAAAGAGAAGGACTGAGCTACAGCTAAATGATTCAGGACGTTTGTTGTGTTACAAATAATATTCCCCGTGTGTATATTAGTAGTTCATATGGCACGTCAAACACCAGAAATCCAACTGTAAACAATTTAAAATGGGATGGGCCCAATGAGTGAAGGGAGAAACAGGAAGGAATTTTGTCTGCAGGAAGTTCATGCTCCTCCTAAAAGGTGCTTCTGGTTGAATCCTACATTCTGAAACTCTTGAGATCCTTTCGAGCCAGCACTCAGACCATGACCGCATTATGGTTCAGCTGTGTTTATGTAGGCTCATTGCTAGCCCGGCTCCATGCATATTTTATTGACAATCTTCTTTTTCTCTGCAAAACTTGTCTAAACAGCATACCCGTCTCTCAGATTTACAGTATTCACTACTCTAAATTATTCACCCAAGGTGAAATTCCTCCCAGGGCAGAGGGCCAGCACAAGGCCTGTTAAATTCCCTGAGGGGAGTATCACTTCAAATTGTTGCTGTGAATAGCCTCCCAGTCTGCAATTTGCTGTGAGTTTTCTGGATGGTGAAACTCAGAGTCAGGCTTCCAGAGAAAACTGTTCATGTTTCCTGAGAGCAGAATCCAAACTTGTTTGTTTTATAAAGCACCAGGGGGCATCTATTGCACTGCAGATGTAAATAAAAACAGCAGGTTTTCTCCAGTTTTAAAATTGAGAAGCATGGCATTTGCTCGCCTTGCCCCATGGGTTCCCATCCATAAGTCATTAAGGCATCTCTCACCGTGGTTTGTCAAGCCCTAGGTGGCATCTGATGATGTGGGAAGGATTTGGATGTCTTGTGGTACCACACAACCACATAGGTACCTCTGAAAAAGTCCATGAGAGATCTCAGCTGCCATACTCCCCTCTTGCTCATTGTTTCACACTCCCCTGGGAGGCTCTATGAAATACTGGCCATGACAAAGATGTTTTCACTGAGGGAAGCCTGCAGCCAAAAGGTGCGTTCTTTTCTGTTTGATCTGATCACAGTTGGCTATGACTCAGTCTGATCTCCTTTGGCAAAGCATCTCACAGCCCAAGTCCTATTGCCAAGAGCTTCCTAGCTCCTACGAGCCTGATGCTGTGCTTCTCCAGCTTCAGTGGACTTTGTGCTTCCTATGGGGTAAGAAGATCTGAGAGTTATCCAGATCCTAATCCACTGAGGTTCTTGGACTTTAAGAGTAGGACACTCAGACCTGGCAGAGAAGAGTAGCTGCAGGGCATTGGTTATGGATCCCTCATTCAGAGCCACTCAGCTTTGAGCAAGTTAGGGCCACACAGAGGCAACCTGTCACTGGCAGGGCCTTACACCAGTGGAGGGTTGAGAGTAGTTCCACTCCACTCTGCCATAACATCTCCCCACTCCCTGTTCCGCCTACTCCCTGCCCTGGAACCTCCCTGATGTGATCTTGAAACTGGCAGTGGGGTAGGGGATGGCTGGTGTAAGAGGCAAGGGAACTGCTTTTGCCAAATTTACACCAGTGGAGAGCTCCTTGGCACAGGGAATTGCTCCATTGGCCATCTCAGGATATTGTAAGGCCACTTTGCATGATTAACCTAGTGCAAAGTGGTTTTAGCCAGCTGGAAAAATCCAGTCTAGGTCTGTAGAGTTGACGTCGAAGTGGACAGGAAGCCCAAGAAGAATGCAGAGTAGATGCCAGCCTCCATTGCCAAATCGTAGGCTCCATCTTTCAGCAGAACTCACACACGGATCATTGTCACTCACTTTCTGTTCCAAAGCATCTCTTCTCCACGATCCATCTCTAGGGCTGGAATGCTGGCCAGGAGGAGGGGAAAGGGGCATGTGTGTCCTCTTGAACTCTACAGCTCCAGATGACAGAAAGAGTTAAGTCACATGACCTAGAATTTCAGGAGAAATGCCTCCTTTGATGAGAAGCAGCTGTTCCAGGGTACAGCAAATAGGAATGTATCCCAAACCTGCAGACACCTCAGCCCTTCTCCAGCTTCCCCACACCCATTTCCTCCTCTCTGCTTTCCACCCCAGCCTCTGCACAGCTAAACTCAACAACAGAAGAGTTTGTCACCTAGCCACTGGAATATTGATTGTACAGTCAGGTGGAAACCAAGGAATGTAAAAATATGTCAGCCACACCAGAGGAGTTTATTTACCTTCCCTTGGGCCCGTTGCCAGTCCCTCCCCACTGTGTTTCAACATCCCAATTGCTCACATGACAGCTTGGCAGGTGGCAATTCAGGTATGGCCATTTCACCTCACATGCCTCTTTCATTTGTGGAATGCCAGAGACCATTTTCTCTGCCACTGAGATTGGGCACTGGTCACCGGGCAGGGCCAGCACACAAGAGCTCCTCTGTCTGCACGGCAAACACTCCCGTTATCTGTCACTGCATGTTGGCATTTGCCCGCCCCCACAATGCAATGGAGAGTTCCAATTACAATTGGAACCAGTTAGTCCTGAATTAAGAGCTCCATTGTACCAATTACATATGGCTCCAAGGCAGGGATGGGCTGATCAGCAGCCTGCCCTCAAACTGCACAGCAGCCTGTGCTCAAATTCTTGCACACAGTCATGAGGAGTTCCCAGAGCCAGACAGCTAGTGTTTGTTTCCTTGCTTTTGTGACTGTCCCATCACTGTTTCCCACGCATGATGTGGGTACAGTGTGTGCTCTGCAGGACTCCTCCCAGTTACACATGCTCGCCAGCAGCCACTGTGCAGCGTGAGAGGCACACTGTCAGCATACAGTGGGAATAACGGGACCAGAGCACTGCCATGGGGACGGATGCGAGTGGATTGGAGTGGCTCCGGGTCCATTAAGAGAGACTCTAGAGACACAGTCTTCAGGTACTTTGCCCCGTCTGTTTTTATTCACAAAATATACCCACAGATACTGTTTTCCCTGAATGAAGATGGCAAAAAACAGCAGCAAAACCCCACACAGGCATTTGAAAGAAGCCCACCTGGAGACACACGTACCCAGCCCTATAACCTGGAAAACAGATGTTTATTTTCTGATCCTGGCTCTCTCAGACCAGCTTTCATTATAAATATTAATATTATTTATTGGTATTGGAGGCATCTAGGGCCTCAGTCCTGGATCAGGGCCCCTGTGTGCTAGGTGCTGTACAAGCACATGACAAAGATGGTCCCCTGCCCTGAAAAGTTGACAATCTAAAAATAAGTCAATAAACAACAGCTGGAGCTGTGGCTGGAGCACCAATGGAAAAAAATTAGTGGGTGCTTAGTACCCACCGCAGCCAAGCTCCTCCCTCCCCCCAGCACCTCCTACCTGCCAGTGGCCCCACTGATCAACTCCTCCTCCTCTCTCCCAATGTCTTCGGCACACCGTCGAACAGCTCTTCAGTGACATGCAGGAGGCACTGGGAGGGAGAGGGAGGAGCAGAGATGGGGTGTACTCGGTGGAGGGGGTAGGGTGAGGTGGGAAAGAGGCAGGGCAGGGATGGAGTGGGGGCAGGAAGGAGTGGGCCTGTGGAGTTGGGGCAGGATAAGGAAGGGCAGGGGTGGGGCCAGGGGAAGGGGTGGCGTGGGGGCAGGAAGAGGCGGGGTAGGGGTGGGGACTTGGAGGAAGAGGTGGAATTGAGGATGCCCTGAGGCGGAGGGTTGGTGTCGAGCACCCTCCAGGTAGAGAGGAAGTCGGCGCTTATGCTGGGATGTATTAACAGGAGTGTTGTATGTAAGACACAGGAGGCAATTGTCCCTCTCTATTTGGCACTGGTGAGGCCTCAGCTGGAGTTCTGTGTCCAGTTTTGGACACTTTAGGAAAGATGTGGATAAACTGGACAGAGTCCAGAGGAGAGCAACACAAATGATCAAAGGTTGAGAAAACCTGGTCTAGGAGGAAAGGTTAAAGAAACTGGGCATGTATAGTCTTGAGAAAAGAAGACTGAGAGGGGACCTGGTAACAGTCTTCAAATCTGTTAAGGCCTGTTGTAAAGAGGACTGTGACAATCTATGTCCACTTCAGGTAGGATGTTAAAGCAACTTATTAGATAATCTTTCCATTATCCCTCCACAAGCCATTCCCTAAAACACTCTCTCACTCTCTCTCTTTCTGCAGGATTGTTCCCTACAGTCTATTGTCCTTTGCTCAGTCCATTTTGAAATGACTCCAACAACAAGGCTTCTGTCACACGGTATAATTGTCTGCCGGGGGGAACGTATCAGCCCTCACCATTAGGAAACGTTTCCTGATATTCAAGCTGTGCTTCCCTTTGCTCACGTTCATCCTCTTACTTCCTTTGGGCCAGCGCCTTAACTAAAAACCCATGTCACTGCATGTAACAGAGGAGGGAGTGCTCGTTCTGAGAAAGAAGCACCAAGAACTTCAGGGCTATTTAATTCACAGCCTGCTGATTACTAAAAACATAGTGTACGTGTTTAAAATCTCACTGCTTATCCATTTGTCCTGGAACATTTGTTTGGGCTACCCTAAATAGCCCCTCCTCTCCCCCTTGGTGTTTTCATCATAATTTCACCAAGTTATGTGTATTTACTTGTGTTCACCTTCATACGTTAGTCCCTTCAGGCTCATAAGCATTTGATTGCTCTTTTCTGAATTGACTCACATTTGCCAATGTCTCTAGGGTACTGAGGTAACCGGCATTGCACACGGTATTCTAGAGGCTGTAATGAGCCATTGATATTTAGACAAGACTTGCCATTGACTTCAGCTCACTGCCGGTGAAGCTCCATCACTGATAGATAGCTACAGCAGAGACTATAGCACAGGCAAGGTTCAGGCATTTGCCCATCATTTCATCTACCCTGTCAGAGAGCTGAGTTAGACAACATGGTGGTATAACCTTCCTGAGCCCTGTCTAACATTACAGGTTCTGCCATTGCTACCATAAATGGCGCTGCAAGGATCGTGAATGATGGCTATGAAGTTTGCCAGTGTGATCTCAGCTCCAGATATCACAGGCCAGGAAGAAAATAGCCCCTCTTTTAGCAGTGGTGAGACTCCATTCTTGGCCATCCCATGCCACTGATTTTGAAGCACAACTCCCCAGTGATGAGGAAGTAGAGCCTATTGCTCTCAGAAATAGGGCTGGTGGTGAAATACATCTCTGAAGTCTGCTGATGTAGGAAAGGCCACTGCATGAGCAGCTTAGAATTGCATTAGCTTTCGTCGCACCCCTCCCAGATTCCTACGTCACATTGCAAACTCATAGCCAAACGTCTGTCTGTTGTCCCCACAAGTTGCTTTCATCTTACTGCTTTTCAAGTTCCAGTGTCTCTCAGTGAATAGCCGAGTTTCACTTGATTTCCCCCCAGATAATATAGTTGCATTTTTCCAAACTGACTCTCATGTTAATATTTCCTGCCCATATCCTGCTGCAGCAACAAGGGAGCCACAAATGTGGTGACAGTATCTTATAAAGGAGAAATACTTAAAACGTGAAAACGGAGAGTGTTTCCTAGCAAGTGAGAAAGGGCAGGGTGGAGAGACAGTGAGCAAGAGGCAAAGGAGGGACTCCAAAGGAGAGAGATATTGATCTGCCCACCCATATTCACATTCTCTTGAGAGTTTTCCTGTAAACCCTTTAACTACCTTTAGTTTCCTGGAAAAAGGCACTGCTTGAAATTCTGATCCCACCTATACTGGTGTCAAACCAGAGCTATGTCACTGGCATCAGTGGAGTTTTTCCAGATTTATGTGGAAACTGGTCCAACGTACATAGTATGTTTTCTTCTTTACAAAGGGACAAACATCTCTACATTTGGCAAAGTGATTTCTGTGTCTCTCCCCTTGTTGCTGAGTGGGCGGTTTGCTGGTTGTGTGTGGGTTCACATGGAAACTGAGTTCTCCCCACTCCCTCTGCCATGTGGTGAAAAGCAGCACCTGGGAGGACCCTTCCCTGTCTCCTGCCATCACTCTTAGCTCAGCTCTGATTTTTTTCTCATTGGCTCTATCACCATTGCTTGTTCAACCCCCATCATTTGGCCCCTCCCCTGCCACTGCAGCCCTTCAGCTGCCCAAACCCACTCTCCCTGCCTCTGTGCCTTTCATCCTTCCCTCACCTCCTATGCAGTTACCCTCTTCCTTTACCCCTGCCCTGGCTTAGTCCCACATTCCCTTCCTTTCCCACCATTCCTCTTCCTCTACTTCAATCCCAGCAAGTGACCCCTCCATAGAAAAGAAACCCATCTCTATGTTCATAATATTAATAATTCAGTAAAGCATAGAACTACTTGGGCCTGTGTCTAGCATCATCCTGGTCACTATGCTTGTATGTCATATCCCTTTTCCCCACCCTTCCTCTGATTCTTGTTTCTTTAGAGAGACATGCTGGGTGAGACAATATCTTTTATTGGACCAACTTCTCTTGGTGAGAGAGACACACTTTCAAGGGACACAGAGCTCTTCTTGTCTCTTGTGGCTGTGACTGGGTCTTCCTGTATGTTTGCAAAGCACCTGGCACATTTTGCTGCTGTTCAGTATAAATGAATCTGCAGATAAAAGGGAAGTGGTTCAGAGAGGGAGCAGTGAGGGCAGTTTATTTTCATGCACCACCCCTGGATCCTACCTACCAAACACAGAGCTAGATTGTAATCTTATAGCCTGCCCAGAAGGCAAGGATAACATCTGTTTTGGAAAGAAAGGCCATGGGAACTGTAATTAGTGCTGGAGAAAGGCACTGCTAACACTCCAGTGGAGTAGCACCAACTCAGAGGGGAAGAATGCCACCGACTAAGCCATCAGCATCAGCTCAAGTAGTGCCTGGGTTTCTATGGGTGTCCCAGCCAAGTAGAGGCAAGGCCTGACATGTTTAGCTTGTAGAAGAAGACAATGTTGCTACAAATCCTTTGAGCCATTTTACTGAATGTAAGGGGAATAATGTGGCACTATTAACCCTGAAATTCCTGGCTGTTGACAGTTTAGACTCAGCTAACACAGGAACATACCATCAGATTTGTCAATACCAGAACAAAAAACATTGACATGTCTGTCTTGACTCTCGAGGCCCCTTCTAACCCTATGATTCTACTATCCCACCAAAACCAGCAGCTGATCCTTGATGCTTGTGAGGATGATGAACCTTCGTTCCAGCCTTTCCTTCAACTGCCAACACACCCAGCCAGCTGTGCAATGATCAGCCACATGAGGCAAGGCATCACAATTCAAATAGGTCCACACAAAAAAAGCTATGCTAATTCGCAGTGTGGACTGGTGGCTTGAGCATGGGCCCCAAAACCAGGAAACCTCTGAGTTCTAATTCTAGCTCTGGTAAAGACCTCCTCTCTGGCCTTGGGCTAGTCACTGATCCCTCCCATCTCAGTTTCTCCAGATGGCAAGCCACATCTAACTATCTACATCTCATGAGATGGGCGTGAGGAGTAATTAATGTTAATTAACATCTGTAAAATAATCTGTATGGGGCAATTACTACTATGTTGCCAATTGACCAGGGCTCACCAGACAGCAGCTCTTGTCTCTGTTTTCCTTGCATGGGAGTGATGTTACCTTTGTAAAGCAGCCAAGGAAAAAGGGGAGGACAATGCTTTGATAGGAACAGCCCAGCACCACACCCTGGGTAGAGCCTGCATTGTCAAAGAACCAACTATGACAACAAGTGCTGGAATGGACTGATGTGGAGACTGGTTTCTAGGTAAGTCTCCCAAAGTCAGTACTTAAAGCATCTCTTAAGATACAAGTGATGCCACCTTGTTACATTCATCGCATTCATAAGCAGACACTGCACAACGCCGCATACCGGAGGGGTAAACCAGCATGTGCAGAGACATTCCAGGGGTCGCCAGGGGGCAATAAAGAGAATCAGCTCCACTGCCAGTGTGGGAAAGTGAGGAGCTCCAGCAAGGGAACTGGGACAACCTCCATCCAGCATTGCTTTGACAATGAAGGCATGAGACTCTGGGAGGGACACTTGGCTGGCCCACATGGGAGAGCAAGTGCAAATGCACCATTTGTAGTATAGCTAGTGAGCTTCTTCAACAGGAATGTTTTCAGTGTCAAAAGGAAGCCACTGGGCTGAGGTTAAAATAAGGGGGAGTGGATGGGAGCATAGTTCCCTCACTTCTACTATGGCAGAGAGGGAGAGCTCTTCCTTCACTCCATCCCTCAGGACAGCTGTGTTCGCCCCTAGCTCGTTCTCCTCTTTAGCAGGTGCAGTGATAGCTCTTCTTCTAGTTTCAATGTACTTTAACCAGTGCATGGAGAAGAGCTGTAATCCCCCCAGTTCAGACATCATAGCTATGTCTTCACTACCACAAGCAGCCTCAATCTGCCACTCCCATAGAGTCAAAATTTCAATTTGATGAAACTCAGTCTCCCAGTCCAACAATTTCCCAACCTGATGGGCAGGGCCATAATCCCCAGGTCCCATGTTAGCGATTCAAAATCATCCAATATTATGCGAGAGCTAGTCTAATCCCTGCACTCAGAGAAGCCATAATTTCCTCAGTTTGCTGTTCTCCTACCTGATGCAAAGACCACAGTCCATTCTAGCCAAGGTTAACGTCGTAAACTGTCCAATCTCAAGTGAAAAAGTCAGTTCTCCAAGACAAGGTGAGTGGTCAAAATTCTCCAGTCCAACCCCAAACCCCAACCCCAAAAGAATGGCTGTATCAGTCTCACATTCTGGGAAGAAAAGTTGTTCTAGTGACTCTGAAAGTGACTGGGGAAGTTAGTTTGTCATCTGGTAAATGGTTTCATGTTGTTTAGAAAGAAGACATGTGGATAAAAGATTTTTGCCATGACTCTGGGCTGGCCATATCATATTACTCTCGAGTAGTGGAGTCAAGAGTGAGTCATTGAAGGTCATGTCAATAAATACTTCATACTACACCATGCCAGCCTGAATTCTACAGACCTCAGGTACAATTCTCCACCGCACATAAGCCCCATTTTCAAAATGTCAATGGGATTTAGAGTCCTTCAGTGCTAAATTACTTTTGAAAATGGGATTTAAGTGTTTCTGAAAATTTTACCTTTTATGTGGTTTGCAGAAATACTTGAGCTTGTTGAGCCAGGGATCATCCCTTTTTGAATGTCCAGAAAACACCTAGAACATCATTGGTACTACCATAAAAAAAGCCAGAACATTGTTGGAGAAAGACAATGAGTTTAATGTTGACTGCTATTATGTCTTTTCATGTCCCTCTGCCTGTAAAGCCAGGCTCCCTTAGTACCATGAGTCTAACTGCATAGGCCTCAGAGGGAGAGGAAAATTACAACAAATACATTTGAGAAAGCTCTAAACATTATTTATAGCAACATAATGCTCCTGTGATATCAAATACTTGTTACCTGAAAACCTAGCAGAACTTTAAGCAAGTCTCATGTAATGCCCACTAGAAAACTGGAATTGTTTCCTTTCCAGCGGTATAAATGAAAATTCCCATTTCTAGCCCTGAAGAGTCATGCATGACAAACACAATTTATCACATGGTTCTGAAATGTATCATATGCTGCTACAAATTATCATATCACATGGCGATCCCCAGAATGTGCATACACATCAATTGTAAAACATGAAAACAGTGTATGCAATATTAACGAACCAGCTCTGTCACAAAAACCTTTTAAAGCCCATTACAAATGACCTACTGTAACTGTTTCTGGCATTTCTAGAACAGCTGCTATACTAATTTACATTTGAAACCTTAAAGTTGCTCCTCACTCCACTCACTTCAAGAAATGACAAATAGAGGTGCAGTGAATTGCATGGAGTTCATCTCCTGTTTTGATGACCTCTGACATTTCCCACAGCAGTCTCCCATTATGTGACAAACTGATTTGTGCATGTGTGTAGTGGAGAGACCAAATACATTAGGGCAGTAAGTGACGGAAATTGGATTGGGGATTAATCAATACATGAGGTGTATTTTTGTCTGAAAGAATTATAAAAATACACCTAAGTGCTACAACTTCTCCTATTTAATTTGCATGCTGAGGAGTTCTGATAAATCTAGCATGCTCTTTGGACATCCACAGTTCAAACAAACCTTTGTTTTAAGATAAATCCTTATACAATAAGAGCATAGTCCACTGGTTTCTGTAGTCTGGTATCCCATCCGCCATAAGTGACCAATTCTGGATGCTTCAAAGGGAGATTGAGCATACTTCTCTCCTCCAGTTCCAGTAATGCTCTTCATTGGGCAATATAAAATATGGCAGGATAATTATCCAGCTCCTCTCCTGATAATCAATTTTCATTTTTAAATGAGGCTTGACAGTCCTTCATTTTGATCCTACCGAATGTTGCTATAAATGCTATTCTTGTTATACAAACATCTGCTTAATATATATATAAAAAATGAATACCCTGAAGCAGTGAGCTCCTCTGGTTATTTATGAGTTTAAAGACATTTCATTTAATCTATTTAAAATTATATGCTACCTTTTAATACAGTAAGGAAGAGATCATTTATTCTCTCACTTTCACCCTTCCTACCAGATTAGAAAAACAGACAGACCCATGGCTGTGTATACCTGGAGAGAAGCTGCCACTTCTCTCACTGGAAATTCAAAGTTTCTGCCTGCACTCAAGAGATCTGGGGTACTAAGCACAATGTGGACTTCCCAACTTGTCCGTAACATCACCATGTGTCCATACACAAGACTGTCCCCAACAACAGGCAGGTGTTTGCACCACTGTTTGGGTTATGCTTGCTGTGCGCAAGGCTACCAACATGCTACCCACTATTGTGTCTAACTCCATGGGGGCAATGCCAGTGAAGATGGCAGTCACTGACACAACAACTTCAATGGTACAAACATCCCTCCTATGACCATCCTTTGGTGCACTGATCACTGTGTATGTTTCTGTTCTAACTCAGTGTCAAGACTTCCAGATGGAGAGTAAGGAAGAAACTTCTCCCTGTAGGTGGGTTATTCCATATCTGCCTACTTGGGGATTCTTGAACTTTGCCCTGAAGCAGCTGATGCTGGACTGGAGGGACAGATGGACTGATATGGTATGGCAATTTGTGTGACTCCAATTCCCTTTATCCATACAAAGAGTGCTGTACATACCATAGGCCTCTCTGCATACCACTTCCCACCAGCGCCAACTTCTTTGCAGTCGCAGTGTGTTTTAGACAAGTTGGCTCAGCGTTGTGTCGCAGAGAAGCCATCATACAAGGATCCTGCCAGCTGCCAGATGAGAAAATGAAAACCCTTTTCTGAGATGAGCATCACCCACTCTAGTAAACAGAACTGGGAGAATAGGAAAGGGGTGATGAGGCAGCGTCTCCGCCAACAGCCTCTGTTGTACCTTTCACCTCCGCTTTCCGTGACTATTCTAGAGGATGCCACCAAAACAACCAGGTGAGCTAGGGCCCATTTAGCCTTAGGCTGTAGCTGGAGGACAAAGCCCTGACTCCACTGAAATCAATGGCAAAATTCCCATTGACTTCAATGGAGCTGAAACTGCACTCAGCACATGTGAGCAGTTCTCTCTTCTGCCAACTACAGCCTAGTTTAAGCTGGGTGCTTTGCACTAAAACTAGACAGGGGTCACAGAAAAGGCAGCAGTGCCAGGCAGAGGGAGTAGTGTGAAAAACAGCCAGTATTTCTTTTCACCAGCTCAGACTTCAAAAAGCATCTGCTTCCTTTTTATGAGAACACTCCAGAGTCCTCCTCATTAGAGATGGAAAAGCCTTATCTTGTCTGTCACGGCTCCGCTCTGCAAATGCAGGCTTATTCCGTAAAGCAGAGGATCTCAAACTCTTTCCTAGTGAGGCCACATTTTTAACAAGAGAGTTTGTTATGGATGCCATCTCCTTGCCTTTCACCATCTCCAGACCCCTCTTCTTCCCAGTCACAACTATCTAACAGCCCCAAGGCATCGAAAAGGGAAAGAGCCATGGGAAAGCATTCCAGTATTTTAGGATGTCTCTAGTGTGATGAGTGTATTATCCTTTGAAAACAGTTCCTCACACTGTCTCCTCATTTCAGCTCTCCTTCCAGCCTGCTCTCATCTGGACACAAGGAGGCAAGCCATTCCCATCAGGTGAACATATGCTCCACTGCTTCAGGGACTGCCATTTGGGGATTTCAGCTCCATAGTGTATTTCCAAAGAGATCACCTGCAGGAATGATCAATTCTGCAGGAATGATCAATATCCCCTTTCCCTGCTCACTTCGGAAAGTCTCCCTTTTCCTGAAGGTGGCAGAGAGGTGTGGTGCTCAGTGACTCACTCAGACATCACCACACCCTACGCAAGGACATTTATTTGTTTGTTTGAGTGTATTGTATCTTTGACCACATTCATAACTACAGATTAAAAAAAAATGGTAACCAGAAGTCCATTTTTGTAAACAGATGCTGTTTGGGTGCCTCCTATTACTCATCTGGATTCGTGTCATTCCTTTTTCCAGGCTGTGGTCTCTGTACTGTGCTGTGAGTCAGACAGAACTCCACAAGAGATTTCTTTGAGTTGCTGGTTTCCTCCCAGTGACTCTTGACTTGCTGCCAAGGAAGCAGGGCGTAGCTTCTTAATTTTTTTTTTCTTTAAAGCTAGACTGATTAATAGAAACTCCTTTAAAACGCAGGGAAAAGACACCACCCCATCGCACATCCTGACACAGCAGCAGAGGAAACTTATAACTCCAGCAGGCAGGGCACTCCCTCCACTGCAGCTCTGTACATCAAGAAGACAGGACTAAGGCAAAGCAAGCTCCTTCTTCTAAAGGTGCCAGAACCAGCCCCACTACAGGGTAAGACCTCTTCACAAAATCCTCTGCAACTGCTTTCTCCATTCAGCATCTCCCATTCCTTTGATCTAATAGCTGTCTTTCCCTTTTCCCTCATTTTTATGGCTCTCTATATCTCCAAGTGCGACTCATTAATGGCAAACACTTATGCCTTTATATTTTGCTTTGAAATCCAGCCACACATTGGGCTGAGGCACCAATAGAAGGCACTACAGGGTCTGACTGCAATTGCACGCTGTTTGCTAAGGTAACTCTATTCTTGCTTTGAGGGTGTGAGAGAGACACAGCAGAACCGTCTGTGCAGTGTGGAGTAAGGGAGATGCTTGACACATTTTTTTTTTTGCAATGACACATTTGCAAGCTTCGGAGTTCGGCGCAGGTCTCTTTGAAATCAATCTTGCTCATTCAGATTTACACCAGCTCAACTCAGATCAGAATCTGGCCTTTGTCTTTTTCAGATGTCCCTCATGCTTTTGTGTGTGTGTCAAAGCTCTCCCATATTATTAGTGGTTTGCAAGTCACTGGTTTAACAAAATAATTAAAACTTATGTCTTTGATGGCACAACTCAAGTCAGAGCTGGGAGGGTCCTTCTCAGAATCCTAGCTAGTGAGACTGAAGTGGACCAGAAGTTCTAACTAAAGACATATGAACAATGCGATTGCATGTTACACCTTCTTAGCAGCCAAATCTCTGGGCTTGGGAGTGATGAGAATAAAAGTAAGACAGATGAGAGAAGTGTTGAAAGCAATAGGAGAGCTGCATGGAAAAAGTGGAGGGGATAAATGAGTGGAGCAGTGGGAACCTATTGGTGGGAAGTAGAGCATTGCGGAAATTGGCAAATTTCTCACTCCCACACTAAACGCTTTTCCCCAGCAATTCTCTCATTTCCCCTAAACATATTTCAGATCAGCACTGCTCCCATTTCATTCTCAGTCTGTCTGCAGATAATCAGAGCTTAGCCTGTTGCTGTGCACATTTGCAGCTGTTGCCTTCCACCCAAGAGGCAGCTGCAATTCAGTCGTGGGTGAAGTGACCAAGATAGAGAGAGGCTATAGAGCTATTACAGATCCTTCTGGGTGAAAGGCACTTTTGGTAGTGAAAGCAGTTATTTGGGGTCATTAATACTAAACATATATTTGAGGAGGTCTGGGGGAAGGAAACAGTGTCTGAGTGGCCTTTTGCTGGAAGGCACTGGTGAAACTGGTTTTGTTCAGGCGTGCCCTATTTCAGCATCTCTGTAATGAGGAGTTTCTTTTTCTGAATACACACAGCGAAGGGCACGGGACGTGATGTGCCTGAGGAGATGGGGCCAAGTTCATCCCTGGGATAGCTCCACTGGCCCACTAGGCGTCCCCCACAGCAGTCGGAGATGCCAAAAAGGATTTCAAATCTGCCAGACTTACCCTCCTCCTTCCACTCTTTGCACAAATGCCTGGGAGGTGGGGCGGGTAAGCACGGAGACTGCAAAGAGGTCTTTCCTGTGCTTAAACGCAGATTATTTCCCTATAACATGACAATGCAGAGCAGCCCTGCTCAAAGACACACAATTACATGCTGCTGGAGTGATGGCCCCAAAATAGTGTAGTAATGTCACTGCATGCTGCAGTGTCTTGGGGTCATTATTATTATTATTACTTCTACTTCTGTAATGCCTAGAAACCTTAACCAACGTTGGGGTCCCTGTGTGCTAGGTACCAGACTGCCCCAAAGAACTTGCAGTCTAAACACACCAAGGGAGGCAGGAAAACAAAAGGGTTATTACTTGCCCATGGTCACAGGCAGAGCTAGGCCTGGAACCCAGGTCTCCTAAGTGCCAGCCTGGCTGGGCACCCTTGGAACAATAGCACTTCTTCTAGGAGATCATTTAAAGTGAAGGAGGAACGAATCCTGCTTCTTTTACTCATGCAGGCGATCCTGTTGGAGTCACCTCAGCCTAGATTGTCCTGCAGGCATTTTGTGCCGTTTCTATATGACAGCGCACATCAGGGGAACAGTCTGTACCTTTTGTTCATCCAATTTCAAAGCTCAGAAGGAGGGGGATTGAGCCCCTGCCATGGAAAAACCTGAGAGAAGTGGGACAGGGATTGTGGACCCCACAGAGAATCCTCTGATTCTGGAGGAGTGGGGCACAGTGCCACAGGGGTGGCTGACACCACCTCTTTTTCTCTTTGGGCAGAGAGAGCTGTTCATGCAAGGCCCTCTCTGCTTGTATAGTGCCCGCAGGGTGCATCTTCGGGGCCTTCAACTTGTTCCATTCTTAAGCAATATAAGGGCGTGACAATAAAGTACTGTAGCCCTCTCATGGCTTGCAGTGGAGCATGGGCTCTGTCTAGAAAGCTTGAAAACAGACCCAATTCCAGGAGATGAAATGTAGCGGATTGGCTGCTTTGGTATTTCGAGAGAGGCCCCAAGGCAGGGCTCTTGGGGGTATGCCTGATGCCAGCAGCTGGGAGGATGCTTCCCATTACAGGTAGACAGATGAGCTCTTTTCAAGCTAGTGTGGTAAAAATAGCCATGTGGCTGCAGCAGTAGCTTGGGCTAGACAGGTGGGGGTCCAGCAGGATTGTACTCAGGGGGCTAGCTCGAGCTGCCACCTGTGCCTCTATGGCAATGCGGTTATTTTTAGTGTGCAGCTAGTGCGTGTTTGCCTACCCATGCTGGGAAGCCACCTCCAGCTGCTGCGTAGACATATACTTGACCCAGTATAGGGGAATTCAGACCTAAAAGTGTCCTTAACTTTGTCCATAAGCCTGCTGCATGACTCCCAGGCAGCACGGCATGGCAGATAGCCAGAACCTTCCTCAATATGTGTGCCTGAATTTCCCCATACTGAAGGCGGGTGATCTCTGCACTAACACTGCCTCCCCTCCCTCTACCAGAGGATTTCATGGTGCATGTCAGCTTAAGGCCACGTGTCAGACGTCCTTTTTACAATGGCAGATTTCCAGTCCTGCCCTAAATTCCCTCTGCCTGTTAGGCAGAAACTGTAATCACACCGAGCACTGTACCTCTTATGCAACGTGCTGAGGAACCAGAATGGGCATCCAAGTGGGTGATTACACTAAAATACCCGTGGTGGACCTCCTCCCGCAAGATTGGGCAGCATTAACACTTTCTCAGTAGTAGACACATTGACTTTTACGTTAGTGTCACCTTCCATCTGACCAGTAGCAGAAGAAAGGGCAGGTCAGTGCTCAGAGAATTTCATTCCCAGGGGCGGCTCCAGGCCCCAGCACGCCAAGCGTGTGCTTGGGGCAGCATGCCGAGGGGGGCACTCTGCCGGTCGCTGGGAGGGCAGCAAGCGGGACTCTGGTGGACCTCTCGCAGGCGTGCCTGCGGAGGGTCCGCTGGTCCTGCAGCTTCGGTGGAGTCGCGGGACCAGCGGACCCTCCGCAGGCATGCCTGCGGGAGGTCCACTGGAGCTGCAGGACCGGCGACCGGCAGAGTGCCCCCCACGGCATGCCGCCATGCTTGGGGTGGCGAAACATCTGGAGTCGCCCCTGTTCATTCCTACCTTTCCTCTTGCTTCTGTTCTCTGGCAAAAAGGCTAATTAATGCAAGGAAGATCACAGGAACTAGTCTTCCTACTTTCCCAGCATAGCAGCAGCCTGAGAGCAGGAGGGATGATGAGCTGAGGTACTTTGTCTTCTCCTGCCCAAGTGAGGGGTTCACTTCCAATCCCAACATTTGAAGATGGAGTCCTAATTTTTCAAGGATCTTTCCTGCAAGCCAAGTGCTCACAGAGACTAACAAGAGGGTGCTGAATGGGTTTGGGGGCTTCTTCTTCCAACATATCACACCCTGCCTGCTCATGTGACGTTCCCTGCAGGGCACAGAGCATTCCAGGACACCTTTTTTCTCACAATGCTTGCTGCTCCGAGACTACCTTCTGAAGCAGCAGCTGGATGGGACTGCAGTTGCTGGCAGGATTTCTATAAATCTTAGAGCAGTGGTCCCCAACCTTTCTGTGGCCAGTAGTACATTCATGTTTTCAGAAGAATGTGGCAGGCACCAACAATTTTTCAAGGCTTATTTTGTATTTGTACATTAAATAATGCAAAAAAAATCATATTAAATATCATATAATATATGAATCCATAAGATAAAAAGGGCAATTTTACGTGTAAAAGGTATTAAAATTAAGGAGTTTCTACAAAATAAATATCATAAATTTTTCATCTTATTTATTTTCAAAGAGTAAAACATTGTTGAACTACTGGTCCAAATGTATTTTTATTCTTACTTTAACATAAAATGAAGCCTGCAGCCCCAAAGTTCTCTGCCCCCAGCAGGTGCAGGGCTGCAGCTTCTCTCCAGCTTAAGCCACGGCCCCACGCCTGCCAGGAACAGAGAACACCAGTGCCCACAGCCTGCAGCCCCGGAGTTCTCTGTCCCCGGCAGGCGCAGGGCCACGGCTTCTCTCCCCTGCTGGGCACTAGGCGGGCGCACATAAATGCCCCGGCGAGCGCCATGGCGCCCGCGGGCACTGCGTTGGGGACCACTGTCTGAGAGGGTTTTTTGAAAAGTGCCTCATAGAGTCATGATGTTTAAGGGCAGAAGGGAGCACTGGATTTAGCCTGCCCACCCTGTATATCGCCTGCTCACTAAACCTAACAAACAAAATTAGACCAAAATATTACAGCCCACAAGAGACTAGATTATTATGTGCCACAGGCAGGGAATAGGAGGGACCCAGGTGGATCAATCCCCAAGGCCCGTGAAATGATTAAGTGAGATCTACTCAGATAGTCCTGGCAAGTGACCCACACCCACATGCCGCAGAGGAAAGCGAAAAATGCCACAGGTCACTGCCAATCTGACTTGGGGAAAAATCCCTTCCCAACCCTACATGTGGCGATCAGTTATACCCTGAGCATGTGAGCAACCAGCCAAGTGCCTGAGAGAGAGAATGCTTGGTGCCACCTCAGAGCCCTGGACCACTCTGCTCACTGTCCCATCTCTAGCCTGGGCCATCCCCGATGCTTGAGAGGAAGGAGGCAAAAAGAAAAAACCCACTCAAATCCTCCCAGAATACACGGAAGGCAGGGTAGGAAAACCCCTTCCTGACCACTGCTGGAGACCAGCTGAAACCCTGGAGCATGAGCTTTAGAAACATAAGACATAAACTCAGCTGCTATAGCAGCCAACATGCAAAATACTAGCCTCCTAAAATACTATCCTTCCCAAACCTGCAGCCTCATCCACCTGCCCCTCTTGAACAGGTTGCAGCATCACAGTGGAGCAGAGGGCATTCTGGGAGGGGCTTTCCATTAATGCTAAGTGTGGCCTGCTCTCTTTTGTTTTATTTTCATGGTAGAGAAGGCCTTAAGGCCAGGCAAAAAAGATTCAATCTCCTCCGCTTCCCACCCGCTCCGCCCCACCCCAACCCAATCCCTCCTTGAAGGAGAGATCCTGCTTGTGAAGCTGAAATTTGGGGTATAGGGAGGGCCAGTGCAACCATTTAGGTAACCTAGGCGGTCGCCTAGTGCACTAGGATTTGGGGGGGGCGGCATTTTCTTTGGCTGCGACTGCGGCGGCCGGATCTTCAGCCGCCCCGGTTGCCGCCAGCATTTAGGCGGAAGGAGCTGCGGCAGGAGAGCACGGGGAGGGCTGCCTGCAGCAAGTAAGGGGGGGGGCATGCAGGGGAACTCCCCACTCCAGCTCACCCCTGCCCCGCCTCCTCCCCGAACATGCCATGGCTACCTCACTTCTCCCGCCTCCCAGGCTTGCAGCGCCAACCAGCTTAGGCGCCACAAGCCTGGGAGGCAGGAGAAGTGAAGCAGCCATGGCATGCTCAGGGTGCTTGTGTGTGGAGCAGGGGTGAGCTGGGGCAGGGGGAGTTGCTGCAGGGGAGGCGCCTCAGGGTGGAGCTGCCGTGGGGGGAGGCATCTCAGGGGGGGGCTCGGGGACGGGGGAGAGCGCAAGGTGGAAGTTTCGCCTAGGGCACGAAACATCCTTGCACCAGCCCTGGGTATAGGATTTACCCACCAAATAGGAAACACGGTGTCTGCAGCAGGGGAGGTAAGACTCCTGCAGTGAGAGTCTAATAGGGCGTGAACCATGACATTCCTAGGCTACATGCAAAATCAATGGGCCATGCTTGCTGAAACACGTTGCTTCATTTTGCTGCCAAATCAATCAGGAGGTTTCCATCATCCTGCTGCCACCCCTTGTTTTCCTTTCAAGCCACAGTTATAGCTCCTGGGAGGCCATCCTGGTGGCTATTTTGGCGCTGTGTGCACACATCTTCTGCTTAAAGGGTGCACAAGGCAAGTCCCCTTCCTTCCCCACATTGCTTGCTCAGGCCAAAGTCTGCTCCGGCATTATTAACTTTGGAGTCCAAAGTCCAAGCACTTGTCATTGCTGAGTAAGTCTGAGCTGTGTCCCTCTTAAGGGCTGGACTACGCCTTGTGGAAGGGCGAGCCAGCAATCAGGACAAGTGGACTGAAGCGCAAAACACTCACGTGTGAGGGATAAAAAACGCAAGCAGAGCAAGGGTTTTCTAAGGTACAGCCGCCCTCTTTGAAAACCACATGTATTGCTGAAGTAAGATATTTTACTGCTAGGATTTTGCACCAAACACCCAGGAGCAGAGCATTTGCCATACCTCATCGGATGTCAGGAATTCTTTCCTCACCCTTGTGGAAATCAGTTTACACCCTGTAACAGGAGATCTAACTACCCTTGTGATAAATAATGTGCATGCTATTATTGTTTGTAACTTTCAGCCCTCTTACAGTCAAATAGGATTTATGAGATGTTGCAGCAGTGAAGAGCCCAGGCTAAGTGCACTCTGCATAAAGAAGTAATGCACTTTAATTTGTTCTAAACTAGATAGCCATTCATTTCACCATGTTTCCCTTAATCTCATATTATGGGATGACATTAAAAAAAAAGAGAGCTAAAGAATATATTCACAAATATATTCCCTACTACGTCAGCTCTTTCTTTCTTTCTTTCTTTCTTTCTTTCTTTCTTTCTTTCTTTCTTTCTTTCGGAACAACTGGAGGGAAAAGCACAGCAGCAGGGTGTCTATCTAACCATCTCCCTTCAGTTAAAGGCCACATGGAGATAGAATAGTATTCAGGCAGATTTCACACTCAGGCTTTAGATAGCAGTGCACTGTATTATAACTTTAAAGGACAGTTTATTGGGATCATGCTAGAGCCATAGTGTCACAGACTTCAAGGTCAGAAGGGACCATTATGATCATCTAGTCTGACCTTCTGCACAATGCAGCCTGCAGAATCTCACCCACCCACTCCCACAACAAACCCCTAACCTATGTCTGAGTTATTGAAGTCCTCAAATCATGGTTTTAAGACTTCAAGGTGAAGAGAATCCTCCAGCAAGTGACCCATGCCCCACGCTGCAGAGGAAGGCAAAAAACCCTCAGGGCCTCTGCCAATTTGCCCTGGAGGAAAATTCCTTCCTGACTCCAAATGTGGCAATCAGATAAACCCTGAGCATGTGGACAAGACTCACCAGCCAGTTCCCAGGAAAGAATTCTCTGTAGTAACTCAGATCCCAGCCCATATATAAGGGGACTGTTGCCCCCTTACTAACATTCAGTGGGAGTGTTTGGTTCCTAGCTCCCAGCACTAAAAAGGGAGGGATCAATAGGAAATCAGGAGCCTGAGACTGACAGTCTCAAGGAACAATGTGGAGAGGCCAATGTTCCAGATCAGCCTGATTGACAGGGCAGGCAGGCTAATCAAGGAGTCAGGAGGCCAGGGGCGTCCTGTCCTCCGTGTGAGCTGGAATTGTGTATGTCAGATGGAGTGGGGCCAAGCTAAGGAGAGAGCAGGGGCCCAAGCTAAGCTGCTGGGAGCAGAGCTGCAGCCCAAAAAGCCAGAGCACAGCCCAGAGAGAGCAGACCTGCCCTGGGAGCAGAGCTGCAGCAACCAGAGCCAGAGGGACCAGACAAGCAGCCCAGGAAGCAGGTGAGAGCTGAGAGAGAGTCACAGAAGCAGCCTGCAGAGTAGACCTGCCCTGGGAGAAGAGCTGTAGCAACTGGAGCCAGAGAGGCCAGAGAAGCACCCCAGGGAGCTGAAGGCAGAGCAGCAGCAGCAGCGGTGCTGAGGCAGTGTGGAGCTGAGGCTGGAGCAGTCTGGAGTGGGTGCAGTGAGCAGCTGGGGAGAGCGAGGGGGACCCTGGGCAGTGGGCCCAGCACAGGGAGACGCCTCCGCCAAGAGGCTCTGCAGGCCAGACTTGGAGGGGGATCGTAACCCTGACAGAGCGGGGGTGACACTGGGGAGAAGGATCCTGCCACCCAGAGCCTGAGAGTGTGTGGCCACCGCCAGAGCAAGTGTCCAACCCACAGTGTCTCTGCAGCACAGCCAGGGCCTGAGGAACAGACTGTGAAGTGCCCTGATGTACAGAGACACTGTTTGTGATGGTCCCTGCCACAGAGCTGGGTGATGTGTTTTCCTTTAATCTTTCCCATTTTTCCTTATTCTTTTTTAAAATTAATTGTTAATTAAATAACTTGTATTTGCTTTAAATTGTATGATGTGATCAGTGGGTTAGGGAGGTGCGCAGTGCAAAGAGAGTACCCCAGAGTGGGGACACCCTAGCCCCTGTCCTGGGTGACCACAGCAGGGTTGGGGGTTGAGCCCCCCAGGAATCCTGGGCCCAGCCTTGTTGGGGTTACGAGGACTCTGCCAGACAGGAGAGTGGAAGGGGAGTCCTCAAGGGCAGGGAGGCCTCTGGGTAAAGGAAATGGGAGCGAGGACTCAGATCTTTTTGCTAGCCCACTTCACCGGGGTAGTGCAGAAGCCAGGGACCATTCCCCTGCTTACACATCTAACATCCCATCACAGGCTATTGATCATAAACCATTTCCTACAATATATGCACTAACACACACACACGCAGCCAAACTCGGATACACTCAAACTCATCAATATACGCACACAAAAATAAAACAAAAATGCATGCAGGTAAGCTCACAGACATACCCACAGAGAAGATACACACATATGCAAACACAAGCAGACTTACAGAAACATATGCATAGAAATAAACATGCATACACACACACACAAATCACATGCACACCCACAGCCTCCAGCCCATCGACCAGACACGTCTAAGCATGCTCTTTTCTCTCCCGATTCCTTTTTCATTATTTCATTGCACGTTCCAGGCCCTCCCAAACATTTTATACATTTAATTAGCCAGTTTTAGGAATAGAAATCCTGAGACTCTTAACGTGGCAAAGTGCGTATGCGCCCTCCCTCACTTCCCGAGCTCCCCCAAAGTACCAGCATTGAGCGTCTTATTATTACTAATCAATAAGCCACTGAAACATTTCTGTGTCTCCCATTAGCTCTAATTTCCCCTTACCCCCTCCCTGGTTTCTCTGCTTCCCTTTTAAGGCACTCAGCCCCTCCTTTTTTCTCTATTTTCCTCCAGCGATGGTTGTTGGCAGCTTGTTAGACCTCAGGCAGCTCTCTTTTCCCCTCCCTCCTACCAAGAGAGCTTCGGTGTTTCTGTTGAGGTTGTCACATGCATTGGCGCTCCAGGGCTTTTCTTCCTGAGAAAATGCCAATTTCTCAGCGCTTGCCTTCAGTACTGAGAGATTCACCCACTCTCAAATGAATCATAGACATCACAGAGGAAAAACCCTGTCAGATCATCTTTTCCCATCCTCCTAGTGCAGGACTGTTCCCTAGAGTCGTTCTCCAGGGCTTTGTCCACTCCAGTTATAAGTGACTCAAGCGATGAGTCTTCCACCACTTCCCTGGTGAGATTACTCCACAGCATAACAGACCTCACTCACTACTAGAAAATGTTTCCTGATCTCCAGCCAAAACATTCTGTTTGCTCAGTTTCAGCTCATTACTCTCAGGGTATGTCTACATCTACAATTTTGCAGCGCTGGTTGTTACAGCTGTATTAGTACAGCTGTATAGGGCCAGCGCTGCAGAGTGGCCACACTTACAGCAACCAGCGCTGCAAGTGGTGTTAGATGTGGCCACGTTGCAGCGCTGTTGCACATCGCGGGGAAGGAGACCTGCTTGGAGGGGGGGTCGGGGAACGCCAGAGCACACCGCGGGGCTGGATACCTGCTTGGAGGGGGGGTCGGGGAACGCCAGAGCACACCGCGGGGCTGGATACTTGCTTGGAGGGGGGGTCGGGGAGCGCCAGAGCACACTGCAGGGAAGGAGACCTGCTTGGAGGGGGGGTCGGGGAACGCCAGAGCACACTGCAGGGAAGGAGACCTGCTTGGAGGGGGGGTCGGAGAACGCCAGAGCAAACCGCGGGGAAGGAGACCTGCTTGGAGGGGGGTCGGGGAACGCCAGAGCACACCGCGGGGAAGGAGACCTGTTTGCAGGCGGGGTCGGGGAACGCCAAAGCACACCGCGGGGAAGGAGACCTGCTTGGAGGGCAGTGGAGTTTGCTTAATTACCAGAGAGGCTTCCTCAGGTATGCTGGGATACCTGCTTATTCCACGGAGGTCAACAAAAACGCTGGTGAGTGTCTACACCTGATGACCAGCGCTGGTGATCCAGCGCTGTATCCTCTACACCCGAGGCACGACCGGGTGTACGGCCAGCGCTGCAAACAGGGAGTTGCAGCGCTGGTAATGCCCTGCAGGTGTGTACACATCCTAAGTTGCAGCGCTGCAACCCCCTCACCAGCGCTGCAACTTTGTAGTGTAGACAAGGCCTCAGTTACAGCCCTTTGGGCCACCCTGTGCAATTCCTCTCTTTCCTTTATGTTTACACCCATTAGATACTTGGAGGTGGTTGCCATATCCCCGCTAGTTTTTGTAAAGCCAAGCTGTGCACCTAGTAAGGCCTTTTAATCACACCCCTTAAAACAAAGATGCCAAAAGCACATGTACACACACACAGACTCATAGATTCATAGACTTTAGGTCAGAAGGGACAATTATGGTCATCTAGTCTGACCTCCTGTACAACGCAGGCCACAGAATCTCACCCACCCACTCCTGGAACAAACCCCTAACCTATGTCTGAGTTATTGAAGTCCTCAAATCATGGTTTAAAGACCTCAAGGTGCAGAGAATCCTCCAGCAAGTGACCCATGCCCCATGCTGCAGAGGAAGGTGTAAAACCTCCAGGGCCTCTGCCAATCTTCCCTGGAGGAAAATTCCTTCCTGACCCCAAATATGGCCATCAGTTAAACCCTGATAATGTGGGCAAGACTCACCAGCCAGCACCCAGGAAATAATTCTCTGTAGTAACTCAGATCCCACCCCATCTAACATCCCATCACAGACCATTGGGCATATTTACCTGCTAACTCCCAAGAGATCTCTCCACAGGGAGATTTGTCAAAACACCCACATCTTTATAAACGGCACCTGAGTTGCAAACTGAGTCAGGCTGGTGAATCAAGAGCAGACTCTCAAGGCTTTGTACCATGCTACCTGCATATAACGACACAAACTCTGTGTCAACAGGCCCTCTGGCCTCACTCGGGTCTGAAACAAGAAGCAGACCATAGAGAAACATGGACCATTTATGATGTTTCGCCTTTGTAATCTGTAGGGCCGCCAACTCTCTGGTATTGGTTCCATGGGAAAAATAATAATGTCACAATGGCAGGATGATCTTTGCATCTTTGCATCATAGCAATTGAGTCCATCCTTTGAGAGACAGCAGGCTCATGTCACAGGGCCTGACAAAACTGCAATGGCCCTGGAGTGCTCAGCTATTGTATCTACCGAAGGCAAGCCTGTGGGACAGTTCTACAAATTTGTGATAGGTGATGCATTGTCCTGAGCCACCTGATTGTGGTGATACCATAAGTAGCATTGCCCTGGTGATTTGCTGGTGCCAGAGCTATACATTTGTACAAGCTGTACGGTGGCACATCCAGTATTTTTCTCTTCTGCTGTGTACTCTTTGCCTTCATTACCAAATGATCCTGGCCCTGATTAGGGCCATCAGCTCTATTATCTGTCCTGCTGGTCTGCACTAATTCTAAGGTGGCAACTAGTGCTGGTTGAACATTTTCCATCCAAACTATTTTGCCAGAAATTTGGGTTTGAACTAAATTATTTTTTTTCCCTGAAAAGTGTATGCACTCTGCAGATGACTTTTTGGGTTTTTTTGGTAAAAAAATCGGATATGGTGGTCTTCCAGCCATCAGCTGTAGTGTAGAAGTGCTGTGTGCTATGAACCAACCACTGTGTCCTCTCCAGAAGAAGCTGCATTGCAGCAGTTGGTGAAGGGGGTCCCTGTATGGACAGTGTTTGTAAAAGCAATTTAGGATCCTTCAGGACGACAAATGCTAGAGGAATGTAAGTTGTTGTTATTCATTATTAGCACTCCTGTGCATTGATAGCATTCTCTCCAGCCATGATATCAAGGGAAGTGGGGGAAGAAGGGGGATAATCTCAAGCTACCATCACCAATACTAAGTCTCTCTTCCATCTCAAGCCATCTGAGGCGAATACCAGGCATATAAGCTCACATCCTCTCCTCCCCTCAAGTCTGGCATCTTTCGGTAACTGTTCTACCCACTCACCTTGGCCCAGGGACTGATTTCCCATCATAAACGTCTGCAGGGGGCTGCCGCAGGGCTTACTGAGCATTCCACAGGCCCTGGTTCCCGGACACGACACCTCCCTGGCTTGTGAGATGCAGCCCTGGAAAGGACAGATACACTGAGCAATTGCAGGGTTAAGTAATTGCAGGTTTGAATTCTTTGGGGTGAGCCAATGGAAAAATTGGCAACTCCAGAATGGTTGGGACTGAATAACAGTCTAATAAAAGCCTGATAAACTCCAATTCCAGCTGCAACTAGATTGAGGAAAGGAGAAAGGATATGCACCTGGCATGTGCTGCTGCTCTAGCAATGTGACCCCACCCAGCTGATGAGAACACAAGCCTCACTCCTGCAGAACAACCAAGGCACTTTCTATTGTGTCTTAATGAGAAGAAAAGCACACGCAGCCCAGTCAGAAATGGAAAATCCCACGTATGCTCTCCTCTATCCCTGAGCATACGTGGGATTATTAGCTACTGTGTATTCAATGGGCAAAAGGGACAATGAACAGAGAGGGTGGTCATGCTTTTACTCAGAAAGACTCAAAGCTATGAATCAGCACCCCCTGAGGAGCTCACGTTAGGTAGCATGTACAGTGAGAGTGGCCACAGAAATTAGTAATGCCAAAAGGGACCTAACTAGGACTGATCGTGAGAAGCAAGCTAGATGTGAGCAGAACAGAGTAGAAAAAGAAAATTCACAGCAAACAAAAAACAAAAATTCCAAAATCAATTTATGTTTGGTTGTTTTATTAGTGGTGTCTTTTTGGGGGGTTGGTTTGGTTTAGTTGGTTGGTTGGTTTTTTTTTAAATTTTTGAGCGGAACATTTTTATAACAGAAAGGTACATTTCAGTTATTTTCTGTTTTTGTAAATAAAGAAATGTTTAAAAATGAATGTTCTGGTCAGCTTCGTCAGGTGAGGAGTTTTAAAAATCATTTCTATTTTTTAAAAATGTCCTTTAACGATACATTTAAAAACATTTCCCCCTCCCCCAAAATATTTAAATATTTTCTGTTTGAAAAAAAAATGTGAGGACTTCTAGTTATGAGTTTCCTATGTGGTATGGTGGTAAAGAAAGCCAATGTGGTTTGGGTGACTGTACACAGAGACCTCACCTCAGGGAGCAGGGAAGCTATGATTTCTCACAGCCTATACGCACTGTTGAGTCCATGTTCTCTTTCGTCAATTCAGTTTCAGAACCAAAGCACAGGGCATTCATATGACAGATTAGTAAAGGTGCTGGAGGGATCCACTTAGAGCTTGGTTTACAGAACTGCTGAACACCCAACAGCAGCCACAGCAGCCAGTGAGAGGTGTGAGTGGTCCCCACCTCTGAAAATCCTGAAATACAAAGAGTTTTTTGGGGTAATCCAAGGGTTAAAAGCAAGTCATGACAAAGAGAAACAGAACATCAGGACCAATTTTCTACTAGTCATATCTAGGAAGCCCCATTGGTTGAGACCTTGCAAACTGGACAGGACAATGCACAGATATTTACAGTGAAGAACAATCCTGCTGGGCACAGAGGTCACTTCTTTCTCCAATTTCTGTAATTCCGGGAATTCCTGTTGGTTATTAGCCAATGCCGGTTTTGGACAAATGGTAAGCAAGTGGGAAAGCTTGGCAGTCCCATGAGGTGTGGGAAAATAGTATTTGGACTGTGATGATACAACCTAGTAATCTTTAAAAGCAGATCTGACACACACAAGGCTTCAATTAGGCAAAAGGGAAGGAGTGGGGAAGGTGGAGTAAATGAGTAACATATGCCATTTGGGTGACTCTACAAAGCCTTTCTGTATGACAGATGTTATTATGAATGGTAACTGCAGTATTATATTGCATTGTCACTGATCCTCATCCTGAAAGCTACAGCTGGATTCCTTGCCTGACTCATCTGGCCCAGAATAACTGCAAATATAAAGCAGGTGTTTGACACTGCTCTCACCTAGCAACGAGAGGGAGGGCAGGAAATTAACTTAGCCCCTTTATTTACCTCCCCAAACATTTTCAGGAGCAGTCTGCTCTTGAGCAGAGAAGATAAGACTAAAGGACCCAACAAGTCTTTGCTGTCTCTAATTTCTGTGACTCTAAGTACAAAATACTGATAAGAGTCCTGTCAGTAGGTGAGATCTGAAATCCTAATGCTTTCCACTTGCCACTTTTGTGCAGGGGGAGTGAATCTGTTCTCAATATCAGGTCTTTGCTCCTTACATTTCATCATTTCAGAAAATAAAACAGTAGCTTTGGTTAAATGACACTATCAGACCCCGCCAATGCTAGTCCCTAAAATCTTGTTTCTTTTTAAATCAAATATTCATAAGTGACAAGAAACACCACAAGAAGTCAAGTCCTGCTGCACGTAGGGGAATAATGCAAAGGAATCAGATACATTACATGTGTAGGGTGTCTTAATGCAGTAATATATTGAGCAGATTTCCTTGAATTTAAAAGGAAATCAAGAGTAGCCCTCACTACAGACCAATGCTTGGGATTTTTTTATGGAAACTGTAACAATTTCCATTTTAGGAATAAGGGATCTGAGCAAAACATTGACTCCAGTTCTTCTTCTTAGTGTATGTGCAACGTGCCTCAGGTGGCACGTGACCAGGATTCATCATTGAATTTGGTCCGCTGGTTGGATTATTAGTTTCCCCGGCCTGGGCCGGGTACTCACAGGGAATGATCCACACCAGGCAATGACTCCAGTTATCCCATCTTCTGCCACACCAGATCCGACCATTGAGCCACTAAGCACAGTAGTCTATTTTCTCCCCATCTAGAACAGCCCAGTGGTTCATCTATGCTGGTATTCTCTCTTAACAAAATGGATCAGACCACCATCCTGCGTAGACCTGTAGTCCACTCTAACAGTGCCCAGTACCTGATGTGTCAGAGGAAGACAAATCTCCACCCCAACTGACTCATGATACACCAGACCAACTGGATAACACTGTATTGTCAGGTGGGGGGATTAGGAAAAGGAAATCCTTCCTGACGTCCATGGCCCCAGTGGGCAAATAGCTCAATTTGGCATTGGGGACTCGAGTATATCACTTTACCCTGCACAGCACTTAACCTTATTAATGGTCAGACATATAAGCAGCCTATTTTTAAAAACTACCCACAGTATCTTCAAAACTCTGCTAAGCATTTCCTGGAAGACTGGCTACAGTGGCTACAGCTTCCCTCAATTTGCTGGGGACTGTGGGGGGTGTTACTAGTATTTTTAGATATTTTTTCAGCACTTGGTCAATATTTCTGGGGTGGGTTTAGAACAAACCCAATTACTTTCTTGCATGTAAATACTGGGTTATTGTAACAAAGTTCTTGGTTCCAGCACCCACCTTTATTTTCTTCTCCAATACTTTTTTTTCCTCAGAATCATCTGCATTTGAGACCTTCCCCCCCACCACACACACAGACTAAGAAGCCAAGATGTTGGTGCTATTGGCTGGTATTTTTGTGGTCCACATTGCCACCGTGGTCATGCTGTTTGTATCCACCATTGCCAACGTAAGTCATTCTGCTTCTAAACAAGACAGTGGTGTTGTAGCCACGTCGGTCTCTGGGTAATCTTGAAAGCTTGTCTCTCTCACTGACAGAAGCTGAAGACATTACCTCACCCGCTCTGTCTCTCTGAACAAGACAGGCAGCAGATGTTGAATGCTCAACCCTTCCATGGTTATAACCCCACACACCATTGAAAGGTTCTGCCGTTGGGTTGCCAGGCTATAGAGTTAGGGAGTAGGGCATCCTCTTTCAGTAAATAATAATGTGCAAAGGAGCTGTTCAGAAAACATAAAGAGCCTGATTCACTGCTCTGTTACTCCAATTTTATGCTGGAGTAACTCCCTTGAAATAAATGGATCTCTGGAAAAAAAATTAAGCCACTTTAATTTAAATGCCACCCTGCGAACAGAAAAGTTCCGAGTCCTGAACTAAAACAAACAGAGGCAGCCTCAAGGTGATGTTTCCACTCCCATAACTTTAAAGTAGGAACCACCTGTACACGCCCCATTCAAGAACTAGTTGAGCAAGTGAGATTTATGGAGGATAGTTTTGAGCTGAAATTTATCAGCCCATCTGCCAGACAGTCTCTTGTATAATTATACGGTGGATGCTTGTCTGTTTCTGGAACTAAAAAGCGTTCTCATGAGCTGTTTGGGCAAAACTAACAGTTATTGGTAGCGTTATCATCTATATGCTATAACACTACACACAACACATATAAGGACTGGTCCCTGTCCAAACCAAAAGCACTTTGTAATAGCTGAAATATGCAGTAGATCTATCAACATACTACAAAATTGCAACACCCGATAAGCTCCCACCCCAAATGTTGAAAATGGAATGTGCAATGAACTGGACTAGTCCATGACACAAGATGGCATCTCATTTAAAAGAAAAAACAAAGAGCGTTTGGCTAATATGTTATCTGATTGGCTGAACCAGTTTTAGATTCTTCCAGACTTATCAGTGCCACCCACGTTCAAGGAATAAGTATAGTAAGTTGGTCAAATTCTGCCCTCAGATACCTTTATGCAATGTCACTGAAGTCAGTGGGGCTGTGTGAATATCACAGAGGGCATGTTTTCTCACATGCACACAGATCATTGATCTCTTGTGACATTAAAATCATAGGTCAAAATTAAGAGATTATTGCAAACCTAGGAGAAAAGATTTGTTATATAACATATGCAATTCATCTTCTACTAGTCTAGGAGGAGTTGGCTGGGGAAGGTTCATACACTGAAAATTCCCCAGATTCCACAGAGCATGTGATCCAAGAGCACATACATACACACAAAAAGGTCAAGCGTTGCTGGGGACTCATGACTGTAAATTGTTGGGCCAATGGCCAAGTAACTCACAGCAGTGTGAATACCAAAAGATTTGCAGGGGAGAGTTTCTTGAGCTGGAAAGCGCTGCTAAAAATCCCACTTGGTGTCAAGATGCTGCTGTCTAAGTATTTATTCCCAACAACATGCTCTTGCTCACCAAGTCAAAAAGGAAAACCAACAATTCTTATCAGAGTGAAGATAAAAGTCTTGTTAAGGGACAAATGCTGTCACATCAGTACAGACCAGTGGTGCATTATGTCCTGTATCCTGCCATACCAATGGAAAACAAATCTTCAACTAGCCAAGCAACCTACTGGGAAAGCCTAGTGCTCCATCTAGTCGGGTATACTGTCTCCAATAATTGTTCAGTCATTGTTCAAAAGAAAGCACAAACTCCATATTGGAACGCAAGTGCCCAAACTTGTGCCACACGTGGAAATTTCTTCCTGATACTGCCAGCTATAGAGCTTAGACCCTGAAGGAAGCGTATGCCCCTCTCTCTTAGGAATTGTATCCTATCCAGTGCCACTGGAGATTGTTATTTATATGTATTAGCACCGAGAGGCCTCAGCTAGGTTGGGGCCTTGCTGTGCTAGGCACTGTACAGACATATAGTAAAATGACAATCCCTGCCTCAAAGTGCTTATAAAGACGGATGCTATTTTTAGTTAGACAAATGGTCTTGCTTGTATACTACACTACAGAATGACCCCCTCCTGCCCAGTCCTCTTTGCAGCAGAAGGGAGGCAAAGGGGCAGGCCACCATTTTTATAGTGACCAGCCCAGCTCCATTTTAAACTTCATAGACAAATACAATGAAAAACTCTACTGTCTTTCAGAGACTTCACTTGCACAGGCAGCAACGCAATCATTTATGTGTAACACAGAGCTATTCCTGTGCCTTAGTTTATACTGCCCCCTCGTGGCCGCCTTTGTCTGAAAATTATTCAACAACCTCCAAATCATATTTAAGCGGCTGCCTTGAAACCCGACGACAAGAGGGAAGACCCAGAGCTAAAATGCTCAAGATACCCCAGTGAACTCTCAGTTTATCCTGCACTCTGGTGGTCTAGAGAAGTCTGGCACTGCAGACCTTGATGGGAATAGACTGCCCTAGACTGCCTACTAGATTTTCGACACAAAGAACTACAGCCAAAAGAGGGGCTAGAATCTCTAATGAGAGGATATTGCACACATTTTAAAACTTGTGCAAACATGTATTCAGAGTCTAGAGCTCCCCAAAGAAGGTCACCATAACAATGACAACTTCAAAGCTTTAGCTTTACCATGACACTCCTGCCACATCACGGCTTCCAGTCAATTGCCACCTTCAGTTGAGGAGTGTCCACCATTCTGATTCACATAGGACACCTCCATTTGTGATTAAGGTGTCCTGCATGCCCCTTTGCAGGACATTGAAACTGCTCCCAAATGCTGTCAAAGCCAACACAGCAGCAGTGTGTCTAAGCACCCACAGTGCAGATGACCAGCTAGAAAAGGCTGTGCATAAAAGGGGTAAAAAGAGTCCTTCTTTGTCCTCTGCCAACAATCTTTTTGTACCCCCAAAGCATATGTGTTTTACTCTTATTATCTTAGCTGCCTTAGCTAAAAATACTGACCATATGCAATTATCCAGTCCTTTTCAAAATAAACCTAATATTCATGCAGTGACCTCGTGTGACTGTGAGTTAAGTTTTTCAATTTTCTATTTGTTGTAAGCGTACTGCCCTTTAATGTAATTGAGTGGCCCCTTATTGTCACATTACATGGCAGGACAAAAAGGAACCTAAGAGCAATTTTCACTATATTTTTGTAATTGAGTCCCCTCCCTCCCACACACACACACCAACTCTTCTTCTATCTAGACTAAATATCTCAAGTCTTTCAAGTCTCTTATCTCCGACAACTTTAGATCTTCATGAGTTCCATGCACAGGGGGAAGGTTTTATCGCCACAAAAGCTTCCAGCGGTCATTGTCTCTCTTAGGCCCAGATCAGGTGATAGGCTGGAGCAACCGTTGTCAGAATGGTCAAGAGCAACAACATTGACACGACTGTTTTGTTCCATTTCAGGTCTGGATGGCAGGTACCTCTACCATGGGGGCAAACTCAACAGGACTCTGGCTAGACTGCGATGCTGTGAAATGCCGTCAGATTGCATTTGCTGAAGGGGATATGCGTAAGAGATATTTTCTTTAGGTCTTGATACGACCTGTATAGTCTGAAGGCCTACCATGCATTGTGATACCAATAGTATCTTAACGTACACTCTCTCTCTCCCCTCCTGCCTCTGTATTGCCAGCTTCCCTCAAGGCAGTGCAAGCCTTCATGATCCTGGCTATCATCTTCTCCTTCTTCTCATTGGTCATGTTCGTGGTACAGCTCTTCACCATGGAGAAAGGGAAACGCTTCTACATCACTGGAGCCATCATGCTGATTTGCTGTAAGTCCAGTCTCTCTGCATCAGTTTGCTAAAAGGATTAAATGTGTGTGTGTGTGTTGTGTGTGTGTAACACACACCCCTTTCCCACCCACACCCCTACATGGCAGCTGGCAGAGCCACCAGTCAAGTAACCTTGGAGGCCAGGCGAGCTGTGAGCTGCAGCCCACGGGGAGAGGCAGGAGCAATAGCTGTGCCCTGCAGGGAGAAGGCGCTGCTTTCCAGAATGGGAGGCTGAGGGTAAGGGGGAGGCCTGCCTGGGGTTGGCCATGACTCAAACTGTTTGAGGTCATCTGAACCTTTAAATTTCTCCTCCCTACTATCAACGTATACAGTTTTTTTGGGGGGATGACCCCCCATTCCTTCCCCAAAGTTGGCCCATACTTATAGAGCTGGTTGAAAAATGTCCATCAAAACTTTTTCAACAAAAAATGGCTGTTTCCAAATTTTTTGTTGAATATTTTCATTTGAAGTTTTCCAGGTGAAAAACTGAAAATCAAAACATTTTTAGTAAAAAAAAAATTCAGTTTTCAAAAAATTGATTTTGGGGGGTAAGGGATGAGGGAAGGAACCAAAACATTTTTTTGTTTTCATTTAAAAAAAAACAGAAAATTTCCATTAATATTTTTGAAAAAAAAGATCAAAATGATTAACTTTCTTTTGGAAAAACTTATTTTCAAACTAGCTCTTACACACACACACACACTATTAGTGCAGCCATCCCCACTGCTGCACCAGTGGAATTCCATTGGAATGAATGGAAGACGCAAGTATATACCTACTGGAATGGTTTTGTCCATTGTCTGTAAACTGCTTTGATATTCCTCTGGATTCAATGGGCCCTATCAAAATGTCTGAAGGTTTTATCATTGACTCCACCATGGGACAGGTTGTTCTCCACAGCATAAACCAAACAATCCCAGAGCATCTTGCTCCACGACAAAGTGGCTCTGATGTAAAATTCAAAATGGCTGTTTCATGAAAGCAGTCACTGCTTTGGTTATTCACAACGGATGGTCCAGAACACAATGGAGTCTTTCCAAGAAAGAACAGGCATCGCAAATAATGTTTTCAAACTGTCAACACCATCAGACAGTGAGAGGAGAAATCCTCTTGTCCTGCTCCTCTCATCCCTAATTGCTATTGCCTTTTTGAGAAGGATGACATCAGGCATTTACCTAAAGCTTTGATGTATCCAGAGGCAATTTAATTCTCCACTTCAGATTACAGTTTGGTTTATTGCTCCAGGCAGTTATCCATACCAACAGGGGCAGCTCTAGGCATTTTGCTGCCCCAAGCACAGCAGGCAGGTTGCCTTCAGTGGCATGCCTGCGGTGGGTCTGCTGGTCCCATGGCTATGGCGGATCTCCCGCAGGCAGGTCCGCTGAAGCTGCGGGACCAGTGGACCCTCCGCAGGCATTCCGCCGAAGGTAGCCTGCCTGCCACCCTCGCGGTGACCAGCAGAGCACCCCCAGTGGCTTGCCGCCCCAAGCACGCGCTTGCCGTGCTGGTGCCTGGAGCCGCCCCTGCATACCAGCCCCCACCTACTGTGTGTGAATCATAAACAGAAGGTGATCTCACCCAAAGCCAATTAAAGTAATGGGAGATGCTTTATCAGGGTGACCAGATGTTCCAATTTTATAGGGACAGTCCCGATTTTGGGGGATTTTTCTTATATAGGCTCCTATTACCCCCCACAGCCCCGTCCCGATTTTTTACACTTGCTATCTGGTCACCCTATTCTTCATTGACTTCTTTGGCTTTGGACCAGACTCTGACTATATGAATGAGGGAGAGTACAAGTCCAATATATTAGCTTTTAATCCTTCCGAGCTCCCCACTGGTTATGAATAGATTCCCAATATAAGTGCTGCTCTTGGGGTCCAAGGCTCGATACAGATCACAGCCTTCAATTGGACGTCCTTATTGGAGGGAGGAATGGGGAAAAGAAATGTGTTTGGAGGGAGCAGGTTGTTTGACTTGTTATTGGTTTTACACCTGAGAGTGCGTAGAACAGCCAGTAGATAAAGGATCACTGTCAAGGTTGGCAAGCCTGAAAAAGTCACCCACTTCCCCCCCTTCAAGCTGTTTTCCATGTGTGCATTATGTTTATGATTTTGAAACTAAAAAAAAAAAAAACATGAAAAGCCTGTGCCAGAAGCCCCCGGACTCATGAAAAACCCTACAACAGCAAACCCTAGTGTTAACGTAAGAGCACACAACGAACAAGTGTGTACAGCCTCACCTGCGAGTGAATTGCCCAAATGCACACTAGCATGTTCAGCTTCAGCACTCGTAAGGAAGCCGACACTAACACACCAGAATCTAAATTTGTGCACCATTCCCGACAACTCTGGAATCTGAGTATCTCCGGTATGCAACCTTGGCCTCTCTCCTTCCAGTAACAAACCAGGAGGTACTGACCTGGTGCTCACAAGAAACCCTAGGATAAAAAATTAGCATACAGTGCTCAGTGCTCATGAACAGCCCTACAACAGTAAATGGGCCATCAGCTTCACAGGGCACATGCCACAATATCACTGCAGTACCTGAGCTGTCCTGCAAAGATTCAGGTTTTCAAATATCTTCCAATTCTTTCTTCCCTCCCCTCCCCCTACAGGGCTGTTCATTTTGATTGCAGTCTCCATCTACACAGCCCGATTCCCACACTACTTCACAGACCCTCGGGACCATCATGGCTACTCCTTCATATTGGCCTGGATCTGCTTTTGCTTTAGCTTCATCATTGGCATCCTCTACCTTGTCCTTAGAAAGAAATAAAGGCTGGCAGGAGTAAAAGGGGTTGGGGGTGGGGGTTAGAAATTGGGGGTGGGGAGGATGAGGAATCATTCAGCTGGAAGAACTGTTTGGCAATAACACCAAAAAACACCCACCACAAATGAATCCACCAAAGAGAGAGAAACAGCTCCTCCAGTCCAGCCAGTGCCTCCTTGATCCTTGGGCCCTGAAGTTACAAACGAACTGCCTAGTCTCCTGGCTCTTCTCTCCCTCCTCGCAAAGTCAGGCTGTGCCTTAAGGAACCACCAGACTCCACTTCACTGACTCGGCGGCACCTCAAGGAAATGAGCACTGCATCTTGCTTCCTCCCTATCCCTCCTTCCTATTTCTCCTTAGCCTGCGTTGTGAGTGCGGGAGTGAGGGATAAGGCTTTTTGCCCTGAAGAACAATGGGACAGGCCTTTTGTTACATTTTTAGAAGGGTTAAAGACATTATATCTGGGAACAGCCCAACTCGATTAAATTCAAGTTTTTAAAAATATCATAACTGCAAATTCATTGCCATCCTGTTTCCTACTTAAGAAAGAAACTAATTCCCATGAATAAATCAGGGCGAGAGGTGGAGAGAGAGAGGGAAGCATATAAGAATGGAGGGGAGGAGCCAGGGAAGGAAGGAGGCAGGCAATGATCCTAGTAATGGAAGATGCAGTTATAACTCAGTGGTACACACCCCAGAGAGTCACCTGGGGGCGTTTCTCCACTATAGCTGGCTGTGTATCTCTCTAACACAGTCGCACGATGACGATCTCAGGAAGTCCCTATGAAGCCGTAAACAGGCAGATTTGTGATGCATGTGCTCTATAAGCCACGGGACTGAAGGGACTTTCCAATCTGATAGCTGAGGAAGCCTGCTTAGGCTCGTGGGAGCTCACTGTTGAAACACTGAATTAGGTTTTTATGACTACCTGTAGGCAATAGATTTTTTCCACTCGTAGCACAGGATGGGGCATTAATCACTGACCCCGCAGTGACATTGTAAGTCACCTCAAACTAAAACGACATTTGATGGCAGAAGAAATAAGGCCTAGTAGTTAAAGTGGAAAAATCTGAGAGTTAGGAATCCAGCATTCTGTTCCCAACTCTGTCACTTAACCTATCTGTGCCTATGTTCTTCCATTTGTAAAATGATGTTCATTATACCTACCTCCAGGGGTGCGGAGAGGCTTTGTTAATTAATGCCTATACAAGGAAAATCCCACACGAAAGGCTGTATGGAAAAAAATAGCATTGTCGTGTCATAACTGCAGGAATAGAGTTCCTGTCTGCATCAGGGTATCCAAGCCAAACATTTCTGTCCCTTTGAAAAGCTTAAACAGTAAGTGGAGATTGTTAGTAGCAAGAGGTCAGGACTCACTGTGGTTATGCCCACAAACTAAAGTTAGGTGGCAACAAAAAATTCATGGGTGCATGGGTAGCATGAACAGTATTTTCTCTCACACTTTCTCTGTTACATTCTCTTTCCATATAGACTTTGTTAATTCGGTGGACATATTCTAGTACTGTACTTTGCTGTTTCTTTGACAGAGTGTTTATTTCTATAAAGTCATTGTAAATATTTTGATACAAATGTTTCTAGCTTTAGGGATATAAATACAATTTAATTACATTTATTTTACACATTTTTGCTTTTTTTTAAAGAAAAAGTAGTTGAGACTGTGATTGAAGGTCTTGCTCTTCTCGCCAAACCAAAGCTCACTCTGCTATGATGCTGCAGTACTACTACATGGTGGCTGGTGCACATGATAGGACTTCCCTTTGGGTGTGAGCCAGGCTATTGTTTCAGGTTCTCTGCAACTCAGGCAAATGCTGTTGCACTTGGCTATGCTTGGTTCCCATTTTCAAGCTTTCTTTACAACCATGAGAACTAGAAACTTAGTTGTACAAAAGCTGAGATTCTGGTTCAGTCTCATGACTCCAGAAGCTCAGGCCCAAGGCAGGCGCCCATAGTGCAGGGGTGGTCAAGCTGAGCCTGAGAAGGAGCCAGAATTTACCAGTGTACATTGCCAAAGAGCCACAGTAACACGTCAGCATCACCTCTCCCCACCCCTCTGCTCCCAGTGCCTCCCGCCCACTGGCAGCCCCACCGATCAGCACCTCCCCCTCTCGCCCCGCACTTCCTGATCAGCTGTTTCATGGTGTGCAGGAGCAGGAGCGGCGCTAGGGTTTTTGGCTCCCTAGGCGGGGGTCCTTCCGTGCTCCCAGTAGTTGGCGGCAATTCTGCGGCGGGGGGGGTGTCCTTCCGTGCTCCCGGTCTTCGGGGCACTTCGGCGGCGGGTTCCGGAGCGAGTGAAGGACCCGCCACAGAATTGCCGACGATGACCCAGAGCGCGGAAGGACCCCCCGCCGCTGAATTGCCACCGAGGGTGGCAAAATGCCGCCCTCTCAAATTCTGGCGGTCGCCTAAATGGAAGCACCAGCCCTGTGCAGGAGGCTCGGAGGGGGAGGGGGAAGAGTGAGGGCACGGCAGGCTCAGGGGAGGGAGTGGGAAAGGGTAGAGTGGGGGTAGGGCCTGTGGCAGAGCCAGGGGTTGAGCACTGAGCAACCCAACCCCCAACACACTGGAAAGTTGGCGCTTGTCGCTCCAGCCCCGGAGTCGGTGCCTATACAAGGAGCCACATATTAACTTCTGAAGAGCCGCATGTGACTCTGGAGCCACAGGCTGGCCACCCCTGTCATAGTGTACATGCCTCAATCTCACTCTGGGCATGAGTAGGACCCAGTTCCAATATCAGCATCGTAAAGATTTACTGTGCACATCGTTATTTTGGGTGATGCGCAAGATGACTGACTGGAACTTTTTTCCACCTTCAGCATCTATGATTTAATGCCTGGACAGGTCTAGAATGTGAGATCAGAACTCAAGGACCCCAATGGCATTTCCTGGCCTCAGCAAACCTGGATGTGATCCTCTGAGGTGCTAAGCATCCTTTGCTCCTTAGCTTGCATGGACAGCCATCTTGGTAGAAAGTGTTGCCAATCAAATACACCACAAAGTTAGAGTGGTACATACAGAGGGGACCTAAGAGAAATCAGCTTTAATAGTGTCAGAATTCTACTCCCCAATTATAAACTGGCTGAAACATCACTACGGGATATGGGAACCAACTGGAAGGAATACTTGCACTGTGAACAGATGTACAGGGGCTTTTCTCGCCCCCTGGAGAAGCCCCATTAGCCCTGCAGTGCCTCACCCCTGAGGCACGTCTGGGAAGAGGCCCTGCCAATCCATCTTAGGAGGTTCTCCTAGCTGTGAGCTAATTCCATGCTAGGGTTGCAAATCCTCCCAGTTTTGCTGGGAGTCTCCTGGAACAGGGCTTTATCACCCAGAGGCTACTGAAGCCAAACCAGATGTTAGGCTGGCAGCACAGTGGTGCTAAGGCAGGCTCCCTACCTGCCCTGGCTCCATGCTGCTCTCAGAAGCAGCTGGCACGTCCCTGAGTCCCTGGTGGGGGGACCAGCCAGGGGTCTCTGTGCACTGCCCGCATCCTGAGCGCTGACTCTGCAGCTCCCATTGGCTGGGAACTGCGGCCAATGGGAGCTGTGGGGACAGTGTCTGCAGGCAGGGGCAGTGCACGGAGTCCCTTTCCTTCCCCCTCCCCCGAGGCTGCAAGGACATGCAGGCCACTTCCGGGAGTGGAGCGGGGCCAGAGCGGGCAGGGAGCCTGCCTTAGCCCGCTGCACCGCCACCCTGGAGCCACCCAAGGTAAGCACAATCCGGCCGGAGCCCGCACCCCTCACCCCCTCCTGCACACCTAAGCCCCTCCCAGTGCCTGCATCCCACAGCTATTCCTGAACCCCAAACCCCTGCCCCAGTCCTGAGTCCCCTCCTGGAGCCAGCACTCCAACCCCCCTCCTGCACCCAACTCCCTCCCAGAGCCTGCACTATCACTGCCTTCTGCACCTCAATGTTCTGTCTCAGCCCCTGAGCCCCCTCCTACACCCCAACCCCCTGCCCCAGCCCAGAGCCCCCTCCAGAACCCAAACTCCCTCCCAGAGCATGCACCCCATGCCTCCTCTGCACCCCAGCCTCCTATCCCAGCCCAGTGAAAGTGAGTGAGGGTGGGGGAGAGCGAACAACAGAGGGAGGGAGGATGGACTGAGCGGAGTGTGACCTCAGAGAAGGGGCGGGGTCTCGTGGAAGGGGCAGGGCGGGGGAGGGGCAAGGATGTTTGGGTTTGTGTGATTAGACAGTTGGCAAACCTGTGTGCAACTCAACCTGTTTAGGCTCAACAGCTTTAGAGGAAAGGGCTGTTGGTCCCAGAGTTGGGGAGAGACTGTCAGGGTGTAGTGTTACATAGAAGCCTGAAGAGGGTGCTGTAGAGAAACATAGGGGCTATTCTGTTTGGTCTGTATGTCTGTGTTTACTGCTTGGAACAGGGCAGGAACTGAATGTAGCTGGAGACTTCCTCTAGTTGGTGCCAGTTTGGGTTAAATCAAAGTCACTGCAGTTTAACCCAACCCAGAGGGAGTATCTCTGTTCCAAACACCTGAGAGTCTCATCTGATGAACCCTCAGCATTTTGCCTCTGGTCCTGCTACATTAGAAAACGAGAGCCACAGAATCATCTAGGATACTGGTTAAGTATAATACATCTTGCAAGAGTCACAGATATATGAGGACCCTAAAAAAAGGGAGCTAAAAGAGGTAAGAAGCGACCAGTATTACATGCAGTCCGAAAAAGCATCCTTTATCAAATGGGAATCAATGCCCAAGGGAGGTTAATACACTGGAATACAAATTTTGGCTGGTAAGGCATTAATCCAAAACCTATTGGAAGTTTTTCTGTTGATTTCAGGGGGCTTTGGATCAGGCCTTAAAAGGGCCAAGGAGAGAACTGGCCCCGATAGCTAAGAATATCAGAACAAAAAGGAAAGCCTTTAAATACAACAGAAGGAAGAAAGCCACAGGAACTGGAAAGTTGCTAGAATGCACTCAAAGAGGATAAGGAGATCCCAGAGAGGCAAAATGCTTTCTTTGCCTCAGGCCTCACTGCAGAGATAAGGAACCCACTCCAGGCATACACTCTGCAGCTGCAGGCAATTAGAGGTCAGGCATTGCTAGGAGGTAGAGGCATCAAATAAAGAAGTGATGGACCAACTCGAGATATTAAATTATTGACTCAGACGTTCAGGCCAGAAGGAACCATTCTGATAATCTAGTCTGACCTCCTGCACATCGTAGGCCGCAGAACCTCACCCCACCCACTCCTGTAATAGACCCATAACCTCTGGCTGAGTTACTGAAGTCCTCAAATTTTAAATTAAAGACTTCAAGTTACAGAGAATCCACCATTTACTCTAGTTCAAGCCAACAAGTGAACTGTGCCCCATGCTGAAGAGAAAGGCACCCCGCACCCCCAACTCCCACCCCAGGGTCTCTGCCAATCTGACATGGGGGAAAATTCCTTCACAACTCCAAATATGGCAATCAGTTAGAGCCTGAGCATGTCAGCAAGATCCATCAGCCAAAATCCTGGGAAAACATTCACTGTAGTAAATCAGAGCCTTTCCCATCTAGTGTCCCATCTCTGGCTGTTGGATATATTTGCTATTAGCAGTTACAGATCAGCTACACACCATTGTAGGCAGTCTCATCATACCATCTCCATACCATGAGGGCAGGGGACCGGACTCGATGACCTCTCGAGGTCCCTTCCAGTCCTAGAGTCTATGAATCTATGAATCTCCTCCATAAACTTTATCAAGCTCACTCTTGAAACCAGTTAGGTTTTTTCTCCCCACTGATCCCCTTAGAAGGCTGTTCCAGGACTTCACTGCTTTGATGGTTAGAAACCTTTGTCTAATTTCAAGCCTAAACTGTTGAGGGCTAGTTTATATCCAGTTGTTCTTGAGCCATTATTGGCCATTACATTAAATAATTCCTCTCCTTCCCTGGTGTTTATTCCTCTGATGTATTTAGAGAGTTCAATTATATCTCCCTTCAGCCGTCATTTTGTTAGGTTAAGCAAGCCAAACTCCTAAGTCTCCTCTTGTAAGGTAGGTTCTCCATTCTTCTGATCATCCTAGTAGCCCTTCTCTGTACCTGCTGCAGTTTGAATTTAATCTTTCTTAAACAAGGAAGCCATGAATTGCACACAGTATTCCAGATGAGGTCTCACCAACACCTTCTATAATGGTAATATATATATATGTCTCTACAGGAAATATAGCTGCAAAAACAAAGTACAGTGACTCCTCACAAGTCTTCAACAAAAAAAATTCAAAAACAGACTCCAACGAGAAACTGAAGAACTGGAATTAATTTGCAAACTGGACACTTTTAAATGAGGCTTGAATAAAAACTGGGAGTGGATTGGTCATTATACAGAGTAAAAACTATTCTCCCGTGCTAATTTTTCCCCTACTTTTACTCACACCTTCTTGTCAACTGTTTGAAATGGGCCATCCTGATTATCACTACAAACGTTTTTTTCTCCTGTTGATAATAGCCCACCTTAATTGATTAGTTTCATTAGAGTTGGTATGGCAACCCTCATTTTGTCATGTTCTCCATCTAGATATACCTTCCTACTGTATTTTCCTCTGCATGCATCTGATGAAGTGGGTTTTAGCCCATGAAAGCTTATGCCCAAATACATTTTTTAGTCTCTAAGGTGCCACAAGTACTCCTTGTTCCTCACATGACATCTTCCTGGTTAATGTTGTTTTCTTGTTACATTGCTGATCAATTACAGAACTTCTCATTTAAAGCTGCGCAACGCTCCCTTATAACGTTGTTTGGCAGCTGCCTGCTTTGTCCGTTGCTTGCAGGAAGAGCAGCCCATTGGAGCTAGCTGGGGGAGGGGGCTTGGAACTAGGGTGGACCAGCAGCCCCCCTGCTCCCCTAAGTTCCCTGTGTGTCAGCCGCCCAGCAGACTGTCAATTGCCAGGAAGTTCAGCTGTTCCGCCTCCCAATGCCATGTGCTGCTTCTGACTTGGAGCTGCTCCTGGGAGCCTCCTGCTTGCTGTGCGGGAGGTGGGGGTGGGGAAGAGGGGTGCTAATGTCAGGGTGTCCCCTCCCCCTCCTGCCCCCCACTCCTGTACCTCACCTCCACAGAACAGGGTGGATACGTGACAAGGCTCAGAACAGAGGGAGCTTGATGGCAACAGCTGCTGTCTCAACTTGCTGATCTACTTAAAAAAGCAGTGTACTTAGAGTGGGGTAAGCATACTTAAAGGGGCAATGCTTGCTCACACACATGGTGTATGTCTGTCTCTCTCTGCCATGCTGTCTCTCCTCCCTCCATTCGTCCTGCCTTGTAGAGTGTGAGGCTACATTAACAACGTATTAACCCTTGAGGGCTCAGCCAAGTGGTAGTTCATCATTTAGCAGCAAGGCATTCCCTAGGAAATATCCGACCCTCTTCCATACTCTGATTTCACCACCTCAACCAAGTGTCATAATCATCATATTAAATTGTTTAAAACTTATACTATCTATATGTGTGTGTGTGTGTGCACATATATTTTATATATATATACACACACACATATATATACATATATATATATATACACACACATATATATGTGTACACACACATATGTATATACAGAGAGAGAAAAAGAGAGAGATATTTTTGTCTGGCAAAATTTTTTTTCCTGGAACCTAACCCCGCTTATTTACATTAATTCTTATGGGGAAACTGGATTCACTTAACATTGTTTTGCTAAAAGTAGCATTTTTCAGGAACATAACTACAACATTAAGCGAGGAGTTACTGTAATTCCAAGCCTTCTCCACATTCAGACACTTGAGTTTTTTAGTTCAGTCCACTTCCATAACTAATTCCCTTAATTTTTTTTAAGTTTGCCCTTTTGAAATCAAAGACGCTAGTTGCAGAGCCATTTTTGTTTATCATTCCATTTAGTTTAAACTGAATTAGCTCATACATTACTTCAGTGTTTGGTCTTGGGACCAATTTTATTGCAGGTTAAAAGCAAGAAAAAAAGTATTTCTTCACACAATGCACAATCAACCTGTGGAACTCCTTGCCAGAGGATGTTGTGAAGGCCAGAACTATAACAGGTTTCAAAAAAGAATTAAATAAATTCATGGAGGAAAGCTCCATCAATGCCTATTAGCCTGGATGGTCAGGAATGGTGTCCGTAAGCCTCTGTTTGCCTGAAGCTGGGAATGGACAATAGGGGATGGAACACTTGATGATTACCTGGTCTGTTCATTCCCCCTGGGGCACCTGGCATTGGCCCCTGTCAGAAGACAGGATATAAGGTTGGGTGGACCATTGCTCTGACCTGGTATGGCTGTTCTTATGTCACTCAAACCAATGTTGTCCTCTACAACCGGTTCTTCTAGAAGGTCCTCACTTCTTACAAATACTAAATCTGAAATGGTATCACCTCTTATTGGTTCAGTGACTATTTGGTAAAGAAATTTGTCAGCTATCACATCCAGGAATAACTGGCTCCTACCATTATTAGTAGCACTTGTCCTCCAATATATATCTGGGAAATTAAAGTCTCCCATAATCACACAATTCTCAGTACTATTTATTTAATTAAAATATTAAAGCGGTCTCTTTCCATATCTAAATGGGATCCCGGGGGTCTGTACACACCCTAGCCACTATCCTAGTAGAGCCTCTATTACCTTTCTTCCACCAAGTTATTTTGACCCAAACGGATTCTGTTTTATCCGTTCCATCACTTGTAATTTCTTTACAGAGTACTGTGTCACTAATATACAATGCCACTCCACCACCTTTATCTTTATTTCTGTCTTTCCTGAACAGCACATAACTTTCAATACCTGACCTCCAGGAACTCAGCCAAACTGTAGGTGAGAAAGTCTCACAACAAGCTAGCGAAGGACATGTGGGGCATTTCTATCCTGTATTAGAAATTGAAATGAGAGCTAGCAAGGACAAGTCAGACTAAATAGCAACTTCTCAACATAGAAAGAAGTTAACATAATGGGATGTCCCAGGAACTAGCGCAAAGAGCATGGGGTTTCGATATCTGTATTAATAAAATGCAAGAGGAGAGACAAGAGATTATTTCATTAGTTAACACAAGGGAAGACTATGAGGAAGATCTAAAGAGATGGATTACAGTTAACTGGGTAACGACGGCAGATGACGCTGATCTTAGATGAGTGGATAATGCACATTGGAAAGAATAGCTCAAACTGTGTGCACACACTGATGGTTTCTGAATTATTTGTAAACTCTCAGGGAAGAGATCTAGAGCCTGTTGTTGACAGCTCGATGAAGATGCCTGCTCAATGTGCAGTGGCAGTTCCAAAAATATGAATCAGATGCTGGGCTGTATGTATCAGGGGACTGAGAATAATGTAGCAAATATGGTAGTGCCAGTATATAAAGTGATGGCCTGTCTTCATCTTTAATACTGCGGTCAGGGTTTGGTCAACTCTTAGCCAAGAAGACAGCAGAAATGGAAAAGGGGCAGGAAGGGGTGATGGAAATGATTAGAGGCATAAAGAGCTTTTATAGGAGAAGATATTAAAAAGACTAGAGACCAGATTCATCCCTGGAGTAATTCTGCTGTCTAGTGGAATTACACCCGGGGTGAATTTAGCACCAGGACTATTCAGAGGAGGAAAGCTAGAACATAAAAATAAACTACTACTACATGCAAAACACCCACAGCATAGGGAATGTCCTAGCACTGGGGGCCATGAAGACATATACTGTTGCTGTATAGCGTGCTGTAAGAGGCTGTATAATCTTATAGTTTACATTTGTAGCCTTGCTCTTGATAATAAGAGCAATCAAGGTGTGAGTTGATTGTTTGAGGAATCAGGAAGGAATTCTACTCCCACTCCCTATTTACAGTGCTGCACATTTGGCAAGGTGTATTATTGTGGGCTTTTCGGCTTCCTTTGAAGCATCTGGCACTAGACACTGTCAGAGAGATGATACTGGACTAGATGTGCCAGTGATCTGATGTGATATGACAAATCTTATGTTCCACAACTCGCCCAAAGTATGTGGGTATCTAGGATAAATATACACCTTGTCATTTGTTATATTGCTTAGAAAACCGACACTGCCTTCCTGCTCAACTGCGGTGATTGGCACGATGGCCATAAGCAGCAGCTCCTCCCCTACTCTCAATTCCACGGGCTAATGTGGGTAAGGCCCACGGGGAGATGGTCCTCAACTAATACTTCTCGAGAACTGAAGGGGGAGCATGCTTTTTAAAAACGGACTTCTGGGACACCTAATCACTCAGTCTGATCCACTGGGCCCCAGACAGCAGCCATCACCAGGACTCAGTGTTGGGCTTTGGATTGGAGCCTAACTTTAGGGGCTCTTGGCTGACTTTGCTCCAAGAGCAGTTTTTCAATTTCGTGGAGCAGCAGAAGAACCATTTTTCTGGCAATAATTCCTGGGCTGAGGTTTTTGTTTGTTTTTATGCCTGACAAAGAAGCTTCCAGTCACCACTCTGATATTACCCTGGGCAAAAGTCTTATCTATGGGTTGATTCACCATCCCTAGACATTTTTAAGTCAAGATTGGTTTTGTCCAAAAGAAATGCTCTAGTTCAAATAGGAATGGATTCAGGAAAATCTTATGATCTGTCTTATATTGGAGGTCAGACTAAATGATGCTTGTAGTCCCTTCTATCTTTTAATCTAGAATTTCACAAGGAATATGGATAGTTCTTAGGGCTTATGGGCATGCCCAAAGTGTGGCTGCTGGAGCCCTGAAATGCAGTACAGGGGCACTCTAAACTTGACTTTAGCTTTAATATGGCACCTGTGTGGGTGTGGGGCTACAGATCCCCACATTGCCTGGTTGTGAAGGGATGTCCCAGCATCTGAACTGATGTGGATAACAAGAAGAATGTAAATTAAATCATGCAACATGGTGCAATCATTTCCATAGAGCCGTAAGTGTGTACACAATCCATGAACAAGTACACTTAGCCACACAAGAAAGAGGCTCAGTTCAGCAAGGTGCAGAATATCTCCTTTGAGGTACTGAGGTCAGTGAAAGTTGAGGATTTCTCAGCTCCTCACAGGAAGCATCAACCAGGGGTGGGCTCAAAGTCCCTGCCAAACAGAGTTTATAGAATCAATGGGTGGAAAGGCAGGGAGCTGCAAACTGAAAGAGTGTAAAGTGTCATCTTTGAAGCTGGAATATTTCCCTGACTAGATAAGTTTTCAGAAGATGTTCAGAAGGAGAAGAGGCTCCTTTCTTATGGCAAAAATGTGAGCAGCCCTGAGAACGCTGGAAGGGGCTCAAAGTCCTTACACAAGCAGGAGGGATGCAGGGACGAAAGAGACAATTCTCCAGCCAAGGAAGTCAAGTACTCACGGTTAACAGAAATATGAAGGGTACTGTCTGACAAGTGTCCATACTGTGCAATTAAACACTCTTCTCAAAATCCAAATGAATTGATGATCCGTTATTGAGCATTATGCAAAACACCTTCCAAACTAGATTGCACAAAAGAGAAGATGTAGGGAACCATCCTGCCTGGAGGAGGAAGAAATCAATAAGTGAGATGTTAACATCTACAAGTATCTGAAAGTCATAATCACAAAAAGGGGATAAGAAAGAAGAATCCAAGACACTATGGGGGCAGGCATCTTAGAGATTTGTGTTATGAATGACGAGTCTACATTGTACAGAATGGCTCTAGTAGATGTAACTAGTACAATGGAATAAAATGGAGCAAAGGTTTGAAAGTCAGGGATGTCTGGCAATGGTGAGAACTGTTAAATGTAGGATAGTTCCTCGGGGCAATGGCAAAAGCCCCATTGCTTGACACCACTGAAAATAGGATTGGACAAAAGCTCTGTAAAATATATTGCAAGGAGTGATCCTGAACAGCCCAAAGTGGAGATGAACTTGCTGACCTAATAGCTCTTGTCCAATGCTAATTTCTATGGCATCACTCTGCTGTTTTACACATTGCCACTAGAGGTCAGTGAAAGACCAATAATAATTTGCCACATCCTCCAACTCAGTACTGAAGCATATGACATTTGGGTGTTGGAAGCCAAAGAGAATTTATCAGCAAATCACAGCAGAAGTCTGAAATCTCTACCCTGAATGTCACCACCCCTAATATTGCACAAGCCCTTCAGGGTAGCGTGGAACTGGACTCACTGATGCCCCTGAGGCCTGTGATGGAATGGGAGGGAATTGTTCTAGGAGTGTGTGTTGCATGTTCTCTTATAGTCTTAGGGCTGGTCTACACTGGGGGTGGGGATCGATCTAAGATACGCAACTTCAGCTACGTGAATAGTGTAGCTGAAGTTGAAGTATCTTAGATCGATTTACCTCTCATCCTCACAGCACGGGATTGACGTCCGCAGCTCCCCCTGTCAACTCTGCTACCACCGTTCGTGCTGGTGGAGTTCCGGAGTCGATGGGAGCACATTCGGGGATTGATATATTGCGTCTAGATGAGACACTATATATCGATCCCCGAGAAATCGATCGCTACCTGCCAATACAGCGGGTAGTCTAGATGTACTCTTATTATTCTCTATAACAGGGTTCAAAAAAGAACTAGACAAATTCATCGAGGATAGTTCCATCAATAGCTATTAGCAAGGATGGGCAGGGATGGTGTCCCTAGCCTCTGGGCTTGTCTACATCAGAAAGTTGCAGCGCTGGTGAGGGAGTTACAGCGCTGCAACTTAGGAGGTGTACACATCTGCAGGGCACCACCAGCGCTGCAACTCCCTGTTTGCAGCGCTGGCCGTACTCCCGTTTTGTCTTGGGTGTAGAGGATCCAGCGCTGGTGATCCAGCGCTGGTAATCAAATATAGACACTTACCAGCACTTTTCTTGATCTCCGTGGAATAAGCAGGTATCCCAGCATACCTGAGGAAGCCTCTGGTAATCAAGCTGGTCTCCTTCCCCGGCTTGCTCTCGCGTTCCCCGAACCCCCGAGCAAGCAGGTCTTCTTCCCTGCGGTTTGCAGGGTGGTTCGGGGAACGCGAGAGCAAACCGCGGCGAAGCTGGTCTCCTTTCCCGGTTTGCTCTCGCGTTCCCCGAACCCCCGAGCAAGCAGGTCTCCTTCCCTGCGGTTTGCAGGGTGGTTCGGGGAACGCGAGAGCAAACCGCGGCGAAGCTGGTCTCCTTTCCCGGTTTGCTCTCTCGTTCCCCGAACTCCCGAGCAAGCAGGTCTCCTTCCCTGCGGTTTGCAGGGTGGTTCGGGGAACGCGAGAGCAAACCGCGGCGAAGCTGGTCTCCTTTCCCGGTTTGCTCTCTCGTTCCCCGAACCCCCGAGCAAGCAGGTCTCCTTCCCTGCAGTTTGCAGGGTGGTTCGGGGAACGCAAGAGCAAACCGCGGCGAAGCTGGTCTCCTTTCCCGGTTTGCTCTCGCGTTCCCCGAACCCCCCTTGAAGCCGCCCAACAGCGCTGCAGCGTGGCCACATCTAACACCACTTGCAGCGCTGGTTGCTGTAAGTGTGGCCACTCTGCAGCGCTGGCCCTATACAGCTGTACTAATACAGCTGTAACAACCAGCGCTGCAAAATTTTAGATGTAGACATGGCCTCTGTTTGCCAGAAGCTGGGAATGAACGACAGGGGGTGGATCACTTGATGATTACCTGTTCTGTTCATTCCCTCTGGGACACCTGGCATTGGCCACTGTCGGAAGACAGGATACTGGGCTAGATGGACCTTTGGTCTGACCCAGTAGGGGCCATTCTTATGTAGAGCATCTTGGCTCTTTGCAGCACACGCTTTAGCTCTCAGACAGATGCTACTGTCCAGCATTTTAAGGTGAGATGTAAAATAAAGTGAGCATTTACCACAATCTCACAATCACAGAAGAACATGGAAAAGGAAGGACTAAGGCCCTGTCTACACTACAAAATTAAGTCAACCTAACTTATATCACCATGAAGCTGCCACTGTAATTACAACATTTGTGCATGTCTACACTTTGCTTCTCATGTCAGCGGTGCGCAACCTCACCAGGAGCGCTTATATTGATTGTACTATTAGTGTGGGGCATTGTGGGATGGCTCCTGAAAGCCAGTAACAGTCAATGTAAGCAATGTAGTGTCTACACCAACACTGTGTTGACCTAATTACATTGACGTTGACTCTATGCTGCTTGAGGTGGAGTTACTAAGTTAGCGTAATGGGAAAGTTATGTTGGTAGGAGTGAAATTCAATTGTAGACCCTTACATAGTTAGATCAACATAGCTGCCTTGCATCAACCTAACTCTGTAGTGTAGACTGGGCCCAAGTTCTGCTTTCACTTCCCCATGCAATCACTGGGAACTGATCATGTGTCTAATGTCCACCTGAGCCCAGCAAGTGAGCCCTTCTCAATTTCCTCAGGAAAGCAGGACACTCGCTCACACTCTCTCTCACTCATCTGAGATCCAGACCAACATTTGTAAATATTAATTACAGAAAACAGCACCTAAATCTACACTGAGGAACCTGAGCCAGTAGCCCATTTTTCAAACTGATGAGCTGCCTTTTGAAGCCTGTGAGTGCTTAGCACTTCAGGAAGTCAGGCCCCTGAATAAATACCTCGTTTTAAGCACCCACATTCAACAAATGTAGCTCAGATGCATAGTGGAGGCCTCCAAAGTGCACAGCAAGGAGCCAAAATTCAGAGCAGTCATTTTTACTGCCATGCACCCATTGAAAGATTTGCTTAGACCTTACTGCCACAAATGCCCGGTATCAGTTACTATACTCATAAATGTGGCCATATCCAGTGACTTCTGGTGTTCCATATCACTAAAAGAGGATAATTCTCTCTCCTGCTCCTTGTGTATGCTGGCAAAGAGGTGCTCACACCTAGCACCAAGCGGGGATGGACTGTGGTCAGCACCACGGGAGAGGTTGAGGAGGAGGTGTCAAAGCTGAGGGGAGGGGTGAGAGAGAAGAGTGGAACGCTCCATTTTCCTGCCCAGCTGAGAAGTGCTCTGCAAAATGAGTAGCACTTGAGAGGCTCTTAAATTGAGAAGCTACAGAAACACAGAAATTGGGCTGAGAAGACTGCATTTGATTTTATAAAAACAGGCAGTTTGGATTCAGATTCCAGATAATCTGAGCCACCAACTTGGGGAGAAGGCTTTGAGGTAAAATATTCTGATTTTGCTTCATCTCTACAATAAGCCAGTAAGGAAGTTTGGGTTTTGGTTTTCGTAAACCCTCATCGTAATACTTAATCCTGCCTCAAGTGCAGGGGACTTGACAAAATGACCTCTAGAGGTTCCTTCCAGTCCTATGACTCTATGATCATTCAGGCTTTGGGTGGCAAAATCGGAGACAGGGTTGGTTCCAACCCAGGATCCATTTCAGCCCAGCCATCAAAGTGTAGAGAGTTTGAATAAGAAGTCTCTGGTTCTGGTCATTCTGTATTCCAGAGGAGCAGTTGTGAGCAATGCTGATAGTTGCCCAACACTTTCCATTATAAACCTATTTTCAGATGCTTATTGCTTTGACAAGTTTTCCCCATCTGGGCTGAGCTTTTCCATGCTGCTGTCTCTGCCTCAGGTTCCTTTAAATAAATAAATAAAACCAACTGAGGAAAAACAGCTCATCTGTTTCCAAGCACAAGCTTACAGAAAAATAGACAATTTTATCAATGTTAAATTTTCCCCTCATCCATTTCCGGAACAGCTCTAGCACCATCATGCTGTGGAGAAGGCAGTGAAATTTGGCAGGAAAATAGTCGTGGGGTCAGTCAGGTGCCATTTGCTGTTCTCGTGAAAAGCCATCCAGATTTCGTCTTATGCTGTGGAAAACCACCATTCTGTACATCCAACTGGAGGCTTGATCTTCATTTCCTGAATGTTTGAACTGCACTGCATATGGCTTCCAGTGAACATTTTCATGACAACATATGCACAGTACAATATGCCCAGCACTAGAACTCCAAAGAGGACACAGGCAAAATGGACCCTTCTCCTCCTTTTCCATTTCCTTTGGCCTGGAGAAGGTCTGAAGGGCTGGAAACTATGACTTTTCATCTCACCTCTTCCATTGACTAGAATGATCCGTGTACTTCACAACCCTTGTTATTCATTAGTGGCTGGTATTCAACACAGGCAAGTATCATTTCCCCCATTCTACAGATAAGGCATCAAGGATCTGTATAAAGTCACTTCAGATAGAGCTGTGAAAAGAACCAAGCTTCTAATATGGCAGATCTAGGTCTTATTAACTCTGCCTCTCAGAATGAATTTGCCAAAACTATGTGCTTACTATGCCGTCTAGGGCTACTTCTGCATATTCACCTTCACATAGTACTCTGAGACTGAATGATTGAACACTGTCAAAGCCAAGCACCATTAATTAAAATAATACCCAGGAATCCTAACTTTGAGTCCTGCCTTAACTACCAGGGAACACTTCCCTCGAGAGCCAGGAAAAGAATCCAAGAATCTGATTTCCAGCACTGTATGGCTAAGGCCAACAAATAGTTGTGTAACTCACTGACAAAGTTACTGTTGCACACACACCCCAGTGGCTGGCCCACACACACAATAACAGCCTGCTACTGCTATCAGCTAACAAAGTTGGTATTTTAGCTCAAGGATTAGACATCTATGCTGTGATTCTGAAAGCCATTAGTAAATGCATTGCATCCCATTTATCTTTATTCTGTGTGTAGTCTTCATTCCCTTCACTGTTAAATGGCACAAACAATTGTTACCTTTTGAAAGAACACTGTAGAAATGCAATTTACATTTGCAAAAAACCACTCGCACTTCTTCCAGTTTCTGAACCTTGGAAAGGGGTTACGGGTACTGTAAGCGCATCAACAGTTTCCATTGGCTACTGCTGCAGAATAGCATGATATCAGTTCAACAACTGACATGAAAAGCCTTTCTGTAAGTAATGCTCAGTCTTAAAACCACAAGGGACACTGAGAATAAACCATATAATTTGGTTTAATACCAAATGGGTTGTGAAGAAGTGCTGAATACTTTAAAAATGCAGGTATAATTTGAATTATATGATCACATACTAATTTCACAGACACCTGCCTCATTCAGTACACAGGATGGACGGTACTCAGGGAACAACGCAGCTGTTCAATATTTCTTTTTATCCTCCTCATTCAATATGTGGCTTTATATTCTGCATACTATCAAAACACTGCACTGAACATATCCCTCATGGGATTTTCTATTATGCTCACTGCTCTTGTAGTGGAGTGTTTCACAAACATTAACAGATTTTTATCTCCCAAACACACTTGTGAAATACAGGCATTATCATCCCTGTTTTATAATTGGGGGAACTGAGACACAGTGAGGTTAAGGACACAATATGTAAAATTGTCCCCTCATTTTGGGAGCCACAATAATCAAGTGCCCAGCAATTAGAAACTGACAATTAATGGCCTCTTCTGAAAATTTTAGTCTAAGTGACTTGCTTGACAGAGGAAGTCTGTGGTAGAACCAGAAGTTCAATCCAGTTCTCCTAGGCCCCAGTCCAGTCCCTTTTTTCAGCATATGTTTGGGGGCAGAATTAAGGTTATACAGGTATATTTAATTCTAGCCCATCCGAACTTCTGGCTTTACAAACTTTACATTATTTAAACATCTTTTTTGACTTCCAGTATGAAATCCTATTTTCAGTGGCTTATAACATTGCCAAACTTCAACAATTTGGGCTGAAATGTTCCATTCTGGGTCTCTGCCTCAGGGTGATTTTTTGGGGGGAAATTACAGCCAAAATGGTTCAGCCACGCCTGAGGTGGAATGGGGAGGGCTCAGAAGACTGGGACCAGAGGCTTGCAAGGGAGTAGAGAAGGAAACCAGGACTGAGAACAGGGTAGAGAAACTGCAACTGGTTGGAAGTGGGAAAGGAGACTAGGAGCCAGAAAGGAAAGTGGGGGGATGGGACACTGAGATTGGATGAGGAGCCAGGAGGGAGAAAATGGGATTGACTGGGCAAGAAGATTGGGTGAAAAGCCTTGGGAGCTGAGAAGTGGAGCCTGGGACTTGATGAGGAGACTGGGGCAGGGCTGAGGAGCCAGAGTGGGAAAGATACATGACTGGGATAGGGACAGGATAGAAGAGGAGGGGCAGAAAAGGTTGAGTTTGGAGCAGATGGGCAGAAGAAAAGCTGTGTCCAGTACAGCACACTCCCCTCCACAGCCTTGAACGGAACCCACAATTCCTGAGTCTCACCAGTCCTCTGCTGTCAGCAAATATTCATGAAACCCACAGGCAAGTCTCCCATTTCCCTCTAATGTTGGTCCACACCTAGGATTGTGTTGTGCTTTTGCTATCAGTTACTTCGTTAGCTCACGTGGCAGAGAGCTGAGCAGTGGATCTAAAAAGATTTCAGATGCTGCTGATGACCCATGTGGGTCTCAGGAGAATACCACATGATGAAATTTGGTTTTCTTCAGTTTGCCCTCTTAATAACCTAGAAAAATTACACAAACAAAAAAATTCCTACCTCTAAAAGGACTTTATTACATTTACAAAACCAAGCACTCTGACGTGAGGAAATGCCAGGCTCATGGTTGCTTGTGTGTGGTCGCATGGTTAAGGCAGTTGAATGCTGCCCTTGAGAACAGGATTCTATTCCCAGCTTCTCTCAGAGACTTCTTGTGTCACGCTGGCAAGTCAGTTACACCAAGATCACTGTGTTCCTCATGTTTTGGGTGCCTGATTTGGAGGCCCTTAGTCTGATTTGCAGAAGTGCTGAGAACTCACAGCTGCAACTGAAGGCAATGGGAGCTCTGCTTTGAACATATGAAGCGCTATATAATGCTCCTTACTCTAAAAAAAAATATATAAAAAAATATCAGGTTCTAGACATCTCAAATTGGGCACCCAAAATTCATGGATAATTTTGATCTTCCTCTGACCTTGAGTTCCCCTTCTGTAAAATGGAGATAAACCCCTCTTCTCAAAGGCTGTTATGCAAATACATTAATGGTGGGAAGCATTCAGATACTATAGTGGCGAGGATCAGAGAAAACCCCATGAGGAAACTGATCATTCTGTCTGCAGAGCAGGGTTTGACTAGTGTGCAGGAAATAAGGCCTAGGGCCACACCCTGACCAATGAGATGAAGACAAAAGAGTGAATAGCTGCTCCTTAAGTTAGCACCGTCCTGTAAACTGAATGAGGCAGGGGGCCTGTGGAAAAAATAGTATGTGATCATGTAAATTCAAAACTGTATCATCATGTATTCACATGAGGAGGGCAAATTAAGGTGCACAGGCAACCTTCCTTCTGGCATTCCTTAACTCTGGAGTGTTTGACTGAAAACTTAATTATGATCTTTTTATGTAATTTTTTGGTTCGTATTACACATATAGGGTGAAATTTATCCCTGTATAGAAGACCAGCACAAGTCCCTCTTTCATACCACTTCAGCATCATTTAAGGCCTCAAAACAATGCTTAAGTGGTGCATGTGCATTGAACGGGGGCTCAGCCTAGGGGTACATATCATCCATTATGTTTACGTTTGTGTAATATATTATACACACACATAATAAATATGTATACATCCATCCAAAGGAGACATTTTAAAGCCATTTCGCCAAGAATATGGGAATGTGGGAGAGGGGCCAGAGAAATATTTTTCAGCTTTTAAGTGACAGACAATGGAATTGAGCCAGTCCTGCAGATCAAAAGTACTGGCAGACTGACCGGCATTTCGAAACAAAGAGATTCTTTGCGCCAGCTTGTTTTCAGGCAGTGAGCATGTGTCCATAGGGCTGTGCACAGGCTTCTGTATCAAACGTATTTTCCCCTGAATGCAAGGGTGATGTGTAAGTATATGAGAAAGTGTGTGTGTGTGCGTGTGTGTACGCACATGTAAATGCACGAGACAGATGGATATATTTGCTGGGCAACAGTGTGGCGGTGTGTATAAGTGTACGGGTGGACGAGGTAATATTTTTTTATTGGACCAACTTCTCTTGGAGTGAGACAAGCTTCTGAGCTTATGCAGAGCTCTTCCTCGGGTCCGGGCAACATGCTCAGAGTGTCACAGCTAAAGACAAGATGGAACATTGTTTAGCGTAAGTAGTTAACACATATTTTGAGGGACCTTTTGAGGTGAAGTGGCCTGTGTCATTGTGTGTACTTCTTTTTTAAAGTTGTATGATCATCGTGTCTGACAGTTAGTGGGGATGCGTTTAAAGGCACGGCATAAGGAAGAATTGAAGTAAAATGCCACATATGCAATATAAAATACATACTCAGCAATTTTTAAAAAAACATTTTTTGCATTTTTAAGCTTAAATTAATTATTTCTAACCCCCAAATCTCTTGCAGTATAATCTGTTCTACAAATGATAGGCTAATTCGTAATTAAGATATGCTAATGAGTTTGACCATTTACCATACAGAACCATGGAGTCTGATAAAAAGCTTATTTGCTCTTTTTGGGTTATCTTGCTTTTCCGCTCCTGAGTTTCTCATTGACATTCTTTCCCCCAAGATGCACAATAGCAATGCATTGTTCGACCTAATATTTAATTTAGGCTGATGCACTTTCATCTCTGCAGATAGCAATGCCTAACTGTTCACTCTAAATATCCCTCCAAGTTGTTTTACAGTTGGGTTCTCATTAGTAAGGCTACGAGTCAGTCCCAGAGGTCACAGATTCCGTGATTTTATGAGACCTCCATGACTTCCTCAAAATTCCACTAATTCAACATGAGGTGGCAGGGCTTGGGCTTGGATTTCAGCTTTGGGGTAACTTAGCTTTGGGGGGCCCCCTGTGGCATGGAGCTCTGGACATTTGCTCTGCTTGCTACCCTCTAACACTGGCCCTGTGTGCATTTCCATGATTTATTGTTTATTTCCCATGTCCTGTCCAGGACTTTCATTAAAAATACCCCTGCCAAAATCACAGTCTTACTCATTAGCCACATGTAAAGTACATGGACCTTTTGGGTGAGGCAAGGGAGAGGAGGTCTTCCATTTTTCACTACTTATTTGTTCCTTGGTGTGATGAGAGATACACTGGTGCATCCGTTAGCTACATGAAAACTCCCTCTTATAATCAGTAGGAATACAAGCAATAAAATAATCAGTGACCTGAATCATCACACCAAACTCAGCCCCCTGGATTTTCTCCACAAAAGCACCCAAATCTTTTTGAGTTTAGAAAATAACAACACACTTTTTATTAATCTACTTGCATATGTGGCCCCCTTCACCATGGTATCAGAGTGTATGTTAAACAGGGATGAGGTGAGCAAGTAGTATCCACATCTTACAGAGGGGAAACTGAGGCATGGAGCTATAAAGATCCTGCTTCAATAAAGCACTTATGCACATGCTTATTTGCTTTGCTGAACTGAGGCTGAAGTGACTTACTAAAGGTTACACAGGTTTGGTAGAGGTGGGAGTTGAATCCAGATCTCCAAATCCACCTCCAATTGGCAACAATTTAAGGTTACTTGGTGGGAGTAATTAAATGCACTCCCCTGTCCTTTGACCCATTGCTGGGTTTCATCCCCTTGTTGGTTCCTGCCCAGCTGCCAGGATGGGATCATCTGGCTATGCACGTCCAGAGAAATGGGGAGAGTTTCCAGCAGTAGAGAGAAGGGGTGAGTTTGGGCCCTCTCCAGATAAGAACTCCAACTTGCCTCAGATGCCAGAAACACTTCCCGATACCATGGCCTCCAGCTCCACAAGACCTAAACAGAAGGCTAACGCTGGGTGAACAGTTCATTTTTCAGTTCAGTGGCCAAACTGAAAAAAATCAATTCAATTAAAAATCATGGGTCAAATGAAACATTTTCTTCAACCCAAAATGCAATGTTTAGTTGTGTGGGTGTCCTTTTTAAAAAAAAATCTTTTGGGGGTTTGTTTGGTTTGGGTTTTTTTTTAGTTAAAATGAGCTAAATGTCTAAACGAAACATCTTCTAAACAAAAAGTTAAAATGTTTCATTCTGAAAATGTCAAAATGAAAATTGTTAGATGATTCTGGAATTCCACCCTCCCCTTTTTATTTTTGCCTAAACTTCTCGCTGTATTTGACCCAATTTCAAAAACATTTTTGGCTGACCTGAAATGGCAATTTTTGCCAAATAAACTATCAAAAAAAAAAATCACCCAGCTCTACAGAAGACCCAGTTATTCAGTGTCTTCTTCCTAGGAATGGCTCACTGTTGATGCAGTTAATATTATGCAGAACTGTTTGCATTCAGATTCATTTTATTTTACATATTGACTGTCCTACCAAGCCCATGTTTCGCTAATTCCAGGAGATTTCTTTTTACATTTTCAACATTTTTACTGTAAATTTATTTTCAAAACTGCAAATGTAAATTTACAGCAGCAATATTCCCATTGCACAATAAGTAAGTACGTGATCAAAAGAGATGGCTACAGCCCCATTAGTCTCACTCCATCAGGAATCTAATAGATGATCTAGGGTAGAGTGCAGAAAGTGTATTTTGAATTTATGAAAGTTACATCTTTGTAACTACAGTACTGTATAAAACATTTCAGGCCTATGCTATAGTACTATAGATAGATGGAGAAAGTGATTGGTAGATATACAGGCTGTGCTTGGTGTCATAAATGTAAGGATTACAGACTGGCACAATGTTTGATTGCCATCAGCTTCAATCTACATGGGAGAAATAAGGCAATTTCCTCCCACCCTAATGATTCATTCTTGAAAGTTCCACAGATCACAGTGCTGAAGCAGATCTTACCTTCTCAAGCATTTGCTCTCTGATAATTAAATGCAGACCTGGTTATATATGGGAAAGACTGTCTTCCTGATCGTCAGAGCTAACTGGAATCACTAGTTTGGGGCCTGGTAGAATCTTCAAGGCCAATACCAATACTGAGTCCCGTGACCGTTTTAACTCTTTCTGGATCACAATGGACTTCAGTGATAATTCAGGAAAAGTAAACACATTATCTGTCTGGAAAGTTGTTTGAGATAATTACAAGAAGGGAAATAAATTAGCTTTCCTCAGCATCATTCATCCTAAAGGACCCAAGACCACTTATTGATGTTAAAAAAGGGGGTCAGTCTATTAAATCGTTACAAACACCTTGACAAAGAATTGATGTCACCACAGAAATCAGGCGCTTTCTCCACTAAGAAGAGGGAATACCCTGAAAACTGGGGTAAAAGTTATTGACAAAGACAAAAGAGTAAAGATTTTAAAGAATATGAGAGAAAATAATGACAATATAATGCCAGTATATAAATCAATGATACAGCTTCACTGGAAATACCGTGTTCAATTCTGATAATCTGAAGTGAAATTCTGGCCTGACTGAAGTCAATAGGATTTTTGCCATTGACTTAATTGGAGCTGGGATTTCACCCTGATCTCAAAAAAGATATATCAGAAAAAGAAGTGGTTCAGAGATGGGTGAGAAAAATGATCAGAGGCATGGAGAGACTCTAGAATAAGGAGAGATTAGAAAGACTGGGACTGTTTGATTTACAGAGAAGTCAAATAAATGAGGTTGTGACAGAGAAATATAAAATAAAGAATGGTATAGAGAAGGTAAATTCCTGGGTGGCGTGTGAACCACCTGCTAAGGGAGACTAGCCCTCAACCCCACCTCTTCCACCTGATGCCCCCTCAGAGCCCAGAACTCCCCCACTGTGCAAAACAGCCAGTGCCTCAGGCTAGCGCCTCCAGCCCTGGAGCGCCAAGAGAGCAGGCAGCACGGCTGCAGTCTCTTCAGTCCCGGAGCACCAGGAGGGTGAGCAGCGTGGCTCCAGCCCAAGCTGGTGCCACAGCAAAGGGGGACTGGAGTCATGCAGAGCATGAAGCAGGAGGGGGGACTGGGGACAGAGTGGGGCAGGGCCAAACCTGGCTGTTTGAGGAGGCACAGCCTCCCCCAGTCTCTGGTATCCATCACCCATGGGTAAATTTACCCTCCAAGAACAAGGATATTCAATACAATTGAAAGGGAATTTAAAATTGATAAAAAGGAAATACTTTTTACATAACACTTAATTGACCTGTGGAACTTATTGCCACAAGATATTGGGCTTAAGAGGTTAGCATGCAAACAAGGCATTTATATGAATAATATGAACACCAACAGTTACATTTGACAAGATTTTTTAAATAGGATATACATTTTTCTTTCCCAGGACATAAACTAAATACTAACTGACCAGGATTAAGAAGAAGATATTATATGGGCAAGTTATTCCATAATTGTCTACTATGGGATTTTTGCACCTTCCTCTGAGGAATCTGGTACTGGCCACTGTCAGAGACAAGATATTGGACCAGATAGGCCACTGATCTCTGCACTGTCAGAAGATCATTATTACCTTGTCAATAAACAGAGTTAAAAGCTTCCTAAGAAAAATGTTAGGAAAGCAAGAGCTCTAAAAGAGAAACATAAATCTCTGATATACAATTAGGAAAGCAAAAAAGAAGGGTCTCCCAGATGAAACCGTCAGTCTTGCAGCAACAGGCAACAAATTGTAACGGATACATCCACAATGTAAGAACATAAGAAAACCCATACTGGGTCAGACCAATGGTCCAGCTAGCCCAGTAACCTGTCTTCTGACAGTTGCCAATGCCAGGTGTTTCAGAGGGAACAGAACAGGTAATCATCAAGTGATCCATCCCTGTTGTCCACTCCCAGCTTCTGGCAAACAGAGGGTAGGGACTAACACTCAGAGTATGGGGTTGCATTCCTGACTACTGGCCACTGATGGACCTATCCTCCATTAACTTATTTAGTTCTTTTTTGAACCCTGTTACAGGTTTGGCCTCCACAACATCCCTGGCAACAAATTCCGCAGGTTGATTGTGTGTTGTGTGAAGTACTTCCTTTTGTTTGTGTAACCCTTCTGCCAGGCCAAATTGATAGTAGCAAGGGACAGGTTCAGTACATAGGGGTCCCCTCCCTACAACATAATGCAAAACCAGCTCAAGCCCCAACCCAGTGACCTGGGAAAATCTTACGCACATCCCTGGGTGCCTGAAAGAGGCAATACTTCCCCTCTCACAAGCACAGAGTCTCAGTGTAGCAGAAAATGTTTAACAACATAAATGACATCAGCATTAAATTGGGGAAACATCTCAACTAGAGTTCATAGACCAAACATGAGCAAAGACCCACCCCAGGATATTGGGCCAGGTGCACATACCTGCTGCAAGCCTCTCTCAATTCACTGGGTTTTGGAACTCATGTCCCTTGTCTAGCAAGTGCTACTTAGTTGATGGTGAGACCCTCTGTCATAAAACAGTTTCATAGTCCTTCATTCACATAATCAGGGTAACACCACTTTATTCCTCCTGCCCCAATAACAGAGAAATTGGGGATCCCACAGCTGTCAAAGTGATCATTTTGGGCTGCCATGGGCTCCTGCTAGGCAGAGTGGGTGTGCCTATGCAAACAAGATCAGCCCCTGAAGTTCTGTTCCACACTTGCCATAATTCACCACCAGATGTCAGGATAGAGCTCATCCTGACTCTGCTTACATTTGTTTTAAACCTGCTGCCTATTAATGCATCCAAATAGACAATCTCTGCACAGTGCTCCACAGGAAAATCAACAAACTCTTCCAGTTCCCAATATACAACAGGGGAAAATCCCACAAGGACAATGGAACCCTCTCATGAGATCCTATTCAATAAACTATACAACAGTCTGGTGGGGTTAAACCACTGCTACCATTTGCTATCACGGGGTTACAAAGACTGACATACTATGAAGGAATTTTTCTCTACTGCATATTTATTGCTGAGAGAAGTTACAGGAACTCCTAGATGGAGTAGGGGAAATTCAAGCAGTTCCATTGTTATTCAAAGAAGGAGTGCTTAAGAGCTCTGTAAGTTCACTGGAGGCATTAGAGGTAGGTACCCCCTGCCTTCTATTTAGCAGCAAGCATGACAGCATGAGTAGTTGATATCATGACTGGCCATTGGAAAAAACATGGAGAATTTTTGTGTAGATTTATCCTGATCTTTTAATTTAAAGAAAGGGGATCATAATTGTAGAGAGATATTTGTAGAAGATTATACTATGGAGAGGCACCCTCAGAAGGGACAGTATTATGAACATAGGAATTTGGAGTTGTGTCCTGGAAGCGGAGGTTGGAAACACCACATGGCTGTGTGTAGCATGTCCCTACAGAAGCTCTCCTTTCAGTTTGTTTTGTTAAAGTGTTATTCCTTTTTCATTCATTGGGTTTGTTATTTAATGAACCCCAAGATTGTTCTGTGGTGACAGAGTGTTGAATGAGAAGGAAACTGGAGTGATTTTGAAGTTAACTCCTGTGTTTGCAACTGGAAAGCAGAGATGAAGGTAGGCATCGGAGAAGCACGAGGCGCATCAAGCACAGAAGCTTTTGCTTGTATTTGGTGAGCACAATAGTAGCTTGACTAGCTTAAGAAGAGGAAAAAAAGGATGTGTTGCAACCTCCAACCAGTGTGCAATTGTCAGGCAATGTTGCAGAGAACTGGAAAACATTCAGACAGAGGTTTGAATTGTATGTAGCAGCCGTAGAGGCAGAGGAAAAAAATGACAATGTGAAATCAATCTTTTTGCATGTTGCTGGAGAGGAAGCATTGGATATTTATAACAACTTTATGTTTGAAGAAGGTGAAGGCATGAAGATAAGTAAAACCCTGACTAAACTGGAGGAACACTGCATGCCAAAAAGGAATGAAACTCCTGAGAGACACACATTTTTTACATGCATGTAAAAAATGATGACACCATAGAGCAATATGTCACAGAATTAAGGAAACTCAGTAAAATCTGGGATTTTGGTGAGCTGACAGAGTCTTTAGTCAGAGATAGAATCATTTATCAAAGACAATTTGTTAAGAGAGAGACTGCTCCTTGAAGGAGACTTAAGTTTAGGAAAAGCTCTCCAAATATGCAGGGCAGCTAAAATTAGCTGAAGAAAGTTCAAAGCTATGTATATTTAATGCCTCATTTGAAAGACACACATTCTCTCACTTACCCTTCAGCATAGCTTCAGCACCAGAAGTGTACCACAAAATCATACATATGATCTATGATCATATTAATAGTGTTGACATCTCAATGGATGACATCATCATAAGGGGCTCAATGAATGAGGAGCATGATCATAGAGTTTGGGAAGTCCTCGATGCAACTAGAGTTGCAAACCTCAAACTAAATAGGGAAAAATGTGTTTTGGGGGTTACAGAACTGACTTTTATTGGGGACATTATTTCCAATAAAGGTGTAAAACCTGATAAGAGGAAGATTTCACCCATCGACATGATGACACGTCCCCAGTCAAAGACAGATGTCTAACGATTCCTGGGAATAGTTAATTATTTTGGACAATTCATACCTAATCTATCTACCAAAGCAGAGACTTTGAGAAAACTTCTAGAGAATAAAAATGAATGGTATTGGAGTGCAGACCAGGAGGAAACATGGGAAGGTTTTAAACAACTGATACAAGAACCAGTGTTGAAGTTCTATGCACACGGAAGGCCTATTAAAATTCCAGCAGATGCTCCACAGTGTGGGTTAAGTGCAGTGATTTTACAGAAGCATCAAGATTGTTGGCAACCACTGGCATATGCATCCAAATCACTGACTGAGGCAGAAACCAGATATGCCCAGATCGAGAAAGAGCTTTTAGGAATATTGTTTGCCTGTGAGAGATTCAATCAGTATATTTATGGACAGACAGTGGAAGTTGAAAGAGACTACAAGCCCCTGATAGCATTGTTTAGCAACCAGCTAAATGACTGTACCTTAAGGATTCAGAGAATGATGATAAAGCTGTAAAACTATGATTTGGTTGTGACCTACATGCCCAGTAACGTTATGTTCACTGATGATTCACTTTCCAGAGCAGTGGCTCCCACAAAACCAGAAAATACTTTAGAGACTGAGATGCAAGCCTATGTAGATTTGATTGTAAAGTCAATTCCCATAGCTAAGAGGAAACTGCAATAAATAAGAGAGGAAATGGAGAAAGATGAATTGCTGGGAATCCTTAAAGAAGTGATAATTAAAGGGTGTCCTGAAGAAATAAGCAGTTGCTGTTCAAGTATAAGAGACTATTGGAACTGCAGACATGAACTTACTGCGATAGATGGGGTGATTTTCAAGGGCAGTAAGGTTGTAATTCCAATGAGCCTCTGAAAAGAAATACTATAGAAGATCTATGAAGGTCATTTAGGAATTGAGAAGTGCAAACAATGAGCATGAGAGGTGCTGTATTGGCCGCAGATCAATCATGACATTACTGACGTGATAGGAAACTGCTTTTCATGATTGTAATACAAGCCATGCCAACCGGCAGAACCACGGAGACCTCATCTAGTTCCAGAAAGCCCTTATGAGAAGGTAGGCACTGATTTATGTGCCTGGTTATCAAAGGATTTTTTAATAGTGACAGATGATTATTCTCTGTATCCAGAAATTTTCACACTGCATAGTACTAATAGTAAGTCAGCAATAACTGGCATGAAGGGAATCTTCTCCAGATATGGAATTCCAGATGAAGTCTTTAGTGATAATGGGTTGCAATTTTTCCAGTGCAGATTTTATGCAGTTTGCCAGAGATTTGGATTTTCATCACAAAACATCAAGGTCAAATTACCCCCAGTCAAATGGATTTGTGGAAAGGTCTATATAGACAGTAAAGAACCTTCTGAAACAGACTTTTGACAGCGGGGGTGTGACTGGGGTCCCATGAAGGGGCCAAGGTTGCTCAATTAGGGGAAACTGCAAAGAACAGGGAAGACAGTCCCCAAAGTTGGTGGTTATTCCAATACTTAGATCCACCAAGCAGGCCAAAAAACAGCTTCACAACACAGAAGCCAAAACACAGTTCCCTTAAAAGCAACCCAGCCTTTGGCTCCCTCCCAGACAGCCAAGTCACATATGGAAGTTCTACCAATCCCAAAGGATCTGGCACATTACCCACCATGTCAACGAACACTTCAGATCTTACCCAAATACACACTTACAGTCAATTCTTATTAACTAAACTAAAAAATATTTAAAAAAGAAAAGAGAGGGTGAATATTGGTTAAAAGATCATTATACATACAGACATGAATATAGTTCTTAGATCACTTTCGTAGTAGAGATGGTGAGCTTTAGAACTGCATAGAGTTATTTCAGAATTAGTCCATAGGTTATAGTCTAATGTCCAAACATTCAACAACAGGGCAGTCCAGCATGTAACTGGACACCACAGTCTTGTGACTCAAGCTTCCCCTGATGAAGCCTAAGCAGATCTGAGGTGAAAGGATCAGGTCCCAAGAGTTCTTTATACAGTTCCTGGGCAGCACAGAGTCCTTGGATGATCAATAGGCTTATGAAGTAATATTCTGTTTCCTAAATATCATCTGTAATTAACTACATGGGTTAACATAAGGTAATTATCCATTAAGCGGTTTACAGACAGTTTACCACAAACTTTAAAAAAACACATAGACAAGGACATTATTTCACCCAAGTTTCATCAAAATGTTAATATTTCCTTCTGATCTCTGAATTAACAAAATATAGCCTTAGACAGGAACCGTTTGGTTACATTGTTAACCTCTAACAAGATATAGGTAAACATATACTACTACTTCCAATTCTTTAACAATATAAGTTTACATTTCAAACTGCTAGCCTATCTAACATGAAATGGTCCTAATTACCATTCACATGCTTTTCTAATAGTTCTCTAAAGGTTGAATCTAGGCCAATTAGCCTGCAAAATGCTTTCCCCTTTCTGGCCATATATTACAGGGGGTGATTTGTATAAAGCGTTACTGGTTTACCAAAGTACACCCTTGGAGAATGGCTTTTCTCCAGCTCAGTTGTTAATGGGAATAATTTACTAATTCCTGATAACTTGCTGATAAAACCATATGGAAGATAAAAGAAAATCAGAAGTTGAAACAGAAATATTATTTTGACAAAAGGACCTGTGAGCTCCCATCTGCTACCCCAGGTAATAGAGTGTGCCTGAGGAATCACAGCTCTAATACTTGGGGCCAAAGGGGTACCATTAAAGAACAGCTGCATCCCAGGTTCAATGTAATCCAGAGAGACCGGGGGACACATTTCGATGTAATCGAAGGGATTTGTGAGTAATCCCAGAAAGTTCCAACACATAGACACAGGGCCAGATTTCCACTTAGGCACAGTAGGCATGTGGCTAGGTGCACCAGCATTGTAGGGGTGCATTGCCAAGTATGCAATTTTTCTAGCCCAACTGGGGTATTTTTAGCTGTCAGTTGCCGGGGGGAGGGGGTTAAGCAGTTGCAAACTGTAGTATTTTGGGCTATTTTGCTGCCCTGCTAACACTGCTCAGGAGAGAGGGAGCCTATTGAGTTGCACTTCCCCCTGATGAGATGCCCCACACACCACTTGTCTCACGTCGTGGGCCCCTCCCCCCATGACGTTTGCAGCATGTGCAGAATTCTTGTCCGAGGGAGAAAGAATTTTTTTTTCTGCAGAAAATGTGCTGCAGTTCCACCTTTTGCCCACCAGAGGCCACTGAGGCTGACTGGTCTGGTGGGTGGTGGCAAACAGTTAGCAGGCAGATGGCAATTTTTTCCTCAAGTGAAAAGTCACAGCAGCCTTGTTGGAGCCAGATTAGGAGGTAGAGTGGGCCACACAGGGCTGCTGGGGGGGTCACAGGGTCACATGGGGAGGAGGGGGTGAGGGGAGAGGTGCTGAAGATGATGCACCTAGGGACGTGTAAGGAGTAAATCCAGCCTTGCATAGACAGTAGATGTGGACTCTGGCATTTCCCATTTGACTGATCCTTTATCATCAATGCACAAAGGAGAAACTGTCAAGGAACAAGAGAACAATTCAGACTTTAATGAAAGGCTGATACTGAGAAGATCAGAAAGGGAGATTAAACATCCTGAAAGACTCGGAGATTTGCTAACCTGCCTGGAGAAGGGGTATTTGAGGAAAGTGAGTGGTAAAGACTCACTCGAGAGTGATGTGCTGGTAACCTCTCTAGGTAGTTGACTCATTGGGTTTATGGAAATGTACTACATGGGTTGAGAATTTAATGTGTGTGTTATTAAATAATTGTTAGCTGTTTATATATATGAGTTAACTTGTTTTTCTTTAAGAGGGAAGATGTAGAGATATATTTGTAGAAGATTATAATTTAGAGACGCTTCCTCATATGGGACAGTATTCTGAACATAGGAATTTGGAGTTGTACCCTGGAGGCGGGGATTGGGAACACCATGGTGGTTGTGCGCAGCAGCTCACTACAGACACTATCCAGTTAGTTTGATTAAAGTTGGATTCCTTTCTCATTCACTGGTTTGGTATTTAATGAACCCCAAGATTGTTACAATTATTTGTTTTAGGGGAGAGGGCAACTGCCCAAAATATGGGTCCATTTCCTTAGCTGGTTTAAATCAGCATAGTCCATCGACTTCAGTGGAACTACACAATTTATACCAGCCCTATAGTCCCTGACTGTAGAGGAGCTGAGTAGTAAAATAGGTCCACATTAGACCTGGGTGAACTAAGGTTTTAAACTGGGATATTAGCATGTCATGGAATGTGGGGGGATACAAGGCCCTGCACCCCCAGCTTCCTGTGATTCACCATGACTCTCAGCCAGCCAGTAAAGCAGAAGGTTTATTTAGACGACAGGAACACAGTCCAAGACAGGTCTTGCAGGCACGGATAACTGGATCCTCCCCAATTAGGTACATCTTGGGGTCCCAGGGGCACCACAGCCCCACTGGGGAATCAGAGTCCCTTCTGGGCTTCCCTCCATTACTCCAGCCAGCTCCTAAAAAACCCTCTCTCTCCTAGTGTCTCCTCCCACAGCCTTTGTTCAGTTTCCCGAGCAGAGGTGTCACCTGGCCTCTAACTCCTTCCTGGGTTCTCACGTTACATACTCAGGTATCCTCCCTCAAGGCCAGTCTCCCATGCCCCAATGCAGACGGTCCTCCCAGGCCAACCCTCCTCACTCAGCATTCAAAGACCACATTAAGAACAGTCCACCTTCGTCACATCGCAGTAGGCCCAAAGCATGTAACCAAAAAGAATGAGATCATGAGAAAAAAGAGCTGTTGTGCTAAACTTGTATTGATCCTCCACAATACCAGTGCTACCTTTTTTAAAGTTTGGGCTGAAGTAATAGAAATGAAACATAGTTAATTGGGTACCAGGTACAGTAAATAATTGGCTAAAAAAACCTGCTTCATCTGGCCTTAGCTAGGTCTGATAATTGGCACTGACATCACTAGTTTGTTAAAGGGTATAAAAAAGTAAACTCTTACAGGGCTCATTGCTAATATCTGCCTGATCAAGTTGGAGTCGACCCATGTGGGTCTGAGTAACTATGGATTTAGGTCTTTTGTAAGTGTTTTAATAAAATGCTTAAAAATGTTTTGTTACTGTTTGGATGTAGTAAATCGCTTATTATATAGACTTTTTAGGCATGCTTAGAGCAATTGTAGAAATACCATTCGGCCTTTAGATTTGATAAAGGAATTTATGGTTATATTATGTTGTGGCAGTAGCCTGTATGTTAATAATAATAATTCCAGGTGTAACACTTCCAATAGTGAAGCAAGAACATGAGTACCAACCTCAGGGCAGACTGTTAAAAACCAGGGCACAAAAATCAGTTATGAGTTCTAAATTTAGATTCCACCAACCAACAGCACCAAGTGCAAACTCCTCAGGCACTTTAACAGCCTTAACAGAGTCACAGACAGTCTCATTGGTTACTCCAGGCTGTCTTGACATGCAGGCGAGTGCATCTCTGTGATAGACAGCCCCTTACACCAAGACTCACAGCAATGTTCAGGCTACTCCTGATTCGGAAGGATCTGAGTCACTTACCCTAGTCAATTGCATTTTAGGTCTCACACCAGAGACAACACTTGTAGCCAATCCTATAATAAATGAAATTAAGATTTATTAACTAGGAAAAGGAAGTTAGAGTGTTATTTACAAAGTTAAAGCAAGCAAACATATACACACACACGAGTTACAGTCTTAGATTTCAAAAGGTAATATAATCAGCTATGCATCTGGGAATCTCTTGCTTATGCTTTGAAACACCTTACTCCTCCCAGAGTCCAAGCAGCATAATGATACCCTGTTCCTTTTGTATGGGGTTTTATCCCCCTCCTGCCATGTGCTCTCCACTGCAAACTCAGCTGATGGGAGGAGTCCACTTACATGCATGATTCGTCTTCTAGTGGAGGAGAGCAGAACAACAATAAGAGTCTTTAGTCCTTTTGTGGGAGGTTTCTCAATCTAGACAAGAAACTCCAATCGTAAGATCTGCCCATGGCCTGTCTGGTATTGCTGGCTCTCCTCTTTTGGGAGGGGCATAATTTCTGTGGAAGAGCAGCTCCTCACACTAATTAATGTCCCTCTCCTGTATGGCAGTTTGTACAGCCACAGAGGCTCACACTACACATGCTCAAAGAGCATATTATAATATGGAACACAGATACTAAAAGTAAAGCATGAAGCACCTCACAAAGCATTCAGTAGAATCTAAACACTATCTTAGAATTCTAGCACCTATTTTACCAATATAAACCCACAAGAGAGTCAGACTGATTCCAGCTATGTATCTGTTAGTGTCCAGCTGAGGCACAAGGATGTTGGCGTGACCTGGAACCTGGACTGCCAGTGTCACACCAACAAGTAGGAACAGAGTTTAAGACAATTTTTTATTTAGTAGGAAATTAGAAGCAGCATTTTTTTCCCAATTAGCAACAGCAGTGGCAAAATCGTACTATTTCACTGTGGCAAAGTAACTCAAAATAAATAAAAAAGAGATGATCAAGGTCGAATGAACAACAAGTTGCGAGAGAACAGAAAGGGAAAAGGAGGGTGGGACATGCTAATTACCTGCTTGAGGACTTGCACAGACTTGCACCACCTCACCCTGCTCTACTATCCCAAGGTGTTTAGCTCACTGCACTCTACTCCCTACTACAGGCTGGGGTCTATGGCTCTAGACAAGCCCCCCGCTTTAAGGAGCAGTTTCCACCTTCAAACTGGAGAAGCTGAAGGCTACGCTTGTTCATTTTCAGAGGTTATTTAAGAAAGTTAGAACTTTAGTCTGACCTTTTGGAGTTCTCACACTGCCAAGATAGCTCCATTTTGCCTTTTAATTCTCCAGAGAACTTTGAGGTTCCTAGATCTTTAGGAACTTCATTTTTATTCTTTCCAAAATTAAAAAAATATATATTAAAATATATATTTGGGGAGGAGTGGGGAGATCATCGCAGTAGATCGCTCAGAGGACTGAAGATATGAGATGGAGCTTTTATCTCAGTGGCACTGGTTCACATCAAACAATGTCCCTTTGAAAACTATCTAAGACCCGTGATAAGGAGAGAGCAGACTCTTTCCTGCTTCATGCAGATTATTGGACCACAGACAACCCAGCATGTCCTTCAAACCCAGTATCTGTGATGTTGTGACATAGCAACTACTGTATCCCCAGCATTACCTGGATTTTATTAGGTTGTTCACCCAAGCACATTTCAGATCCAACCCAGCTTAGGTTGCAAGATCATAACATCTTCAAAGCATATGCACCTGTTAACTAATCAATATTCACAACAGCCTTGCAAGGCAGGTAACTACAGTTCCTCCTATTTGTCAGATGAAGAAACACAGATTGGGGGGATGGGAGTTGGAGTCAGAGTCAGGAGCTCTATACAAAAGCACTTACACCCAGGCCTGTATTCAGATCACATTTCTCTTACACAGGCCAAGGGCAAGTTGGAGCCTGAGGCCGTTTCATAAGGAGCATTTATGCCAGCTGACCAGCATCTCCAGTGCTGCAGATGGGCACTTATGAGGGAAAGGGAAATGTGGCCTCTTCTGAATTTCAGATAGCAGGTGCTGCCAGTCGGCAGCTAGCTATTACATTCACATTTGTCAACTATTACATTCATTTTTTAACAATCAGACACAAAGTGATTGTGCTGGAGCTGCACCTGTCCAGAAAACCAGCACTAGCCAGTGTAAATCAGGAACAAATGCTCTGCAGCCATTGCACTGAATTTGCAGGTGTTCCGTTGAAGGATGTGATTACAGTGCAAGACATACATTTGTATTGCCTTTGCTGAGGAGAGGATGGTATGGTCTGAGAGGTGCTTTAAATAAGGGCACCTTGCAATTTCAGCTCTCACCTAATCAGTACCTCATATGAGGATGGAACTGCATTAGCTCACTTAATCATATTCTAGATTAGCCAGCCAATTACTCCTGTGCCCTGTCTCCAGAGGGAGGTGACATGGTTGTAAGTTTTCCCCAAACTATGCTCTTTTGGGTTTGGGGGAGTTCAAGCCCACTCCACCTTGACCCCATTAAAGTTCACACTTGCCCTCTCATTATAAACAATCTTCACTCCCCTTATTCGCCCCTTCTCGCCACCACTATTCTGATTCATTGTCTCTGGCTTTACCTCTTGTGAACTAGCTCTTTCCCTTTGCTCAAAGGAACAGCTACCTTCTGCCACAGCTGAGTAATGGCACAGATATCTGCATAAAAAGCATATTGCTGCAACCTACTGGATTTCTATTGCAATGACCTGTCAATGCGCTGATGCAGAGGGCCCCACCCTTATTAAAAGCAAGCAATGAGTCACAGGAGGGTGCACTAGGACAGTAAGCTATTCATGCATGCTTTGTGTGCATCAGGAGGCACCAGACCATGGGAGTCACCATAATATACATTTAGAAAAGCAGAAGAGACAGAGTTGATTCTGGTTGTGAATTTGCATGGCAGGACTCTCGAGGATGAGAAACGCTTTACCACTCTGGGATCTGCTTGGACTGAAGGATCAAAATCAATGTAATGTTACCCCATCCACTCCTGAAAGACTTGGATGTGTGTCATCAAGTACCTGGAGGTAAGATCAACTGTATGAAAACCTTCAAAAAGTTCAGCAGCTTGATCGCCAAGGTTTGACTTCTACAGCAATAGGAAGATCACTTATCAGTACTACAACAGTCCTCTCCATACCAGGTCTTGGGCTGAACCCTGATTATAAAGGAGGGTTCAGGAAACAGGAGCAGATTAGATGCTGTGTTAGTCTAGTCATGGCCACTTTTCAATGAATTTGCCTAGACAAGGGAAATTGGACCCAAGTGGTGATTAGCAAGTTAATTAGCATCCACCACTGGTTTCTTGAAAGCCTTTTCTCTTCCCCTCTGCTCCTCATGAGCTCAGCTGTACTTGGGATAGTTAACAAGCCATTTTTGAGCTGGAAGCACATAGCGAAATGTTTTAGACACATCAACTTTCAATTCAGGGAAATAGTAAAATGAGGTCTATGTCAAAAATGTGATGAATTTTCTTCAAACTTCATTGAAACAGCCTCCTTGGCCTTCAGAGTAAATGTGGCAAATTTCAGGCGAATCCCATTTTCCAAGTCAGTTATTGGGCAACAAAAATAGGGATCTATAATTGAAGCAGAGTTAAAAACTTAGGAACGTATGATTGAAAAAAAAAATCATACGAGGGTTTGTAAATTCCTCCATTAAAAAAACAACTCAGATATACTGTAATTTGATTTTAACTCTTAAATTGGGAATGTACAGGTATTGTTTTGGCCACCAGAGGGCCCTGTACATATTGTGTGATAAGTGATCAAATGAAGTCTACTCCTTAATTCATACCAAGACCTCCTGCATGCAAACTATCATGTAAATCTGTCCTCAGTTACTGTGCTTTCCTCTCTGTAATAAAAATCAAGCAAGCAAGCAAGAATTTCTCTATATGTAATCTATAGATGCTGCTCATTAATAGGGCACCCATTAATATGGGTTTTTTTGTGTGTGTTTATTTCTCTATAAATTGTTCTCAATGTGCCTGGCACTTTACAACAAACAACATATCGAGAAATGACAACAGACCCTGGGATGTGTGAAGGGCAGGAAAGGGAATCTGCTGTTGGGAGATCATCATTCACACAGTATTCAAGTCCTCTTACTCGTTTCTGTATTGTGTTTCTCTTGGGTGGTGAGTGCGTGCATGTTTAACATGATCCAGTGTGAGAAAGGGTGGTCTTAGAGTAACTAAAACTGTATAAACACACAAAAAGAATAATGTTCTAAAGCTTTCTGTTGTCAGGATATCCCAGACTCCTCATCAAGCTACGATAGAGACAGCCATGGCCAGCTTCTTCTAATCTGAGCTGAGTATAACTAGAACTGCCATATCCTGCAGCAGACACCTCCCAGCTAGAATACGTGAGCCAAGATTTTCAAAACTGGCTTGTGATTTTAGGTATCCAGCGTGAGACATTTTAATGGTGTTTGATTTTCAAAAGATGCTGAGGAGCCGCGCTCTGAATAGCAGGCCTCTTCAGGGTATACCTCAAACTGGACTCCCAAAATCACCAGTTTCTTCTGAGAATTTTAGCATAGATATATAATCCCCTCTCTAAAACTACTTTCTATGTGTAAGCCATGTGGCCTGAGAAACCTGGAAGAGAAGGGAGCTGACTGAACTTTCTGCTGGCATCTGCTGGAGAGCAAGGGAAGTTGACTGAGTGAGGCAGTATCTCATTTACATATTAATTGTGGATAGTTTGGGGAAGTTGGGGTATAATTTGGCTAAATTTTATACTTGGAGCTGCTATTCTGGAGATAACCCTGTTGGGAACCACTCGGGCAAGGCCTGAACAATGATTTGGCTGGAGATCAATCTGACTAAAACTAATGTTGGTTAGCTGGTTAAGAGGCCCTGGAGAGAGTTACAACTCAAAGAAGAAAAATTACATGCTTCTGGCTTATTGTTGGGACCATTTTTCTGGGGGTAGAGACTGAAATGTAGGGAAAAAAATGCTCTATGAAGCCAATTGATAGGGTTGGAGTTAGAAAACCTACCTGATACTTAAGTTAGTTATCTCTCAACATTTAGAAGTTTCTACAACTTTACAGAAGGTCCATGCACCACATCTCTAGAGGAACAGGACAGGAGGGTATGTGACGCGGGATGTCTGTGGTAGCCCTCACTGAAAATGCCAAGGTCAGGACAGGCTGTGAAAAAGAAAGCAGATTTTCCCAAAACTGGTGGTTAACACTGAAGTTAGACTCACCAATCAGTCACAAACTGTGTTCCTGATCCCCCACACTGGTTATCATAAGCTAAAAAAAAAAAGAAGAAGAAGAAGAAGAAGAAGAAATCATACAGCCCCCTTTATTGCATTCCAGTTCTCTGGCTCCCAGTCAGCACCTAGGTCCAGTACAGTGAGAAATTATTTTAAAACTCTGCTCACTATACAAAATATTCTTCTGACCCCAAAAGGCCAGCCACATTACCAGATCAATATTAGTTTGGATTTTACCCAAATTACCTCACTGCCAGCCAATCCTTTAGCATCTAAAACGAATGGTTTATTATAAAGAAAAAAGAAAGAACAAGGAAAGAGTTGTTAAATGGTCAAGCAATCAGATACATACATAAGACTATAAAGTCCATATATCGTGTTCTTAGCAGTGTTGGTGAGTTGGCTGGCTTGAAAGTCCCTCTGGAACACATCCACACCTTGAATGGGTCATTCAGTCTTTTGTTCAGAGCTTCAGTTTGTAGAAAAGTTACTCCAGAGGTAAGAAGCAGGAACAAAGACAAAATGGAGAAGATGCAGCTACCCTTTATATTCCTTTTGCCATGTGACTTGTACTTCCTGTGTTCCAAACACAAGCTTCACAGCACATGGCTTGAAAAAGCCTTAAAGTTCTATGCATAAGCATGCCCTTATATGACTTGCTGATTCATAAGGTGTAGTCCCTGGCTTTTTTCAGTCAGTTCATTGTACAGTTAATGTCCCTTAATGGGCCATCAAACAGGCTAGGCACTGCTGATGCCACTCTGTCTAGGGGCATCAGCCAGAAACGCAGCACAAGTTTTGAAACATAGGTATATCATACATACCTATAACTCACTATACAAAGGTGATACAAACATATAAACAAAACTATCATACCTGGCAAATCAAAATGTTTCCACTGACACCTTACACAGCATATCTGGCATGATTTACTGCAATTTTATAATATTGGTATTCAGGGGCGGCTCTAGGTATTTTGCTGCCCCAAGCACGGCAGGCAGGCTGCCTTCAGCGACTTGCCTTCGGAGGTTCCTCTGGTCCCGCGGCTTCAGCCTGCAGGAGGTCCTCCAAAGCCATGGGACCAACGGATCCTCAACAGGCATGCCGCTGAAGGCAGCTTGCCTGCCACCTTCGTGATGCCGGCAGAGCGCCCCTCGTGACTTGCCGCCCCAAGCACGCGCTTGGCGTGCTGGGGCCTGGAGCTGCCCCTGTTGGTATTAATAATAATATAAAATGTGTCACAATTCCATACAGCATCACAGGATAAAATGTCAGTTCATTCTGGTGAACAGGATGGGTGGATGAGCCCACAACATGCCAAGACTTCTTTTGTCCAGCAAGACCTACACTCTGTAGGGATCTGCACAGGCTCCAAAGTCCAGGATTCATCCTAACATGGAACTTCAAATTCACTGGCATTTGGGTTCAATGCTGCCCTATCTAAGGGCATGGCTACATTTGCAGATGTAGAGTGCTTTGAGTTAAACCAGCCTTTGGGGAGCACAGTAGGGAAAGTGCTGCAGTCTGTCCACACTGACAGCTGCACGTGCACTGGCATGGTCACATTTGCGGCAGTTGCAGCAGCATTGGGAGCAGTGCATTATGGGCAGCTGTCCCACAGAGCACTTCTTCCCATTCTGGCACTGTGGCTTGTGGGAAAGGGGTTGGGGGTACAGGGCATTCTGGTTCCTGTCCCAATACCCCATGATGCATCGGTTCGCATCCCAGCAATCCCTCTGCTTCCTTGCACATTTGGCACCATCTTTCAACTTTTATTTGTGTTGTGCACTCTGTCTTCCCTTTCAGTCTGTGGGAAGGGAGCCCAAACTGCTGAGGAATATGCTGATGAGTCTCGCCAGCACGTCATGTTTGGCTGTCGAGTTACTCTTTAAGATCCAAACTGACAGTGAGGACTCCAACGATGATATCGACTCAAGTAATGCATACGACACAAGATTGCTTGTGGCATTCATGGACATGCTCAGCACCATGGAACGCCACTTTTGGGCTCGGGAAACAAGCACTGAGTGGTGGAATCACATCATCATGCAAGTCTGGGATGATGAGCAGTGGCTGCAGAACTTCTGGATGAGAAAAGCCATCTTTTCTCATCCAGAGATGGGACTTTCATGGGACTGTGTGATGAGGTCGCCCCATCCCTGCAGCGCAAGGATGCAAGATTGAGAGCTGCCTGACGATGGAAAAGCAGGTGGCTATTGCAAACTAGAAGCTGGCAACTCCAGACAGCTACCAGTCGGTCGAGAACCAGTTTGGAGTGGGAAAGTTGACCACTGAAATCATGTTGATGCAAGTTTACAAGGCGATTAATCACATCCTGCTCAGAAAAACCATGACTCTGAGTAACATGCATGACATTGTGGCTGGCTTTGCACAAATGGGTTTCCCTAATTGCAGAGGGGCGATAGATGGGACACATATTCCAATTCTGGAACCAGCCCATCTAGCCTCCAAGTACATTAATCGGAAGGTGTATTTCTCTATGGTTCTCCAGGCGCTTGTGGATCACCGTGGGCATTTCATTAACATTAATGCAGGCTGGCCCAGAAAGGTGCATGACACATGCATCTTTTGGAACACTGGCCTGTTCAAGAAGCTGCAGGCAGGGACTTTTTTCCCAGACCAGAAGATCACCGTAGGTAAAGTCAAAATGCCCACTGTAATCCTTGGAGACCCCGCTTACTCTTTAATGCTATGGCTCATGAAACCCTACACAGGGAGCCTTGATAGCAGCAAGAAGCAGTTCAACAACAGGCTGAGCCGGTGCCGAATGATGTAGAGTGTGTTTTTGGCCATTTAAAGGGTCGCTTGCGATCTGTGTATGGGAAGTTTGACTTGGCCGAACACAGCATTCCCGCGGTTATATCCGTGTGCTGTACACCCCATAATATTTATGAAGGAAAGGCTGAAAGCTTCACTCAGGCATGGACCTCAGAGGTTCAACACCTGAGGCTGAATTTGCACAGCCAGAGAGCAGGGCTATTAGAGGGGCCCAGCATGGGGCTGCAAGGATTAGGGATGCCTTGAGGAAGCAATTTGAGGCTGAAAGCGACCAGTAATGTGTGGTGCCCTGCACGGGAGTAAAGGGCAGTAGTTCCAATGTTAGTAGGAATCTTGTGTTTGCTATGCTGACTTGCAGTGCCTGTTTCTTTCCTGTGCTAAGGTATCTTTTACTTTATGCAATAATAAAGACTATTTTCAAAGCCAAAAAATCCATTTATTGAGAAGAAAATTCATTTATTGAAAAGAAGCAATTCCTTGGGAAACAGAAAGGGCAAGGGGGTGGGGTGAGGAATGGTACAGTTACAGATTTGCATATTTCCTGTTATTGTACTCAGCCTTCCTGTCTGGAGTGCTGTACAATGAGTGCTGCACTTCAGGATGGCTATACTGCATGGTGATGGGGGTTGAGTGCAGTGGGTAAGGGTTGTAGTTTTCAGGATTGGGTGGTGAAGCTACAGGTGCTGGTGGTGATAAGAACCCGGATGTTGGGGAAAGTGGGTTGGAGGTGACATGGGGGCATAAGGGAAAGAGTTTTGGGACAAGGACTGAGGAGGGGGGCACGGTAGTGCTCCGCCTTCATGCTGCATGGCTACGAGTGCCTGGATTAAGTCCACTTGGCACTCCATGATGCTTATCAGCTGATTCGTGCTTTGCTGCCGGAGCTCCGCGCTTTTGTGCTGGCAATCCACATTCTCCTGGTGGATCCTCCTTTCACTCTGCCTCCACTCCTGTGCTTTTAGATTCTAGTTAAGGGACTGCTGCATTACTTCATGCAACATATCTTCTTTGCTTTTACATGGCCTCTTCCTGAGTCTTTGCAGCCTCTCGGCCGGTGATAACACAGACGGCTGAGATCTCAAGGTTGCATCTGTAAAGGCAAAATGCAACACTTAACAGAGGCAGCATTGTTCGTACCAGACAGAGCAATGATTCCCCTGTACTTATGGAGGGCAGGCACAGTCTACAAAATAACATAATTTTCCTGTCCCAAAGCAAGCACACATAACCCATGGGAGCCCCAAAATGGTGAGAAAGCACAGGGTCCAGGGGGACTGATTGTTTCATGGCTGTACTGTCCTCTGGGTTTCTGTGCCTTGTGGAGAGCCAACAGCTGCAGGGCGCCCCTATACTGAAAACTGTATCCACATTTTCCACAGGATTTGTCCTGGAAGATATCTCACTGCTGAGGGTGACCTGGGAAGCAAGGGAGGGACTTCAACTACAATGCGGCTTCCACCCTGGCCCATATGCAGCTTGCCTGTGTGCAGCAATGGTCCCCCCGCCCCTCATGGCACAATGGCTCAGACATGTTAGCCTGACTGGGACAATGACCACAGTGGCTCTCTCAGGAAACCTGCGCAAGTACATTGCCCAAGTTCTGGCTGAGACCTTTGAAGAGATCACTGAGGCTGATTACTGTGATGTGAGAGAGCACATCAATGCCCTATTCTGCATCTAGGCATGCATGCAGCCCTAACCCTCCTCACACCAAGAGCCTGCACTGAACAACTTCCTTCCCAAAATAAAAGCCACTTACCAGGCACCTCCTCTGGTGTTTGTCCTTCCCCAAGCACCGGCTGCCATGACTGGCTACCTTCCTCTTGGCTTGAGAACAGCTCCTGGCTGCATCCATCTAGGGATTCCAGGGTGTCTTCCTCTGCCTCAGCACCCTTGGTCCCACTTTGCTCCTCCTCCTCCTCCTGCCCTGTTGAACTGGGCTCTGAAGTATCCATGGTGGTACTCAGAGTGGAGGTGGGGTCACCCCCAAGTATCATGTCCAGCTCTTTGTAGAAATGGCAGGTCGCGGGGGCAGCACCGGAGCGGTGGTTTGCCTCGCGGACTTTGGGATAGACATTTCACAGCTCCTTCACTTTAACCCTGCACTGCAGTGTGTCCCAGTCATGGCCCCTTTCCATCATGTCCCTTGATATCTGCCCAAAGGTATCGTAATTCCTAAAGCTGGAGCACAGCTGGGACTGGACAGCTTCCTCCCTCCAAACACTGATAAGGTCCAGCACCTCGCCATTGCTCCATACTGGGGATCGACTGGTGCATGGAGGCATAGCCACCTGAAAAGATTCTCTGAGAGCACTCCACGCCTTGCTGAGCAAACAGGAAGGGGATTTTCAAAATTCCCAGAGAATTTTTGGGGCAGGTCTGGCAGTTGGTCACCTGAGGGCAGGGCAGTAGAGTTCAAACGGATGACCAGAGCAGCTAGAACAGGCATTGTGGGACACTTCTGGAGGCCAATCAGAGTGCATTAACAGACCCAGGTGTCCACACTGGCACTGCAGCACTCCAGGGGGAGTGCATCAAACATTATTCCACTCGCCGAGGTGGAGCACCAGGAGCGCTCTAGCCACGGAGTCAGAGCACTCTACATGCCTTGCCAGTGTGGACAAGTCATGAGTTAGAGCGCACTGGGCTGCTTTAATGCGTTGTAACTCGCAAGTGTAGCCATACCCTAAGTGCTGCTGTGAAGTTTCTCCCCCCCCATTATGCTAATAGGTTGGAGTGAAAGGGAGGCTTCTCTTCCCAAATCTCTCATATGGATGGAGGCAGCAGGCCATGTCTCTCTGCATCCTCTCTCATCATTGATAGTCCAGGCAGATGGCCCAGCAACACATTTCTTCCTCTGTTCCCACAGAAGGTAAGTGTAGCCAAGAGATCCATTCTTTGTCCCCTGCACCTCCAAATGATGTGGAGGACAGAGAGGATTCAAACTCTCCCAGCTCTTTATGAGCACTCCAGTAGAGTCAGTGGGTTCAACAGCTCGCAGACCCCACTTGGAACATAACTGATAATATTCAGGATATTTGTCCTCGTGTGCTCTTCTTCTTTTCCAGCATCCAGAGGTATTTGGAGATGAGAGAATGGGTTTGGTTTACACCATGACCAGCAGAAGTGCTTGCTCCCTGCACTGTGTAGAAGACTGCTTCAGTGCACTGCTAACCCTGTATTTGACTTCTGCTTCCTTCCAAGGCTTCCTTGGATACCCAGCACAACCCCCAAGAGAGCAGTAACTAAGTCACTGTGTCTTCAGACAGGGATTCTCATACTGTGTGGGACTATACAGAGCCTAGGAACCATATAGAGGTTAATGGAGATAGTCCTTAGGATAATGTCTCTGACCTCCTGCTGATTTAGCTGAATGATACATGGTATTCCCTGAAGATTTTGATACTCCTTTAGAGAGGCTGCATCTAGTCTTTGAATGTCAACAGAACGAAGGTTTCAAGCTGAAATGCAGAGCCATTAACTGAGAAGCAAATATCCTTCCTGGTTTACATCCTGTCAGCTGCGGCGGTAGAAGATGATGAAGACAGAACAAAAGCATTGCAGGAATGGCCAGTCCAAAGGCACCTTTATGATATCCATCAAGAATCTGGATTCATTGGATACTATTACTGATTCATCCCGAATTTCCACACATAGAGTGAGTCCTTGGATCGGCTAGTTAGGGAATGGAGCAGGGAGTCCACCATCCATCTGCTGTCCGATATGGTTCAGGCTACCACAGAGGAGCTGAGACACTGATGAGGACACCAATTCTTGCTTGCTCTCCTTCTACCTTGTCATTTAGCCTGATGTAAGGTTCTCTGTGTCAGGAGCAATCTCAAGTCAAAAGCACGAGAGTCTGGAATGAATGATCAGTGATGCCAGCAAGAGACTTTGTAAACTGGAATAGAATGTTAATCAGAGTGGGCCAGATTTACAAAAGTATTTAGGCACCTAGAGAGATTTACAAAAGAATCTAACCGAGGATGGTGCCTACCTCCCATTGACTAACCTGCTTAGGTACTTTTGCAAATCCTACAAGCTGCCTATTAGCATCTTTTTGCCTAAACAACTTCGTAAATCTGTCCCAGTGTTTATGTTGCAGCTTCTTGCCCTTACGGGCATGTCTACACTGCAGCTAGGAGGTGTTATTTCTGGGTAGACAGACTTGAGCTGAGCTAGCACCAATCTGTCTACCTGAGCTGGGAATCACACCTCCCAGATGCCATATAGACATACCTACGTGCTAGTGACCCCACTTGGACTTAAAAAAAACCTGTGACCCGCCCCCACTAGAAAAAATGGTGATCTATTACCTTCAGTCCCAGGGCTGGGGGCTTTAGCCTATTCAGGGTGGGCTCAGGGCACGGGACTCCAGGCTTCAGCCCAGCTGGGGGTGCTGGGCTCGGTGCTTCAGCCCACTTTTCTGATCTATAACTATAAGCTTAAATCTAGGGGAGAGCTCCTCAGCTGGTGTACGCAGTCATAGCTCCACTGACTTACATGGAACGATGATTTCTCACACCAGCTGAGGATCTGCCTTAGCACAGTAAGTTCTATGGAGCAGGGACTGTTTTTGTTGTTGCTGTTGTTGTGTGCTTGCCCAGTACCTTGCATAATGGGGTCCTGGTCCATAATGGGGGTTCCTATGTACGACCATAGTACAATTACTAAATAAAATAATAATAATGATGATAATTAATAAAATAGTAAAGAGGTAGTCAAGCCCATACAGTCATCCTGATTTTCCTTGGCATATTTTTAAGCCCCCCAAAAGCAGAATAGAAATGAGGGTCACAGAACATTCTGTTAGAACTATGCCTATTCCAAGTGTTACATGAGAAATCCTTTAGGAAAATTAAAGTTCCTGGCTTACAAGACTGATGCTTCTCAACTCAGCAAGTGACAGACACAGTTAGTTAAGCATGGTGCATACTATATGTAGACTTGGCAGATTTTTTTTCCTCCTGACAGATAATATCAATGTTTATTTTTAAGTATTTTTTTCAATTTTCATCTATTTAAATTTTCACAGTTGCATGACATTTTGGCAGGGGCAGACAACTGGGGAGTCAGACAAGAATTACTTAGTAAGTGTTAACACTGAGATTCAAAAAGTTAAAGCTTTATAACAGTTAAAACACAAATTGTCAGCATCACACGTCAAAATATACAAAGTAGAAATCCTTAAATCGAACTCTAATCCTTAAATCTAACTCTAAGACGTTCTCAAGCATCATTTTTCTTACTTTGCCTCTCTGTAAAGATGATCAGGAATGGAAATATTTTCATTGGTTTATGTGTCCATGAAATCAACACTTGCTGACATTTCCCGATAAAAATCTAATCGTTCCAAGCATACATATAAATTAGGGACTTTCACCTCTGAACAACAAAATGTAGAAACAAAAGAAAAGCAAGGGAATTAGCAATGAGAATGACAACAGAGAGGACTAGTGCCTCATGAAGCCACAGTAAAACAAGCAATGCTCTGAAGTCAATGGGCTTATGCTGGTAAAAAACTGGCAGGAAAGAACCAGGTTCCAACAATCCAAATGCACAGGCCTCAGAGGGACAGGAAAATAACGGATGCATCTCAAAACCCTTTAGAAGTCACCTCCAGTAGACTTTCCACAGATGACAATTCAAAAGTTTAGGGTCTGCTTCTGCTGGGTATAGCACAGAGATCCTCTTTCAAGCCCTGATGAGCTACACAATATCAGCCCTTTAGTCTATGGCTAGTGCTATGCAAGAGCTCAGACTAGATGATCATAACGGTCCTTTTTCACCTTCAAATCTATGACTAGGAAATATATGAACTGGTCACTGTTCCAGGCAGGCTATTTCTCAGGCAGTTTGTTTTAAACAGTAAATCTGGATCAGCTGTTGGAAGCCACTCAGTTGTTTAGAGTGTTAAAAGTAGCCCCACGGGAAATGGATTAGAGGGCAGAGTGCAAGATACCGCCACCACATGTGCTGCATAGTTAAATTGGATAGATTTCCTAAGGGACAGATCCAGATATGCAGTGGTGATAAATCTCAGATAAATTGCCCTCTGAGATCGAGGTTATTGCAATAGGGAAAGGGGCTGGTTACTGGGATTGCTTTAGCACAATGCTATGGGATTTTCTTTAGGATAACACTACTTTAAATATAGCAGGTGAGTGTCCACTTTGGGGTTGCTCTCTTGCTTTTGAACCTTCCATCCCTCTATGGATGCACATGCAGACTGTAGTGAGCCTGACTGGCCTCCCTCTGACCGAGAGAGGGAGGGAGAATTCCACGCCTCTGAGGGGGCAGAGCCTAGATCACGCCACCCCCCTCGCCAGAAGGACCAGGGCAGGGCTGGAAGTATGAAAGGCTGGCCCTGCAGCTCAGTTGGGGGACAGCCTGCAACAGAGGAGGATGCTCAGCCTGTTCTCCAGAGGCCCTGAAAGGAACCTATGCCTGGCTGTTCCCGATCCCCAGGCGTGGACGAGGACTGGCCCGGAATACCTGCTGCCATTTACCCTGAAGAGCCGGAAGAGGCCTGGAGGCTGCAGGTACCAAACCCCGGGGAGGCAGGAAGTAGTCCAGGGACAGTCACAGAGCAGCCAGCTGCAGAACCTGGCGTGGCTCAGTCAGTGTGTTGCAGCTGGATCCCTGCCGACACAGGGGCAGCCACTCCTACCCCTGCCAGGGCTGAGACACAGTTGAGTAGGGTGGGCCCGCATCCCCCTGCCACCTCACCCCGGGTGTCTGATCCCGTACACTGTGCAAGGAGGCTCTAGCCCAGAATAGGAGCTCCTTCACCACTCACCTTTGAGACTGTTCGTTGCTGGCTGCCTGAGCTCTGCCCAGGCCAAAGCCTGCCCCTTAGAGATTGTTGGTTTGCTAGTTGACTGAGCTTTGCCCAGCCAAAGACAGCCTCAATAAACTATAGTTAAGGGCTGACTACCTGAGCTACCCCAGACCAGGTTAAAGCCCAGTTATTGACTATTTGCCTGTCTCACAGACTCTGGTCTGGACCCCATAGGACTAGCCTGAGTGGCCTCCCTCCAACTGGGAGAGGGAGGGAGCATTACATGGACCCACAACTCTGTGTAGCTGTGGACTCCAGAGTCCACCCCACACCCATGTACTGTACTGACAAAGTCAACTGGCATCTCCAGTAACATCACAAGTGAGGCCACTCCCTTGTTCCCTGCCAATGTTCTCTTAATGGAAAGCCAAGAGCTGGGATTTCCATGCTGCGTATTCTGCTTCACAGTGGGCTCCACATTGGGAATCCCCCATCATGGAAAGCCCCCATCATGTGGCTTAGAAAGATGGAAGAGTTTAGCTTAAGGCTGGCTGTTGTTTATTAAATAGAAAAGCCTAAAGGAAAGTCCTTCTGTTGCTCTCATTTTTGCACCTGAGGCCCCTCCCTGCTTTTTTTATGCCTAACTAACCGCCCATCTTGCTTTCCTTTTCCTCTCCTCCCTGCCCAGTGAACAGCCCAGTAGGGTGCTGTAATAGCTTTAGAAACAGAACATGGGCATGATAAGCAAGAGTATAACAGTGCTGGATTTCCTCTCTGGGCTGCGTGCAGTTTGCTGACCATGACACTGTATTCATTCACGCAATTTCCATTGGCAGGAATACAGGAAATCATTAAGATCACCATGGCTCCCCCTCTGGCCCCCTGAAATCAGGGCTCGAGCATCCTGGGGGAAGCCCCATCTGCTCCTCATTCCAGACCTTGTCGTATCATAATTATTCCTAATTACGTCTCATTTAGTTTGACATGAACCAGATTGGTAAGAATCCCCTTGGTGAGAAAGAACATCTTGGATGTTTGGAACATAGAGATGAGATGAGTGGAAGTGTGAGGCAGAAATTAATAGGTGACATGCACCGTGCTGCCAGACAGGTCTGCTCTCGGATTGACATGCTGGAGGCAGAGGTGTGGAAGCGCTCACTGCTGGAAGAGTTGGCATGGCTGACACAATGCTGTGAGGAAGCTATCAGGGCAGGTGTGGTTGACATGGGTAACCCTGTTCTGTGGAGAAGCTCTCCACACTGCTGAAGTCTGAGGGGTTGTGGCAGTGATGCATGCTGTCAGGGCTGCTGATGCAATTAGTAGTAATCCCATAGTCCATTGGCATGTAGGAAGATGAGGTTCCTGATCCGAGGAGTTTGGAATCTAAATTACATGGACAGCACCCAAATAATTAAGGGTCAGATACAAGTGTGAGAGCCGACAGCACTCCGGAGATGATCAGGGGGAGAAGACTAAGCAAAAGGAGTGTCATAAGAAAGCAGCCAAAGAAGAAACCAGAGATGACCTGGAGCATAGGAAGGCGGCTGTTTGTAGGTTAACGGTTGGTATAATGAAAAGGCACAAAGCCATAGTGGGAGAAACATAAGGCAGTGCATAGAGAATGAGAACCAGTGCAAGAGAAAAAAAGAGCTGACACATGCAGGGACCTGCTGAAGATGTGTGCAGAGCATTGATGGGGAGGATAAGGAGCCTGAACTTGATGCAAAATGAGAGGAAGCAGATGGGGCACCATGAGGAAAAGATGGTGGGGTGAGAATGGAGGGAGAGGAAGATTGTTTTGGGAGGATTAGAGACCAGAGAATGAGGAAGGGCAAAGAGGAGGAAGTTACTGTAGCCAGTGAATAAGATAACCAAGGCATATGCCAGACCTTTAGCAGCAGGGAGACCTGATACAGTTAACACAGTGCATTTAGGGAAGCTTTAGTTGTTGCTGCTGACAGTAGGGGTAACACAACTATTACTTGTGCCGCAGTACTGCTCAGGGGCCTAATGGAGGATCACTGTACAATGCTTTGAGAAAGCTCCCAGCACAGCAGAGGTTGACATGTTTTCCGCAGTGCTGTAACAAAGCTTTCATGGTAGGTGGGGGCTGGCACAGCTGGAGGCATGCAGGGAAGATGTTCTCATCTGAACTGCATTTGATGTGGCCAAGGCAGTGACACAAGGCAGCCTGATTGTATGTATTGCCAGCGTTTCAGCTTGTACCAAGCACATTACTGGAGAGGATTCTTTCTTCTGCTGCTTGATTTTGATTAGGACTTTATTCCCCTTGGGATACTGAGGAGGCCAGTGGATCCCCTGCCATTCTAACCCTTTAGCAAAATGTTTTCCAGCCACTGGTGTCAAAAATAAGACTGCAGTGGGTGAAAGCTATGGTTCCCCTGGAGAGGCAGCTTCCAGAGGGACACATGCTGTTAGCATGGAGAAGGACAAACTATCAGGCACTGCTCACACATGGCTGCTGCTTTTGGCCAGGTCCCACCCCCACAGGCCATCTGCCTCAAAACTTCTTGTTGGGCTGTCTCAGATCCCTAGCTGGATCTCAACATTTGGGGTGTCAGGGAGTGCAGCGGTATCTGGGCCTTGAAGATAAACTTATCACACGGGGCTTGCAGTGTCGGGGGGTGGAGCAGCCCAGGCAGGTGTTACCACCAAGCTCCTGCAATGCTATGCAAGCATCAGTCCCTGAAAGGCAGAAGGGAACATCCCAATGGGGGGAATCTCTGGAGTCTGCTCTGTTACCCTCCGGCTGTAGGCAGCTGGCCCAGCCTTTTCCAGCTCAGCTCACTCTCTGGCATCACTTACTGATCTGTGACAAGTTCAGTGTGTGCCCAGCGCCAGGGAGTGATGGAACTGACAGACTCACAACGCCAGCACTTTTACTCTCACTCAGTGGGCTGCAGTTCTGCTTGTGGACAGTAGATGGCTCTCCAGGCAATTCAATGATATCAGAAGACTTGCAGTTACATTTTTTCCTCCTCTGCAGCCTTTCCCAGCCTGTTTCCCCTCCCCCTAGTTTCTCCATCTCCCCTTTCCCATTCCCCCTCCTCACTTTCCCCTTCACCCTTCTGCCTGTCATTCTCCCCCCACCATTCTCTTATCCCTGTCCCCTCTTCCTCTGCTTCTCTCTATTACAATTCACCCATCTCTTTTTCTTCTCCCTATTCTCCTTCTTTCCCGATTGCTTTCATCCCCTCTCCTTCCCAGCTTCTTTCCATCTTCCCCATTCACTGTCTCCTTCCACATCCTCCCCTCAGTGATTGTGTTGGAAGATATGTTCCATTTCGTAGATTATAGGAGAACTTTTTCTTCAAGGGGCACGGTCATTCCATTTACTTTTAACATAAGAAATCTTTAAAGCCCCAGTACCCTGGCATCTCTTCCCCACCTTATCCTTACACCTTCTTCAAGACTACTCTTACACTTCGAAACTCCAGTTGTCCTTCCAAAAAAGCTCCCCTCCACCTCCTTCATTCAAATCCCTCCTCAAACATTCTACGACCCAACAATTAATTATTATTATTTATACATATGTTTTCTTCCAGGCACACACAGCATTCAATACATTGTTGGCCCTGAAAATGTATATGGGCTCACACATACACCTCACCCAAAGAACTGACTCATCTGTGTGGCTTTAGATGAGGCTGGATTCCCACATCAAGGCCTGCATTGAAGGTGTGGGAGAGATCTGGGGGATGTCTATTTCCACCTCTGGAGCCCAGAGTAGAAAGCTGTAGAGAAGGGGTAGGGCAAATACTCTCACCTGACCTGGAATCACAAGAGGTGTGTATGAGCACTATGCAATTCTAGACACTGCAGCTGACTATACTGGCTGAGGGATCTTGTACAAAAATGATCTTTCAGAAGAAAGGACACTGTTTTTCCCCCTGCTGACCGAACAACTGTAAGACAGATGGATTTTACACAAAATTGCACATGTTGGCTCTGGCAGTAAAGCAGCTTTACCTGAGACAATGTGTGCTCACCAGTCCATGCTAGCAGACATGACATCATTTTTGCACAAAATGGTCAGCCATGTCTAGTGCATGCACTTTCTGCAGTTCCTAAACATAAATGTGCACTTGTACTGCATATGTGCCAACAAATGTAATCCTCTACAACTTTTACATTGGGAACCTAATTATTTTCAAACTTTGCATGGTCACTGTATCTATTCTTCTTTGAGGATGAGCCTTATCCTAAGTTTGAGAGTCTCAGTTCCATTTCTGGCATCCAAGTTGCCAGTAAAATGTTATCATTTGACAGTGCAAAGTGGGAGCAATAGTCACTAGTGTCATTTGGTAGGAAAAAAAAAACCCAAGTGCAGAGCTGGTATATCCATCGGTGGCGGGGGGATGATATGCCTAAAATGCCCACACAGGAAGAGCTACTCAGGGATCTTCCTTCAGTGTGACCCAGGGATTTAAGTGCAGCCATATGAGACCAGTGTCATTCGGTGGGCTGATGATGGGGACCACAGGGCGTTTATAAAGCCAAAGGCCATATGACTGTATCACCAAAATGGACAGACATCCATAATGGAGTTAGCAGGTATGTTGCTTCCTCACTTTCAGATATTTTATCTTGTTCCTTTGCAATATATCATATCACTCTAATAGCTGTGGAAAGACCAATACTCCAACACAGCCTGCTGCAAAGCTGCACGTCAGAGCTGAAGCAGGCACTGCATCTGCAAAGCTACTAATCTTCTCCTCTATTCAATCCCTCCTGAAGACCTGCTCCTTCCATGAAGCCTGGACAGAGTAAGCCTGTCCCATCCCTATCCCCAAATTTATTTTGTACATTTATGTGTGAGTGATCTGCTCTTTGGTGTGAAGAGAAGGGGCAGAATCCAGGAGCGAGGTAAAGGCACTGCAAGAGAAACTGATTGCTGTGGGAAGGAGTTGAAGTGACTGAAGAACAGAGGGAGGTAAATTTATTGGCACAAGCTAAGCCAATATAAACACTTTTAAACTGATATAAATGTGTCCTCTCTAGGGGATGACACCACCTTAATTAAATTGTTTTTTAAACCAATTTAGTTAAACCGGTGCAAAAACTGTGTTTAGACAAGCCCTAAGTGTGTTAAAAAGCGTCATTAATAAGCTGTGTGAGTCTTGTCAGCCAGCTCACTTTGCAATAGACTGTATCCCTTTTCCCTACCTTTTTTCTGTTCTTGTTTTTTGTAGGATGTAAGCTCTTCAGGGTAGTGGCTGGGTTTTCCCTTATGTAGTATACAGGAATAGGGTAGTGGCTCTTTAAATAATGTGAGGCCTCTAGTAGCACACTCAGTGTTCTCTGTTTTCGAAGGTGCCAGAAACCAGTCAGAGAAGCAGATATGCGTAGCTAGGCCCTGTATATTTGTGTATAGTTAATAAACATGGTTATCTGGAACCCAGTTGGGCCCTTGCAGTTTCTATTTATTGTTGTGTAAAGATCAACAGATGCAACACTTTGGAAAGTGCCTAGCACATGGACCCTCATTCGGTGGGGAGGGTCACATTAATCCAGGGAGGTCACAAGTGCTCTGCCTTTCTTTATGGCTAGATGGGAAGAAGGTCCCAAACCATTTATCTCTTGTATCTTGCGCTTAACAGTATGGAAAAGGTCAAGAGCCACCGGCCTAGCACATTCTGAGTTCTACTGTGTTAATTACCTATTAAAAATTCTGGCTGGAGGGCAGCGTTCCACCACTTATACTGGGAAAGGGTTAGCTCTTTTTATGTAGGCATTGTATATACCTGGGTGTGGCCCAGGTGCCAACCAAGTAGCTGCACTGATCGAAACCCCATGTGTAGACAAGGACCATCAGGATTTGCTCCAGTTGAGTTTACCTTGGTATCTGTATGGCTGAACTTCAGGCATAGACAGGGACTTAGATGTCAAGATTAGTCACCCTTATGCCACTAGGGAGATGATATACATCCCATCTGCTCAAACCTCACCCCTTTTTCTGCCAGCACATATGCCTTTCTGCCAATCCTGACTAAGGGGATTTAAATTCTAGTTCAGCTAATAGTGAATGATACCAGTGTGCCAAATACATTTCCGTCTCACTCTCACACTGCAAGGGACTCGTCCTCCTGTGTCTAAATCAGGGGTAGTCAATAGGCAGACCACAGGCCAAATACAGACTGCCAGACACTTCTGAATGGACCCCGAAACCTTTTTACTTACTTATTATCAGGGATGATAAATAATACTTAGTCCTGCCATGAGTGCAGGGGACTGACCTAGAAGACCTCTCAAGGTCCCTTCCAGTCTTATGATTCTAAGATTGTTATTTTATTATTTTCTCTGGAGTCTGGATCTTGACTATACCTTGACAAAAAAATATGGACTACGCCTGGTCTAAAACATCTAGCGAACCTCAGCTCATCACCATAGTATTATTATTTAATAGTATTCATGTTGCTGTAGCACCTAGGTGCCCCAGCTATAGTGTTATGGACATTGTGCTAGGCAAGGTACAAACACATAGCACAAAGAGGTTCCTGCTCCTTTCTTTAGCTGATTAATCAAACCCAAGATGATTCTGCAAACACAGCTGGAACAGGAGTCAAAAAAAAGAAGAGGATTTTGTTCACTCTAGTGAAATTCCAAACCATGAAACCAATTTAGCTCATATTTGACTACAACAAGGTCAACTTTGGGGTGAGGCCAAGCACATGAAGTTCTAGTGCATAATGGAAAATAGGGGCTTCAAAGGAAAGTGCCTCCTCCAAGCTGTAACCGCATGATTTGTGATCGGTAAATGCTACAACTGAAGAGATGCTGTATTCAGCAGCGTATCTCCGGAATGAAAGGCAATAGGTAACTGCAGTTCACAGTGACCCTAAACAATCATTTAGGCCAGGAAATGAAGAACAATGACATATACAAGAGGGGATTTAGGTAATCAGAATGTAAAACTCAAACTGGAATTTTGCCTAGGTTAAACTCCTTCCCTCTCTGCTTCTTGTGAAATGTGATGCGAGATCTTTAATGACCACAAGTGGTCAGCACTTTGCTTTTACTTCTCTGATAGATGGCACCTCCATACAATGCACCTTAGTGTTTTCCAGATGCTCATTCACCACAAGACTCAGTGGGAACAGCACCACCCACTGAATCCATCCATTTTCCTCCGTCTACTGAGTTTTCCTTCGAGGTCTCCCAACCAAGTACTGACCTAGCCCTATCCTACTTAGTTTATGAGTGTTAATAACACAGCCCAGAGGGATATGGCTGCAAGTTATCCACAGGATACCATTGATAACAGAGCATACACTGTGCCAGAGCAATCTTCATCTCTCCTTGAACACACAACAAGAGCTGCCAAAGTTCATGGCCATTAGGATGAGAAGTTGTTTCTATTTTCTTGACCTCTCTGATCGGACTATCAAAGATGGAGAGAAATTAGTAATGATTATTGGGGTCTGTTTTTGAGGTATGGACACAGATCCCGCAAGAGAGGAGCAGACTAGGTTATAAGAACTGTGATGCCTGGTTATTTCCTGTTCCTATGTCAGAACCAAACCCAAACATCTTTTGAGATCCTTTCCATCCCAATTTCTTACCCATAGAAGCAAAATGCAATTCATTTTCTTAGGCCTGGTCTACACTAGGCGTTTAAACCGATTTTAGCAGTGTTAACCCGATTTAACAGCGCACCCGTCCACACTACAAGGCCCTTTATGCTGATATAAAGGGCTCTTTAAATAGTTTTCTGTACTCCTCCCCAACGAGAGGAGTAGCGCTAAAATCAGTATTACCAGATCGGATTAGGGTTAGTGTGGCTGCAAATCGACGGTATTGGCCTCCGGGCGATATCCCACAGTGCACCACTGTGACCACTCTGGACAGCAATCTGAACTCGGATGCAGTGGCCAGGTAAACAGGAAAAGCCCTGCGAACTTTTGAATTACATTTCCTGTTTGCCCAGCGTGGAGCTCTGATCAGCATGGGTGGTGATGCAGTCCCAAATCCAAAAAGAGCTCCAGCATGGATCGTACGGGAGATACTGGATCTGATCGCTGTATGGGGAGACAAATCTGTTCTATTAGAGCTCCGTTACAGAAGACAAAATGGCAAAGCATTTGAAAAAAATCTCCAGACTACACAGTGCTGCGTGATAAGCGTAACGGAAAGCCAAGGAATCAAATGGAAGCTCATGGAGGGAGGGAGGGGGTACTGAGGACTCCAGCTATCCCACAGTCCACAGCAGTCTCCGAAAAGTATTTGCATTCTTGGCTCAGCTCCTAGTGCCTGTAGGTTCAAACACATTGTCCGGTGTGGTTCAGGGTATAGCTCGTCAATTTACTCCTTCTCCCCACCACGTGAAAGAAAAGGGAAAGAAATCGTTTCTTGACTTTTTTCAATGTCACCCTATGTCTACTGAATGCTGGTGGTAGACACGATGCTGAAGCAGTTAAGAGCAGTATCTGCTCTTCTCCCCTCCCCGGTGGCAGATGGTATCCATTGTCACCATCAGCCCATGAGTGCTCCTGGCTGGCCTCAGGTGAGGCTGGCCAGGGGCACCTGGGTAAAAATAGGAATGATTCCTGGTCATTCCCAGTAGATAGTACAGAACGGCTGGTAACTGTCCTCATCATAGCAACTGGGGGCTGAGCTCCATCAGCCCCCTCCCTTTCCTGTGTAAAGAAAAGATTCTGTACTGCCTGGACTATCATAGCAGCGGGATGCTGGGGTCCTCCCCTCTGCACTGCTTAATGTCCTGCCTGGACTGTCATAGCACCGGGAGGCTGCCTCCCCCTCATTTTATCTCACTAACAAGTCACTGTTTCTTATTCCTGCATTCTTTATAATTTCATGACACAAATGGGGGGGACACTGCCACGGTAGCCCAGGAAGGTTGGGGAGGAGGGAAGCAATGGGTGGGGTTGTTGCAGGGGCACCCCCCGTGAATGGCATGCAGCTCGTCATTTCTGTGGGATCTGACATGGAGCAGCTGTGCTCTCTGATACACTGGTTCTCTAGTACACTTGCCCCATATTCTAGGCAGGACTGACTCTATTTTTAGATACCATAAAGGAGGGATTGACTCGGGGAGTCATTCTCATTTTTGCCTTTGCGCCCCCGGCCGACCTCAGCCAGGGGCACCCATGAAAGCAGCAGACAGTACAGAACAACAGATAACTGTCATCTTATTGCCAATTTACAATGGCAGCAGGCAGTACAGAACAACTGATAACCATCTCTGCTATCATGCAAAAGTAAATGAATGCTGCTGTGTAGCGCTGCAGTAATGCCTCTATCAGTGGCATCCAGTACACATACAGTGACAGTAAAAAAAAGCTGAACGGGCTCCATGGTTGCCATGCTATGGCGTCTGCCAGGGCAATCCAGGGGAAAAGGGCCTGAAATGATTGTCTGCTGTTGTTTCCCCGGAGGAAGGAATGAGTGATGACATTTACCCAGAACCACCCGCGACAATGATTTTTGTCCCATCAGGCACTGGGATCTCAACCCAGAATTCCAAGGGACAGGGGAGACTGCAGGAACTATGGGATAGCTATGGAATAGCTACCCACAGTGCAACACTCCGGAAATCGACGCTAGCCTCGGACCATGGACGCACACCGCCGAATTAATGTGCTTAGTGTGGCTGCGTGCACTTGACTTTATACAATCTGTTTTACAAAACCGGTTTATGTAAAATCGGACTAATCCCGTAGTGTAGACGTACCTTTACTCATTGGCTTGGAGGCCTGGTATCCTTTCACCTTCTCTAGGTGGGGACTCTTTTGTAGAGAATAATTGGGTGGCCTGCTTGCTTGTGCTAATGGCCATCACATTCAGGGAATGCCTTCTGTCCTAGCTTGGCAGGAGGGTACTGAGTAACTCTTCTGCTGGATCTCACGGAGTTGCCCTTGTTTAAATTTTGATAGCCCTCTGGATCCTACTCTTCAGATAATACTGCTAGAACTGCCCTCCTCTCTTCCTGTATCGTCACAATGGTAGAGGTTCTATCAGTGACTTGGAGATGTGGGACCCTGAATGTCTGTTAAACTTTAATGGGCAGCTCAGTAGGATCAAGCAAAGAAATCACTCAGGTCACACTGTCTCACAGCAGGATGCTCACTGAAGAAGAGACCTTCATACTTGAAGGGAGTGTGAAAGTAGAATGAATTATATTGTGAAAATAGAAAGGATTAAAGAAATGCTGTCTGTACCTTTAAGCAAAATTGTTGGAATGCTGCAATCCAGGTGTCAGGAATACAGACATTAACATAGAACAATTGCACCGTTTAAGGGCAATTGGTGAAGTGAAGTATTAGCCTGAGATCGATAAGAGTTAGTAAGGAAGTAGGATATGCATGCTGTGCCCCAGGTGAATTTTACTGTTTTGCTTTCTTTGTCCCTTTGTCTAATTCCTGCTCTTTTATCTGTATAAATAAGATAGTTTGTGTCTTGCATGGTGCTCACATTATTTGGTGTTATTAGCAGAGTGCTGTGCTAATAAAACAGAGTGGTCTGACAAACTGTGAGTTCTGAGTCTAACTTTGACAGGAGTTAGCAAGCCACCCTCAGAAGAGAACAAGAGATAATGGGAGCTAGGAGTCTTTTGATGGACAGGCATTACTTAGGGGGAGCTTCAGGGCGTGTTAGGGGAATGGGTATTGTGAACAGATCGGAATTTGTGTAGCACAATAGGGACTGCCTCTATAAGTTGAGGTAATTTTGAAAAGCATTGGAACTTTAGAGTACTTAGTGGATCTGAACCTAAATATAGTCTGAATTTCATCTTTCACTGCTGTCCCCTAAGAAGTGGCTGAGAACACCAACTCATAGAATTGGAAGGGACCTCAGAAGGTCATCTAGTCCAACCCCCTGCTCAAAGCAGGACCAATCTCCAGATTTTTACCCCAGTCCCCCAAATGGCTCCTTGAAGGATTGAACTCATAACCCTGGATTAAGCAGGCCAATGCGCAAACCACTGAGCTATCCCTCTCCCCCAGTTCTCTTCCCTCCAGATAGGACTTGAACCCACAATCCCTGGCTTAGGAGGCCAATGCCTAATTCATTAGGCCACTGGGGCTACCATAACCCAATTGCCAGAAACCCCAATTAACTGCCACATGTTGATTCCAGTAATGGGGAAATTCAATTCACAATTCAAGTCACACAGCTAACCCAGGGATGCTTGGAAAATGTGGCAAAGAATAACACTGCTGTGATATCACTGTTAAGTATTTCCTCTCACATTAAGAGGAGAAAATGATGATGTCTCCCCTCACCCACAACCTGCAAAGATCACCTCCCTGCTCCCACCCCTGCCGCCCCATCTCATGAAGAGGACTAGATAACCCTGTGTGAACCTGTCATGGTGTATGGCTGAGCAAGCCTATTTGTAAGGACAAGTTTCTACTGTAGGAGGGTTTCTTGTTAATGTTGCTTTGGGGATTTTTTGATAGGGGAAAGGGGACTTTGTGTCATGCTAAAAAAATGGCTCTCTTAATAAAACTAACATAACAGCCAAGACCACCAGATGGCAGAGAAAGGGAGTGGGAAGGTGCAGGGAGAGGGGATGGGTTGTTGGGGAAGAGCAAATGGGTTTTTTTTAATATAAAAAATGTTGCATTTTGAGCATAAGACATAGGGTGAATGCTGACAAAGCCCAGCAGAGGCAAAAGGAATAACAACTCCTCCAAATTTTCAATGTACCATTAAAATAGACAAAGAAAGGGTTTGGTTTCCCTGGTAACAGGGTCTATGGTGCCTCCGCTTGAGAAATCTACCAGAGAAAAAGGCCTTTCCTGTTAGGGAAGCAAATGAATTGAGAAATAATTATACAGTCATCTGCCCCTGTTCCCCTCAATTGGATGCATTCATAAATACACAACACAATTTTTGTAAGTGTTCAGATTTTCTCTAGCCCTCAGAGAGGGGATTCTCCATAAAGGAAAGGGAGTGGCTCCTGGGCATGCATATGTGAATGTTTGGGGACAAGTTTGTACAGGTGTGGGCGAGTGATTATGTGGAGGAAGTAGTCTCAGTTTCCCTTTCACTCTATGACTTAGAGGGAGGAAAGGCCAAAGCTATCAATCAAAATATAAGATCTAAAACCTCTGTGCCCAATGAATTTGGATCACAAACGTCCTGCTCTAGTCCCAGGGTCATGTTACTTCAATCCTCCCTGCGTAGGGGCAGCTCTAGGTATTTTGCTGCCCCAAGCATGGCAGGCAGGCTGCCTTTGGTGGCTTGCCTGCAAGAAGTCCCTGGTCCCGCGAATTCGGCAACACACTTGCGGGAGGTCTGCTAAAGCCATGGGACCAGAGGACCCTCCGCAGGCATGCCGCCGAAGGCAACTTGCCTGCCACCCTCGCAGAGCGCCCCCCGTGGCTTGCCGACCCAGGGACGCCCTTGGCGTGCTGGTGCCTGGAGCAGCCCCTGCCCCTGTGACCTCTTATTTCACACATACCCACACACTTACTTCATCAGTCTCTGGGGTGCAGCACAGGAGGCGTTCTGAACCAGGAATACACCATGACACCATTTAGAAGGGAAAGAGATGAATATTGAATCCATCTGAAACAGCAGGGGGGACACAGAGAGGCAGAAGGTACTTCCTCAAGATGGAGTTTGGACAGGACACCAGAGCAAACTCCTCTCCTCTTACAAAGATTATCATGGGATCTTTAGTTGCTAAAAGTGATCAGGGCATCAATCTTAAATCACTCAGGAACTATTTGTTGTTTGTATCTAGAAGCCCCAGGGGAGATTGAGGCCCCCTGTGTGCTAGTCACTGTCCCAACACATAGCAAGATAACCTCTGCCCCAAAGAGCTAACAATTAAATAGGGAAGACAGACAAAGGGTGGGAGAAAGGAAATAACTGTATCCCCAGTTTGCGTATGTGAAAGAGTAAGAGCTTAAGTGTCTTGTCCAAGGTCACACAAGGCCACTTGAAATAGAGGAGGATTTGAACCCACTTTTTCAGAGTTCCAGCCCACGTGACTATCCTTCTTCTCTAAAGCAGCATCTTGAGTGACAGAGCACTGTCTAGTGTACTGCCCCCTTACAGACCCACTGATTCACCAACCATTTTCTGCAGCACTTTTCAAGTCTCCAGCTGACATACTGACCAGGCTCAGCTCAGCTTAAGTTGTGAGATTTGACAAGATGACAGAGAGAGAATAAGCACAGGCAGCTGAACAATTTCATGGCCACATAGAATTTACGGTCTTCCATCAACTATTGTACATACTTGAATATCATGGTTTTCAAAGAACTTTGAAACTTTTCCTCCCAAACTACAAGCACCTATCACTTGAGCTAAAAGAAAGCTTCCAGCAGTTGTAACAGCATTTTCTTTATAAGAATGTGTCACCTGTTCAGGAATAAGAAAAATAGCAGCTATTGTAATGCTTTCCAGCTAGATGGAAGATATCCCCTACAACAGTCAGATGCAAAATGGCCACCTTAGGACTGCTGCTGTATGTTTCTCCCACATTTAAAGGGACAGCTCCTGACAGTGCATGCTGGGAAATATTTCTATCAGAGGGCACCCTATGGTATGCCTCTTCCTCCCAGCCATGTGATCTTTGGGAAACGAACTGTGGGGAGGAACCAGCCAGAGAGTGAAGTTGGCCTAGCAGCTGTAGAAAGCAATTCAAGCAGGTAATGATGCACTCAGAGGATGAGGTGTAAAATGGGGCCCAGCTGGGACCACCTCTCCCCCTCCATCACTGTACCCAGACTTGTCCAGGAGAGACCGCCTTCTGCAGGCACTAGGACCCAGGAGACACCCCCATTTCTTTCCTTTGGGAAAGAAACTGCATGGAGAAGCAAGCCAGAAACTGATGGGCCCTGCCCTGCTGCAGAAAGCAGTACAAGCAGAGACTGCCAGATGCAGATGAAGGCACCAGATTGCTTTTTGCAGCGTTCAGTCTGAACATTCCCTCCCCTGTGCTGACTGGCTGATGCTCTAACTCTTCCCATCCCCTTGCTTCCTTTCCCTTTTCAGCTAGTTAACCCTCCTAACAGAATCCTAATGGAAGGATGTAAATAACAAAAGAAAACAACAAAACTGACATTGCATTTGCTGCTGTGGCATTGTTTGCTCTGCTTGTACATTCCATCTGTTAACTCTGTCCTGCGTCTGTCTTGTCTATTTAGAGTGTAAACTCTTTGGGGCAGGGACTGTCTCTTACGCAGTTTGTACAGTGCATCTATGCCTGCCCAACAGGACCCTGTTCTCCACTGGCCCCTGCACACTGCTGTAATAAACACGATAAACAAAATACATTTTAAAAATATGGTAGCCCGTAGGGAAGATGTGGATTTTTTCTCCCACCTTTCTCTCAGCCATCAGTGATTCTGGACAGACTGCTAGACATTGTAGGCCTGGTGTCTTTGACCATGTTATGTTTTTTTGTTTCCTAGTGGTATTCTCTTTCTTTAATAAAGATCAGAATAAAAATCCAGATGTGTTTTAGACAGGCTTCTCTATAACCACTAGAAGGTGATAGGAGCACATGCACACATGAGCCTGTCTGACATTCCCCGTGGTAGCAGGCAGTGGCACACATACATCCACAGCCAGTGCATTAGGGTGGAACCACCCTCAGGACACAGAGGGATCAAACAATAAGCTGGGACTGAATGTTCTAAGAGCAGTGATAGGTCCAAAGCATAGAATACCTTAAATCTAGTATTAGACCTATTGCTTTAACAAGGTATCTGTGCATCATGGCCAGCAGCAGTTCTGCCTCTGAACCAGGCGTTCATGTCTTTTGAGTTCCTCCCTGGGCAATGGAGTGAGGATCAGCCGCATCAAAAAGAACATGACGTCCATGGGAATGGGTTCACTGTACACAAGACCGGGGGACAGATTCTGTGCTGGCACAGCAGCAAAGGGGCAGCCCATGAGGATGGGGGGCACAGCCTACTTTGCACCACTCAAATTATAGTCTGTTGGGTGTTGATGAGATCCCCTCAGCTTAAATTAGGGCAGCCAGGAGGCTTTTCTAACGTATGGCAGCCAGGGCCGGCGCTACCATTTAGGCAGCCTTGGCAATCGCCTAGGGTGCCAGAATAAGTGGTGGGCGCCATTTTGCCAGAGGGGAAGGCAGGCGGCTCCGGTGGAGCTGCCGCAGTGGTGCCTGAGGAGGGTCCGCTGGTCCCACGGCTCCTGTGGAGCCGCCACAGTCCTGCCTGCAGACGGTCGGCTCCTCATGGGGCTCCAGTGGACCTCTCGCAGACACCGCTGCGGCAGCTCCACTGGAGCCGCGGGACCAGCGCGTGGGGCGGCGAAATTGCCATCCGCCTAGGGCGCTTAAACCCCTAGTGCCGGTCCTGATGGCAGCCTATCCCAGACTGCATCCCAGAATCCAGTGCTATGGGCTCATCTCACCCCTGGCATGCCCCTACATCAGGGATGGGAAAGGTGGAAGCATAGAGCATTTTATGGGAGCCTTACACACAGGAGTGGCACCAGGGTTTTTGGCGCCCTAGGTGCAGGGCCATTTTGCTGCCCAAGCACGGTGGCACACCGCGGGGGGTGCTCTGCCACTCACCGGTCCCGCAGCTCCGGTGGACCTCCCGCAGGTGTTCCTTCGGAGGGTCTGCTGGTCCCGTGGCTCCGGTGGACTTGCCGCAGGCGTGCCTGTGGATGCGCCACCTGAGCCGTGGGACCAGCGGACCCTGGGCCGGCCTTAGGATTTATGGTGCCCTAGGCGAGATTATTAAACTGGTGCCCCTGTGCCTGATCTGCTCTTAGCAACACAAACATAAGCTTACAGTATTGGAAAACTTGCCACATTCACGTTATTAAAACCAGTTTAACTTAATTAAGCACACTGTAATGCTGATGGACTAGCACTAAAGAAGCAGCACTATAGAAAAAATTCTGATATGACAGAATGATGCAAATAATATATTTTTTTTAATTTATCAAAAATTTATTGGAAATTTATATGAAGAGGTATTGAAACAAAGATTTGTTTTTAATTAAAAGCAATCTTTCTGGCTTTTTTGGCTGCAAAATCAGTAATAACGCCATCGTATGACAAAGACAAAGTCGTGTCTTGTTCGATTGCAAGAATAGCAAGACCAGTTACACGTTCCTGACTCATGGTAGAGCGGAGATAGTTTTTAATGAGCTTTAGTTTTGAGGAACTCCATTCTCCTGATGCTACTGTTACAGGAATTGTCAGTAGAATACGAGTGGCAATGTACACATTAGGATATATGTCAACAAGTTTGCGGGTATGAATAAACTGTATAATGTCCATCACCGATTTTGCATGTGGCAACACTGATGACAGTGTACTTAATTCTTCGTACATTTCAAGTCCATTTAAATCAAAACTATCACCGTGCTTAAGGAGGCTCTCTAGGTTCTTGCACTTTGTCATTAGTTGCTCTTGTTTTCCTATTTCATTGAATTTAGTTATGTCATACAAAAATCCATACTGTTCATGGTGTAGTTGCAAGGTATTAAACCTTTCATCAACAGCAGATACTGCTTTATCCATCACAACATTAAAAAATTCAACCTCAAATTTCTTTTCTGGATCGTCTATGGGCATAATCTGCTGTACAGATTCTTCACTAAGAAGTGTCCCTGGCCTTTTTAACTCATATTAACTATGTATTTACTTTATGAAAGTTGGAGAAAACATTGTGAAAACGTAAAACATTGGCTGCCCAAATTCTGGGCTGGCAAAAGTTATACTGACTCACAGGGAAAAAAAAAAGCAGGAGAATCTTAGTACAACATATGGTCACTCTATACCAGGGGTCGGCAACCTTTCAGAAGTGGTGTGCCAAGTTCACTGTAATTTAAGGTTTCTCGTGCTAGTAATACATTTTAATGTTTGTAGAAGGTTTCTCTCTATGTCTATATTATATAAATAAACTATTGTTATTATCTGAGGTCTTGGACACCGGTCCTGCTCAGGCCACTGCCAGCTGAGTAAATGAAACCCCAAACCGGCAGCGGGCTGGTGGCTGGAACCCTAGACAAGGATCCCAGGCCCTGCTCAGCCCGCTGCTGGTCTGGGGTTCTGACCACCAACTCCTGCCAGCCAGGATCCCGGCCGCCAACCCCCCCTCAGCCAGCTACCAGCCTGGGATTCTGCTCACCCAGGCTGGCAGGAGGCAGAGTGGGGCTGGTGGCTGAGCTCCTGACTGGCAAGGGGCCGGCAGCCGGAACCCCGGAGTAGCAGTAGGCTGAGTGCTGCTGGCACCCCAGACTGGCAGCAGACTGAGCCACTCAACCCCCCACCGGCCCTGCTCAGCCTGCCACCAGCCCACTCAGCCCGCTGCCAGCTGAGTGAATGGAACCCCAGGCTGACAGCAGGTTGAGTGGTTCAGCTGGCCTGCTCAGTCCACTGCCAGCCTGGGGTTCCTTGGGGGTCCCCAGGCCAGCAGCAGGTGCTGAGTGGGGCCGATGGCTGGTATCCCAGCTGGCAATAGGGCAGAAGCTGGAACCCCAGAGCAGTGATGGACTGAGCCGCTCAGCCTGCTGCTGCATACCATCAAAAATCAGCTCACCTGCCACCTTTGACACGTGTGCCATAGGTTGCCGACCCCTGCTTTATACACTAGTAAGGAGATGAGCATATTACAGTTGTTGGAGGGTTCTTATCAGGAGTAACAGGCTATAGGAAAGTCAGTCAACATTTTTTGTTTCTCTGATGAAAACTGGCCCACTCCCTGCCTCAAACCAAACCTGTCACTAATAATTGTCAACAACTTAATTTTCTGGTTTTGCCTAAGATATTGATTTAAAAAAATATATTGAAATTGGATTCAGGATTGTTAGCAAGAATTTTTGGCAAACAAAGTTGTTAAATGACAATCTAAATGGCAACACAGTACTGCTTTCATGCTTGGCTCACCCACAAGCCTGCTGGTCCAACAGCTGCAATAGACCCCAAAATCCACCTCTTGGGGTGCAGAGTGGCAACAGCAGCAGCAAACCCTCAGGTGCAATCACACGCCAATGGGCACTACCACCAGCCTTACGGACCATGGTGAAGTTAGCACAGCATCTGATCTCAGACAGGTCACCCATGGAGCCACAGCAGCTCATCTTGCCCTCTGCAGCTCCCCCCGGATGAGACGAATCGCTGGCAGCTGCCAGCCCAGGGAGAGGCGCTCCCCAGCTAGGGTGGCCAGATCCAGATGTCCTGACTTTATAGGGCCAGTCCTGATATTTGGGGCTTTGTCTTATATAGGCACCAACTACCCCCACTTAGAGTGACCAGACAGCAAGTGTGAAAAATCAGGACAAGCAGTGGGGGGGGAGGGGTAAAAGAAGCCTATATAAGAAAAAGACCCCAAATATCAGGAATGGCCCTATAAAATAGGGATATCTACCCCAACCCCTTGTCCTGATTTTTCACACATCTGGCTAACCCCAACCCAGCCCTGTGTGACATTCCAATCCTGGCTCGCTGCCCAGGAAGTGAGTTACTTTCACTTTCATTCCTCAGCAGGTAGCCAGCCTCCCCTCCCCCGCAGCACCTCACTGTCACGGAGTCACCGGGCGATGCTCTGGAACTGCTCCCCACCAAGCCAGTCAGGACTTTGGGGAGCCTCCTCTCCCTTGGAGCAGACTTGTTCAGGGCAAGAAGCTCACATGTCTTCACCTCCTGGGTCTCTCCTTGGAGCATTCAGCATCCTCTGCCCCTCCGTGCGCTTCCCACAGCGAGTCCACCCCAGCGGGGTCCTGGGGAAGCCACTGGGTTCTGCACCCCCATTTTGCAGTCAGATGTGACTCAGCCAGCCAGTAAAACAGAGGTTTATTCAATGACAGGAACAGGGTCTAAAACAGAGCTTGTAGATACAGCGAACCGGACCCCTCGGCCAGGTCCATTCTGGGGGGCAGTGAGCCAGACCCCCACATCTCCCCTCAGCCAGCTCCAGCCTAACAACCCCTCCCAGCTCCTCCTCTCTCCTCAGCTCCTTTCCTGGGCCAGGAGGTCACCTGACCTCTTTGTCTCCAACACCTTCAGCTGGCACCTTTGCAGAGGAGGGGCCCAGGCCATCAGTTGCTAGGAGACAGAGTGTCAGGCATTTAGGTGCACTGGCCCTTTGCTCTGCCAGATACTTAAGAACTGCCATGGGGACACTGAGGCACCAACACAGTATTCAGAGAAAACATTAGGAACATTCCCAGTTCGTCACACTCACCCAAGCCAGCCCTGACGGAGGGGAGGGAGGAGAGAGGGAGGGCTGCTCCTGGGGAGGAGGGAGAAAGGAGGGGGTGCTCCATGGGGCGGGGGAGGGGGAGAAGAATGGATGTTATGGGGGACAACAAAGGATACTGGTTCCAGAGCCACAGAGCCTGCCTCACCTCACCTCAGCCGGGGGGAAAGAGTCACACTCACAGGTGAGCTCCTTCCCCAATCCCTACCCCCTCCCCTTCCCAGAGACCCCAGCAGCCAATCCCATTCCTCAGACTGTGCTGCATTGGGCTCTCTCTAGGACCCAGCAGCCCTGCTTCTACACTGTCTAGGCTGCCTGCAGAGTGGTGCCTCCAGGCAGAGTGAGGCCCTACGCGGCTGCCTGTTCTGCCTATGCCTAAGGACGGCCCTGAGCGGACCCTCAGCAGGCATGCCTGCAGGAGGTCCACCGGAGCAGCCTGCTGCCCTGCCAAATCCTGGCGCCCTTAAATGGAAGCGCCGGCCCTGCTTACACAACTCTTGCACCAAGGGAATTTCACCCTCCTGTGGTTTTTTAATGGAAACATATGCCACCAGGGCAGCTTACAGAAGCTACAGCACAAGACAGAATCGTTCCTTCTGGTGTTGAATAATGATTAGGTAGAGAGTTCACTGTCCCTTCACCCACGAAAGGACACCCCACTCCCACCAGTGCACGAAGATAAAGAGCCAACAAATTACAGAGGTGATGCAGCAAACCATTCCTACAGCTCCATTTGTAGGATAATTTACAGCATCCACTTCTCTGAGCTCAAATGAAAGCCTCTAATTTGCTGCTCTAACGCTGAAAACACAACTATTCCTCATCAGAGACTGATGGCTTAGGGGGCTGTAGAACAGGCTGTATACCTTGAACCTCTAGATCAGCAAATCTAGCCCCAAGTTAGCAGTGACCAAAACTCATAACCACCTACTGACTGCTCAGTGGCCTATGTGAAACGTCTTAGGGGCTTGCAGTCCAGTTACTAGAAGACAGATCTCCATATCACAAAAGAGCCCATAACTGGTCTCACTGCAAGCACAGCAGAGGGCTAAAGGATGGAAACTGGGCTATGGAGACTGAATTCTGCTCTTATCATTGCTAGTGGTTCTTTCACAACAGTGTAAAAATGCACCGGGAGCACTATGGGCCAGGTTTAAGTGGCGTAGCAGAGTGTTATAGATCCAGTCGCAGGACTGGAACAGGAGGAGTGGCTGCAGGCTGCATTAACAGAACCGGAAAGAGTTGTTGCCTGTATCACATTTACTGGGTAGTAAATTAAGCTTGTTCTCATACTTTCCATTACCAGAGCACTGCTGGGGCAATTTTTAAGAAACTGGAAATCCTCAGCAAGCCTCACAAGTGTTGTTAGTTGGCTTGGGCTAGCCCCGCCCTTTTATCTGAATTTGTTTGGGGGAGGCACAATATAGCCCCTCCCTTTTGTAGGATGCATGTCAGTTTCCTACTGTTTCCACCACCTCTCCCCTGGGGCCCCATGTGATAAGTACATTCCCAGCATCTGTTATGCACCACCACTTCCACTGTCACAACCAGGGCTTTGGAGCGGAGCCTGGAGCTGGATCATGACCAGTAGGTTTTTGCCCAGAGCTGGAGCAGAGCCGGAGCAGAGCAATTCAAAAATTTTATTGCTCCAAATCCCTGGTCACAACTGCTGTCCTTCCGTCTGATATCTGAGCCACTCCCTCTACAGCAGCAAAGAATCCTGTGGCACCTTATAGACTAACAGACGTTTTGCATGCATCTGAGGAAGTGGGTATTCACCCACGAAAGCTCATGCTCCAAAACGTTTGTTAGTCTATAAGGTGCCACAGGATTCTTTGCTGCTTTTACAGATCCAGACTAACACGGCTACCCTCTGATACTTCCCTCTACAGCATGGCCTCATCCGCAGCCAGCTTGGGTAGCGAGAGGCAGGGAGCTGGAATCAAATCCCTATCACTGCAGAGCCTCTAACCACTAGGCTACTGAATCCAGTCCCTTGTAGCATCCCTAACCAGCCCTGGGAGGAACACGTGACCAAGGCTGGGAATCAAACACTAGTCTCACGCCTGGCTATGCAAAACACAAATCTGCTAATATGGCTACATTCGAAACTTCAAAGCGCTGCCGAGGGAGCGCTGCCTTGAAGTGTGAGTGTAGTCGCAGCGCCAGCGCTGGTAGAGAGCTCTCCCAGCGCTGTAGGTACTCCACCTCCCTGTGGGGATTAGCTTGCAGTGCTGGGAGCCGCGCTCCCAGCGCTGCAACACTGTTTACACGGCGCTTTACAGCGCTGCATCTTGCAGCACTCAGGGGGGTGTTTTTTCACACCCCTGAGCGAGAAAGTTGCAGCGCTGTAAAGCGCCAGTGTAGCCATCACCTCAGTCACTGAACCAGACTTCTCAGAACATTTCCACCCCCTGTAGTAAGGGAACAAAAGACTTGAAACTGGGTTCAGGCACCTTTTAATAGGAGTCTGATAAGGACTGGGGTAATGAGGATGACCAAAAATGGGTGGGCTTGGGGACTGTTTCCCCATGTGAGTCCTGACTCCAGTAAGTGAGGGATGGAACCAATCAGAGGGATGGTATGTGGACACCTGTACTGTAGGGAAGTCTTCCCTGAGCTTCTGCTGTGACTGGGCTGTCCCAGTAATCAGTCTCCACTGTTTCCCTGAAGCCCCCCTCCTGCCTGTCTCTAAACCTAGCCACACTTATGCAAAGCAGCTCATTAGTCCCATTATCACTGTGCTCTGTCTCTGATTGTTCATCAGTGATTCCCTTTGTCATCCTCCATCACATGCTGTTGGGCCTCATTAGGGTCAGTGAGAAGCAGGGGATCTGTCAGGAAGTTTATAGGAGGGGTGGAGTGTTCTTTACACACTATATTTAACAGCTAACTTCCATTGTACACCTGCTGCCTCCTGCCAGCCTTCCCCAAACACACACACACACGTTATTTTCAGAGGCTACATTGGTAGAGACTAGTGTTCCTGAATAAGAAAGCCAACAGGAAACATTGGGGGAAGAGAAAGACAAGTGGGAGCACAAATCAGCACAACATTGGGCACCCTGGAGTGCATGCCTGAGTGTGTGATCATGCATCAGATTGTATGTCTGTCACTATCAGTGAGTGACTATTTCAGGGATGGGAAGTATTTGCGTGTATGCATGTGTGTGTCGGCACAGAGGCCTGTTGACGTCAGGGCATGCATGTGAATGAATCATTAAGGGTATGTGTCTGTGTGTCAGGGTGTGCATGTCTTGCCTGAAAGTACAGGTCTGGTTAGACCATGTGCATGTCTCTATCAGGGTCTGTGTATGAGTGCATGCTAGTGTGAGTGTCTGTTGTCTGGCTGTACTTATTTATGTGCGTGGGAGCATGGGTCTGTATCATTTTCAGTGAACACATGTCTGCCTGTGTGTATCTGCAGCAGGACAGTCTTGTCAGGGTATATGTGCATGTGTGCAGCTGTAGACACATATAGAATTTTGCTTAGCAGATCAACACACACTGGTGCAGCACCTCCTGCTGGTTGCCTCAGGAATTAGCTCAACTTCAACTGCAGAGCACCTTCTGGCTGGTATCTCGCCTGCCGTAAGCCCTGTGTCCCTCCCAGACCCCAGTGGCCCTTTCCTCAGGGTTCTGCCCTCAGCAGTACCCCCTTACTCTGGGTCTCCCTTTCCCAGGGAACCCCCCAACCCTCTAAACCCACCTTGCCTCAGTGGCTACTGCCAGTCATCATCTAGCACCCACCCACTGGGGCAAACTGTAGTCTGTCATGACCACTCATCGTTGGCAAGGGGTTAGGACCAACTGCCTCTGCCTATTCCTTCGCGCACCTCTGTAGCTCCAGTACCTTTGTAGGCGTTCACCAAAGGCCTACAGCCTGGGGGTTTACCAGGCTTTAGCTCTCCAGCTCATCTTGCCCTTCCCCAGCACTGCTCTACTTCAGGTACCTTGCTGCCAGGCAGCTAGCCCTTCCCACTCCAGGGCTAGAGTGAGAGTTCCCCAGCTCCTGGCCCTCAGCCCTCTGATCAGGGCCAGCTGGGCCCTGATTGAGCTGGTCACACCTGTGGTCAGCTACTCCCTCAGCTTCTCTCACTCCTTTTATCCCGGCCACAGCCCTCTCCAAGGTTGCTTTTAACCCCTGTTCTGAGGCAGCTGCCCCACTATATCTGCTCACAATTTTTTGCAGAAATAAAGTGTTGGAGATGGCTCAGGGGTTAGGAATAGGATACAGAGCATTTCACCTCTAGATCGTTGCTTTAATTTGGCCCCAAGCCAGGGCGATAGAATGGGTTAGGGGATTCAAATTCAGATTTGATTGCTAAACTCTTCTTGGTAGTGCAGAGCAAGTGAGCCTAGTCTCTGCGGTAGCCCCAGCTAGCCCTAGAGGGAAGGAATGTCTAACTTACTTACAAGAACATTTGTTCATGCTCTGTTACACTATTGAAGCAACTAGATGGAGGTTAATCATTAATTCTAATTCTTTTAATAAATTGTAATAAGTCTTTCTGGAAGACAGTAGATATTTTGCTTCTCCTGTTGGATAAGGGTTTCTGTGGGTATGGGGAGGCAGGTGGGACCTTCAGGGCAAAGAGAGGGGGAGAAAGGGAAGAATAAAATCCTAAATCAGTTACCTGGTAGACAACTTTATAGCTTAATACATGTAATATGCTTACTGTCAGCAGCTTCTCCATAGCAGCACCACAAGGATCTCTCTCTCCTGATAAGAAACACAGCCCTCTCTGATAATGCCAACAGTAAAACCAAGAGGAATTTTAATATTATCTTACAGTTCAATAATGCCTTTCCCTCAAAGGGTCCCAAAGAGTTTTTACAACATTTTCACTGAGAGGATTAACTTCACTGAAATGCAGCCTCTCCTGGGGTGGGATGAGACAACTCTTTAACAGCAACACTGTGTAAGAGTTTAGGACAGAAAATAAAGATGAATGCTCTCTCCAACTGAAACCACAGGGGACTTTTAGGGCCACGGTATGTAGTAACATAGAAAGGAATCTGGCCAGAATGCTGGGGCTAGCTCCCCACTAACACCATGGTGCTGTAAGAAACAGCTCTGATGATTCAGAATGTGGCAGTCTGCCCTCTGTGTCAGGAGTGAATCACTGCTACAGCATGGTTGTGCTGGCGAGGTCATCTTTTGGAAGAGGCTTAAAACCAAGGTCCTGACCACTAGTGAGCATTCAAGTTCTACTGGCACTCTTCGCAAAAGCAAGGGCACTAATCCTAATGTCTTGGGCAAAATCCAACTCAGCTAGATTATTTTTTGTTAACCTTCCCCCCTCCCCTTTGCAGTTTTAGCTGAATGCAACACTCTTTATTTCCTGCCCCAAACTGTTGTTGAGTCTGGCTGTTATACCTGCCTCTTTCAACACCAGAGGGTTGAATACTTTTCTCCACTTCCCGTGTCAAACTGCTATTGGCCAAGCAAAGTGATAGCATTTCAACGGCATGTAAATGCAGCAACTTTCGAATACCGCATCTAGTCAATTCCAGAATTTCAGGAAATGTTCTCGACAGCACTGGGCGGAATCCTATAGAGTTTTCATGAAAAATGGAAAATTGGAAAAGCCCAATTTCCACTAGCCACGACAGGTGCTGCAAGCAGAGGAATTGGTCTGGCGCCCTCTGCTGCTGGCTACACATTTCACTGGCAGCAGGTTAGTATGCTGCTCTCTCTGTGAGTGTACAGCTCAGAAGCAACAAAGTGGTTTCTGTTTCAAACCACCAGAGATGTTGGTACCAACAGTGCAGAATGGCATCAGAGAAGCTTTTGCTGGCACACAAGAAAATAGTCCCTGCCTCAGGAAGCTTACAATGACATCCAGCCCCAGTCAGAACAGTTCAGACCCACAGAGCACACCAAGGGCTGGGTGCAGAGAACTCACAAAGATTACCAGGGGGAGGAGCGAGCCCTGGGGAGGGTGGCGAAGGAGGAAGCAGGAGGTCACATGACACACAAGAAGAAGGAGAGACTGTCCCATGCAGGTGGGGGAATGACCGGAAGGTGGAGTAAAGGTGATGGGGAGAAGGATACAAGGGAGGAGGGTTTGGGCTGAGTCAGGTGGGAGTACAGGAAATGGAGACAGGAATAGAGCTGGGTAGGGCCTCTCAGGTAAGAAGTCTGACCTTGATTCAGGAGGCACAGGGAGGGCAGTACAGGAATCTGAAGAAGTGACTGACATAAGCAGAGTGGCAGGGGAAGAGGGGGACATTAACAGCAGAACTTTGACTAGGCTTAGGGGAAGGGACGTGAAAGGCAGTGAGCCAAAAGAGGAGGCAGTTGCAGGGGCCAAGGGGAGCGATGATCAAAGCAGAGAGCAGGGTTTAGTGATGCCCGTGGTGAGAATGGAGGACAGAGAGGATTCAATGGCAGCCTAGGTATATGGGGGGTGGGGAGTGAGGATGTAAAAAGCATCATGGAGTTTGCAAGCCTGGGTAGTGGAGGGACAGAGGAGGAAGCAAGAGAGGATCAAGTCAGCAGGAATTGATTGAAATGAATCTTATTTTCCTTTGTCTCCCTGTTGGCCCAGATGGCAGGAAGGTAAATTCCCCTCAGGTCTGTAAAGTGCTTTGAGCTCCTTAGACAGGTGGTGCTTGAGGAGAGTAGAATCTTTGGGTTCATAGATAGATTGGTGAATATTTGAAAATAAACGATACAGAGAGTTTAAAGCATCAGTTATTGTTTCATCGGGGATATCATACAGACTATGGGGGAGGGGTCAGTATTTTGGTATTGGGCAGCATATACCATATACAGTCTGTCATGTCCCCAATGCGGGGTGAACGGTGGGTGAGATCAAGAGACAGTCGGGAGTCAGTGAGGGTACATCGCTCATACAAATAGGTTACAGACAGTCGTGGGAATAAAGGAGCGAGCTGGGTGATGAGGATAGAGCGACCCTCACATAGTGGAGTTTGGTTTGGTGGGTTCAGGGCTCAGGGGATAGAGTCCAACGGGGGAGTGTGAAAATCTCCTCCCCCCTTCGGGACACGGAGTCTCGCCCGCTTACTCCTGGTATTGACGGTGACCGGTGACGTGCTCCGTGTAGATGTCTCTGGACCATCTGATAGTGTCCGAGACCATCAGGCGTCTCATGAGCTGCGCGTAGCGACGGCCTACCCCGCAGGCCCGAAGCACGCGTTCATTACAAGGGTCCCAGGCGCCCAGGGCCCCAACAATCAGGGCGTCGGTATAGACCTCGTAGCCCTTTGACCGCAGAGTGTCCGCCAAGGGGGTGTATTTTTCGAGCTTTCGGGCTCGGGCCTCGCGGAAGGCCAGGGTCCTGTTCTCGAAAGGAACCGTCACATCAACGAGGATGATCTTTTTTCGAGCCTCGTCCGTGACGACGATGTCTGGGCGCAGTGGGCTGTCGGTGCCAGGGACGGTGCGGTTGGTGACTTTTTCTCCCAGGTGCGGAGCGATGGCCTTTACCAGACGGTCCTGGATGGCGTTGTGACGCAGCTGCCAGGCTCTGGCGTGGGGCCTGCAGCTGCACAGGACGTGGGGCAGGGTCTCCATGGCGTACCCGCACTTCCTGCAGCGCTTGTCTCGGTTCCCGTGGCGGACGGCTCCGTTGAGCGGGACGCAGTTTAGTCTGGCGCGGTGTATGAAGCGCCAGTCAGCGAAGCAGATGAAGCTGCCTGAGTGGAGGAAGTGGTTGCTGGAGTCCCACTTGCTGGTGACCTCGAAAACCTTGCCCTGGTCTGGTTTTTTCTTCAGCGTGCCCAAGTAGAGCGCGCGTACAGCAGCCTTCAGTGACCTCTCCAGCGTGCCTCTGGCTCCAGGGCTGATGACGGTGTCCTCCGTCTCGGTCCGCGGTATCAGGACTCCCAGCTCCCGTCGGTCCTCGCTCCATACCCAGCGGCAGCCTAGTCGTTTCCCCAGTCGGCGCGTGGCATTGCGGGCACGGGTCCACAGTGAGGCTATGTCGCCTCTGTCTCGGGCGAAGTCACCATCCATGGAGCCGCTCAGGAAGGTGGCCATATCTTGGCCAGAGGCAGCTCTGTCGATTCGCTTTGCGGTGGCGGAGCGCAGGGCGGTCGTCGCGACGTTCTTTACCACGGCGTCCGGGCACGTCAGGAGGCGAAAGGCGTGTGTGATGACCGCGATATCGCAGAGGTCTCCCATGCGGGGGACGTTGGCACCACCGTGCCGGTGAGCGATATAGACCAGCTCGTTGCTTGCTCTCTGGGGCAGGGACAGCCACTTCTTCACCAGTTGTCGGATGACGTTGTCCGCCTTGTTGAGGGGCACCTTTGCCACTGCGGATCCTCTCAGGACGAAGGCGATGCGGGGGATCAGGAACGTGTTGAGGGCATCGATTTTCTGCCATGGAGCCAGCAGGGAAACGTCGATCCTGGCGGCGTCCTGCAGGATTTCCTGGATGGTGTCCTCAGGGGTCTGCCGGACACGGAAGCCCGTCGGCGTGCCGAGGTGTTGGTACGCCTGCCCCTCGGCCAGGGGGACGACGGATTCACCCTGGATGAGGAAGTCCGTAGCCTGCACCGAGTTCTTCTTGCTGCAGTTGACATGGAGGGACGCGCACTTTTTGGCGTTAAAGCGGAGTCCCGTCCATTCTGCGACTCTCCCGATGGTGTTGAGCATGCCCTGGAGCCTCTCGGGGTCATCCGCGATCAGGACTAGGTCATCTGCGTAGGCCAACACGTTCACTCTCTCGCCGTGTAGGTCGAAGCCTTCGGCGCCGTCGGAGATTGCCCGCAGGAGTGGCTCCATGGCGAGGCTGAAGATGATCGGGCTGAGGGGGCAGCCCTGCTTCACGCCGCTGCGGATCGGGATCTCGGCGGTTTCGCCTTCTACCGAACGGATGGTGGTGCTGCAGCCCTTGTAGAGTTCCCAGATCAGGCGGAGAAAGGTCTCCGGCATCCCGAACTCCCGTAGGGTAAGAACAGATTTAATGTTTATTAGTGAATATTTGAAAATAAACGATACAGAGAGTTTAAAGCAGCAGTTATTGTTTCATCGGGGATATCATACAGACTATGGTGGAGGGGTCAGTATTTTGGTATTGGGCAGCATATACCATATACAGTCTGTCATGTCCCCAATGCGGGGTGAACGGTGGGTGAGATCAAGATACAGTCGGGAGGCAGTGAGGGTACATCGCTCATACAAATAGGTTACAGACAGTCGTGGGAATACAGACATTCCTGACCCTCCCACTAGAGCAACTCACATGGAACTTGGAGGGAAAAACACAGGTTGGAGAAGGGAATAGTTGGGGGGGGGCACAAGGAAGTCAGTCTGTGTACATATGACTCAAATGTTAGCTGCAGTTGCAGCAGCTATGTAAATAATTATCTTAGTAAAGAGACAATTTAGTTTTATAAACATGGAGTCCTCTCCTGTTATTATGCAGCATACAATACGTGAAATACACAGGTTTCTCCTTCCCCCACTGCTGACTGCCCTAACCACCAGGCTATGATTATTCTGGGGTGGGGTCTCTCAGTCTTTCCCATTAAAGCTGTTCCATTTTATATAAAATACAATAGTTATTAGGCCAGCAAGGATGAGAGTGAGAATGCCTCTATAACCTTGTGCCTAGGTGCTAGGGCATTCACCTGGGAGGGAGGAGGCCCATATTAAAATATTTCCTTTACATTGGACAGAGAGGAGAACAGAACCTAGGACTCCTGAATGCCACATGAGTGCCTGAGCTACTGGGCTAAGGCTTACAAGAAAGGAAGCAGCACTAACACTCACCTTCTCCTCTTCCAGTTGTTTTAGAATCTACTCCTCCATATCAAGGTTGAATCTATTTGACAAATTCGTGTCAAATTCACAAATAGTTTTGAGTTGACCAAAATGGCATTTTGCAGCAAATTAGCTATTCATCTCAGAAATTTAACCCAGCTGTACTCATATGTAACCCCTCTTGGAGTATGTCAGCTCCTGGACTGCCAGACTCAGCGTCTCAGGGATCCTACACAAGAAACTACAACTGTAATAATACCAGAGCCCTCTGACACCATTTCCCAGCATACTTGGAGTCAGGGCTGGGGACAGAATGGACTAGAAACTCCTGCTGAGGGTGGCTTCTCCAGAGAGGTGATATGGAGAAGCAATCTATTGGAATGATGAGCCAGGGCTGCTAAGCCCCTCAGTGGAAGGGGACAGCCTGACAAAGACTAGTTTTAGTTTCAGTTTTGGTTTTGGGAACTGTAAGACAGAGAAGCAGAACAGCTCAGGGTGTCTCTGATTAAGTCCCACTCCCAGTGAAGGATTAGCCACTGGGCCATTGGGTCCCAGCCAACTGGGGGGCCCCTAGAAAAAAATCTGCCGCCCAGCCCCACTTCACAGAAGTTGGAAGACCCCGTGTCCTGACCCCACTCTGCAGCAGCAACACTAGGCAGGGCGCCACAGGCAGAAGGGGTGGAGAGAGACCCCCCACTTGCTCTGGCCCAGGGCCTCAGGAACCCTTAATATGCCTTTGCCTACTTCCCACAACGGGAGTGTATGAGCTGCTGTGGGACTTAGTGTATTAATTCCATTCCTGCAGAAAGCAGCATCTAGAGCAGGAGGGATCTGACCCCTCACCAGCCACTGAGAGCCAGCTGAGACCTCCACAGTACTCCAGACTATGGAGCTACAAGAGGACATTGCCCATCCCAGGGTGAAGATGCTGTAACTATAAGTGGTGGCATTACTCATTTTTCCAAGGGACAGCACCCATTGTGCCTTGGCCACAGTGAGGAGTCACCTTGGGTGGAGGCACCAGGCATCAAAAAAAGAACCCAGGACCCAACCCAAATGAGGAGAGAGACGAAGCCACTCTCAGTAATAAGCACCAGGGAAGACGTCTGAGGCACACCTGGGGGAAAAGGGTCCATATACTGTCCTTATTGTTCAACTGATGATACTAAGGGTGTGCCTACACTTTACGGTGGAGGTGTAATTTCCAGCTTGAGGAGATGTACTTGCACTATCTAGCGTGCTAAAAATAGAGCATGGTCACAGCAGTAGGAGAGGCTTGCTGCCCTGAGGACATACCTAGCATCTCAGACAGGATCATGCTTGGGATGTTTAGCACCACCATGGCTACACTGTATTGTTAATGCACTAGCTCTATCAGCACTACGGCAAGTATGTCTCCTCGAGCTGGGAACTACACCTCCTAGCTGCACATGCAGACATGTCTTTAGATACGGAGGGTTCAAGTCATCTCTGCACTGAAGCTAAGGTCCATGTGTGCAAGGTCCATGTGTGGTGAAGCAAAGAAACCTCTATGCCATCTTTGTCCCTTCCCTATCCTGTGCCAGCTGGAGGTCACTTTGGCCCCTGGTGCAGGTCAGTGCAGCCTGGATTTGCCCTAATTCTTGCCCATCTGCCTATGGTCTTGAGGGGGCCAGAGTGCAGCCATGCTCCAGCCAGGTCTCTGCAGTCCTAGGAATGTCCCTGATGTGAGCCTCCGTGGGGGCATAGCCAGCTCTACACCATCTGGGGAAGCTGCCGGTACCAGGTAAATTCACCAACTGCACAGCCCCTACCCATAGCACAGCTGGCCCACACAAGAGATGCAATGAGGAAGTGAGTTGGACCCAGAGAGGTCAAGCAACTTGTTCAAAAGCCACACAACCATTCACTGCCATGGCAGGGATAAGATCTCAAGACTTCCTGGATCCCAATTTTCTTCCCCTGTTTTTCGATCTCTCTCTGACTTTTCCAAAGCTTAAAATATGTGCAGAGAAATGTCAGCAATATGCATTGATTTTTTTAGGAGCCAGCACTCTGGATACAAAACAACCCCCTCAATGTGGTGTATGGAGATAAGGGAGAGGAGATGTCATTCTTTCTCCGGTGTGTTTCCCTTTAAATAGAGTGGAGCTTCCTTGCCTGGTAGAAGGGCAGCTGCCATTTCATGTTTCAGTTCAGCTGTAGCCTATTACAGATTAAATCTCTACCGTGTTTGCACTGTCTTTCATGGAAACTTTACATTTGTTCTTTCTGTGTTTGCTGCTTTCCTTACTCAGAATTAAAATGCCAATTATACATCTAGACTGAAAATGCTTTATACTTTGTCCATCCGAAAACATGGCACCACTCCCCAGATACAGTGCTACAGCTCCTGACACTCACAGTGCCTTTTTAAAGTTTAGCCATTGAACCTTCTCCAACAATCTCTTCTTTCTTTGTTCCTTCACCCATTCTCTCTCTTCTTTTTCATTCCCCTCCCAACCTGTTCATAACAGGTCCACAACCCAAATCGTCAGAAATACTGGGCATAGTGAGAACTAGGAACGAGGACAGTGCAGAAAGCGAGCTGTGGAACAGTCTTCTCTGTTCACTCCTGAGCCCTGGCCAAACTCGATCTTGGATCATTTCATTCTGCCTCTTTAAAATTCCCCCAGCAGTTTCTATCAGACATAATGTTCTTCACTTCCTGTTTGTGGTGGTGTAATTTAATAGCTGGTAGGTTCCTACTTGGAGGTGGCTGCATTTCTATAGCAGGCAAAATGATTTCTTGGTGCATGATGCCCTGGACCTTCTGCATAAAGGACACTCTGTAATAGGAAGGCATTATTCTTATTCTCTCCCACAGAGACTAGTATAAAAAGAGATTTAAGTGGTGCATTCTCTGCTGCCCAACTTTGAAGCTATCTGAATTTTATATTTAACCCAGAGTCCAGCACACTCATCAGGTGACGTCGAGGTCTCTCTCTCCTCTAAAAACACTTTGAAAGGTTTCCTGTCCAATGTCATGTTGACAAGGCTAAGACATGCTGGGGAAATGTCACGGCTGAATGGCCCCGGGGAGATAGCTTTGTCAAACACCAAGTACGTGTAGAAGGTTAAGGCAAAGGAAGCATTTGCTGAAGTTTAAGCCACCCGACTGCAGCCTGCTTGCAACAGAACTCTGCTGTATTGAGCTAGTGGCTTCTCTGCACTTCCAAGGGGAGCTCCCCTCCCTGCTTATGTCTTGTTACTACCCCGTTTTTCTCCATGTCCACAGTGAGTACAGGAGGAAGGGTGGTGTCACCTAGGGACTGACCCACACAACTCTCTGGGAATATACTCCATACCACCTTTATCAAGCAGATATCACCCTCCATTCTGAGAATGAGAGCCCACAGGCACAGGATACACATGGCATGCAGCCAGCATCGACATTAGCAAAGGGGAGTACAGACATACGTGGTCACTTCTCTTATACCCTCTCCAGCTTTTTTTATGTGACTGTTGGATTGATCAACTAAGGGTAAAATCTGCTTCAAGTAACTCCATATGAGTACATACACATGCACATACACACACCTGCACCAATGAGATACAAAACAGACAACAAACCACCACATGCACACATGACAACAACCCACTTCCCAGGGAGCTACGCTCCACCAACCCCACACCCAGTTGCATGGACACAGAGGTAACACGGCCCATAAAGAAATAGATGCTCACACAATCCCCTCCTCTGCTATACTCCATATGCACATGCACACAAAAGACACCACACATGTATATTCACAACACTCATATTTCCATGCAAACGCAATATGCAGCCCACATCCAAACACATACTGTACAACCTAAACACACAGTCAGACACCTCCACAAAACACTCAAGCTCAAACCCTCAAGTATCCACATTTATGAACATAACCGCACTCAGGCATAAACAAAATATATATAACCCAGATTCCCCTCACTGAGTTGGTACAAAGCATTATATTCATTCACACATAAAGAATCTCAAACTCAAACACACAACATACACGTTTATACAGCAGGGCTGAGTTGGAAAACAGCAGTGCAATGCGGTGAGTGTGTATGGTAGCTATTGTACACTCAGATATGCAGTGTACGCATCCACACCAACTGGGACACTGAAACAGTCATGGTCTCAGATAGGAGCAGGCGGTGAGAATGAATGGGGATCGCTCAGTTAGAAATGTGTGTAGACAGATTCTGTTTCTCTTTAGGGCAGGTAAGTATTCAAGGTAGAAGATTAAGACACAGAGAAGAAAGATACTAATCATAGTCACTTCCAGCCTTCCTGAAAGGGTAAGTGGAGGCTCCAGCCAATTATCCAGGGCCTTTCCCACCTCTCGTATCAGCTGGTGTGGAGGTGAAGGGGTTTTCTTCTACTCCAGTAGCCAAATCCTCAATTCCTGGCTGCATGTATGTAACAGGCAGTTCTGAATCTGACACCTCACAGGCAGCTCGTCCATGAGTGAAAGACAGAGAGTTATATGGAGAACTGTATATAGGGGCACTGCTTTCTCTTTCTCTGCCTATTTGTCAGTATTCCTAATGCATCAGTGCCTAAGGACCTCAGTCAGGGATCAGGGCCTGTGAAACACATTACCACACAATAGTCTTTTCCCCACAGAGCTTACAGCTGTTCCCCATTTTCATGAGTGACACATACATATATACATGGCAGGTGGGTGGAGAAAGAGAGAGATAGGGAAGCAGAGAAAACTTCCCAGGCATCTATTACACATGTGAAGATGATATCTATGTGAAGAATTAATTTATCACACACCTCTGACCATTCATGCAACTTCCCCAGGACTCATAATAGAGTTCAAAAAAGAACTAGATAAATTCATGGAGGATAAGTCCATCAATGGAAATTAGCCAGGATGGGCAGGGATAGTGTCCCTAGTGTCTATTAGCCAGAAGCTGGGAATGGGCCACAGGGCATGGATCACTTGATGAGTACCTGTTCTGTTCATTCCCTCTGGGGCACCTGGCATTGGCTACAGTTGGAAGACAGGATACGGGGCTAGCTGGACCATTATTCTGACCCAGTATGTTCATTCTTATGTTCATCCAAACTACTGAACAGCTTCAGGCAGATACTGATTTTTTTATTGTTTTCTAATTAAGCTTGTCAAAGGAATGTTCCCTCCTTTCCCCTTCACTCCCCACCCAAAATACAGAAATTCCCCCTCAAATTTGCACCTGCTCAAGGCCCTAGATGGGCAAGACTCAGTCCTGAGCCCATAACTGTTTTTCATGACATAAAACTTGATAATTCTGAAGTCCGATACACTGATCCCCTACAGAGATAGAACCAGGACCATTACACCACGAGGGAGGGGATATTTCCGGCTTCTCAATGGGACACTGCATTGTTTCTATCCCTGCAAGACCCTGAGAGATGACACTTTGCATTACTGACATTTTTAGCTTCAGAAAAGCTATTTCTGGCCATTCTTACAGGCTTTTGTGGCTCCTGCTGGGTCAGGCACAGTTGGAGTCATGGGCTGGATCTTCAGCTGACTTCAATGGAACTGTGCCAAATTACCAGTGAAAATCTGGCCCCATGATAACTAAGGCACCTGGAATGAAATTTTAGCCCTAGTGAAGTCAATGACAAAACTTGCAGTGCCTTCAATGGGGTTAGAATTTCACTCCTGACTTTAGAAATAGAAAGATATAAAAAACCAGTTATAATTAAAAATAAATAAATACATAGATAACTGTATAAGGTATCTATAATTTTGTTGGCTGTCATGTAAAAATTACATAAGGGTGTGGTATAATGAGTTCATTGGCCTGAATTTTGGATGGCCACATTATTCACAAGTGGAGTAGCCATAACTGAGTTTGGCTTGGTGTCCTAAGTGAATCTCACTAAATCCTTTCCAGGACCACGAAATCAGACTTTGAAGTCATGACATAATTATATATAGAAAACCAATCGTCACTTGGCTAGGACTGAATATTGCCCATTCTGGGCCTTAGGCCAAGATTATCTGGGAAAAAAGTTCCACATTTGGGGAAAGAAAAAGGAAGCATTGTTTATATCTAGATATAGATATAGATATAATATTAAATGACAGCTATTTGAAGGTGTTCAGTGGTTTGGAAAGTTAGAGTAAGGCCTGGCGGAGATGGATTAGTGGACAAAGGGGCAGGTTAGACAGCCAAAGGTATATGATGAGTTCATTTTTCTCAATGGCTCTGTAATTTATCACATGGTTCTGCCATTTGTCATCTGGATATCATCATTTCAGAGGGGGCCTACTGCTGCAGGGAGCTGATTGCCCTTGAATGGCTTAAATTGGGATGGAGCATGTCTAGCACTGCACAGGATCACAGTCATGGTTGGAATGTTGCTTAAGTGCCTTTATCATCAACAACTATAAGAAAAGCCAGGAAATCATTAGTTATGTCTTTACTCAACCCTTTGAACTACCACCATGATTCGATCTTCATAGGGGTCATGGATTTTAAAACCAGAAAGGACCACTACAGTCACCTAGTCTAATCTCTTGTACAACCATGACCACAGAGCCTGACCCACCCAAGAACTATCTCCACTGTGCAAATAGTGAACTGAGGACCAGATTTACAAAGTGCTTTTGAAAATCTCACTAGGCACCTATCTGCATCTTTAGGTGCCTAAATACTTTTGTAAATCTGGGCCGAGGGATTAAGTGACTTTGTCCAAGGTCATACAGGAATTCTTTAGCCCAACCAGGAATGAGACCCAGATCCCCTGAGTCTCAATGTAGTGCCTTGGTCACAAGATCACAATTCTTCTCTATATTACCCCACCCATATCCACCACTCACTGCACACATGCCTCCACACAGAACACACAACTTTTAACACCAACTACATGGAGACATTAAATGGGGATGTTTCCTAATTGTTCACAACATTGAACTAGTGCTGAGATGCAGTAAATGCTTAGTGTGTATGGTGTAGATTTTTAATTGATGGTTATGTCTGAGGGTGTTGTGATGATTGATTGTTAATAGAGAGGCTTGTTTGTATTTTGAGTGGAAAGGAAGTGACCTTTTGTAACAGAGTTGTTTTGGTGATGTAATGAAGTCTCACGCTGTGCTTGGGTTTTCCTGTAGCTGTTGTCTTTGGTGAGAGTTTATAGTGTCTTAGAGTCCAAGACCAGAAGGGATCATTATAATTATCTAGTCTGATCTCCTGTATAACACAGGCCAGAGAACTGTCCCATAATAATTCCTAGAGCAGATCTTTTGGGGAAAAAACAGCCAATCTTGATTTAAAATTTGCCAGTGGTGGAAAATTCACCACCACAACCCTTGGTAAATTGTTCCAGTAGTTAATCCTTGCCAATTTTTCAACATCTGTCTTGAATTGTGGACACCACAACTGGACACAATATTCTGGCAGTGGTCATAACACTGCCAAACACAGAGGCAAAATAACCTCTCTTCTCCTACTTGAAATTCCCCCGTTTATGTCTCCGAGCACCATATTAGCTCTCTTGGCCACAGCGTCACCAAATCTTTTTCAAAGTCACTGTTTCGCAGAACAGAGTCCCCCGTCCTGTAAGTATGGCTACATTCTTTGTTCCCATTTACATTAAGCCATATTAAAATGCATAGCATTTGGTTACACTCCATTAGGGTTGTACACTTTGTATGGAGCTGGAGAGAGGACATATGCTTGAAAATTTTGGCCCAGAACTTTGTCATTGGAGGGGAGATTCCAGATTCTCTTGTGAGAAATACAACACTTGATTGCAGTCCTGGGTGGCCCCTGAAATACTAGATCTTAAAACTACAATGTTATTCTGTATAGAGATGGTTTTTTAGATATCTAAAAGATATAAGTTAAAATACTTTTCTCCCTGTAAGTCCTGTATAGTTGAACCCACATTATTAAAAGATCCTGGATTTACAGGTAGAGAGATGTAAAACAAAAAATAAAAAACACACACACAATATCATCCAAAAAAATTAAAACTTAAAAACAATTTTAATTTTTTTTTTGGTGTGACCTATTGCCTAGGGAATCCCAGGCATAACTCAGAAGAGGTGTAACAACTCACATGTAATGCTGTTTTTCCAGGCTCATGCACTAAAACCTTCACACCAAACCAGACAATCCCACATTCTCTTTCTTCCTCCAACCACCAAAGCAAAAAACTTTGTAAAAATGGAGGGGCTACAGCTGTAAATATAGTATGTGTATCAATAACCAAAGCTGAGATCCTTTAGGATGTGATTTTAACAAAACCACAAATCTTGGGAGGTCAGGAAACACATTTAAAATTAAACAAACTGGAAAATATGGAAATGCAGGACTAACGTACGCCAACAACCTTAACCCAGCCCTCGTATCCTGGCCAGACAATGGATCCATGCAGGTACAGTAGATATATGTATTTGCCAAGTATCCCAGGACTGTAGCTAGCCATGAATACCTTGCCAGCAACCCAGGCAGCTAGGAATAACTTTATCCTCTGGCATTTTGCCTGCAGCTGCAGGCATCTTAAATCATATCTACTGTGGTTTACAAAGCAGAATACACATAGCCTACCTGCAAAGACATGCCACCTTTAAGATGTCCAAGGCTGCAGGGAGTCCAACCAGTTTCAGCCTGAAGTGAATTATAAATTATACACTCCGAACATCACTCAACTGCAGCAGCCTCTGGGGCAGGGCCAGCAGTCAACCGGCTCACAGTGTTCTGCACAACCAGCATGGGACAAGGACAGCAGCAAGGGAACAAGCCCTTCCTTATACAAAATAAACTGTGGGTTCTTTAGCATCCACACACAGCAGACAGGACTCCATTTTAAATGTATTGCCTGAAAAATGTACCCAATAAATTACACGGAACTCACTGTATCTAACCTGAGGATAAAAGCTGAGACAGCCAGAGACTCCCAGCAAGGCTCCTTTTTTCAACTCTATGTTTAGACTACAAAGTAAACCACCTTTTCACTGAGACTAAAAGCTTGAATTTAAATATCCCAAGTTTTAGGAAAAACTTGAACACGACAAAAATACACAAGAAAAAACATTGTGTGTGTGGGGGGGGCGGGGGTGGAAATCACAGGTTTAGGTGCTGATTTTTAACCAGCTCTGTTTTTTTTCCTAGATATTCATCCAGCATCTAGCACAAAAGGACCCTGGTTTCTCCTGTAAAACTCTGATACCAAGATTTGAGGCTCTGGCCCAATACCAATAATAAATAACAAGAACTGAAACTTCAAAGGGAATTGTAGGTAAACAGGATGCAGTGACATTCCATGGGAAAGTCATTGAAATCAAACCATCTCTGATGAATGGAGAACATCAATCAAAAAATGTTTCCTCATAATTTTTCCAACCAGCTCAAAATGAGAGGCTTTCCATTGACTTCTACAGGCATCGAATCAGGCCTATAATGTGCAAGTAGTCCTGCAGGTTTCAGTGGAGTGGAGCTATTTGTGGAGTACAGTCTATTGCTATTCAGTGTAAAAGTTTCAGACTCTGCCCATAGAAATTCATGACAGAGAAGCCCTTTTGGGTCATAGAACCTTATCTTGGCTAGGGCTGAACTCTGCTCTCTAGTATGATATAGAGAGTTTGGTCTAGTCCAGTGTGCAATGTCTCGAGCAACAGAACTTCCACTACTTCTCCATACAAATGCCCCATTTTATAAGGCACTTCTGAAACTGCTGTAAGCTGCAATGCTGATTAATGGCCACCACACTTGCCCCTTCCACTGTGTTGAGCATAGTATGAAATCCAAGATAGATTAAATTAGCTGAAGAATATGAGGCACAAATTAATTGCTGGTGTCATCAGGACCGGTACATCTCATTGCTTAATTAACCAGCAAGTCACCACACGCCACCGAGCTGTCCACTGTAATACTTGTAATAGATGGGGGGGAAATTACCCTGAGGGGCTGCCATTAAGTGACAGCGAGTACTGCCACCACCTGTGCTGTCTCCTGCACAGCCAGGACAGAAAACTATTCAGTAGGCCACAAAGCGAATAGGGAGGTGAGAAATCAAACCAAACCTGGTGGTGCACAGCCCTAACCCACGGGATATACAAGCAAAGAGACAACTACCAAGAATTAAAGCTAGTTCACAGCAGTAACATCTAGGCCTTACAAAGATATTTGGACAGAGCAAGACTAGGAATCAAATCTAGGGCCTAATTTCATTGCTGGCAAAAGCAGGTGCCACTCCATTATAACCAATGGAGTCACACCCATGCCAGTGGTGACCTTGGCTCCAGGGATGTACGCCAGTGCACAAAAAGCCAGACCACAGTAAGCCCTTGTGAGTCGCTATTGATAGCTTTCTTCAGTTGGCAGACTAGACAAGCCCCATTTAGGGACTCTTGCACCTAATTAATTAGTACTCAAGGTACAGTTTTATGTAAATTTTATTTAAATCCTAATCAGCGCTCTCATTTCCGTACAGAGTTATTTTTACCATGGCATCAGCACTCAGGTGGGTAAGGAACAGAACCACCCAGGGGAGTGCAGACTGACGTGCACAGCCTGAGAAAGAGACTGGTCCCACCAGGAGCACTGGCAAATCCACCAGGTGGAGTGGCAGCAGCTTCAGTCAAGCAATACAAAGATACAAAGGGAAGTGAGGTACGATCAGCAGGGTCTGAGTCCAGCTGGAAGGTTTCGATGGAGTCTTTGTTATGGTGAGCGGTAGGTGTGGGTCTGGCTTGATTCTGGCATGGATGGTAGATGTGTGTGTCGTGGTGAAGATTAACTATGAATCTGGCAGGATGGTTTGGATAGTTTGTGTGCAATGTTTATTGGGGTTAAATGCAGCCTCACGGTTACAGCTGTGCTCAATGTTGACAGCAAACCTTGAAGCGAGCCTGGATTTGTGGTTCAATATATTTAGCAAACCTGAGAGGAGGAAATTTTCACAGTAGGGAATTTCATGACCTTCTCTCAGCTGGTGTCACCACCTCCTCCACCCTCAACAGGTGCCCCACCCAAGTCCCAGGAGCCCGCTACTTACTGGAGATGTCTTCAAAGGAGGTCTAGTGGTCTGCTACCTCTTCCTATGGACACCTGGGTAGTTCCGCCCCAGGGTTTTTGGCAAGGAAATGGCTGGCACTCCTGCTCCTTCCATGTTCTGTCTTCAGAGAAACTGCCAGGCAGAACTATTGCCCCCTCTAAATCCCAAAGTTCATCAAGAAGCTAGCCAAACCTCCACCCCAGGAAGTGAGAGGGGAATCCTCTTCTCTCCTGCTGCAGGCTGTGCACGAAACCAGGGGCAGTTGGAGCCTCAGGAGGCTTACAGTGGTAGCTATGCAACCCTCACGGGGTCCCCTAGCAACTACATGCTAGGAATTATAGGGCTTCACTTTCTAGTGTTCAGGTGCTAGGGATTCCTAGCTATTGTGCTGAGCCTTCTGGTATATCTGCTCTTAAGCACAAGGCAGAGTCATTTACATTGGGAGAGGCTTCTCCTCTCACTGTGCTCTGTGGAGAGAGAAAGGCCTCTTCCAGTCTCCTTCTCTCCCCCCAGAAGCCTAGAAGGGGGGTAGGGGTCGTGCCTACCACCCCTCAGCACAACGACAGAAAATAGTTGGACTGACCAGACACCAATCCTGAAGATGCCAGGACAGTAGTCAGAGAAAGGTGGGTGAGGTAATATCCTTTGTTGGAACAACTTCTGTTGTCTCCCTCTCCAAGTTTTTGAACTTACAAAGACCTGATGGGGAGTGGTTTGTAAGCGCACAAGCTTGTCTCTCTCTCACCAACAGAAGTTGGTCCAGTGAAAGATATTACATCATCCACTTTGTTTCTCTAATATCCTGGGCTACAATACTGCATACACGAATGTAGCCAGCCACGTTGGAGGAGGACTCCAGCAAGGATGTTCCAGCCACTGGAGTCTGAAGAGTATCTTTCCTTGGCAGATTGAGTTCATCTGATTCTCACCACTACGTGAAACTGAAGGGTTTAGTTCATAGCCACGACCTTGTGAACTTCACTGCAGGGGTCACCCAGCTCTAATGACATTGTTTAGAAATAATGGGGGACAGCAATTTTGAACTGCAGCCACACGGCTCTGAACAACTGTTCTGCCCACATAAATTAAAAGAGCAGTGCTATTAGTCCCCATTATGAAGCAGTGACCACCACTAGAGATGGACAAAACTCAGTTTAGAGATTCAGTCCAGTCTGGATGCTTAGGCAAATCTTGAGTCTGCCACCAGCTTTCTCCATATCATCTGTTACTGTTCCTTCCAGCAGGAGCAGACATACCAGAGGCAAAGCCAGAGCTGGCCTTACCATGAGGCGAACTGAGGTGGTCGCCTCAAATGCCACATTGTGGGGGGGCACCACTAGGACCCAGAGTGTAGAAAATTGTTTCTGATGCTGGTGCATATGTATTCTCTCTGCTCTAGATGCACAGAGATGGTGGAGTGCTGTGCTGGAGGAAGGAGGGCACAAGAGACATAACAGGCAGGCAGGAGAAAAGGTGAGAGGGAATAACAGAAAGCAGCAGGAGCTGCAAGGGGAGAGAGGAGGAGGAGGAGCCTCTTATGTACTTCTCTAGCACCCCCAAGAGCCTGGACTGATTAACACCAGCTTCTGAGGGAGCTTCCTGTTTCCTGCTGCTTCCCTGAACCCACCTGAGGAGAACAGGGAGTCAAGTGAAGTAGCAGGAGTCAGTTAGGTCCCTAAGATGCTGATATCTTCCCTCACTCAGGCCCTGCTACCAGCCTGTTTATTTGTCCCCTTCAGCTGAGTGATGAGAGCCACTATAGCTGACACAGACCAGCAGTCATGAGTGAAAGAAGAAAACGCCCCTCTGGGACAGCATTCAGAAAAAGAAAGAAAGCAAAGGAAGGTTTTCTATCTAAGCAGGAAGGAGCTCTCCTGAGATACATAGACACAAATGTTCACGGTGAGCCTTCCAGCCCCAGTAAGGATGTGAGTGGTGAGGAGATGCCTGATCTTCCAGTTAGTCAGAGTGCCCGTGACCTGGCAGCTACTGCAGCATCCATATCTCCATCTCAAATGGATGGAACCATGCACATTCCTGAAGAAAAGTGTAGATCAGAGAAGAGTGTGGTGGAGGTGCAAGAAACAGCTGCTGCTGAGTTTAGTTCCTTAAGTCTAGATGATCCAGGACTGTGAACCCACTTGAGCAGTAGCCTGAGGGACTTCCTTGTACTGCATGGGCTACAGCAAGTGAAAACTTCATGTTCCCCAAAGACAATGAAAATAGAAGTTTCCATCTAACACATTACTGGCATAAAATCCCCAATGGTGACAAAGTGGAGAGGCCATGGCTTATGTACTCAAAAACCCAGAATGTTGCATATTGTTTTTGTTGCAAACTCTTCCAGTCTAATGTTCCAGCCACATTGGGTTATGCAGGACCATAGGACTGGAAAAATCTGGCTAGAAATCTGGCATGCCATGGGAAGGCAGCAAATCACCAGAGAGCATTCCATAGGTGGAAAGAGCTCGAGAGGAGACTAAGGTTAAAGGCCACCATAGATGATCAGTATCAAGAGGAGATTGCATCGGAATCTCTTTACTGGCAAAATGTTCTGAAAAGGCTCATTGCCACTGTGAGAATGCTTGCTACCCAAAACCTAGCACTGCGTGGTACTTCATATCAGCTGTATGTGCCAAACAATGGAAATTTCCTTCAAATTGTGGAGCTGATGGCTGAGTTTGATGCTGTACTTCAGGAGCATCTAAGAGTCACCACCCAAGAAATGTACACACACCACTACCTTGGAAAAACAATTCAAAATGAGATCATGCAATTACTGGCAACAAAAGTCAAAAAGAAGATTGTGGCAGATCTGAAGTCAGCAAGATATTACTCTATTATTCTGGACTGCACACCTGATATCAGCCATATGGAACAAATGACTTTAATGGTGTGTTTTGTAACAACAACAGAACCTAGTGAAAATGTCCCTGCAATGCTGACTGTCAGAGAGCATTTTCTAGAATTTATTGACATTGATGATACTACAGGAGCTGATATGACAAATGTGCTTCTTAAAAAGCTGGAAGATACGGGAATTGCGATAGCTGACATGAGAGGTCAGGGCTATGATAATGGTGCCAACATGAGAGGAAAGACCAGAGTGCAGACACGGATCCGAGAGTTAAACCCTCAAGCTTTTTTGGTCTCATGCAGTTCTCATTCATTGAACTTGGTGCCAGTGATGCAGCATCAGCTTCTAGTGAGGCTGCTAAATTTTTTAAGATAATTCAAAGCATCTATGTATTTTTCTCTGCATCAAGTCATAGATGGCAAATTTTGAAGCAACATCTGGGAACATCCTCTCTGACACTGAAACTACTGAGTGTCACACGATGGGAAAGTCAAGTGGAGGCAATAAAGCAAGAGACTCCAAGGTGTTGACCTTCATATATCTGGAGAACTGGAACAACTGGATAAAGCAAAGTCATACTTACAGTCTTACCGGTCAGATGAGGGAGTTCAAAACATTTTGAAGAATGGACAGAAGTTGGCAGAGGAACTTCACACTGAAGCTATTTTCCCACCCATTCAAGAATACAAGACTCACTGAAGAAGAAATTTTGATTACAAGGCACAGGATAATCCCATAAGGGACCCCAAACAACAATTCAAAGTTGAATTCTTTAACCAGGTGCTAGATTGTGCAATACAGTCAGCTGAAGAATGTTTCATGCAGCTCAAGGAACACAGCAGTATATTTGGGATGTTGTATGATATTCCAAAACTCCTCACTATACCGGAAGAGACCTACACCAGCAATGCAGGGGACTAGAAACAGTGTTGACTCATGATGACATGCGCGATATTGTTGCAAGTGATTTAGGTGATGAACTGAAAGGCCTTTCAAGATACATTTCAGCAGGATCAATTCCAAAGGCTGTTCTGGAATATATGTGCACAAATAAGATGACAACCCTCTTTCCAAATGCTTTTGTTGCTCTGAGCCTACTTCTAATAGTTCCTGTAACAGTTGTCAGTGGAGAACGCAGCTTCTCCAAGCAGAAGTTAATAACACATCTACGCTCCACAATGACACAGGAGAGGCTGGTCGGCCTTGCAACAACCTCAACAGAGCATGAGCAGGCCCAGACTGTGGACCTTCAGGAAGCAGTTCAAATCTTTGCAACCAAGAAGCCATGGAAAGCACCATTTTGGTTATTCAAATAGATAAAAATGCTAGTGTGTACTATGCAGACAAGAAAAGTTACATTTGCTGTTCAGGTGTTTGACAGTTAAGTGTTACTTAAAATTTTTGAACAAGGCATTTTATGTTGTTAGTTCTCCTTTATTGGGGTAGGTAGCAGAGCAGTACCATGAGAGGAGTAGAACAGGAAGAAGGCAAAAGGTTTGGCCCACGCAAGGTGATATGAGGGTGTCATTTGAGCTCCCCGCCTCAGGTGCCAAAATGTTGTGGGCCGGCCCTGGGTGAAGCCTTTCTTGTATCATTTCAGCATGTTTAGATCCAGTCTGGGACTAAAGCAGGAGATGCAGAATCAGCTCATCAGTTCAAGGCAGCTGGACTCGCTGCCCTATCAACACAGAACAATAGTCTTTCCCTGTTTCACATCTGTTGCCTTCTAGTAGCTGTCACAACTTGTAAGTATGTCATGCTTGTGGAACTTTGTATCCTCATCTTGCTCAGGCAGCTGTAGTTAGGTAGATTGCATTCAAGAATTAATTACTGTCTGAACCCTACACAGGAGACATGGGAGATCAGGAGCAATCTGAGACAGCGTAATACAGTAGTTTTTAACTGAACCTATTCTGAAAGACTCTCTAATCACAGTTAGGACAAGGTTTGAGTGAGTGCACACAGCCTGACTGCACATGAACTGGCAATGAATGAATTAGTATCAGTGACACCTACCTATTTAATAGAGCTCATTGGGAATTTTTTGAATAAATGTTCTTTGCTCAGAAAAGGCCAATTCATCAAAACCAAAAATTTTCACAGAAACTGCTCAGTTTCAACTAAACTTTTGTTGGAAAGGTTTCTCAAGTCTGTGATTGATGGGGAGGGAGAGAGGGAGACCCCAGAACAATCAATAGCCCTGGAGTTAGGGCACTCACCTGGGAGTTGGGAGACTCAGGGTCAAGAACTTGTTATGAATCAGCAGGGGACCTGAGGTCTCTGATTAAGGCACTCACTGGGCTAGGGGCTAACATGGTGGGGGTGGGACACTTCCTGAAACAGCAGCATGTTTCACAAAAATAATTCCTGTTAACTCTCAATATATTACCTAAGTTGCTCTTAGGAAAGCTTGATTTGCTAATCTTGATATAAGGGAAGGATATGCTGCCACTTGCTCAGGAATGTGCCAATGAGCATAACTATATAAGGTTATACTTTCTACCCCTTGTTTATTTTGGTCCTCTCACTCCCCTCCCTCCCCTGCCCGTAACTTTAAAATCCTCTTTGTAAGCTGAAATAAACCCTCATCCCTCCGGTCTATAGGAAGGAGTGTTTAATCCCTTGTCCTGACTAGTCTTTGCTTGACTCCTTGGGAGAAGTGTGTTTTGTACTTGGGGCAGTTATTATCCTCTAGCAGCAGAAAGTCTCTGGGTGCTATTGGCAGGGAAGCCTGAGAGTGAAGAAGGTACCACCCCACCAATCAAGGTCTCAGCTGAAGGAGATAATAACCAAATGTGCTACCAGCTTCACATGCTACAATACCTATGGCAGCCCCTGAGCTGAGGCCAGCCAATGGTTAAATAGCATTGGCAAAGTATTTGGGGGTCCTTGAGGTGAAGAAGGGGCTATATAAGAGAAAAATCCTTGTATTATCACCATTGTCTGTCAGTAGCTCTACCTAGAACACTCAGCACCTGCAAGTCCAGTCTGGCCCAGCCCTTTGTGGTCATGGTCTACCTCAAACATGAAGAGTTTCCAGGCAGTAGCTCCAAGGATATTGGAGGGATTCCAAGGTGGTATTGTTGAAGGCTAATAGAGCTTAATAACCAATTAGCTTTATTAACTTTCCCTGCTATCCACGGTCTTTTGTGTGACGACAGACAGATGTTGCCCAATGTTCCCCTGGCCAGCTCAGCTAATGCTGCTCAACTGTGAACCTGCACAGCAGATATATTTATTTAAAGATTCTGACAAGATGCCATTAATCGTGCAACTGATGGCATGAAGGAGCGGAAAAGAAAGGGAGGAAGAATGAATGAATAAATGTTAATAAAGGAAGGGAAAAAAGTAAAATCTGTGGGTTTTTTTTCCCCTGGAACACATAGTCCATGTTCTGGCAGATGGTGTTTCCCATCTGTGCCAGGCTATGGACAGGAGGGTGTTTCCTGCAACCAGCTAAATCATGTCAAAGTACCCTAACCGCTCTATTCCTTTGAAGTGCTGTGGCATACACCGCCATCTGGCAAGGAAGTATGTGTTACACACACACATACACCTTCAAATACCACGGTAATGAGGGCACTAAAGTTGCCTAGACAGAATAAGTATATCACAAATGTGTATCAACTAATATATGAAAGGGGCCCCTTTTGTATTAGCTCCGATGAGTCAATATGATTTCATGAGTAAAACATATGCTCCTTATACAGCGTTTGTATATAATGAGACAGCATGATCTGTAGTGATACAACAGGGACCCAAGTCAGACAATTTTTATTTCTAATCCAAAGTCTGTTGTTGACTCATGACAAGGCCTCACAGGAATCATTTAAACTCTCTCTGCAAATCTGTAAAATGGGGATAATACCAATGACATGTGGGTGTGTACCCCAGGCTGCGGTTGACCATCACCACTCTTCCTTTCTGAAGTACTGCAGAAAGTGGAGTATGGAGATAAGAAAAGAGAACTCTTTCACCTTTACCACAAATTCTTATTCCTGCGAGGGGTTTGAGTGGAGGAAGCTGGACAGGGCTTCAGCTTCTAAAAGAATTCTACAACTAAATCGTAAAGGGGTAGTTTTTCTCCACAGCATTTTTATGGCAGCATGTAACATACATAACACAGATTGTGTTTTATAAATTGAACAGGTCAGATGTATTGATTTATTACAGTTCCTGACTACAGTTCCCTTCAGATAAAGTATTACCATCCACGTACACGCACTGTATCAGAGACAGTATCATCCCTCTGTGTGTATGTATGAGATGTCTCATTTCACCCGGTGTGCACCGCATTAACATCTCCTCACACAGACACCAGCATTTTCAAACCATCTCTTTAGACTAGTTGAAATCACTACAGAAACTGTAACTCCACCTTCCTGTGCCTGAGGAAGTCATTGCAAGCAGAACCAAGATAATGTCCCTCTCTCTCCCATATGCTCACATTTGGTGTTTTCCTTACACAAGGATGGAGGCTTGAACATTTTCCCTCTGTCCCTGAAGAATGAAGTTGCCTTGTATATAAGCTATGACTACATTTCTACTTTCCATGCATTGTGGATTTGGTGTGGGGGGCGCAAGAGGGAGGATTTTGGAGGGATAGTTTATGGTCATATATGATTTATACATTGCTATATAGGAAGTTACCTTGTCAATAAAATTACATTAACTTGAATGTATCTAAATGCCTAATTTACTTTATACTAGAGCTGTGGGAAAAGCTTTTACGAGTGGGATTTCTAGCCATTCCGGGCTCCCATCCCATGCAGGGTGCATAGGTGAAAATTCCTGGCTCATGGAGTGAGGGAGAAAAGATTGTTTTTGACCCTAGCTTTCTCTGCCATGTTTTCAAAAGCTCCATTTGTCTGTGTTTTATCTTATCCCATCAGAAATCTGAGAATCAGGGCACACAGCTCTTAAGGCAGAAGATTATTGCAAATCAGAGGTACAAGTGAGCGGGGAGAAGAAACTTCTTCTTAGCGTGCCTCAGGAGGCATGTGACCAGGGTTCATCACCAATTCGGTCTGCTGCTTGTATCATTAGCTTTCCTGGCCCGGGCAGGGTACTGACGGGGAGTCCGAAGTGAATCCATGACCCCAAGACAAAACTTGGATAGTAAGAGACTCTGTTCCTACAGGCCATGAATCCAGAGGTCTGCCATATCTACCATTAATTAGCTCACAGCACCAACACTAAATCGAAGAGAAAAATTAGGGGACTAGAAGATTATGCAAAGGGGCAGGGCTGATTGAATGCTAATAAATCAGCAGCCCCACTATTTCATTCCAGGGAATGCATGTGTGAGGGGCAGAATACCTTTTCCTTGCATTCAGCCAATTCTGAGGCTTTACATTCATTCTGAGAGTAATTTTTATCTCAAAATGTGCATTGGGAATGTTTTGTTTTGAAAAACCTGCTCTGGGTCACAGGAGAAGGCTGAGTCGGGCGGTGGGAGGGTGACATACAAACCTTCGGAGATATAAGGCAGCACAATTGCTGTAAAGTAGGGCTCTTGGTGACAGCATTCCTCAGGATATATTGTGTTGAACTGGCTTGTCTGACACAGTGCAGAGGCTCCATTGCCTCTTGGCACAGTACACACATATTTCCTTTTTATGCTACACCTGGCTTCTAGAAGGAGTACCACTAAGAGAGGAGAACTGACCATTCCTTCCTGGACTATAAAGGGCCTGGAGATAAAAATAGTGGTATACACAGATTCAGAACACAGTTACTTCTCCCCAAATGAGGGAATAAGCCCAGGTTCTCTCTCCCATCCACTAGAAATGGGGGGATTGTCCACTTGAATATTAAAGTTACCTTTGCTCCATACAGCTTCTCCTTCCTGAGGGAGTCAAACAGAGCAATCAGAGACATCCTCTGCTGCCATGCATTTATTATTAATGTATTTTCTTGCAAGAAGTCCTGTACAGTTGAACAGGAAGGGCAAGTTGGTGCTAGTTAGACTGACATTAAGCATCTAGATCAGTGGTTCTTAACCTTTACTGCAGCCTGCACCCCTTTGGTTCTCAAAATCATTGAAGTAGGTCAGTTCTTTAAACCTAGCTATATCATTACTATAGAATGAAAGAAATAGAATTATATGTTTATTTTAATTTCACAGTAAAATTAAGAATACATGAAAAATTACACACTTTTTAAAGAATTATATATTTATTATTCTTTATTTCTTTACATAGACAACAAATCCTGATTTTTTTCCTAGCATGGCAGGGGCACCATGAGTGCAAATTGATCCACACACATCAAGCATTATCGTATGCTTAGGTTTGACGAAACAAAGTCCTTGTACTTACGTGCCTGTGCTTAATTTGTGTTTTTGATGATTTATCTTCTAAAAAAATCTGGTATGTCTCGCACGCCCGGAAAGGGCATCTCAGGTTAAGAACCACTGATCTAGATAAAGATTGTTGTATCATACTCAAGACTTGAGAAGTGCACTTATTGTTAAGGGTTTTTTTGTTTGTTTGTTTTTTACCATGGGTTGTACTAGCTGATCAGCAGCAAGGCTAGAAAGCTAATATTAGGGGAAAAGAGCAATACACAGGAATGTGGGCATCTTGTTAACACCATGACTGAGAAAGGAGGTGCTATTCTCTGTGATGAGTTCTAATCTTTGCAGCGTCATCTGTAACCACATTGTAGAATGATTTAGGATGCAAGAGCGAGTAGACAGCAACAGTTTCCTTAAAGCAGAGGGAAGTTCCAATAGCTCTGGCTCTAGCTCAGGGCACCACCAGCTCTAGCAGACATAAGCAAAACAAGTTAGCATCCAAAGGTATAGAAATGGCAACCACAGGAGGCTCTCCCCTTACATGCCTTGCTTGATAAGATAAATAGACTGAGCTCCAGCATTAACAAAGAGACAGTTAAAGGGTGACTTGATTACAGTTTGTAAGTACCTACGTGGGGAACAAATATTTAATAATGGGCCCTGCAGTCTAGCAGAGAAAGCTGTAATATGATCCAAATAGCTAGAAGCTGATGCTAAACAGCTGCAGACTAGAAATAAGGTGTAACTTTTTAATAGCGAGTGTAATTAACCATTGGGACAACTTAACCAAGGGTTGTGGTGGATTCTCCATCCCTGACAATTTTTAAACCAAGGATTAGATATTTTTCTAAACATCTGCTCTAGGAATTACCTTGGGGTAGTTCTCTGGCCTGCGTTATACAGGAGATCAGAGTAGATGATCACAATTATCTCTTTGGGTGGCTGAGTTACAGAGGAGGCCCTTTGTGTCCAATCACACTGCCTAAAGCTACTCCCCATCATTCTGCAAGACTTTAGCATATTGACTTTGGTGTCTTTCTTGTGCAGCTCAAGCCTCAGCCTTGGAGCACAGACGTACTAGTTCATGTTGTGTACTGTACAGAGTTTGTTAGTGATAGATACTACAAGTTTCCCAGTGCCAGCAATAGATTATGAATGAAGCAAATCTACACAGATACACTGTTAAAAAAAATGTGAACACGATGTTGGGAGGTTCTATCCCATCCTCACCTGCCCAAAATCCCACCCCTCTTTACCTTCCCCTCTTCCCTGAGAAAAAGCAGCTTCCACTTCCTTTCCCAGGTTTGTTTGGCTTCTCCCTCTTCTCACCCCCAGGGAGCAGGTGGTAGCAAGTACTGTACAAGGCTGCTGGCAACATATGTCTCTACCTTACTTGGACAGCTCTGACCCTGTGTTTTAGGCAAGTCAGGGAGGCATCATGTAACATGTGCCATAATGAAGGTCCAAGATCTCACCCAAATAAGCAGTTGGGGTGTTGTTATGATGACATATATATACTCACACTCACAGGAGAAAGACCTCAATCTTTTCTCCAGCCTCCAATCACTACCATCACTCCTTGTAGATATAGGGAACCAGTGGTACCCCCTCAACAACAGCCATTAGGATCATTTGTCACAAAGACTATCAAGGAAGCAGGTAAGGCCCTGCCTCCCACTATTATCCTATAGACAGAAGGAGCCTCTCCTTTCCCCAGTGCTGTATATTAAAACATTTCAATATATAGGAGACAAATTGGATTGTGAAAACTATCGAGGAATGGCCGTCTTTTCCATCTCTGGAAAGATTCTTGCCAGAATACTTCTCAACCGGCTGCTCCCCTTAGCTGAAGAAATCCTCACAGAATCGCAATGTGGATATAGGCCATCTTGAGGTACCATGAACATGATCTTTACTGCCCATTAAGTTCCAGAACAGTGCTGTGTGAAAACACTGACCTCTGTATATGGCCTTCATCAACCTCATGAAAGCATTCGACTCCTTCAGTCATGAAGGTCTGTGGAGAATTCTCCTTCAATTTGAATGCCCACCAAAATTTGTTGTTGTCGTGGAAGAGTTGGAGGGCAACATGTCTGTGACGGTCGTCAGCAATGGATCCAAAACTGACCACTTCCTAGTCAAGACAGGAGTCAAACAAGGTTATGTCATCACAGCAACCCTTTTCTCTATCTTCCTTGCTGTCATCCTCCTTCTCATTGGTGACAAGCTCCCCTCCAGACTTGACATCTAGTATAGAATGGATGGCAAGCTTTTCAACCTCTATCACTAAATTGGTCACTGAATTCCAATACACAGATGCCTGTGCCCTGTGCCCACTGGGAAGAAGATCTTCAAAAATAACCAAACACTTTCTCCACGGCTTACAACCAACTCAGTCTCACACTTAACACCAAGAAAACTAAAGTGCTCTACCAACGGGCTCCAAATCATCAGGATCCTGCTCCTATAATTCAGAACAATAAAGAGACCCTGGAGAACATCGAGCGCTTCCTTTACCTCTGTAACTATCTGCCAAAGAAAGCTGATCTTGACAAGGAAATTCAACACTGCGATCAACACACTAGTGCAGCTTTCAGATGTTTTAGAAAACGTGTCTTCGAAGATCACAAGATCAAGAATCAAACCGACCTTCTTGTATATGAGGCCATTGTTATTTCTGCTCTTTTGTATGGTGCTGAGACCTGGGTTATGAACAGTAGACATTTCAATTATCTTGAAAAATGCCAATGGTGCTTTCAAAAGATCTTCCAAATCGAGTGGGACGACTGGCGTACCAACATCAGTGTTCTATCCCAAGCCAAAATTTCCAGCATTGAAGCTATGATTATCTGTCACCAACTCCGTTGGGCTGTTCATGTTCTTCAAATGCCAGAAAGTCAACTCCCGAAGCAGGTCATGTTCGCACATCTGAGCCGTGGCCAATGGTCAAAGGGTGGACAAAAAAAGCACTTCACAGGCACCCTCCAAGCCAACATGAAGAAGTGGAATATTGACAAACCCATAGGAAACCCCAGCCCTCGATTTACCAAAATGAAAAAGGACTTTGTGGCAAGGATGCCTGTAATCTGAGATCCCCTGGAGACAACAGGAAATGGAAAAATAGGAAAGAAGGCAAGAACATGCCACACCCTGATTTAACCATCTAGATCCTCCCCTTCCATTGCAAAATGTTTTCCCCAATTATGACAAGATCTGTGGATCCAAAACAAGTCTCATTAGTCACCTGCAGATCCACCACTGATAACTGGCTATCATTTTATTGGAAGACAATCATCCTCGAACTCTGAGAGATTGCCAATAATATTTTAATATCATAGAGTACATTTAACAAGATGCTTTGATCCCATAGGTAGGAGCCATCAATTTTCTAGTACCGTTCCCATTTTCACAGATATAGCTCCATTAATAAATTTTCAATTCAACAGCTCTGTCTTTTTTTTGCTCCCCGCTTCAGCTAAATACCCAGTGCACTTCTCTTAATAGAAGAAATTTGCTCAAGTATTTTCTCTAATTTAAAAGTGAATTTGTATCAGTCATGCTGGTCCCTCTTCTACATTTTTCCTGTGGAAAGCTGAGCAGTTATATTTTACTTGCACTCAGATTCCCAGAAAGCAAGTGTGAAGTTGCAAAATGACATTTTTTTATGTTTGATAGGAAGACTACTTAACATTGCAGAGTTCACCAAACCCCTCACCAGGGCCTTTGCACAGAGGTAATTATACAAGCTGATATCTGAAACACTCTTTGCAATCTAGGGCTATATAAGCACATTGTTACTTGTGGGACTGTGAGGGGAGAATTTTAAGTATGCAGCCAGCCACTAAGTCTTACAATAGCATAGTTTTTTCTAGCAATGATGCCTTAGGCAAGGCCTGTTTAGCCTAAGAAGAAAAAGTTTTCTTAACTATGTTTCTGATACATCTCCCTTAAGATCCCCAAAGGTTTCTCTAAGCCCCATCCTGGATTATAACAGAAATGTCTTCTCCTTATAGTGCGTATGGTAACACACATTGTTTCATGTTCTCTGTGTACACACACACACACACACACACACACCTTCCTACTGTACTTTCCACTACATGCATCCAATGAAGTGGGCTGTAGCGCACAAAAGCTCATGCTGAAATAAATTTGTTAGTCTCTAAGGTGCCACAAGTACTCCTGTTGTTTTTGAAATTTAGAGTTGCTAAGGTAATAAATATTGAGAATCCAGTACTTGCAAACTGTTGGTGATCAATCCTTAAAGTAAAAGCCTTGTACATTTTTCAGGTAAGTCCAATCATGCCAGGGTCCTCTGAAAAATGAGGCTGTGTGTGTTTTCCCCTCGCCATACCTGCTCTGTGCTCACCTACCATTCATCAGACACAAGCTGAAACTCAGCCTCTCTTCTGTAGACCATGCAGAGCTGAATGAAAACCATACTGGTTTGATGGCATTGCTGCTCAGATGATCTGTCTTAAAAGAGATATCTATAGCTAAATCCAGTCTCAGGAGGCCAAATGAGTGACAGATTGACTAGAGTGTCTGTGACTCACCTTGGATAATGACACTCAATAAGAATCACAGCTGGATTTGTTCTTAATATAGCTGGGTTGCTTGAAGGGGTTGGATTGGAGTACAGGTTTATGCTGCAAACCAGGCAATGTGGCATCATCTATCAAGGACAAGTAACTCAGTATTGTTATTCTTTTCTTTGGCTATGTTCACACTACAGATTACATCGGTGTAAGTTCTGTTGCTCACGGGTATGAATAAGCCACCCCTGAGTGATTTGGGGTATGGACAGTGCTGTGTCAGCAGGAGAGATTCTCCCATCAACAGAGCTATGTCCCCTCATGGGAGCTGGAGTAATTAAGTCAATGGGAAAGCTCTCTCCTGTCGGCCTCTGCACTAGCAGCACTACAGCAGTGCTGCAGCTGTAAAGTCTGTAGCGTAGCGATCGCCTTTAAAAGAAGGTTGTCTCAAAGCCCTGGTATTAACAAGGAGTGTGGTTCATATTAATTGTTGATCGACAAGGCCCCTCTCACAAAGAGCTTCCATTCTCAACAGTTCAGGAAAATGGTGTTAGTAGCACCATGCCAGGAGGCCACAGTAGCAAAGGATTTACACAGCCACGCTACAGGCAGGGGACCTCACTCACCTAATGCATAGTTTGGTGGGATAGTTCCTCCTTCTCTCACACTGGCCATGTAAACAGGGATGACATCCTGCTGACAAGAACTGCCTTCAGTTGTGCCTTTCATATTAGTTTAGCCAGGGTCAGGTTTGTCTGGTGGTAACTGAGGCCATTAAGATTGCATATAAGGTAGCTGAAGAGTCCAGAGTATGGGTCACTTCTGCTCGCAGTGGTGGAAGCAGCACTTGGAAGAGTTACCATCACCCAGTGAAGACGCACAGAGACGCTATGCAGAGTGCACACTCCCAAGGACCGGGACAGTAGTCACATGCTTACACTTGGTCAGTGTTAACATAAACTTTGCTTACTGTACAACATTTAGTAAGCGCATTGGCGTCAGGGCAGGATAGGTTTGGTGTGCAGGGGGCTGGATGCTTGCACTGATGCTCTTCAAGCAGGGTCAGTCTTCTCTAGTGTTTATCATCTGCTAATTAATTATTTATTTAAATCCAATTTAAAAGTTGATCTAGAAATCCATCTCCAACAGTGCTTACTCCTACAGTGAATCCTTTCTGTGGGTCAAGAAGCCAGCAAACTACATTAGTTGATGATTTGAACCCCAAAAAACTCCAGCAAATCCAGACTAGTTTTCTGTTGTCCCTGTGAAATGGCTTGGAGTTCATTCACTGAGTGAAATTCAATGGCCAGTATTATACAGAGGTCAGACTAGATCATAACAGTTCCTTCTGCCTTTAAGATACAAAAATCATTCTGCATTAGATTAGGAAGATCATTAAACTGGGGGCATTTCAAATTCCCTCTACCCAGCCCCATTCCAAGTGACTGATCATAGTAACCTATAGCTCCACCTGAAAGTCTGGTCATTAAGGCAGATATCTGTGAAAGAAGCTTCAAATACAAGAGCAAGTTTTCTAATCAGCCAGGAGTTGGATGAACAGAATTTAAAAGGAAGCAGTTACTCTCCTTGAAGATCTTTTAAAGTTCTTATTGTCAAGCTGTCCTGAAGTGGCTCAGAAGCGTGAGTGCCAACTTCTGGACAGACTGTTAGGAAACACGGCAACAACCCCAAATCGGTCAGGAGTTCTGTACCTGGGTTTCATCACCAGTTATCAAGTGTAAACTCTTCAGGCACTAGAACCAGTGCTTAATTTGTAATGAAAGAGGTGCTGGGGTTCAAGCAATTAGATGCTGGGGCTCACCCAATTTTTTTTAAAAAACTTTCATAACTGATGCAGCAAGCCCAGACACAGATTAAGCACTGATTATAACAGCCTGAACATGGAGTCACAGACAGTCCCATTGGGTACTCTGTCTTGCCACCCACGTAAGCCTGCCTTTCTGATAGAAGGTTCCTTACATTAGAAGTCACAGCACTATTTAGTTTACTCACAGCCTAAAGGAGCAGTCACCTTAGATCTCACACCAAAGACAACACCTGTAGCCAGTCCTAAAATAAACTATATAGAGATTTATTACACAGGAAAAGGAAACAAGAGTTATTTACAATGTTAAAGCAGGTAAACATATGCACACAAATGAGTTACAAACTTAAATTTTAAAAAGTCATAGAAGCTTCCATAATAAGCACGCTTTATATGTCCTTTAGGGCTAACCCAAGCTAAGCACTGGGGATCTTTTGCTTATGCTTAGTAATACTTGCCCTTCAGAGTCCAAGCAGAATAAAGATACAATTCCTCCTTGCTAGAGGTTTTTATCCCTCCCCCTCCCACTTCTTCAAATTGAAACTCAGCTGATGGGAGGAATTCACTTGCCTGTCTCCTCTTCATGGGGCAGAGAGAGGTGGGTTGGGAGGAGAGCAAACAAAAAAGTCTTTTGTCCTCTGATATTCCCTGATAGTTTGTCTGGTGTGGATGGACCTTCCTTGTGGGGCAGAATATAATACCTTCTTTTGGAGACCAACATTTCACACTAGTTAATGTCTCTCTCCTGTCTGGTGATTCACACAGTTACAGAGGCTTATAATACAAATGCTTAAATATTACCTGATAACATCTGTATCCCATGTTGTAAATTGCTGCATGCATTTGTCTCACTTACAAGCATTCAATAAAATCTAAACACTGAGCACACTTTTATAATCCCAATACCTATTTCAACAATTCTAATGCACAGGTGAGCCAGACTGGTTCCAGCTATGTATCTGTCAGTGTTTCACTAAGGCATGGGGTCTGTGGAAGGAGCTGGCACCTGGTTTGCCAGTCTCACATGTATATCATGCCCAGCATCCTGCTATCAGAAGGACACTGCTGTTAAAGCAGCATTGATCGAGCACGCAGCTCTGTGTATGTCAGAAGAGACGTGGAAGCCTTCCTTACCTGCTAAGTCTACTATTACATTCAGGTAGCTCCAGTTCCAAGGTGATTTGCCTGCAGGATTAAGAGAAGCATACCAGCAGGAAGCCAAGCCAAAGCTCAGGTCAGCAACTTTCATCAGTGTCATACTGGTAAACATCTCTTAGGGCCCAGCAGCTGTTACTAAACTCACCTCTTGACATTTTACGATACCAGACAACAGTGGTGACAGAAACACAGAAGAGCACCCAGGAGAGACCACACAAGATTGTCTCAGCAAGCCTCCATCTTGCAGAGTCACTCCTAACAAAATCCCAAAGATTAGAAGAATTTGCCTTGTTGACCATCAGGCACAGATGTGTGACTCTCTGCCCCATTCTACCTGCTTTAATGCTGTCCTGCACAAGAGAGAAAAAAAAATACTGTTCTGGTTGCCTTTAAACCTAGCCCCTTAAAGCCAGCTCACACCTGTCTTAGGTAATTAACATCCCCACTCCTTATTCTGCATTCAGGCAACAGCCAATCCTACCCATTCCCCAGGCTTTCAAGCAGAGTCTGAAAAAGAGTGAAACAATGAGGATTCGACTCACCTGGGAATCACTTCAGAGCTTGAGAAGCTCCCAAAGAGCTTTAAAGCAATAGCATGATTAAATGCCTTTCACTGAGAGGACAAATATCTTCTATAGTTGCTGTTATGATACTAAAGAATCCCAGAAGGGTTTTTGTACGTTCTGTGGGTTCGGAAGTCAGTGTGTGTCATAAACAGATGGTTAAGGGTTAATTCCTCTTTTATCTGTAAAGGGTTAAAAAGTTCACCTAGCCTAGCTGACACCTGACCAGAGGAACCAATGGGGGAACAAGATGTTTCAAAAGGAAGGGGGAAGTTTTTCCTTTAGAGTTTCAGTTTCAGCCAGAGTGAAAAAGATCAAGGAACCAGTCTCTTATCAGAGCAGTAAGTTTTAGAAAGGGATAAATAGGTATATGTTTATTTTCTTTGTAACCTGTCTTATGCAGTTAGAGGTAGAATCAAATTGGGTATTTCTTTGTGTAACTAAATTTGTGTGCAGGGGAATATCCTCTGTGTTCTGAATCTGTTGTCTGTGAGAGTAGCTGGTATGCTAATCTCTCCCAGAGGGTTTTCTTTTACCTTTCTTTTCTTTAATTAAAAGCCTTTTCCTTAATACCTAATTTATTTCTCCTTGTTTTAAGATCCAAGGGGTTTGGATCTGTGTTCATCAGGGAATTGGTGAAGTCCCTCAAAACTACCCAGGGAAAAAAGTAGTGCTTGGGGGATGGTGGCAGTGATACCAGATCTAAGCTGGTAATTAAGCTTAGAAGTGTCCATGCAGGTCCCCACATCTGTACCCTAAAGTTCAGAGTGGGGAAGGAACCTTGACAGTGTGGAAAAGTTAACAATATTAAATGTGATGGATAATTTGGGTATGAAATATTCTTAGTCATAGTCGTGAGAAGAGATGAGCAAAACACTTGCCATGAAACAGGTTTTTGTAAAATTTGCCTGTTTGGGAATTTGCAAAACTATAATGTTTTGCATGAAGTAAGAGATGTTTATACATCCCTAAAGAGCAGAGATGGGTTAGTGGGCTGATCACAAAAAGCTAGAAGGTAGGAGCTTCTGAGTTCTAGTTCCTAACAGTGATCAGCCTTAATAATATACTTTACAACTAGAGGAAGGTTGATCCCATGGTTAGATGACCAGCTGGAGACCCGATTCCCAGATCTGCTAGGATATGTCTACACTGCAATTAAACACCCGCAGCTGGCCTGTGCCAGCTGAGTCAGATTCAGGCTGCAGGGCTGTAAAACTGTAGTATGCACATTCAGGCTTGGGCTGGAGCCTGGGCTCTGGGACCCTGAGTGTGGGGAGGGTCCCAGAACCCAGGCTCCAGTATGAGCCCAAATGTCTACACTGCAACTAAACAGTCCTGCAGCCCGAGCCCATCAGCTGACACAGGCCAGCCATGGAGATTTAATTGCAGTGTAGATGTGTCCCTATGGAATTCCTGTATTGTGTAAGTCACTTCAGCACCTATGTCCCAGTATTAGACACTGCTGCAATTCACAAAACCCTCACTTGGCTGCTGCTAATCCTGCTAAATTTCTCTGTAAAAGTTCCCTAGACACCTACACTTCTGCCTCTGTCCATGCACACTGCTGCCTCATTCTAGGCATCCCAATGCCTATCTCTTGCCCGAGCCCCAGTATGACCCATGCACCAAGGGACAAATAGGAACTTATCTGTCCATTCACTTGCAGGAGCTGAGATGGTAGGCATGCTCAGAGACTGCCTACCAGATCAGGTCCCATTCAAAATCTGGCCAGTGGTGGTGCCCACCTTGTAACTTTTAGCCCAGTGATTAGCACACTCACCTGGGATGTCATGTGGGAGCCCCAGGTTCAATACACCCCTCTGCCTGAAGGGGGAAAGGATTTGAACAAGGGTGTCCCAGCTCACAGGAGAGTGCTCTAATCATTATGCTATGGGCTATTCTAACATGGGGCTCCCACAATCTCTCTTGTTGAAGTTGCTCCACTGTGGGTAAATAATTAAAGAGTTACTGGTGTGGGGGACTGGACCCTGGGGCTCCCACCTAGGTGCCTTAATCCCCAGGCTACCCATGACTCAGTATTTATCCAAGTGGAACAGCTTCAGGAAGAGAGATTGAGGGAGCCCCACTGCCCCTCTTAGCTCAGTGGTTAGAGAGATCTCCTGAGAGGTGGAAGACCCTGATCACATCTTTTCTCCCACATGACAAGGGGTGGGGGGGAATTGAAGCTGAGCCTCCCCCATTCTGGGTGAGTGGTCTAACCACTAGGCTAAAACTTAAGATGGACTTCTCCTCCAGCCTTTGTATGGAATAAGGTAGGCACTGAACACATTCTCAAAATGAATTTCTCAGGCACCTAAACCACCTGACTTCAAGAGAGGGGCTCAGCTTATGGTTGTAGGTCACAGAATTATGCACCCAACTCTGTGAGAGAGGCAGAGTTTAGGACACACCCCTCTCATCAGTATCTCCCATTGGCTAGGTTAGACAGCTCTCTGTCTCATGTAACGGCTTTTGGGGATAGCATTCTGAGGAGTCCATCTCTCCCCAGTCATTGTATAGGGATCCTAAGCACCTAACTCAGACTTTGCAGATCACGGTGTAGTTCCTTTGATTTTCTAGGTGCCTGAAAGTTAGGTATTGCAACCCTCAGCATCATAATGCCTAAGTCCCTTTGTAGATCCAGGCCTTAGTCACTGCGTATCATACAGCCATGTACTCATTCGGTTATACAGTGCACTCCTTTTATAAGAATCACATCATCCCACAAGATTTGAGTCTTATAAGTGGTTGATTCTCTCAAGCACAGTATAGGAATGATTTTGTCCCAGTGGTTTTGATCACTATATGCAGTGTATTCTTACAAATAGAGTGCAGTATATGGATTAAGAAATCATTCTAGAAAAAGCAATAAAAGGGAAAGCAAAGGGAGTTATAATTTAGGGACTCAATCCAGTAAACACTTTCTACTGGGCATACTGCTGTCTACCATGGATAACCGAGACAAGGGAATTCCCCTTGGAGGTGCCATTACACCCAATAGTAAGTATTTGTAAGGCTACATCTACACAAAGAACTCAGGATGTGATTCCCTGCTTATGTACATCTACTTACTCGAGCTTGAGGAGAGCTAGTGCAAGTATAAATAGTGGCGTAGCTGCGATACCATGGGCAGCAGCAGCATATGCCAAGTACATAGCCATGGGATTCACACACGTTTGTACCCATGGCGACACTGCTATTTGTACTCACACAAACTCTCATCGAGTTATTATGAGTATGTGTATGTGAGCTGGGAATCACACCCCTAGCCCATAATATAGGTACAGCCTAAGATCAGGCCCTTTCTCCTATTACTTGCTATACGAAAGGCAGGTAAACCATAATTTAGGAGCCTCATTCTTGCAGAGACTTATGCACATGCCTAACTTTACACATGTGAGTGGTCCCACTGCAGTCAGATTAGCTAAGTGTCCTGAAAAATCCAGCAATGGAACACTGTGAAGCAGAGTGATATCTGTCTTTGATTAATCAGGAAGTTATTCTGCAGATCACAATTTTCCTACTTGTGGCCAATACCAGGATGTATGGACCAAGGCCCAGCTTCTCAGAGGTATCAATGGGAGTTAGGTGCTTAAATATATTTGAGGCTCTAGGCCCAAGTCCTTTCACTTGTTTAGCATCTCTAGCAATGCAGCACCGATGCAGTGCTTCTGTGCAATTCTATATAGTGTAAGAAAAAGGCAGCCCAGCTCACCATGGGTGATACCATTTAAATTAACTCACATAGATTGCAGAAAAGATGCTTGGTATGACTTATGTCTAAATGGTGGCTCTGCACACTTTCACATTATCATACTATCTTTCCCCAATCTGAACCTTAGAGTCCAAAAGCTGGGGTACCAGCATGAATTCCTCTAAGCTTAATTACCTGCTTAGATCTGATAAGCTGCCACCAATCAGGAATTCCAGTGTTTGATACACTCTGGTCCCCCCAAAACCTTCCCTGGGGACCCCCAAGACCCAGACCCCCTGGATCTTAACACAAGGAAAGTAAATCCCTTTCCTCACCGTTGCCTCTCCTAGGATTTCCCTCCCTGTGTTACCCTAGAAGATCACTGTGATTCAAACTTCTTGAATCACAACACAGAGAAATTAGGTTTGTTCCCCCATCTTCTCCTTCCCTCCCTTCCCCTTCCCTGTTAAGTACAGACTCAATTCCCTTGAGCCTCGACAAGGGGAAAAATCAGACAGGTCTTAAAAGCAAACTTTTAATAAAAAGAAAGAAAAAAAAAGTTATCTCTGCAATTTAGATGGTAAAAGTTACAGGGTCTGTCAGCTTATAGAAACTAGAGAAAAAGCCTCCTCCAGCAGAAATACAATTTAAAATACTTCCAGCCAAATACACATTTGCAAATACAGAAAACAATCAAAAGACTATAACCGCCTTTCTTACTAAATACTCACTATTCTGAATATATAAGAGACTGTAGCAGGGAGATTGGCAAGAAAGCTGGTTGCATGTCTAGTCCCTTCCAGGACCCAGAGAGAACAAAACCAAACCCAAAAAACACAAACAAAGGCTTCCCTCCACCGAGATTTGAAAGTATCTTGTTTCCTGATTGGTCCTCTGGTCAGGTGTTTGGTTCCCTGTTTGTTATCCCTTTACAGGTAAAAGAGACATTAACCCTTAACTATCTGTTTATGACACACATCTCCCCTGGTCTCTGCTTTCTACAGCAGGATGCTCTATGGGGCCTGCCTCGAGAGCTACCACATGTAGGCAGGGCCGCCCGGGGGGGGGGGGCAAGAGGGGCAATTTGCCCCAGGCCCCGGGCCCTGCAGGGGCCCCCACAACAGTTTTTTGGGGCCCCTGGAGCGGGGTCCTTCACTTGCTCCAGGGGCCCCGGAAAACTCACGCAGAGCCTGGGCCCTGGGAGCTTCTTCTGCTCTGGGTCTTCAGCAGCAATTCAGCAGCGGGGTGGGTCCTTCCGCCTCAGGACCCGCCACCAAAGTGCCAGGTCTTCAGTTGCAATTTGGCTGCAGGGGGCACCCCAGGCCCCCTGAATCCTCTGGGCAGCCCTGCATGTAGGAATCAGAACAAGTTGGATTGCAATCAAATAGTTTTAAATGTAGCTTCTTGTTTTAGTGTACAAAACATATCATTAAAGGAAATGACTCAGACCCTTGATTAGTTCTGGAAGGGCAATGTCTGCTATAAAGATAATGGAGGATCTGGTGAGCTAAGTACATTGGATCTAATTGACCCCTATGGCTCTTCTACACCCATCACCTGTGAGCAGGTGAAACTTCAGAGAGAAGAGAATTTCTCTCTGGAAGTAATACCTGTACTTGACCAGGGAGTGGAAGGGCTCCCTGTCCCTTACCTGTACATTGGGAGCCCTGCTGTGGCCAGATGTGTCAACAATTGCTGTAATTTTCTGGAGTTGCTTGCCCAGAGCATGTTTAGTCCTCCTGCCTGAGTCAAGGTAGAGTTTTGTTTTTACCACTAAGTTGGAGCAAGTTATTTGCAGATAGTAGAAAAGGGAAATAATGGCTAACAGAATACACAGTAAAGTGGAACATATCCCATCCACAACAAGAAGCTCAAGGAAAGAGAGAGCCAGCTGGGAAAAAAAAAAATCAGAGGAAGGAGCAAAGCAGATAACTACATACAGAAATCCTCCACTTTCCCAGAGTGCAGACAGCGGCGACAGCATTTTGTGAGGAGTGGAGGATATAGGAAGAGTGATATGACTAAAGCTTGCCTTGGAGGGACCACCTGGAGGGATGAGCTGGCAGTTCAGTCTCCATTGCCTCTTTAATCCTTGGCCCCTCTTAAGATACTCCAACAAAGGAGTCAATCAGAGCCCATTGGGATGATGGATTTTATTAGTGCTGTGCACAAAACCAGGCCAGAAATCTAGCCCACGCTGAGCCTGACAGTTTAGATTCTGAGCGAACCAGATCTTCCTTTTTCATGCCTTACCCAGTCATGTCTCCTGATTGAAAAATAAGACACAAATATCACATTTACCATAATGATGCTCCCTGGTCTGGAGTCCTCTGCCTATCACAGTTCATGATAGTCTGGATCATCAGTCAAGACTAAAGAATTACAGGGTTACTCTTGGTTTTAACTCACTGTAAGCCCTGGTAATTTTGTTACTGTTCGCTATCATATTTTTCATTTACATAGCATCATGTCTCAGGATCTGGGAAAGCTACACACATGTCAATGAGTCCAGGCTCCCAACAGCCGCTATGAGGGAGATACGCTTTACTGTCCTCATTCAACAGCTGGGGAAACTGAGGCATAAAAAGATTTCTGAAAGTGACCAAGTGTACACACAAAGGCTGTGCCAGAGCTGGGGACAGAGCCTGCCTGCCCCCAATTGTAAGCCCTGTGCTTTAAGCACAAGAGCATTCACCCCGCTTGAATGGAGCCCTGACAGTCTTTTGAAGGACACTATGTAAATGCAAGTCACAGCTATTGATCTAGATCAGTGTAAATTGATAGCTCACATATAAAACAAATTCATTTTTAATGTGCAGGCACCTTATCTACTTGTCAATTCTGGGAATCTGTTCCCTCAATGAAGTCACTCTCAGATGCTCTGAGTGCCACTGAAAGCAAAGACTGTCAGTGCTGCTCCAGTCCAGGAATCCCTGCACTTCAACTACTCTGAGCCCCACTGCAGGGGGAAATCCTTTTCAGTGCCACTCCTGTCCATTCACCCATCAAAGCTGGTCTCAGGTCCACTGCACGGTGAAACCTTCCACCTGTCCCTCCATCCAGATCCATTTTCTCAGTCTCACTAGAGGAAGAATAACCTCAGTGCTGCTCCTTTCTGCCCATCCCAAAAGGCCTTCATCTCATTGTGGGGCAAAGGCCTCTCCAGTGCTCCTCCCTTCATCCATCCCGATGAGCCACTGTCCATCCTATTATCCATTAATTATCAGAGGGGTAGCCGTGTTAGTCTGGATCTGTAAAAGCAGCATGCTCCAAAACGTCTGTTAGCCTATAAGGTGCCACAGGACTCTTTGCTGCTTATCCATTAATGAAGCTCAGCCATCCCCGGGCTCACTTTAAGATGAAGGATTCTTAGGCCTATCTACTCTAGAGGTGAAAGAGGTGAACTAATGTTACCATCACTAGCGTAGCCTAGTATACATAGCCCAGGTGCTACCGATGCGTTTTCAACACTGTGGTTCTGATCCAAAGCCTACTGAAGTCAATTGAAAGTTTCCACTGACTTCAGCGGATGTTGGATCAGGCTCCTGTGTGTGTGTTAGACTTGCCACCAGCAGGTGTAAATGAAACAAGGGCTAAACTGAGAGTGAGCAGCCAACACGAGGGAGCCTCTCCTTCCTAACACAGGTTCAACTGAACAGGTGCTAGCAAGAGTAGAATTTTTTTCAAAACCCTCCCTCATGTAGGCAAGGCCCTAAGCACAGTTCCTGTCCATCCATCCATGTGAGCAGCTCCCAGCATGATTCTGGCCAAGGCCCAAAGGATTCTTGAGTGTCACACTTTTATATCCATCCCCATGAGCCATTCTTAACCATGCTGGAGAGCAAAGACCTCCTCAGAGCTGCGCTCCTCTATCCATCCATCTCAGCAATTCTCTGCCCACTGTGGGACGAAGGTGTCTCTGGATTGAATGCCTTACACAAATAAATAAATATCACAGTATTATATAGAGGAGGAACTAGAGCTACTGGTGCAGGAAGTGAAACCGGATATTATAGGGATAACAGAAACATGGTGGAATAGTAGTCATGACTGGAGTACAGGTATTGAAGGCTATGTGCTGTTTAGGAAAGACAGAAATAAAGGCAAAGGTGGTGGAGTAGCATTGTATATCAATGAGGAGGGTTAACTGTAAAGAAATAAGAAGTGATGGAATGGACAAGACAGAGTCTGTCTGGGCAAAAATCACACTGGGAAAGAAAGCTACCAGAGCCTCCCCTGAGATAGTGCTTGGGGTGTGCTACAGACCGCCGGGATCTGATTTGGTATGGATAGAGACCTCTTTAATGTTTTTCATGAAGTAAACACTAATGGGAAATGTGTGATCATGGGATACTTTAACTTCCCAGATATAGACTGGAGGACAAGTGCTAGCAAGAATAATAGGGCACAGATTTTTCTGGATGTGATAGCAGATGGATTTCTTCACCAAGTAGCTGAAGAACCAACAAGAGGGGATGCCATTTTAGATTTGGTTTTGGTGAGTAGCGAGGACCTCATAGAAGAAATGGTTGTAGAGGACAACCTTGGTTCGAGTGATCATGAGCTAATTCAGTTCAAACTAGATGGAAGGATAAACAAAAATAGATCTGGGACTAGGGTTTTTGACTTCTCAAGGGCTAACTTTAAAGAATTAAGGAAATTAGTTAGGGAAGTGGACTGGACTGAAGAACTTGTGGACCTAAATGCGGAGGAGGCCTGGAATTAGTTTCTGCAGCTGCGACTTAAAGTATCAGAAGCCTGCATCCCAAGAAAGGGGAAAAAAAAACCATAGGCAGGAGTTGTAGGCCAAGCTGGATGAGCAAGTATCTCAGAGAGGTGATTAAGAAAAAGCAGAAAGCCTACAAGGAGTGGAAGAAGTGTGGGATTAGCAAGGAAAGCTACCTTAGTGAGGTCAGAACATGTAGGGATAAAGTGAGAAAGGCTAAAAGCCAAGTAGAGTTGGACCTTGCAAAGGGAATTAAAACCAATAGTAAAAGGTTCTATAGCCATATAAATAAGAAAAAAATGAAGAAAGAAGAAGTGGGACCGCTAAAGGATGGAAAGGAGGTTAAGGATAACTTAGGGATGGCCCAATATCTAAATAGGTATTTTGCCTCAATCTTTAATAAGGCTAATAAGGAGCTTAGGGGTAATGGAAGGATGACAAACGGGAATGAGGATATGGAGGTGACTATTACCACATCTGAGGTAGAAGCCAAACTTGAACAGCTTAATGGGACAAAATCGGAGGGCCCGGATAATCTTCATCCAAGAATATTAAAGGAACTGGCGCATGAAATTGCAAGCCCATTAGTGAGAATTTTTAATGAATCAGTAAACTCAGGGGTTGTACCATATGACTGGAGAATTGCTAACATAGTTCCTATCTTTAAGAAAGGGAAAAAAAGTCATCTGAGTAACTATAGGCCTGTTAGTTTGACATCTGTAGTATGTAAGGTCTTGGAAAAAATTTTGAAGGAGAAAGTAGTTAAGGACATTGAGGTCAATGGTAATTGGGACAAATTACAATATGGTTTTACTAAAGGTAGATCGTGCCAAACCAACCTGATCTCCTTCTTTGAGAAGGTGACAGATTATTTAGACAAAGGAAATGCAGTAGACCTAATTTACCTCGATTTCAGTAAGGCGTTTGACACGGTTCCACATGGGGAATTAGTCAAATTGGAAAAGATGGCGATCAATATGAAAATTGAAAGGTGGATAAGGAACTGGTTAAAGGGGAGACTACAATGGGTCGTACTGAAGGGTGAACTGTCAGGCTGGAAGGAGGTTACTAGTGGAGTTCCTCAAGGATCGGTTTTGGGACCAATCTTATTTAACCTTTTTATTACTGATCTTGGCACAAAAAGCGGGAATGTGCCAATAAAGTTTGCGGATGACACGAAGCTGGGGGGTATTGCTAACACAGAGGAGGAACGGGATATCATACAGGAAGATCTGGATGACCTTGTAAACTGGAGTAATAGTAATAGGATGAAATTTAATAGTGAAAAGTGCAAGGTCATGCACTTAGGGATTAATAATAAGAATTTTAGATATATATTGGGGACACATCAGTTGGAAGCAACAGAGGAGGAGAAGGACCTTGGAGTATTGGTTGATCACAGGATGACTATGAGCCGCCAATGTGATATGGCCGTTAAAAAAGCTAATGCGGTTTTAGGATGCATCAGGCGAGGTATTTCCAGCAAAGATAAGGAGGTGTTAGTACCGTTATATAAGGCGCTGGTGAGACCTCACCTGGAATACTGTGTGCAGTTCTGGTCTCCCATGTTTAAGAAGGATGAATTCAAACTGGAACAGGTTCAGAGACGGGCTACTAAGATGATCCGAGGAATGGAAAACTTGTCATATGAAAGGAGACTCAAAGAGCTTGGCTTGTTTAGTCTAGCCAAAAGAAGGCTGAGGGGGGATATGCTTGTTCTTTATAAATATATCAGAGGGATTAATATTAGGGAGGGAGAGGAATTATTTAAGGTTAGTACCAATATAGACACAAGAACGAATGGGTATAAACTGGACACTAGGAAGTTTAGACTTGAAATTAGACAAAGGTTTCTAACCATTAGAGGAGTGAAGTTCTGGAACAGCCTTCCAAGGGGAGTAGTGGGGGAAAAGACATATCTGGCTTTAAGACTAAGCTTGATCAGTTTATGGAAGGGATGGTATGATGGGATAGCTTAATTTTGGCAATTGATCTTTGATTACCAGCAGATAAGTATGCCCAGTGGTCGGTGATGGGATGTGGGATGGGATGGGATCTGAATTACTGCAGAGAATTCTTTCCTGAGTGCTGGCTGGTGAGTCTTGCCTACATGCTCAGAGTTTAGCTGATTGCCATATTTGGGGTCGGGAAGGAATTTTCCTCCAGGGCAGATTGGCAGAGGCCCTGGAGGTTTTTCACCTTCCTCTGCAGCGTGGGACATAGGTCACTTGCTGGTGGATTCTCTGCAGCTTGAGGTCTTCAAACCACAATTTGAAGACTTCAATAACTTGGACATAGGTTAGGGGTTTGTTATAGAAGTGGATGGGTAGGGTTCTATGGCCTGCTTTGTGCAGGAGGTCAGACTAGATAATCACATTGGTCCCTTCTGACCATAAAGTCTATGAGTCTATAATTGTCCCAAACATTATGGCTTATGCAAGAGTGTTAGTGCTGGGTCCAGGGCCATCACAATAGAATACTGTACTTTGCAGTTTCATGGGTAGGCAATTGGCTGCAGAGTTGTTTTCCCAGCACTGAAGGGCTTGTCTAAACGGATATTTAGCTCATGGCAAGCTGAGGTGTGACTCTACCCCACATTAGCCAGCCTTGCTCTGACTGACTGTGTGCACCCTGCCAAGGCGCATTAACAGTTCTTTAATGTGCTTTGATCTAGTCCTGTTTCAAGACTAGATCAAAGCAAAGTAACAAACCGCTAATGTTCGCCAGCAGGATGCACACGGACAGGCCAGTGTGGGGTAGAGTCACACCCCAGCTTGCCCTGAGCTAAATATCCATTTTAAAAAGCCCTAAGTTTTCATTATTATAAAAATCTTCTGTTTCCAGAACCTGGAGAATGTAAACTAAGCCTAACCCAGTGCTGTGATGTCTGAGTCTGCAGGCAACCTGAAATAAGAACCCTGAAACATATGCTCTGCTCATTTATCTCTCTGGCTTGTTACCACTGAAGTCTATACAATACAAAATTTCAACTGCCACATTTTAAATTATTTCACTGCTGATCATTCTAGCACCCAACTAATGCGCTTATCCCACAAACCCAAACCACTGTCAAGGGTCAAAACCCCCAGCTGTCCTCTTCCTAACTATCAAAGCCTTCCTTTTCCTATTGACAGCTTCTGTAATGCTGTGGTTCATCATCAACACAGGATCTTGCAGTGCATTGAAAAAATAAAAAATTATCAGCAACATGAAACAAATTTAACTTAATAGCAGGACAATAAATAACCCAAGGAACACTCTGACTATCACTCATGCCCATATTAAATTAAAACGTGGAGGAGGTTTTTAATGAATGTATCTTATGCTGCTGCAGAAGCTCCAACCCTGCTGCCCAGGAGTGCCACAATGTGCAGAGATCTTGCTACAGAATTTAGGTCAAGCCTGTACTGAGTACAAGGGGCCTGGACTGTAGAGAGGCAGCATAGTGCAATGTAGAAGGTACTGCACTAGGACTCAGGAAACAGAGGTTGTCCATTCTGCTGCTAAGCTGCTGGGTGACTATAACAGGGCACTCACCTCTTGAGCACCACTGAGCAACTGGATTCTGAAGTCCTTGTCTCACTCCTGTTACCCTCTGCAGGCTGCCAGACAACTTTGACAGGTCTTGATCCTCCAGCGAAGCCACAAAGTCCCCACAAATGAGCCCCTTCTATGATATTAAAGATTCCAATAAACAAAGTCTATTTGCCCTTGTTAGGGTTCTCAGCCCCTGCTCTGGGCCCTTTAAATTCAGCCCTTTGTTCAGGCTTCCAAGTAAACTCCATCCCCTTCTGGGATTTTTGCCATTTTACCTGCAGCTGGTAGGGAAACTGGCCCTACCCACCACTCTGAGCTTCAACCCAGGCACCTTATAAACAGAAGCCCCACATATTGCTCAATGCAATGCATTGCCACTTCTTCACTGGGCATCTTCCTACCTGGCCCCTTTAGCTTTACCCTCATCTCAGGGTTAAGGTTCTTTGTTTCTTCTCTCTGCAATCCCAGCTATATAAGTTCAGCCAGCTGTAAACTCTATCTAACAGTCAGGCTTCTTTGGCCAGAGAGGAGCCCCCATTCTTCATTCCTCTGGTCCCAGCCAGGAACTGACCTGCTAAGGCCCTGTAACTCCTTTTATCTGAACCTACTGGGCTTGAATTGGCTCCTTCTGTGAAGACTCTCTGGGCAGGCCTGGAGGACCCACCTTTGCTGCTCCTTTCCTGTCACTCTGGTTCTTCCTGGTGGCAGTGATGGGTAGTAGGAAGGTAGGGTCTCCTGTAGGGAACCGCAGATGTCATCTACATCCCATAATAGTGACTTTGGGCAAGTTACTTCCTCTCTCTGTACCTCATTCCTCACCCACCACACCCCTTTGCCTGTCTTCTCTGTTTTGCTGTCAAGCTGTTTGGGGCAGAGACTGTTTCTAACTCACAATGGGACCTTGATCTTATATGAGGCCTCTGGGTGCTGCTGTAATAACAATTCTAAATAACTATATTTTTCAAAAATGGGCTCTGCATTGAGGAAGTGGGCCAATATGCCAGAGCTCTGCCACAGTCAGAGTTTGGGGAGCTAGCCCAGCTCTGTTTCTCTTGTTATTCAACAGCTATCACCTCAGACTCGTAAAGGTGAACCTCTCAGACTAATAGGTTCAATATTTCAGCACAGATAGTGGCAGCATTTTTGCAGCACTAAGTAAAAGGTCACCTGGCTGGAGTGAAATTTCTCTGCTTTACTCCCTGACCCGGTGTAGCATGCAAAGCCCATTTTTTGACGAGACACAAGAGATGGAGAGAGAGAGAGGGTAAGGGGAGCTTGAGCCTGTCAGAATACGGAACAAGCTCTCATTAAAGCCCTGGACAGCTAGGAAGAAGCCCAGGCTTTGCTGCATAAGCCAAACCAGGGCTCCTAGCGGCCACGGCAATACAAGGGTGCCAATGTGCTGTGGGGCTGTTTGTGAAATAGGCACTTGTTCACATGATACTTGACCGAGACTATTAATTCTTTTTGCCAAACAAGTGTAAGGTGATGCAGCTTTTAGGCCTGGACTCAGTAAAGCACATAAGCCTGTCTTAGCACTCACATGCCTGTCTGTGGTGCTGTATGGATGATCATGCAAGAGCCCCCATCCTGGCTGAAACAGTAGGGACTGAACCAGGGACCTCCATGCTCTGCAGATGAAAGCTATGGCAGATGCCCATCCTGTCTGGCGCAGGCACAGATAGGAACACATAACACACACTGACCAATGGGAAATAAGACTAAATCAGTCTAATAATCTTCATCAGAAATAATTGTAACAGGGGAACTCTCAGCTGGCCAGATAGGGGGCCATAGTGGGGGCCCTTCCCACCCGGCATGGTCTCTCTCTCCTTTCCAGAGAATGGAAGTAGGAGCAGATTTTGGAGTGGAACGTGAAAGGAAGGCAGAGATTTGGAATACATCCCCTTTCCAGCACACTTCTCGCAGCGTTCTGTCTTATTTGCATGTGAATGGCCTGGTGTTCTTTATAAGCAAGAATTAAGAGAACAAAGGCAACAGGAAGCGAGGGGAAGAAGAAAAAGACAGAAACTGGAGGTGGTGACTGACACCCAGAAGAAAGGCTAGCACTCCGAGCTATTCCCAGTTGTCTGGAGACCCACTGACAGACTCCAGGGCTGTAATTTGGGAAAGAGAAGCCTGCTCATGATTTTCCCTCTCCTGCCTCTCGCCACAGAACAGAATCCCTGGTCCAACTCCATTCTAGTCTAATTTCTGCTCCTTTTGCACAGCACAGAGTCACAGACTGTCTTTTCACTGTAGATGTGGTTCAGTTTTTTCCCTCAAAAAGAAACTCTCCCTTACACCATGAGTCTCCTCTCTCTGGACTACATTCCCAACGGGCGCTTAGCTGTTGCAGAGCTAAGCGTTGAAGCACCCAGCTCCTAGGCACCCTGCTGCTCTGTGGAATTCACAGCCCCAATTAGGCAGCCAGATTCCTCATACAGCGCATGGGAAGAGTTAGGCACCTAAGAAAGGGATCCACAGAAGCCAGCATGCTGAGTAGGGGGAGTTGCCTAATCTAGCCAGGAGCAAAAGGCAGAGGAGAGGGACAAGGCATAGAGCCCCAATCCACAAAGGATGGAGGGGCCTAACTCCCTTTGGCACCTGACAAGCCAGACGGAGGCTCCTATCTCCAATCAGCATTCTCAAGCATGACCATTTTTCGGGGAGTTAGGCATCTAAACCAAGACAGCTTCTTCTCATGAAAAACCAGAGAGCAACACAAACCATCACAGCCAACAGCCCAGAGATGAGGGCACTCATCCGGCTCCAAACCAGGCAGAGCAGAAATTCAGACCTGGGTCTCCCAGATGAGTGCCCTAACCACTGGGCTCTTGGCTAGACTGGAACATGCCATCTGTTCTCCCAAGCTGTCTTTTGTGTGGGGCCCTGTCATAAACAGATAGCTAAGGGTTAATGTCTCTTTTACCTGTAAAGGGTTAACAAACAGTGACCTGCAACACCTGACCAGAGGGCCAATCAGGAGACAAGATACTTTTAAATTTCGGTGGAGGGAAGCCTTTGTGTGTGTTTTTGGGTTTTGCTTTGTTCTCTCTAGGCTCTGAGAGTGACCACACATACCTACAGACTCTAATCTTCTGTTCCAATTTTGTAAGTACAAAAGTAGAAAGACAGTTTAGTCCTTTTAATTGTTTTTCTGTATTTGCAACTGTGTATCTGGCTGGTAGAGTTTTAATTGTGTAGTTTGCTGGAAGTATTTTAAATTGTATTTACTGGGGGGAGGCTTCTTTTTAGTTTCTATAAGCTGACAGACCCTGTAACTTTTTACCATCTAAATTGCAGAGATAGACCTTTTACTTTTTTTTCTTTTTATTAAAAGTTTTGCTTTTAAGACCTGTCTGATTTTTTTCTCCTTGTTGAGACTCAAGGGAATTGAGTCTGTACTTAACAGAGAGGTGGGGGAGAAGGGGGAATCCCTTTGTTTTAGATTCACGGAACTTGAATCTGGATTGCCTCTGGGGGAAGGTATGATTCCTCTCTGTGTGGTGATTCAAGGAGTTGAATCACAGTGATCTCCTAGTGTACCCAGGGCAGGAAAGAGCTGGGAGGAAGAAGGGAAATGGTTTATTCCCCTTTGTTGTGAGACTCAAGGAATTTGGGTCTTGAGGTCCCCAGGGAAGGTTTTGGGGGAGACCAGAGTCTATCAGGCACTCTACCTAGTCCTGACTGGTGGCAGTATATCAGATCTAAGCTGGTAATTAAGCTTAGGGAAATTCATGCTAGTACCCATATTTTGGATGCTAAGGTTCAGATCTGGGAATTATACTATGACAGGCCCACACTGGTAGGCTTGCTGTAAAGCAGGGGAGGCCTGAACTGGTTCACGTGCTCTGAGCAGGCCAAATAGATTGGGCCTTGCTGGCTAGATAGACGGGGAACTCCTCTTGCTGAAGCATAGGTGTGAATGAGGGATCCAAGAAGCTCAGAGGCATTAAGACTGAGGTGCCGGTGCACAAGCTCAGAGATGGGAACCTAGGCAATTAAGAGACCTTAGCACCTCTAGGGTAAGCAAGCAGCTGAACAGTGGTCTTGTGAATGTCAGTGGTGCCTAAATGTTGGACTTAAGCACCTAAAGAGGCAGAGTCCCTGTGTGAATCTAGCCCCCTCTGACCATGCAACCCCTTTGCTTCCCACCTCATCTACCCAGCCCCAGTTCTTCCTTGTGCAGGATGTATCAGCAGAGCAGTGTGAGGCCTGGAACTGGAACAGCAGCTTGTGGAGCTGACTTGTAAATATTCTTTCAAATTGTTTAACCAATTTGCTCCAACCGTGTCAGTGCCCTGTTTCTGTTCATTTCCCACAAGCATTCTAGGAAATGAGTTCATGGCTGGGTATGTTTGGGGAAGCATCCAAATTTAAATGAATCCTGCAGAAGATTTCAAGTCATCATTGCAAGTACTTACATAGGAATTCAATTTAGCAGTTATTTGCATCCAATCAGGGAAAAGAAAGAAGCCAAGTGACCTACAAATCCAATCAAAACAGCTCAAATTTTGAAGGCTTACAAACTGTTTGGAATGAGCTACAGAGCAAGAATTATCTGTAGAAACTAATGGAAAAATCATTTTGAAAAACAAATTCAAGAAAATCATGTTCTGTTCATGGAAAATTGACTCGCAGAAGAAAAGTCATGGCAATTATTCGTTACAATTAGATGCCCAGCTGTAGCCAGAAGTGCTACCAGTCAGGAGTAAGGTGTATTGGGGTTCATGGCTGGAACAGAAAGGCTGGAGGGATATGTAGCTCTGTATGTTATTGGGCTGTACATTAGAGGTGTTTTACCCAGCTTCCGGAAAAGTCTGGTGTAAGTATGAGGATTCCATGTGGACATCCCAACCTCGCCTGTCTTCTTCCCCATGCCATCCAAGCAGATTCAGTTACCGGCAGTCAATGACAGGATTTCCAGGAAAGTCATTCAGCCCCATAGCAGGCAATTACCAGTAAAAAGAGGGCAGCCTCTGTTGCTGTCACAAACCATTGCGAAGAGTTTCCGTAATCCTTCCTTTGAACTCCGTCATTACTGCAATTTACAATGGGTTTATTAGACGCTTAATTGAATTGGTCCTGCTCGGGGGTGTTCCTCGCTCACACACCAGCCATTAGCAGCTGCTAATGAGGGGATGCAGAGGATTAGTGCATCAATTATCAGGTTTGGTTTGGGCTATAGGGGCAGCCAGCAGCAAGCTCTTGTGAATTCAGCTGAGAAGTGTGATGCAGCGAGCTCAGTGAGAACATACATGCTGGCTCATTCACATCTTCTCAAAATGACACATATCAGCACATACCCATCTACTGCACCTCCACACACCAAAGATAGGACTGGGGCTAGCATCTTCCATCCAGCTGGAGGCAATGCACTATAGAAAAGGAAATGCCCCACCTTCCTTCTCTGTCTGCCCTGGGAAGTTTGCAAAGATGGAAGAACCTCCTGCTTGGTCTAAAGCCTTTTTAAGAGGGCCATGGCCAGGGCAGGCAGAGAAGCAGGAAAGACATCAATTTACCCATCACCGTTCAAGGACCTTTCAGTGAAGGCCAGGGATGTGATGATGCCCATTGCAGAGGGAAAGCAGAGCTCAGGGCGAAGGCCACCCCTGTGTACTCACTCACAGCACAGGAAGGAGGGTAAAACCAGCCCAGTCCAGAAACGTTCATAGCCTACTGCCTTTGTGTGAGCTAGAGCATGTCTCCTTCCTCCTTGCCAAAGAAACAAACAATGCAGACTAGAGAGAGCAGGCTCAGCCTTACTCCCCACAGCAAGACACCTCTGGGACATAAGGGCTGCTCTCAGGCATGTGATCTGTGGGGATTCTGGGAGGCTGAGGGCAAACTTACTCCCACTGTGGTGACCGAATGCTCTTAATGCCACACCAGAAATAATAGATTCCCATGGGGTTACCCAGTCCAAAGCTTCACTAGTGGAGTGATGGGCAGCCTGTCTCTTTAGAGCTCCAAGGCTAACATTACAAATTGGGGTCTAAAGAGCAGAGAGTAGGGCAGTGGGAAGGGAGAAAAGGAAAGTGACAGAGAACAAGGGAGTGAGGAGGAGGGTTGGAGAGATGGGTTGGGAGAATGAGCGTAGGGAGAGGGCAAGAGAGAGGAGAATGCAGGGAGAGAGAGGGTGATGTTACCTTTTCTATTATCCATCTCTATTACCCCATCCCAAGGTATCACCGTGTCTCCTATGCAAGAATGGATTTGTCCTCCCCACAGCCCTGAGAGGTAGGGAAGTGCCATCCCTCCAATCTACTAGCTGGAGTCTGCTCCTTTAAAGAGGGAAGGGGAAGAGCGGCCCTGCAGCAGCAGCAGCAGCACTTGTGCCGTGCGAGTGCCGGGGATGCGGTGAGCAGCCTGTGAGTAAATAGAGGACTTGCAGCTGCTGCGCTGCCAATCTGGCACCTTTCACCAGGGCTAAAAAAAAATTGCTTAAAAATAAAATCAAAGAGAGATTAGTTTGCTTTTTGCTGCCTCCCTTCCCACTATTCATTTCTCTCCTGCTCCTCCAATAAGGGAGACCAGGCAGGTTTAATTATGTTTTCTGTGTGAGATGAATATGAGCCAATTGCTTGTACACTGCAGACAGCAGCCTCTGCTTCTTTGTGGAGGGCATTTGTGTTTCTTGGGGTTGTTTTTTGACAGTAGAGGAGACAGCCTGGTAACCCCATGGGCAGAATTCAGTGATGCCTTATGCAGGTGGTCCCAGATCTCAGGAGGAGGCCCCACTTTCTCATCCCCATTTTCAGCTGGGGATTGCTGCAGTGGCTGGCTTTGAGAATCAGGTGGCTGATGCTCTGTGCTGTCTCTTGTGAGAAAATCCAAATCTGATTCTCAGGCCCCGGTCTCTTGCCTATGGTACATGGGCAGCAGAGTATTGCTGGGACCCCTACTGCTAGGAGTCTGGTTTCAACCATTAGTTCTCTCCAAAGCAATGCAGGAGACTCTGGGCTGATTCCTGGTCCCTCATTCCCTGGGCTGGAACACTGTGGTGGCTCTGAATTGCTCTGGGAAAGTGACCTGAAATCTGATTCCTGAGCAACTCTGGTCTCTTTCTTCTCAGGGCCAGACATACTGTGGTGACCAGGACAAGTGGTTTGGATATTAGTTCTGTGCCCTGCCCTGTCCTATGAAAGAGACCTTGAATCTAATTCCTGATTTTGTATCTTTCTCTCCTTATGGGCCTTGGAATGCTGAAGGAGTCTGGGCCCCTGGTCAGAGGGGTTAGTGAATATAATGCCTGGCCAAAATCTTATTCCCAACCCTCAGTCCTCCCAGGTTGGAAGTGTGGTGGTGAGCCAGGACAAGTGATGAGTGCTCTGTGCTGCCTTGTGTGATGTATCCTTGGTTTAACTGCTGGGCTTTGGCCACTGAATCCCCAGGGCTGTGAATGCTGTGGAAGGTGGGTCCGGTGGAAGGAAACAGCTACATAGGGAAGGAAAGGTTAGTAGTGATGTGGTGCAATGAGGGAGAAAGAAAGGCAACAGCAATGTGGTGGGGAAAAAGCTGCAGAGAGACTGTGCGGAGGGTGTCTCTGTAGGAGGACCTAGAGGAGCCGAGAAAGCCAGCGTCTTTTTCACATGAAAAACATTTTCAATTTTTATTGTAATTAAAATGTTTTAAGAATGTTAATGGAATAAATTGAACTCTCCTTCCCTGCTCTCTCCCTGTCCTGCAATTACAGCAAGAGGCCCATCTTGAAAGGATGCCAAAGAGTGATAGATTAACTCAGAAATGAATCAAATTCCTCCTGCTCCAGAGTTAGTGAAATATAATCACTGGCCCATCCTGGCATCAGTGACTGCGGGGTGGCAGGGTCTATGAATGCTCAGTCTTAAAGGAGTAACAGTCAAAGCAATAAAGGATATCCATAAAGTGCTGCAAACCAAACTGCACTCATGGGGTGATCTCGGTGGCCATATTAGCCAGAAGGATCATTATGACAAGGTTAATGAAGTCTGGCCCCAGTGACAAGCAAGGGGAAAGAACCCCAGACTTTTGGGGCCCTGTGCATAAGAGCCTCCAGTTGAGTTCCCCTTATGGCACGGCACTATCTCAGGGAAGCTGGGGTGGGTTAGGGCAGGCGCTTGTGAATTGACTCTTGGAGAGGGTAGTCTTCAGAAGAGTTCTGTCACTGGGACGGGAACCAATCACTGATCACAGAAGGTCCAAGTCCCCTAATTCATCTTTCCAAGTGCAAGGGGGAGATCAAAGTGGGAGAGGGCTGCGGCAATGTGCTGGAAGTATCAACAAAGCAGGGCCTCGCAGAGTGTGGGTAAATCCCTATGCGCTCTCCCACCTGGCTCACAGCTAGGGCTAATGCTGAGAGGAGGGGATTCATTGGGAACAAGGGTCGGGGGGGGAGTGGCCTGGCACAAAGCTTTCTGTGCTGGCCTGGAATAGATCCTGGATACAACACTTGGGAGGAGGAAAAGAACCTGCCCTGGATTTCAGTGTTTACCTACAATGAAGTCTGAGCGCAGCCATCAGGCAGATAAACAGAGCCTATTTTGGAGTTATTGTGTGGACTCGGGGGTGTGGCATCTATGTGAAAAACAAACTGCACTGGATTCACCTGCCCACCTGGAATGGACAAGCTGTGTGTACTCTATAAAATGTCCCCACCCATATTGCCATACTCCAGCCCCTTCTGAATCCTCCCCCTCCCCCATAAATCACTGTCCCAACCCCATGTGGTCTATGCCCCCAAGTTACTGCTCCACTGACTAAACATTCTGCTCACTGTAACATCTGGGACAGGCAAGTGTCTAGCAGAGATGAGCAAAGTTCCAAGTCTCTTCCTCGTCTTATTTCCCTCTCTCCCCTGGCTGAGAGCCAAAAACCCAGCAAGAAAGAGTGAGTGTGTGTGGCAGAAGTAGGGGGATGCTAGAGCTAAATAAAGCCAAAGGGAGAGGCAGGGCAGGAGGGAAAGGAATAGGAGAAGAGCAAGGAGGGATCAAGTGAAAAGTGGAAACTAACTGCCATCAGGATGAATAAGAAACTGTCAACCGTGGAGCAAAAGTACACTAGGGAAAAGCAATCCTGCTGGGAGAGCAGGTACATGGGGTGGGGTGGGTATTAGCTTTGCAGAGTGGCAAGGGAGAAGGGATGCCTGCCGGGGAATTCTGGTAGGATGCCTACTTGGGGACCTGACAAACTGACAAATTCAGCTATTTCCATTTCAAATTTAAAGCTGAGATGAGATCAAACACATTTCACAGTAATGAATCGGAGTCTCTCCGTGCACACAGAGCCACACAAACACTCAGTATAATTGAAGCCACATGCAGCCAAGACACAGAAGAAGAAATCTGCTCAAGGGGGTTGAAAAAAACCCCAAACAAATAAACCACCACAGCTAAAGAACACATTGTTAATGCATCCTGGAAAAATCCATACTCGCCCCAGGCCCAGCCTCCTGCTGAGACTGGCCACTGGTACCAGTTGCTTAATGGTGTGATCTGTCCCACTAGGAAGTGGGCTGAGATCTACCAACTAGTTTCATGTGGACTATTATACAGTCATCAGATGAGAAAGGTTTCTAATCACTCATTACTGACCTGGGAAGCGAGGGCCCAAAGATGTAGGGCTTTGTACAACATCCCCAGTCATAGATTATCAGGGTTGGAAGTGACCTCAGGAGGTCATCTAGTTCAACCCTGTGTTTAAAGCAGTACCACTCCCCAGACAGATTTTTGCCCCAGATCCTTAAATGGCCCCCTCAAGGATTGAACTCACAACCCTGGGTTTAGCAGGCCTTTGCTCAACCCACTGAGCTATCCCCCCAGTTACTAGCAATTGTATATTCAAACAGGGCTTGAAAACAGTTTAAGGGATAGTGTAGCCAGGACTAAAGCAAAACCACATTGCAGAAAGAATGACTAAGACCCAAGTTTATTTAATGTAAGTTATTTATTTATTCAACTGATTTAAATTTGGTTAAAATGCCTAGCCCTGGCTATAAGCAATTACACATTGCTTGTACTCAGCATCCAACAACAATTTTGTTGTAATAATATCCGCAAAACCTCCCAACCCATCTCAAAGGAAAATCTCCCCCCATTGCACCTGCTGACACCCCAAATGACCTAATCCAGACTAAATAGATAGGCCGTGCAGCTTGTCCTGGAGACCAACATATTCAGGTTCTGTCACAAGGGAGAGGAATGGGTTCCAGCGATGAGGGCCCTTCATGAAGAATGCCCTGCTGGGAACTCCCTCCATGTGAATCAAGGGGCTGCTAGGTTGAATGCCTCTGCTGATTTTAACTGCTGCAGAATTACAGAGAGTGAGAGAGGCGGTTTCTTAGGTAACCAGGGCCCAAACCATTTAGGGCTTTGTAGGACAAAACCAACCCTTTGAACCAAATGGAAGGCAGTGCATATCACAGAGTACTAATGCAATGTGCACCTGGCAGGAAGTCCCACATACTGATCAGGCAGCCAGATTCTACAACAGCTGGTGTGACACTGCTGTTGCCCTGTCCTGAGGCAACCAAGACATGAATCACTAAGACAAGGTCCACATCTGAAAGAAAAGCACGCAACCTGCTCTCCGGTGCAGATGGGAAAAAATGTTCCTGCAAACTGGCAAGGTGAAGGCAGCCTTTCTTTAAATACTAGGAGGGTTTCTTCCCCCTGGATCCAGAAGCAGTCAAAAGCTTGCTTATTACCAGCAGGGCCGGCTCCAGGCACCAGAGCAGGAAGAAGGTGCTTGAGGCGGCCAATGGAAAGGGGCAGCACATCTGAGTCTTCAGCAGTAATTCGGTGGCATGTCCCTCAGTCCCTCTCAGAGGGAAGGACCAGCTGCCGAACTGCCACCAAAGAATGAAGCAGGGCAGTAGAGCTGCAGCCAAAGTGCCACCTGTCGCAACTTTATCTTTTTTTTTTTTCCTTCACCGCTTGAGGCAGCAAAAAAGCTGGATCCGGCCCTGATTACCACTGTGATGCCTGTCCAGGGAGATTGTTCTTATTTGGATTGGTTTAAAAAAAGGAATCCTTTGCAGCCGTAACATCTCGGGCAACCAGCTCTGGGAGATGTTCAGATACCATGGCAGAGGGGGCCATATTGGAACTCACAGAGAAAGAGCAATCACATCTCCCTCAAGCCTAGCATGATGGAGTCTGGCCAAACCATGTCTGGAGATATGTCTAACCTGTAATTAAAAACCCACGGTTGGCCCGTGTCAGCTGACTCAGGTTTGTGGGGCTTGGGCTAAGGGGCTGTTGAACTGTGGTGTAAACGTTCAGGCTCAGGCTACAGCCTGAGCTCTGGGACCCTCCCACCTCGCATGGTCCTAGAGACCAGGCTCCAGCCTGAACCTGAACAGCTACACAGCAATGAAACAGCCCCTTAGCCCCAAGCCCCCCAAGCCTGAGTCAGCTGGCATGGGCCAGCCATGGGTTTTTAATTGCAGAGTCGACATATCACCCAAAGGGCCTTAATTCTCTCACTGCATGATGTGAGCAATATGCAATAAAGCCACTGAGAGGTACAATCAAGCCCCAAGGTGCTTCAGGAAGAGGGGAGCTCAGTGTCAGTGACTCAGTTGGGCATTCTTCCCTTTGAGTCACAACAAAACTAGTGTTCATATAACATCACCGAATGTGGGCAATGTCAGCTGCTGTATCACCTAGGCCCTGACGTGGACTGGTCAGGCTGTGCAGCTGGCCAGGTTAAGCCTCTGTTTAAAAACAGTGTTGAACACGAAGCTATGGCATCATCTCTTTGATTCAGGGACCATTTTTGTTCTGTGTTTGTTCATACAGCACCTAGCACAATGGGGTTCTGCTCCATGGCTAAGGCTCCTAGGTGCTACGGTAACACAGATAACAATCATGAATATACCAATTTAAAGCTGGAGCAACGCAGCAGTGAATATGGCCTTAGGTATAGCCCACTCTCTAACTCAAGATGAACATAGTCTGTACCATCTACATTTAGGTGGGTCAAACGATTTTGTGATTCAGTTTTGCTGGAGCTGCATTTGCTCTGTGTTTAAATACGATTTTAGTCATGGTGTCATGACAGAAGATTAGTCCATTCTTCTTTCCCTCAAAATCTCCACACGGTTTGGCCTAATTGGCTGTCACCAACTCAAGTGAAACCCAGGACTGGAACAGCAGTGATACTACAGGTCAGGACTGAGGTGCATGGATAGAGCTGTGTGAAGACCCAACGCTGCAATAACAGTGCTGCAGGTGAATATTAAAGTGTACAGCAGAACTGGAGGGAGCAGTCAAAGGAAGGCATCAGGGGGTACCACTGGCTAGGAGTTGTATCAGTGGCCATTAAAATGTTAGTATTTGCCTGCAGTTACCACATCTATATCAAACACTGCAATTTCTCCTGCCCAATATTTAGAAGGGGAAATAAGGATGGAAACTGTGTAGTAACTATTGACTAAAATAAGAATAAATAATAATAATAATTAATGGAGAGACAAGGTGGGTGACAAAATATCTTTTATTGAACCAGCTTCTGTTGGTGAGAGAAAAGCTGTGTGTAGCTTGAAAGCTTGTCTCTCATCAACAGAAGTCAGTCCAATAAAAGATATTACCTCACTCACCCTGTTGTTAATATCCTGGGACCAATGCTACACTGCATACAAAAATCACACTTAGCATTTATATAGCACGTCATATGTCCAAAATACCAATGAGTTTAATGTGGATCTTTTAATGGTGAGCGCTATATGGAGACTCAGAATTGGAAGACTGTGATGTTGCAGGTCAGGAATGAAGCATAGCAAGAGAAGGGAGTTTCTTCACTATGGAGTTACTATGGAACCAAGTAACTTCAAAGCCTACTTAGTGGGCTGGCCATGGATTCTCCTACTGTAGGGAAATCTTCCCCAACTGACATAGGGCTGGGATAGCTGGCTGTATTCCACCTCCTTCCTGGCCCCATGGAAAGGAGGACATATCCAGGAGGAAAAGAGCATGATTAAGAGTTCCAGCAACCCCTGACTGCTGGGACAGACTTTTGGGGGCTGTTGTAGGTGAATGCAAGCTAGAGCAACCTCAGGGCTTCCTTAGCTTGTTCTGTGGGGTTGAACTGGGCTCCAGCCAGCCCCAGGATCAAAGGCCATAAAGGTATCAGACCTTCCCTTAGCTCCTGGGCTGTCAGTCAGGCCTGAGGATTGAGCCTTATGCCTATGCTTTCCTTACATTTGTGAGCATTTACCCTCACCAAGCTTACTTTAAATCCAGAGCTGGGTGTGCAGTGGGCAAGCCCACGTCCAGTAGGGAATAGGACTCTGTGAGCAAAAGCTGACCCAGCAAGAGAAGCAGATGGGGGAGTGGGGGGTAAGGAAGGGGTCAGTGTGCATAGGATGAGATGGGTGCATGTGCACTAGGTATCTGGATGTGTAGAGTAAGTGTGTGCATGTGACACGGTTGTGCACAGGATATGTGATGGCCTTAGGTTTAAGGTACGTGGCTGCACAGGACACAGGGCTTTGAAACGCCCCATATTGCATATCTAGGATTGCCAACTTTCTAATCAGAGAAAACTGAACACCCTTGCCCTACCCCCTCGCCACACCTTCCCCAAGGCCCCACCCTGCCCCTTCTATGAGGTCTTGCCCCCACTCAATCCATTCCCCTCCCTCCGTCACTCATTCTCCCCCATCCTCACTCACTCGCTCATTTTCACTATATTGGGGCAGGAGGTTGGGGGGTTTCAGAGCTCCAGCTGGGGGTGAAGGCTCTGGGGTGGGGCTGGGGATGAGGGGTTTGGGGTGCAGGAGGGGGGTCTGGGCTGGGGAAGGGGGGGCATGGGAGGGGATGCAGGCTCCGGGAGGGAGTTTGGGTGGAGGAGTGGGATCAGGGCTGGAGCAGGGGGTTGGGGCATGGGAAGGGGTGTGGGGTGCAGGCTTCAGGTGGTGCTTATCTCAGGCAGCTCCCAGGAAGCAGCTGGCATGTCCCTCTGGCTCCTAGACACAGAGGTGGGCAGGGGGCTCCACGCACTGCCCCCACCCTGAGCACCACCCTCACAGCTCTCATTGGCAGTGGTTCCCAGGTAATAGGAGCTGCAGAGCCAGTGCTTGGGGCAGAGGCAGCATGCAGAGCACCTGTGGCCACCCCTATGCCTAGAAGCCAGAGGAGCTAGGCACGGAGCCTGCCAGCCCCACACCAACTGGACTTTTAACAGTCTGGTCAGCGGTGCTGACCGGAGTCACCAGGCTCCCTTTTCAACTGGTTGTTCCAGTCGAAAACTGGATATCTGGCAACCCTATACTCATCTGACCTCCCATCACCTCCATCTCCCATCCGGGGACCTTTAGGATGCCAGCACCAGAGGTGGCAGCAAAGTTTTATTTCCCTAGCTTCCCTGGCTGGCATATCGTGTCCACTCCCTGTCTTCCCTGTCGGTTGTGTCTTTGCCCTCTACTCAGCTTTACGAAGATTAGGAAACCACATGGACACAGTGGGTTCCATACAACCCTGTTTACGAACTGTATGCAAAAAGACAAGGCCTGGCTACTTACACACTGCTGCTCTGCTAGGGTTAAGGTGGCTTCCATACTAGAACATAGTCCCACTGGGGGGGTTGCAAACTATGTTAAAGGGATATTGCCCAATTCCTCTACACTACACTGTCCCCGAAAGAAACACCTGGAAGCTGACGTGAGGGGGATGCCCCCAGCCTGAGAGGGGGTGACAAGCAGGCAGACCACTGCCAATGGAATTCACATAGGGCTCTGCAAGCAAAACTAGGGCTGGGCCAATGTCAGTGTGCGTGGGATGCAGTTAATGGGCATGTGTTTGTGAAAGAGAGAGACAATGAGTGACCGTCTGTGCACTTATTTCCCTCGTCTAGTACTTGAGCCTCCTCCAACTCACTGCAGGTAAGCGCATCACCCAGCTGGCAGCCCCACATTGCCCTGCCCGCTAACAGGCAATTGGAGCTTCTTCTGATATTACAACCATGCTTTTCACCAGTCCCTGCCCTGGGATGCCTCATCAGCCCCCAGAAGCTTGGAGCTAAAATTACACAACCGGATAATTATTTCGTGGCTGGGGAATGATCTCTCTCCCTCCCCGACCCTTTTTTTTTCCTTTTTTTTTGTTATATGTGTGCTTAATATCAAATTATTTATAACCCAGCCTCGCGGTCAGGCTTTAATGAAAGAGCTGCCAGAACCTTTAAAAAGTGTTGTATTCACTTGACTGGCCATATTATGCTGAGTAAGGGCCGCAGGGGCTTTAGCAAAAAGACTATTGCTACTGAACCCCCTCCCCCAGTCCATGTGCGCACCCTCCCGCCTCTTGTTCTCTTCATGTCATTCACTCTCTCTCCTTCTCCAGCTCTCTCTGCCTCTCCCAAATCTATTTGCTGAATTGACATGGCTGTAATACAGTTACTGCAATGGCTGAAGTATATAAATTAAATCATGATTAAACAGGGATTCTTCCACATTACATGGATTTTTCCTTCCACAGGAATATTTATATCCTGAAAGAGGTCAAATAAATTAAGGAATATTTCCCTCCTCCCGCCCTCCCTCAGCTCTCTTCTCCCCTCCGCTTTATTTCCCCAGGTTTATCTGCTTCTATGCATGCCGATAACCTTTCTTTCTATAACTATGTAGACATATACATATCTCCTCGCTTCCATTTGAGACTAAAATATTGATGAATTCTGCTCCAAAAGGAGGAGAAGGATGCAGCTGCAGTTCATCTCCAGAGAAGACAGAATGTAAATTTGCTGAAATCCTAGGAGGAAGAATGGGATAGTGAAACACAGGGGCTTGTGGTCGCTGCTGTCAGATTACATGATTGTAAGGAGACATGGGCTTTTGCAGGGCCTGAGAGAGGGCCAAGCTGAGAGGACCCCCTCCCCTCCAAGCAAGAGCCATAAAATGGCCTCCATGGCCAGGAAGGGTGTCTGTTTGTACAAAAGAAATAAAGCAGGCATTACTTCAGTTATACAAGGCAGACTTTTCCTTTACACTGATGTAAATCTGGACTGATTCCATCAAAGTCAGAGTTACTCTGGATTTACCTCAGCACCACAGAGGACAGAATCTGACCACACAGAATGTATTTATTCTAAAACCATTCTAGACAGGTCTTGATCACTTCCATTTTCTAGTCTTCTGTGATTGTCTGGTTATCATCATGGCTCTTTCTACCACCAGAGGGCTAAATCCCATCCTCAGTACACATGTAGAACCCTGATTGGCTGCAGCAGGAGCAGCTTATATATAGCTGAGGGTATAAACCAACCTCATGGTATCTGAGCACCTTTGGAGTAAAAACACACACACACACACACTCTCTCTATGATTTAGATCCCCCATGGGGAGTAAGCTGATGTCTTTTTCCCCATTATGTGACTAGGTTATGAGTTGTTTAGGGGAAATTACAATGTCAAAGGAGTGAGTTTTATATTTGGACCTCAAAGGGGTGAGTTGTGTAGTCACTGGTTCGAATAGGAGTGAATTCAAGAGTCCCCGGTGAGCAAAAGCATGTCACCTGCACACACACGTGGGCGCGCGCACATATCCCTTCCCTTAGGGGACAGAATCCCACTGGTCCTGAGGAATGGAGTGTACTACAGTCAAGATCACTGAGGAAGAAGTGGCCTGTTATTTGTCCTGGGCTCATTAAGCATCACCCAATGCTCAGCAGGGAGCCAGTGGAACCAGCTGAGTCACAGGGGTTGTGTGCTACCAATAGCCCATGTGACTAAGGAGCCAAGCCAAGCCCTGACATGTAACCCTTCTGCCAGGTGGAACCAGCAGCAATAAGGACTGGGTTCAGTATCTAGAGGTTCCTTTTCAACAATACAACACAAAACTGGCTCAAGCCCCCACCCAGTGACCTGGGACAATTTCACAACACTCCCTGGGTGCCTCTAAGAGGCAATACTTCCCCTCTTGCAAGCACAGAGCCTCAGTGTAGCAAAAACTTTAATAAAAGGAGGGAAGTAACTCAGCATTAATTTGGGAAAACACCACAACTAACGTTCTTAAATATAAACCATGAGCAAAAGACCTACCCACAAGTAAGTTGGGCAGTGTCCTTTTCCCCTCAGGTTCTTAAGGGGCCAGCAACCCAAAAGTCCCTTTAACATGCCCATCCCTTCTCTGTACCCCACTCACAGTTGCTGTCCTTGGCCAGTGCAGCCCCAGAGTTCAGAGGTTCATCTGCAGAGTTCACCTTCCACCATGCGTGGAAGCGTGGAAGGGGTGGGGGGGGTGTAAAGGAGGCACTTTACGTGCTCCACTGCTCAGGCAACTGCTCATCACCCCCAATGGCCAATTGCGGTGCCTCTCCACATGGTCCTCTCCGTCCAGCTGGCCACTCACCAAGATGTCTTCAAAGGCCCCCACTTAACACAGCTGTCAGTGATTTCAGGGGCTAGTGGGGGAGCTTCACTGCTGGTGCACACTGGGCAGTTTCTTACAGTAGAGACACTATCCCAAAGTAGGTGTAATATTTAGACCTACATATGAGTGATTTCAGCTCTGCAGCGTGTAACAAGGCTTTTGACTGAGCCGAAGCAGAATCAATAGTCTCAAGGTGCGTGCTAAGAATAATAGATATACCTAGCATTTCTAGTGTCAGATTCTGAGCTCCATTACACTGGTGTAAAACTAAAGAAGCTCCCTTGAGGTCAGTGGAGTAGAGCAGCTGGGATCAGAATCTGTCCCATATACCTGTTGTCATCTCTACTGCCCTCAGGGTGACTTAGTTACCATTAATCCCATTTTACAGATGAAGAAACTGAAGCACAATGAGGTAAAATGACTTCAAATCCTCCATCCTCAGTCCTTGTGAGCAAGCCAGCCCCTGCACACAGGACTAGCCTGGAACCTATGATGCAGGCTCTGCATCCCATTCCCTTCCTCAATTGCCCTGAACTGTCCAGGACCGCTCTGTTACATAGCTGACAAACCTATGATACAGGAGCTGTCATTCTCTCCTCTCCTCCAGAGCTCCCTGCTATACACTTTGAGTAGAAAGCATTATCTTTCCCTGGTACAGAAGCCAGCACTGTGCTTCTCACTGTGTGGCTTATCTTCTGCAATTAGCACTTTCCACCATATCTGATAGAAGAGAAGGGCTCAGCCGCTCCTGATTAACTGCAGAGTATTTGCTTTCCTTTTCACTTCTGTGGCCCAGAATTAATTAGTTTGTCCCTCTTATTCCTTGCATGGGCCAGATAGTTCTTTCTGGTACAATTATATATAATAACAATGCTTGAAATCCCCTGGGGAATGGTTGAGAGATGCCCTCCATGGGGCAGAAAGAAAAGTGAAAGCTGGGAGATTACTAAGAGGTCAAACTCCCTACTGCTTCCCTGGAGTCTTAAAATACATGCTATCATCTGACTGCAGCAGAAATCCATTCCCCTTTCCGCCTGTGGTACTCACTTGTCCCAGACTTATTAGTGAGTAAATGGCCAAACAAAAGAAGACACTTTCCAACGTAAACCCAGAGTCTTGTATAGGCCCAAAGCAACACCCCTGATCCAAACACCACTACACCTTCTGGAAAATTCAGAGCATAAGACCAAGGGGGAAGAAATGATCTCATAGTTAAGGTACTGCACCAAGACTCGGGACACTTGGATTCTTTTTCCAGCTCTGCCTGTCACTCAGTCTCTCTGTACCTAAGTTCTCCATCTCAGAAGTGCTGTGCAGAGAAATCCATAAATACTTGGAGGGCACTGAGTTACTATGGGGACTGGGGCCATTTGTATGTACCTACATAGGGTGCTACAGCTCAGACTTATCTGCTGACATCTTCCCTCCCTCTGGCTGAGGAGGACTACATGTGTGGCTCCTGCAAAGCCAGCCAGCACCATTCTGTTGATTGTCCAGGACTGAGGGTGGGGGGTTAAACAGCAAAGCAAAGTGTTTCCACCCAAACCCAAAAACCCAGATAATAACAATTTTCAGTCAGAGTCATAAAATTTGAGGCCAGAAGGGACCACCAGATTATCTAGTCATAGGCCGCCAGCACTATCCAGCATGCACATGCTGAACCCAACCACTGAAGTTAGACCAAGGTATTACAGCCCACAGGAATTACAGCCCAAGTTGCACCAATTCCCTCAGCCCCTGCAATGGCAGGGAAATGTTTTAGGGACATCGATCCAGATGATACTGGGAAGTGACCTGCAACCCACACTGCAAAGGAAGATGAAACCCCCACAAGGTCCCTGCCAATCTGAACTGGCAGAAAATTCCTTTCCCAAACCCATATATGGTGATCAGTTAGACCCTGAGCTTGTGAGCAAGAACCAGCTAGCCATGCACCTGCTCCCAGCCTGGTGGTACATTGGAACCAATGACATAGGGCCAGATTCTGATCTCGATGACAGTGATATAGTTAAGGAGTAACTAATGTAAAACCACTCTCAGCGAGCTCAAAAATCAGACACCTGATGTGAAAAGATCCTTCTCTCACTCTTTATCTAGTCAGTCCCCTCAGGCAAGTGCAGGATTAGAAACACTAACCTAGGGAGTAAAGAGGCAGTAACCCAGGCCCAGTAACTGTTCCTGCCCACGACAGGAAAGAGCAGCAGCCCTGGGAGTTGGTGGGGGGAGGATTCTTTTCATATCCATAGCAAAGTTTACACAAGGTTTGTATATAGCTTTATTTGTTTAGATTTATAAACACACAAGAGGCATCTTACGCTTTATGTCTCATTCACACATGTACACACACTCACATACACTTTGATCTTTACAGTCTAAAATCTTTTCAACGCTTGACTCACCCCTCTCTTCCCAACTAGGAATGTGCAGGGGGCAGTGGGAGGGAGCTGAATGCTACACAGCCAGACGCCCTGCTCTCCGAAGGGACCCCACGCTCCCATTTCATATCTGTACAATTCCCCCAGCCATGCTAGCTTTATTCAGCCACCTTGAATTTTAACAGTGTATGGCTGCCCTGAGATTTCTGTCATCATTTTGTATAAACATAATAAATAAATAAAATGAACCATGCAGAAGGCAAAAGCTCCATTTGGCTGGGGTGCAAAAAAAGAAGCCGCTTAGGACTGAATCCGCACACAGAAGTGGCAGCCCCTCCCCCCCTGCCTCCTTGCTCTGCCCTCCTCCTCCTCCTCCTTCTCTCATGGCTTCAAGCTCTGCTTGTTCCGCATCATGGATTTCTCTGAACTTGTTATGCAGCCAGTGTGTGACTGGAGTGCAGCCATGCACCAGAAGTGTGTGTATGGATCGTGTGTGTGCAGCAGAGGAAGAGGTCAGGGTCTAGCCACATTTAGAATAGACTGTGAAAAGTGAGTATACGAGATACCTCCACCTCAGCTCTCTTTCCCCCCCTCCACACTCTTTATCCTTCTTAAGAAAACCCACTTACATCCCTCTTGCCCCACATGGCAATATTTTCATATGGATCCAGGATGCTTTACCTGAATCATGGGCACTGAAGGAGGAAGGAAGGACAGGAGCCAGGTGAAAGAAACATTCACAGAATTATATAAGTCGGTCCAGAACACGTGCCAAGATGTGCAGCCCAGCAAGAGGAAAGCATTTCTCTGACTCTCAAACTCAGCACCTGAGGCATTCCTGACTCAGCACAAGAGGGAGCCATTTCTCCAACCCTTCACCAAGATTAGAGACAGAATCATTGATTCAGAGGAGGAGCATTTCCCTCACTCATTTTCCTGGGAGATAGTGAGGGATTTTCCTGCCTAAACAGGATCATTTCCTTAATCTAGCACCAGGGGGGTGTTTCCCTGGCCCAGCATGGAGGAAAGTGTGTCAGGAGGAGAGTTGAAAGAGGGAGCAGAGCATTACTGATCTGGTACCAGGAGAAGACTTCCCAGCAGAAGGGAGTCATTTCTCTAAGTTCAACAGTTGATACCATTCTACCCCCAGGGACTGGAGGAACAAAAAGAAGTTATAATCTGTCACCAGTAAGGCCAACTGGAGGGTGACAATTCTGCTTTGTGGCAAATTTCAAGTTTTCAAAATTTGTTTTCATGCCACATAGAACAGAACCTTGCCATGGCAACAGAATTGTGTCAGAATGTCCATTTTTGGACAGGTTCAAGTCTCTCATTTGGCACAGTGTTTTTCAGCTGTGACATGTTTCACCCTCAGCAAAGTGCTCTGAATACCGCTAGTAACCAGTGACAGCTGAGGGAGGGTCCCATGGACATAGCTTGGGGGGAATCAGGGGGCATTGCTCCCCAAACTGCAATTTGCCTCCCAAACATACAAGTAAAACTATGCATATGGAGGGTCCTCTTTACCTCACTGGACAGTTTCCTTGGCTTCTTATGGCTGACATGCATGAGTTCTGTACCCTGATGCAACATATTATCTGCTCCCTGTAGCATCTGTGTACCCCAACAGTTGCTGATCACTGCATTGGGCCAGATCCTCAGCTGTGGTAAATCAGCAAAGCACCAGTGATTTTGATGGAGTCATGTTCACTTACACCCACTGAGGAGATGGCCCATTTTTTCTTGTATAATTAGGGGGCAAGTTCATATGAGCAGCCCAGACATTCGGTGATAAGATTGTTAAATTGAGAGGTCCTCTATCCAAGTCCCTAAAATAGGAACACCACACACACACACACACACACACACACACACACACACACACACACACACACACACACACACACACACACACACAAGGTCATCCAGGGGTTAACTCTTCAACAAGCCACAGATATACTAAATGGTTTAAAGATGGTTTTCCAGGCAGTGACTTGAAATCTGAGTAATAGCAGAAGGAAAGATATACAACTTACTGGATTTGTATGAGATGTAAAATCAGGGGTCTGCCCACGCCTGATCATTCAAAGACAGATTTTCAGAATTTAAGACCTGAGATGCACCAGCTTTTGTATACAATTGCAGAACTTTTTTTTAATTATTAACTTCTTATGGAAATCAGGCATTTTGCACTTGCAAATAGGTTTTTTTTTAGTTGCATCTGTATGTACACTGCAATCATTACATGAAGAAAGCAGGCGTGCAATTTCACACACACCAGAGCCACATGGACCTCAATCTTCAAATTCCTGAAAAATCAAACTCTAGGAAGTCTATGGCAGGCATTTTTCACAAGATTAGAGGTGTTAGCTCAGTGTCTGGTCAAATTCCAATTTGTAATTACATTCCACCTACCTAAAATTCTCTCCAACAATTTCAGTTAGAAGTGTTATTCTTCACTTCCTGTTTTATACAGCTGTACCATGTTTTCATGCATTTTTAGCCAGTGGTCATGACCTACCCCAGAGGTAGCTGCATTTTCAGCTGTGGTTGAATGATTGCTGTATATGCTGTCTGTGAAGCAGTTACAGATCCTGGAGGAAGACAGGTGCTAGAACTGTCAGTCATTTTCATTAACATAAATAAGATCTGTTTCATTTTAATCACTTTAAAATCATTGAGTCATTTATTGATTTCTCAGTAATTTATGTGCTATATGTCTTGGCTGGAAACCCATCAGCATGACTGTTTGCAATAAGAAATGGGCAGAGATACACGGGTGCTACTATTATTGCATCAATGTTTCTAGCTCTGATCACAGTGTAAAACAACAGTTCAGGGGCACAGGGGCATTAAAGCTACAAATTTTTCTAAAAACTTCAGTGCATGAACTGCATAGAATGTATTATCTTGTATTGCTTGTTATATGCTGTGTAATCTTAGGGCCAGACTGTGATGCCATTACTTGTACTGACTAGTACCTTACTCCACAAGCAGTTCTATCACCACTACACCTACACCTGTGTGTGGTGTAAGCATAAATAGGGGTATCAAAATATAGGCCATAAAGCATGCACGTACCTGAGGAGTATGAAGGATAGGTGCAAAGGAGGGTTGGGCAGGATCATAGGACTACACAAACAGAACATGAAAGTCACTGAGGGGTGAGCTAGCAGCACCCTTCAAAGCGAAGGCCCCTTAGGGGTCAGTGGAAGAGATGGGGGCTTAGCATGGTGTTTGCTATGCAAGGGGTGCAGTATGAGTTTTACAAAGTGGGGAGCAGCCAGGCAGCTGTGGGAAGGGAAAGGTTTTCTAATCCAACAGCACCTGGAGCTAAACTGACTCCTTCTGATTTTTGTTGCACTGCTTGTCTGTGGCACGCTCACACACACACGCTGATCCAAGTGTGGTCATGAATTTTTCATCAGCCAGGAGAAAGAGAGCAAGGAGCGCACAGCACCAATGGAGCGTGCCCCCAAACCCTTCGAGACCCCCACTGGCGTTTTTCTTTCTTATAACTCTCACTTCCCTGGCAGCTCACCATTGGCAGTGAAGGACCCTTAAAGAGAGGATTTATAAAGAGCAGGAGAGAAAAAATCTAAAGCCGAAATGAGTCTCTCTTTGCCTCTCCCTTGTCCTCTTCACCACCCCCTATTCTTTCCCTCTCCTTTCTGTTTCTTTCTCACATACTCTCCATCACTTGTCCCCTCTTCCTTTCTTTCCCCCCTCCCCCAATCTCTGGAATTCAGTCTCTTCCATACTCTGTCACCTCTTTCTTTCCCTTCCCCTCCTCCACATTTACTAGCTTCTCCCTGCCTCCCACCGCCCTCTGCTCATATGCGGATACTAGTCGCTCGCTCATTGGACCAGGCAAGGATCTGGCTTCCTTAAGTTCTGCTTCTAAACAGGCTGAGGTTTGTAAGTGTCAGATTTGAGGGATTTCAACTCCATTGCTTTGCCATCCACTTTACATGTCACCAGAACCTCTTAGGGTGCTAAGGAGGAGCCGGGGAACAGCTTTCCACAACAGCACCAACGTGGTGGGTCTGATTCTACTTTCACACCAGTTTCAGGCTAACGTAACTCCACTGAGTTCAACAGAGTTACGGCTGATTTACACCAGTCTTTGTGAGACCAGAATCAGGCCCTACATCTCCTAACATAGGAGAGATGGAGGGGGAAAAATCTGATTAGGCAATGAGATGATCACATGGACCAGAACTGAACAGCCATATTACCCTGCCGAGGTCCCTGTGTCACCAAAGGGAAGGGAGTTAAAATAACAGCAGGGAAAATAAAATCTTGCATGTTCTCTGTTATTTAAAAATGTAAAATCAAGCTGGGCCAGCTCCAGGCCACCGTCCCTCACAGCCTCCAGCACAGGGAGCATGCTGGGAATCGGGATTGTGGCTGGATCACCACTGCTCTGCAGCTAGTCTCAGCTGCTGCAGCAGTGTCTGGTGGCTGAGAGCAATCCAAATGCATGTTAGAGCTGTCCTGAGGCTAATCTAACTTACACCAGGGGCTGACTAGGCCCCCGGACATCCACAGAGTACAGAAAGGCACAAAGGAGGCATAAAACCTCTTTTTGCACCTACTCTTGAGTTCAGTGTAACGTGGTTGAAATGGAGAATCACGCCTTTAGGCTGGAATTGTTGGCTGTCTGTTGCTGAAGTGGCAACCAGGGACTTTAATGATCTCTGCTCAAGCCCTGCAGCATTCAAAGGTAAAATACCTTCATCTGGAACATTGTAACTTTGATTTATTTCTAATACTTCTAGTCAGTAAAGTCCAAGTTATTTTGACTGGCTCTTGGTGTTTTTAAAAAGGATTTTACAGGTACATACACAGGTAGATTCACAAATGTGTGCACAGACCAATTTGTATGTACACAGAGAGGTAGGTAGCCTGGTAAATGTTAAACAGGCAGGTTTTGGATGACAGAAACCATCTGATATACTGACAATTGGTGCAGTGTTCCTATTCAATTCAGGTAGGAAAAATGTTTTGGTACAATGTGATTGATAGATTCCAAGGCCACAAGTGATCATTATGATAGGCCACAGAACTTCCCCAAAATAATTTCTAGAGCAGATCTTTCAGACAAACATCCAGTCTGGATTTAAATGTGGCTATGTACATGAATATGTCAACATCAGTTTACAGAGTTCCCATATAAGGTGCTGCACTTCCTGTGGATATTTGCTTTACAATCACACAAGATATTTGTGTGTGGTGTAAATAGCCTGTAACCAATTTCTTCTAGGTGTAAACTGGTGGCAGTGGGTCAGTATTGCAGTAAGGAAGCTATTTTATGATGTACATCCAATTGTACCTGTAGGGCAAACAGTTTCTCTGACCAGCTTACAAATCATGGATCTGCAGATACCAGGGCTGGATTAAAGTTATGAGGGGCCTAAGGCTAATGGAAGGGAAGGGCCTAAGTATGAATTGCATATTGCAAAAAAAATTATGAAGTCATCAAACATTTATCTACATACATACATACAAATCCATGAATGATGTCATCGTAATTCAAAGACTTGATGATTTTGTTCTCAGTGCTCAAGAGGGACAAAGCATGACTGAGATGCTCTTAAGTCATGGTGGATCGGAGGACATTTTTATCCTTGTTAGAAGACAGAAGGAACATTCTTCACTACAGCTAGTGATCATTAGTGACAAATACAACTATAATGCAGTTTCAATATTTGGGAAATATTCTATCACATTGGATTCAGTGATAACTTGGTACATCCAAATAGATTTGCTTTTGTCATCTTTTCTCTCTATGTCTGAGAGTGTTGTGAAGTCAACAAACTGAAAAAATTCTTTAGTAAAATCTACTGGGAGATCGTCTGGGTACTTCTGACACACACATTTGATACCTTCACTGACTTCAGAACTTGAAATGTAGGCGAAAAATATGTCAGTACTCTAAAGGTTTTGTCAATATTTTCTTAAGCCTCAATCTGATGTTCTAATGAACACTTAAGTTTGTTGATAATTGTGATGAAGGTATTAACTCTGATGGCCTCTTTGTCACTGAATGAGTGGGCAATTGCATAGTCACATATCTTCTGTCTTTTGCAGCACTTGACTAACTTATTCTCATGGTTAGCAGTCCCTACAGCCCCCTGAATTTCATACTCATCAGAACTATCCCACATTTGTTGAAGAACAGTTCCAAGACTCCTCATTAAGTTTACAACAATGGAAAGGTCAATTTGAGCACTCTGCAAGCTTAGACTGCACCTGCTGAATGGTTGAAGTATATCATTCCAGACCTCACACAAAATACCAGTTTCCAAAGTGCACACTGCATGACTGGGGAACTTCGCATCTTTTCTTGTTGCTAATTTTTGAGATTCATCATTCTTGATGCTCTCTAGCCATTCTCGCTTGCCAATCTGTTTGTTAGGCATCACATATTCAAACATTGATTTGCTCAGGTAACGATTCTGATTGGTGTACTCTCACTTTGTCAATGAAAAGTCAGCATCTAGATTCTGGTATTTCTGTGGGTCCTTCTCAGTCCAATATGCAATGAGATCTTCAGAAGTCATGTCTCATTCGCCTGGGATTTTTTTTATTACTATCACTGGGATTAATTTGTACAAAACAATATCTAATGAGACAAAAAAAATTCTGATGGCCCCTCTACCATCGCTCAGCTGTTACTTCAACATGGAATGGAAGACCAACAGTGGGGCCTAGATATAGGAGGGCCTAAAAATTAGAGCCTAAAGTGGGGCCTAAGGCTATAACCTTATTAGCCTATGGGTTAATCTGGCTCTGGCAGATACCCATGCCAGTTAGTCACATCCATAGACGCCGACTCCATGGGTGCTCCACGGGTGGAGCACCCACGGAGAAAAATTGGTGGGTGGTCTGCACCCACGGCAGCTCCCGGTCCTGCCTTCCTGCCCCAGCTCACCTCCGCCTCCTCCATGAGCGTGCCGCAGTGTCCTGCTTCTCCCCCCATCCTTCCCAGCGCTTGCACTGCGAAACAGCTGTTTCACGTGGCAAGCCTGGGAGGGAAGGAGGAGAAGGGTGAACGTGGAGCACTTGAGGGAGGAGGAGGGACCAGGGTGGGGATTTGGGGAGGGATCCAATAGGGCCAGGGAGGGGTGGAGTTAGGGCTGGGACTTTGAGGCTGGGGTGGAGTTGGGGTGGGGGGGCGCGAGCACCCACTGGTCCAGAAAAAAGTTGGCACCTGTGGTCACATCAAGTGGCATCTGCAAGTGAATAGTTAAATTAGTGATTATAAATGATAGAACAGGCAGCTTCCGGACAAGTTTTCCTTAGTAATTTAGATGCACGGTTGCAAGTGAAACACATGCATGAAAATGCATTACTACATTGTTAAGGAAATGTATACACTACATATGGTCTGTAGATTTCTACAACATAGCTTTGGTTGGTTATTTTACACACACACACACACACACACACACACACACACACACACACACACACACACACACACACACCTTCAAGACTTAGCTAAACAACTGTTCCTTGGTGAGCACTGGATGGGGCCAAGTTTGAAGATCTAAATCTCAGCCATTTATCCCGTTATCTAAATGCCAACTGACAAATATTTGCAAACCTAAAACGGCAGTACTTTTCTTTTTAAAGCTGAACATGTGCACCTCTGGCCTGACTTTCAGAGGTATTAAGCATCCAGAATGTGCACAAATAACTGGTGGTGTGGGTGCTCAGCACCTCAGACTCTGTTTTGCATGTTTCCCTAGCTCAAAAACTGCTGAATTGTTTCTGTTGAACTTTCCCAGAGATATTCATTCCCCTTTGGGCTGAGGCCAGACAGGAGATGTTTCAGCACAATAGGAACATGTGTGTGAAAGTTCCAGAGACTGAAGAGAGGGATTGAGAATGGAGAACCGTCATCCTTAAAGCTGCAGTGCTGCTCCCAGTACTCTAACTGTAGAATCATTTTCTCTAGAGATTTATTCCCACAACACAGGTCTGTCAATGAGGTTCTCGAATCCGGGCCTTGGCCTCTCACATCCCTCTTTGGGCTTGTCTACATCAGAGAGTTGCAGCGCTGGTGAGGGAGTTACAGCGCTGCAACTTAGGAGGTGTACACATCTGCAGGGCACCACCAGCGCTGCAACTCCCTGTTTGCAGCGCTGGCCGTACTCCCGTTTTGTCTCGGGTGTAGAGGATCCAGCGCTGGTGATCCAGCGCTGGTAATCAAGTATAGACACTTACCAGCGCTTTTCTTGACCTCCGTGGAATAAGCAGGTATCCCAGCATACCTGAGGAAGCCTCTGGTAATCAAACTGGTCTCCTTCCCCGGTTTGCTCTCGCGTTCCCCGAACCCCGAGCAAGCAGGTCTCCTTCCCTGAGGTTTGCTGGGTGGTTCCGGGAACGCGAGAGCAAACCGCGGCGAAGCTGGTCTCCTTTCCCGGTTTGCTCTCGCGTTCCCCGAACAAGCAGGTCTCCTTCCCTGCGGTTTGCAGAGTGGTTCGGGGAACGCGAGAGCAAACCGCGGCGAAGCTGGTCTCCTTTCCCGGTTTGCTCTCGCGTTCCCCGAACAAGCAGGTCTCCTTCCCTACGGTTTGCAGGGTGGTTCGGGGAACGCGAGAGCAAACCGCGGCGAAGCTGGTCTCCTTTCCCGGTTTGCTCTCGCGTTCCCCGAACAAGCAGGTCTCCTTCCCTGCGGTTTGCAGAGTGGTTCGGGGAACGCGAGAGCAAACCGCGGCGAAGCTGGTCTCCTTTCCCGGTTTGCTCTCGCGTTCCCCGAACCCCCCTTGAAGCCGCCCAACAGCGCTGCAGTGTGGCCACATCTAACACCACTTGCAGCGCTGGTTGCTGTAAGTGTGGCCACTCTGCAGCGCTGGCCCTATACAGCTGTACTAATACAGCTGTAACAACCAGCGCTGCAAAATTTTAGATGTAGACATGGCCTTTGTAATTTTAAGGTACCACTGTTCTGAGGACCACCCTTTTTAGAGGACACTTAAGATGTTATTTTTAGCAGATACTGTACATAATTTCCTACATTAAAATTCAAAAGCCCAAGAAGGCAGCTCAGGGCTAGATTCCAAGATGCAAAAACCATAAGTGTTCAGTGATACACAAATGTGCAATGAAATATGAGAAAAATAAATAATTAAAATCCCCACCATAAACATGCATGCTGTGAAAAAACTGCCAGCCTCCAGGAAATTATTTTAAAAAACCAACTAACTAAACTCCCTCAGGAAAGCACAATCCAAGGCTATGGAATCTGATGCCTCTTCCTGGGACTGGCCTTTCACGTTGCTTGAACACAATGGAGCAGCCGCTAATGGTGACATAGCACTGATGTACATCAGAGTTTCTCACACTGTGGTCCACGGACCACCAGTGGTCCACAAGCTCCATTCAGGTGGTCCGTGGATAATTCCTATTAAGGTGTGTGCCTGGGCGACCTCACATGAGAGAATGAAGGGCCACTCATCTAATTAGTGGAGCTGCGCAGGTGTGGCTCCATTAATTAGGTGCTTGGACCCTGGAGAAGACGCACATGTAAGGTGAGGTGGTGGTCTTGACAGAAATAGGGGGTAGGTGGGAGGGGGAAGTGGGGTGAGAAGAGGAGGTAGGAGGAATTTGGGATGCGCAGGTCTGCGGCAACCAGAGACAAAGGCAACTTTCCGCAGCTCCAGGGCTGTGGCTGCCAGGGAGAGACAGCCCTCCTTTCCAGCCCCAGCTCGGTGGCTGCTGTGGTGTGGGAGAGACTCCACTCCTTCCCAGCCCCAGCTTGGGGGCTGTCGCGGAGGGGGAGAGAGGGCATTTCCATCAGATTAGAAAGGTAAGACTACTGAGATTAAAATATGAGCTGTATGCTTTTATTGGTAGAACAAAAAATTATTATTATTACATTTTTTTATATATAGTACTTTTATCCAAAGCGCTATACAATAGTTAGCTAATGGCACAAACAACATTTGGAAAGATCATTGAGTGGTCCGTCGAGACCCTCAGCAATTTTCACATGGTCTATGAAAAAAAAAGTTTGAGAACCACTGAACTATACATTATAGCTACACAGCCAGTCTGCAGCAAAGGTAGAGGTGCTAACATATCCCTCCTGCTGTCCATAGCTAAATTTGCACTGGTGTGATTCAGACTGCATGCTCCCTGAGTTATCTGTTGAGTCCATACAGAGTGAGCATATACCTCTGAGTCTAATACCTCAGTGTGGCAGTAGGAGGTGCTGTGCTGCAGGAAGTGCTGTTGGTGACTCAAGAGGGGAGTCCTTTTCTTTCTCAATCAGCCGTAAACTACACTTCAGTCTGGTTCTCAGGGGCCCGGTGCTTCTGGAGTAGCGTGACTAGATGTCTGAATTTTATAGGGATGGTTCCTATATTCGGGACTTTGTCTTATGTAGGCGTCTATTCCTCACCCACCCCCCCATACACACACACATACATTCCCTGTCCCAGTTTTTCACACTTGCTCTCTGGTCACCCTGTTCTCGAGGCACCCTTTCAGATGAGAGGTAAAACCAAGGTCCTGAATACATGGGGTCATTACAAATTGCCTGGCATTTTTAACAAGGAAGCAGGGGCGGGGTGTCAACCCCAGTGTCTTGGGGAGATTCCAGACTGAGTGATTACCTGGGGCCAACCTGAAGTTCCCTTCATTATGGCATTCTCATTTCTGTCATTGACTGTTGTGTTGCTATGCGCCATTAGAACAGCTATTTTGCTTCTGCCCCAGAGATGGCTACACTTCAGTGGCTGGTGAAGGGACTCCTGTGTACAGCTTCAGGTGCTCTGGGATCCTTTGGGATGAAGCACATGCAGGGTTGCTGGGACAATTTGTATAGTGGGGGTGCTGAGAGCCATTGAACCAAACTGTAAACCCTGGATATGATGGAAACAACTTCAAGCCAGAGGGTGCAGCAGCACCCTAGCACTCTCAGTTCCAGCACCTATGACCACATGAGACATTATTGCCCATTAGCAAATGGTTAGCAGGGACCCACGACATCAAAACACATGGAAGCTTTATTGCTGTATGTTCAAGTTATTCCATCCAGCCCAGGTGTCTTGGGAAGAGGCAGGATGATCTCCCATTGCCCATATTGAATATCTCCCCACCCTACACTCTTGAGGCAGGCAAGTGGGCCTTATGTACTCCCCTCTCCAGCTTGGTCTGTTTCATTGTCCATTCTGTTCTGGTCCATCAGCCTTGTTGAGAATTCATTCTGGCCCAGAGATTGTTCTCGCTTCACACAGGAAGGTCCCTGGGGGCCACTGCAGGGCTCATTGAGCATTCCACAGGCCTCTCTGCTGCCCACAACCTTGAGCCTGTCTTTTCTTCCTCTGCTAACTGCTCCTCCCCTCCGTCCCCTACAAACACTCACATTCCCGCCGCAGTGCAGGCTGATTTCAAGGGACAGCTGCAAAATAAAACCATGTGTCCTCAGGCAGTTGGGAAAGGCTCTGGTTTGGGCATGGGGGTGATCACAGGAAGGCAGGGGAGATGCCTGTCAAAAGTGCAGAGAGGAAAATAATAGAGTGATCAGACAGCAAGTGTGAAAAATCAGGACGGGGGTGGGGGGTAATAGGAGCCTATATAAGAAAGACCCAAAAATTAGGACTGTCCCTATCAAATCAGGACATCTGGTCACCCTAGAAAGTAAAGGCCACCACAGCAAGTCCAAAATCATTTGTCCCTGACTGATCACCCTCCTAACTGTGCTCTGCACTGCACGGGAAGAAAGTACAGGGGGTGTGTTTTCAGGTGCAGAGAGTTCTCTCCCCTAACCCAAGATCAGAAGGTCCCATCCAAGCAGGACAACCAGACAGCAAGTGTAAAAAAATCAGGACAGGGGTAAGGAGTAATAGGCATCTATAAGACAAAGCCCCGAATATCAGGAGTAGTCCTATAAAATCGAGACACTTGGTCACCCTACAGCCCCACTTCCTCCCCCTGTGCATGCCTGCTTGTACCATTTGCTAACAGGCAACAGGGGATTTGCTGGGTACTGCCACTTGGACTGTGCCATTTGCAACTCCCACTCTCCTTACAGGGCAGTTCTGTGTTCCTATTGGCTACAGCCCCCACCCTCCATTCCCACACTGCCAGTGCATTTCGCAGGGAGTCACGGTGCGTGCGTTGCCCTCTCCTTCCCAGCCAAGGAAGGGCCTCTAGCCCCATGGTGCCAACTGGGAGCAGGCACTCTCGCACCCATTAGTTCCCCTGAGAAAGCTAGTTGGGGTAATTAAAGGTAATTAACTAAGCAGGTCAGTGGGCTAGGGGATCTAATGAGCCAAGAGGCACAGGAAGGAAGCTCCAGTGGGGAAAGGAACAGGGCTAGCTGAGTCCAGGGGCCTCAAGGAAGGGAGACCCCTGCTCCTAAGGAGAGGGCTGAAAGCACAGGGGATATTGCACTTGTAAGGTTGCATGGGTCTGTACAGCTGCTGGTGGAGGGAACTCAAACAAACGGCCTGGTGGATATGCTACCGGTAGAGTCAGAACTGGTTTCTGTGGTGCAAAAAGGCAGAAGCAGAGCATACCCTGTTACACCAAATCTCACAGTGGTATTGTGAGACTGGTAGAGACTTGGCCATATTTCCCAAAGTGAAAACAGGACACTGCCCGGGGCTGTCAGCCCCCCAACTTCACCAAATGATCCTCTGTGTCCCCCAGGGGGAGGAGTGCCCCACTTTTTTTGGCAAAACTGCACATTTGTCCCATTTGCTCTTGGCAACTGATTAGTTGCCAAGAGCAAATGGGAGAAATACCCAGTTTTGCCCAAAAGTCAGGATGTCCGGGACAGGGCTTAAAAAGGGACTGTCCTGGCCAAAACAAGACATACGGTCACTCTAGAGTCTAGTTACATTTGACATTTTTTAAAAGCCCAGGTCTTGGAATCCTGAGATGATGCAAGATCTCAGCTTCCATCTTTTTTAAAAAGGTAAGTTTCTAGCCCTCATGGTTATGGAAAAAAGCTTGAAAACATGAACCCCAAAGGCCCAGAAACTGGATGCCAGATAAAAAACCTCATCACAGGGTCTACTCACTGCAGGTGGTACTTCTTCCTGGCTACTCTGGTAATCCTGGCTGGGCATTGCACCCTCCTCTAGCCGTGTCTCTCCCTGGGCCTGCCCTCTACCTGGATTCCAGTGCAGAGTCCTCTAGTCAGCAGCCAAGGTCTGTATCCCATTCTTTGCTGCTTTTCCCTTGAGCCTTCTCCTATCTTCCTAGCTCCCCCAATCTGGATTCACCAGTCTTCCCACTATCTCCTTTCAGGGAGTATTAGCAGCCTGTCTTCCTGCAGCCCCCTTCTGCTCTCAGCTCCTGGCCTTTACACAGGCCCCTCATGTTCCTGCCCAGTTGAGCCTCATCTGATTAACCCCTGCTCCCTGGATACTTCTCCAGCCGCAGCCTGGGGAGTTAATTGCCTACCTGGCCACCTTAACCACTCCAAGCCTTGTGTGGGGTGGACACCCCATCACAAACTCCAAATGTCTTTGTTTTTTTAAATCTCCTAATTGGTTTGGGCCTGCCATGATTATTGAGAATGGCAAAACCCCTGTTGCACAAAGGAAGCAAATTTTGGGAGCCCACGGTGGGACTGTTCTGACATAGAGAGTCCAGCTCCCTGCAGGGGAAGAGACACTAAGGGAGCACTGTGGGAGCTACTCCAGTCTTTAGGTTGATGTAGCTGCCCTACTGGCTGCTTCACAATCTGCCAAGGACAATTTCCTCTCCCCTGTCCCTTTCCTCCTGAGGCAATGCCAAGTGCCCAGACTAGCTACTCTGGCTGGGGGCTGAGCAGAGGAATCCAGCCTGGGTGCGCTATTTGGTGAGCAGTTACACTGGTTCCATGCTTTTTTATGGCTTTGGCCCCCTGCTTCAATCCCTGTCGCCCTCTCCCTGTCTTTCTCAGAGTCTCAGCTCCTCTTTTATCCAGTGGGAACTTTACTTAAGATGGGTGAGGATGGAGGACTGGGGGAAGGAAGCAGGAAACACACAGGAGGAGCAGAGGCAGGTGGGAGCGACAGATGGCTGGGTGTGGACAGAGAGAGCATGTGGGAGGGGCATAGGCAGGCACAGATGGAGAAAGAGAAAAATGTTGAGGGGGAAAGAGATGGGACAGAATAAACTGAATAAAAAAGAAGGCAGAAGTAGAGAGAAACACAGCCACCTGGATGGGAGTTGCATTCCTCCCATTTAAAGTGGCTTCCATTCTCTCCCTGGAGTGGTTTGGCTGATGCCTGGAAAGGAGAGAAAATGTGTGTATGTGATTTTTTTATTTTTTATTTTTGTTAATAACAACCGTCTATTTATAGGCCCTAAATTATACACTGCGAATACTGCTTAGAGACAAGACGTTATTTGGCTGCCAGCAGGGAAGAGGTGGTAGGGGGAAGAGCAGGGAATAAAATCTTTTAGCTTCCAACAACCCCTTCCTCTCATTTACACCAAAGTGCACATTGTGCGTTATAAGGACAACTCATCTTAGACAGGAGGCGAGAGAAGGGAAGGATGCAGTCAGGGTCAAACTGCAGAGCAGAATCTCTGAATCTTTTTTCTGCTGAGCAGGGAATTCAGTGTGGGTGGTTCTGAGTGGTACACTGAATTTTCTAAAGCTATTCTATAGGTGGCAGAAGTAAGGAACATACAAACTGCCACACCAGAGCAGACAAATAGTTCATGTCGGCCAGTATCCCACCATCTGCTGCATAGACACAAATAAATGGTGCATCTGGTTGGTTTTTCCTGTCTCCAGCATGAGCCAATACTAAAAGTTTCACAGATAAGTTTCATCACTCCCCTGCACGCACAGACACACACCTACTGAAGACAATAGTTTTGCCATTGACTTCACTGTATCAGTGCTAAGCCCGTAAGGTGTGATACAATACTATGATGGAGTGGTGAAGATTTCTCTCCAACCCAGCTCTTGATCAATTTATCCCTGAAGTCTGAGGATCGATGGCCTTTGTCCTTTTTATCGTGGAGAGACTTACTGCAGATGTATTTCTTATTCATAAAGGTGTTAATCTTTTTCTGACTCGTACTCAGCTATTTCTCCTTTCATAAACAGAGTGTTAAGGGTTAATGTCTCTTATACCTGTAAAGGGTTACAAGCAGGAAACTGGACACCTGACCAGAAGACCAATTAGAAGACAAGACACTTTTAAATTCGGGTGGAGGGAAGTTTGGGTGTGAGTTCTTTGTTCTTTGTTCTTCTCTCAGAGGGTCTGAGAGAGACCAGACATTACTACAGGCTCTCTAAGTTTCTTTTCAAATAGAAGGTAAAAACCAGGTGGTTTAGGCTTTTTAATTGTTTTACTCTATTTGCAATTGTGGATCTGGCTGGTTAACTTTTATATGTGTAGTTGCTGGGAATATTTTGATTTGTATTGGTACTGGGGGGAAAGTCTCTCTCTGGTATCTGTAAGCTATAGGACCCTGTATATTTACATCTTGAAGTTACAGAGATAATTCTTTACTTTTTCTTTCTTTTATTAAAAAATATCTTTTTAGAGAACCTGATTGATTTTTTTCTTTTTTCCCTTGTTTTATCCCAGGGGATTAGGATAACTCACCAGGACAGGTGGGGGAGACGGGAGGAGGGAGAGATAGAATCTCTCTCTGTTTTCCTTGAATCTGTTTGCCTCTTTGTGAGAGGAAAGGGAGATGCTTCCCTGTATGGTGATTTAAGAGTTTAGATCAGTATCTCAGGATAGCCCAGGGAGGGAAGTTCTGAGCGGGGGAAGGTGGTGGAATGGTTTATTTCTCCTTGTTTTAAGAACCCAAGGGATCTGGGTTCTTGGGGTCCCCAGGGAAGGTTGGGGAGGTCAGAGTGCCCCAAAACACTATATTTTTGGATGGTGGCAGCCTATCAGATCTAAGCTGGTAATTAAGCTTAGGGAAATTCATGCTAGTATCTCATTCCTGGACTCTAAGGTTCAGATTTGAGAAAGAATGCTATGACATCTCCAGTCATGCCTCATAGCTGTGAAAGCCACCAGTTCAGCAGAAGATAACCTAGAATGGCACTAATTGGCCATCTCCGCAGAGATGCTAAATCACTGAATTGCCCAAGTCAAAGCCAAGGTACATGTGCAGAGTGTGCTGTGTGGGGGTAGCTTACATTGATGATACTTCTACTGTGTCTATTTTATGGGTAAATGGAAACTTCCGGCTCTTCAGCGGTCAGTTTGGCCTCTTTCACCCATTTGTCACCTGAGTGAAAAATCAACAGAAAAGTGGATTCACTCAGCCTGACCTTGCCTAGGCCTGAGAGAGTGTCCCTACCTGGACAACCTGCCACCCTACCACCTCAGGCTGTGGACTTTCCAGATCTCAAAAGATGAGCAAGCTCAGTCCTACTGAGTGCTTCGATGGGGAAACCACTAAAAAAACAGATGCTCCAGAAAGTCATGGTGAGTTACTAAAAAGTGTCCTTCCCCCTTGGTCAGAGTTAAACTAATGCCCCACCATAGTGTTAGAGGGACACAGAGGTGCTCATCTTCAGCACCTTGAACTGGCCATTCCTATTCCCTGCTGCTTAGAGAATGAGAAACCTAGACCCTGACACCCAGCCGGCAGTCGGAGAGCCTTGTGCTGGTAGCTGGCCTCAGATCAGCCTATCCCAGTGGAACTCTACTTTCAGTAACGGTCAAACAAAAACCCTGCATCCAAATAGCCCCAACCTTTGGGCGTTCAAAGTCTAGATTCAGATTGGACTTCTTCAGGCCAGACCAGTCTATAACAGCTACGGTCTGTAAAGTGCCCCACTCCTATGCATAATGTACCATGAACCCCTCTCAGCTTCCTGCACCACAGACTGGCAATGGCAGATATTTCCTGGGGATTTGTCTGTAGAAGACACACATCTGGGCTGAAGTTCTGCGGAACCACATCTACTCTTTCATCCCATTTTTCACAGCCTATCTGGGAGCTCATTCAGTTGAAATCACAACAGCTTTTCCTAGCCTACACAGGCAGGGCAGATCCTTATACTTATTATGGGGAGGAACAGAGGGGGAGTGTGCTTAAAATGCCAAAGCTTGAGCCCGTAAGATGAAAGCTCTGCTCAGCCTAGAGGAAGGAACAGTCAGACCGATGGATATACCTCATCTTGATGGGGGAAAAATGTAGGCGGGGGTAATCCTGCCAGATGTGAGACTGAATCTTATTGATCAAGTGAGAAAGGATGTTGGGTGTGAGTCCAGTGTTATGCCTACCCACAGCATTTCCTGCAGGTAACCATTGGCTCTAACCACTTTACTGCTAAGTTCTGTGCTGTTGATTTCTTTGCCAATTCTCTACATTTTCCAGAAGCGGCAGCAGAATCTCCAAGCCACATGATCAAGAGACTTAGAAAGACACCCGCCCCCCCCCCTTCTGACCCCATACTTCAAATCTCAAATTAGCACCTAAGTCCTACTACTTCTGCACACTACAGTATGCCAGGGAAATGCATTGCTTGTACATTCCCACAAACCCCCCAACCCCCTGCCCCGCAGTCACCTCTTGCCCTCTCTTCCATCTCCCATCTCTCCTAAGACAGCTGGAGCCTCCTTGAAATGAGAGACCGGGTAGAGGAGGCTCTTTGCAGAAGGTGAGCTGGTTTCTACGTGGGTGAGATTGTTGTTGTGAGGACTCAAGAGAAGGAGAAAATCTCCTGTTACTAAGCAGGGATCTGAGGGCCGTTGTTGGGGGAGAAGCAGAAGAATTCCATAAAAGGAAGAATTATTCTGCTTGCAGCCAAACCGCCTCGGCTCAGATCCTGTCAGATCTCTCAATACGAGCCTCTGCAGGTCTGGTCAGTATTTGGATGAGAGCTGCCAATGGTAAAACACAGGGCGCTGCGGGAAGTGGAGCAGCTGTGCCAAAGTACAGGGCACTCAACCCTCTGTATTGGTAATAAACACATTTCCCCAGCATGTTTCTTAGGGCTCTATTTCTCAGCCAAAAGTAGAAAGCCCTTTGTGATCAGGAAGGCTTCCACTGGTAACTCTGGCGTTCTAGCTTAATTCCAATGTGGGTAATTAGACTGTGCCTACTTCAACGCCTTCCTTTGTTTCCATTTGGCTACCGAGTTCTTCACTCCCTATCCTAAGTTGTTCTGTGCTGTTACGTGGCTGTCCACTCTGGAAGTGGTGGTACGTCTATACTGGGTGAGTGGTCTCTATGTTATAAAAATCGTAAGGCACTTTGGGATCCTTTTGGAGTGAAAGGAACTGTTGCAACTGTAAGTTATTAGCAGTAACCCTCTCTGGATTCTGAGCATGGAATAAGTACCTTAGAGGAGAGGGAGACATGAATATATTACATGACCTCTACCTTCCTCAACCAGTGGCTCAAACTCAGCAGTTTCTCTTTGAAGTCTGGTCCTGAGAACACTTCAGCCTCCCTGGCCACACTATAGCAGATCTTAAGGTGGCCATACTGCAGCAAAAAAACTTCAGGACCAGACTTCAAAGAGAAACTGCTGAGCTTCAGTTCATCTGCAGATTTGACACCATCAGCTAAGGATTAAACAAAGACTGTGAATGCCTTGCCAACTACAAAACCAGTTTCTCTTCCCTTGGTTTTCACACCTCAACTGCTAGAACAGGGCCTCATCCTCCCTGATTGAACTAACCTCGTTATCTCTAGCTTGCTTCTTGCTTGCATATATATACCTGCCCCTGGAAATTTCCACTACATGCATCTGACGAAGTGGGTATTCACCCACGAAAGCTCATGCTCCAAAATGTCTGTTAGTCTATAAGGTGCCACAGGATTCTTTGGTGCTTTTACAGATCCAGACTAACATGGCTACAGCTCTGATACTTTAGGAAGACAGTTAAATTGGCTAAATTCGAATTTGGCTAGGAAACCAAGAGTAACCCCTCTGCTCTTTCAGTAAATGCTCAGAAATCTTAAATGAGCACAAGTTTAAAGGACCCCCATGTTTTGGAAGAACCAAGGTACCTCCAACAGTACATGGTGCTAGGACATCGGGTCATTGCTGACTCAAAGGAAGCACCTCCCCTCCAGAGTCAACAGCTCTCCTGTCTACAACACTCTGAGTTTATCCTTGGGAGTCTCCCACCCAAACACAGTCCAGGCCCAAGAGTACTTCATTTTTGACTCTGACATCCAAAGTCAGTATAGCTGCAGATGTGACAAAGTAGCAAGATTGTTTCCTTGTACTCCCTCATCTATCAGTCTGTGTCCATCTGTTGTCCCTGGTCTTATACGCAGATTGGAAACTCCTTGGGGAAGGCTCTGTCTTTTTTTTTCTATGTTTGTATGGTCCCTAGCACAATGGGATCCTCTTCTATGACAGGTACTCCTAGGCACTACAGCAATACAAATAATAGTTAATAAAGAGTGAGTTTGAACTCCCCCCCCAGACCCTCTTCCCCAGGATGGAACAAACAATATATTTCACCAACAATGCACTTCACTTGGTGAAACTAGACCACTGTTTTCTCTATGTGCCATTTGGTTAAATTTGCAATAGGCAACTGTGCAGAAAAAACTAGGGATGTGGAAAGAATAGCAAACTAAGGTCCTGCTGCTTTTTAGCTGGAGAAGCGATAAAACAGGAGAGTGTGGAGTTTTTCTGCACTAAGAGGCCAGGAACCGAAGAGCAAATGAAAAATGTATTTAAAGATAGCGCAACTCCTCGATAAAGCCTCTCTGAAATTTGATGAAAATTTCCAAGTGTAACAGGAAGTGAAAGCTGGGACATATTAAAGAATAAATCCACAAGGCAGGCGAAACTTGGAGGAGGAAGAGCCACGGGCAACTGGTGTGTGGGTACTCCTCCAATCAGGGGTGCTGCTGAGAACGAGCTTTAACCCTTTGGAGACCATTGAAATAATTATACAGCCGTGTAATTAACCAGCCTGCGTAGGTTCAAGACATGTATGCTAGTCCATAAAGGTAGCACTCTGATCACTAGGGGGTGCTTAAGTGTAGTAGCAATTTAATGGAGGAGCCCCACATAGTCAACAACTTTATTAGCTGCAGCCCCTGTTTTTCTCCAGTGCAAGGATAAACTAGACCTGACCCTGTTTAGATTGTGAGCTCTCACCCTGCGGGGGTAGAACTGCAGCAATGGAACTTCCAACGATTTCTTCCCCCCTCCGCCCCCTTCCCTGCAAATGGGTCTGTAATTAAGTCTGAAATTGTACTGGAGTCTTTATCATCTCAGCAAACCCAGAATGTGTTGTTTGGAGACAGAAACTCTTTCAATCACAATTAATTAGGCGTGGGGCCTGTCCCAGTCCCCCTGCTGGTGCGGGGATGGTGTGAGGAAGGTGGGAGCACCAGCAGGAGGGGCAAGCTCAGTTCCACAGGTCGAGCCCAGCCCCATTTGTATGAAAATACCACAGTGGGGCTGTCCAGGGTATTGGTTCTTTTTCCAACTTCGTGGGTTTGTTATTTGTTCAGAAAAAAAATGCAGCCTTCAGAGACAGAAAGGACCAGCTGAGAGAAGCCAGGAGGAGCCCAGAGAGCTCACATTTATTTGTGTTACAAGGAATAACAAATAGAAAAGGCTGAAGCCTCTGGGTACATTCCCCTCCCAAAGGGGACAGGGGCCCAAATTTGTGTGTCTGATCCTCCCTGAGCTCGGTGAGACCCTGAAGGGGTTTGGCGAGGGATATGCAATCAGTCCACACTGGCTCCAGCCACACCGCCTGGGCACCAGCTCTTTGGCCTTAAAAGTTTTTGCTCTTCAATGCTGAGCAGTCTGCCTGTGAGGGACAACGAGCCCATTGGAAGAGAGGAGCGCAAAGGGCGAGGAGAAAGTCCAGAGGTCTTATCTGGAAAAACCCTGCCCGGGGAGCAAAAGCGTGCTGCACTATACACACAGAAGGAAGTGTGCAAGGCACCCCACCCAAGGAACTTACTGTGTTCCACAGCAGCACGGGACAGAGCCCAGCTAGGCACAGGAGCTGCCGTAGATAGAGTGGGGGAGGGAAGCAAAGGGCTGTCACAAAAGTAAGGGTAGTAACAGCCAAGCAAAAACATCACAGGCCAGTCGCAGAGAGTGCAATGAAGCAGGCAGCCAGGAGATGTGAAAACGTGGCTGTCCTGCAGTGACTCAAGAGCATGAGTTCCAGCCTCAGGGCAGGCTGTTAAGAACCAGGGCACAAACCCCAGATTATAGATCTCACGAGCACTTAGGTTTCACCAACAAATTATCAAGTGTGAATTCCTCAGGCACTGTAACAGCCTGAATGTGGAGTCAGAGACAGTCCCCTTGAGTAGGTAAGCCTGCCTTGGACCCGTGCACCATGAATCACAGCAATATTCAGGTTAATGGCAGTCCCAATGGACCTGTCTCCTACCCCCCAGGCAATTACACCAGCCCCCCTGTGGCATAGGCAAATAGTAGGGCATGTCTATACTATGAACGTAAGTCGACCTATGTTAGATAATTTTATAGCCCCCACAGAAATTACTGCGGTGGTTTATGTCCACACTGCCCTTCTTCTGTCAGCAGGGTGCATCCTCACCAGGAGCACTTCCACCAACTTAAGGCAGTGTGGAGAGCTGAAAGCCAGGGCTCTCGGCTCCGCACGCAGCTCCCTGCCGGTAATCCGGCTCCGTGCTCCCTGCCAGGAACAGGAAAGCCGACTGGACACTGGCACAGATCTCCCCACTAGGAGCCCAGCTGCCCCCCCACCCCCAGGCTCTCAGTTCTCCTCTCCCCACTGGGAGCACAGCTGGAAGCTCTGCGCCCAAGTCTGGTTGGCTGCCATTCTCCCAGTGAGGAGCGGGAAGCTGAGAGCCCCGAGGGGGCAGACAAGCTCCCAGCAGGGAGATCCACGCTGGTGTCCAGTCGGCTGCCCCATTTCCAGAGAAGCCATGAAATTGACAAGAATGACAGCCAATAGGTGTAAGTAAAGTAACACAATGACTTCAAGGACACTGACTCATCCTAACTACACCGACATAAGCCCTAAGCCTCCGAGGAAGTGGAGTTATTTTGTCAGTGTAGTAGGGCACTTACATCGGCACGAGCGGGAGTGTACACTGACTTTATTAGGCTGACATAATCTGCCTTACATCGACCCAATGCTGTAGTGTAGACCAAGCCTTAGTATCCCTGTTTTACACATGAGAAAACGGCCACGGAGAAGATGAAGCTCAAATTTTCAGAAATGGCCCTTGATTTTGGGTGCCACCTTGAGACACCTCCGGCTTTATTTGGAACTCAGATCTTGAAAAACTCAGGCCGTATCAGCTTAAATTGGCCTCCTGTTCCCAATGAGGCATTCCCTCCACACAAAGTACCTCACAGAAGACAAGCGTTGCACTGTCAACAAAAGAATGCTGGGGACCCAGCTGGAGTTGAGAGCAACAGCCATGGTAGGTCAGGAAAAATAATGCATTGTTGGCTGAGCTGTGGAGACACAGTGGCCCGAGATGGATTTATAGGACTCCATTAACTAATTTCTGTAGGGCCAGGCCCATTTGCTGGGAAAGCATTAAGACACTAGGACAACTAATCAGTATAATAACATAAGGTCTGGCATGTTTGGGCTGCTGCCAGTAACACAGGTACTGTGATAAGATGGGAAACCTCCAAGGAGTGAAAGAAGCTTTTTTTGATACCCACAAGTTTTAATGGGAACTAGGGAAACAGGCAGGCTGGCATTTCCTTTCTGCTTTGGTAGAGTTCATTGCTTCTCCACTCAGACAGTCCCTGAGCCAAGCAGGGCAGCTGCCTTCCCTCCCCTGCCAAACCTCATCTCTCTCAGTTCCATATTTCTCAGGGCCTCCTGGACTTGGCTCAAAAACGCCTCAGCAGAATCTGTCTCTGGGGAAGAAGCAGTCCCTGAAAAAGGGCAATTAAAGGCAGCATTCGTTTCCTCTGCTTAATTGGCAGCTGCATTCAAACAGAGACAAAGCTGTGCCACCATGTAGAACCCACAAGATACTTCACAGCACAGCTGAAAAGATGCTCTTTAAAACATATCCCTTTCTGGGCAGATATCAAGAGAGATCTTGATGCTGGTGAAAGGTGCCAGTGGGATGGCCCTAAAGCCTGATTCTCTCACCACAGCAAACAAATAATTCCTCTTGATTTCAAGGGGTGTGACCTGTGTCTGGCAGTGGGAGAATATAGGGCTCTGGGGAAGGAATTCCTTTGTTTATCCACAAAACAAGTATGGCACAGGTAGTGTCAGTACCTGTTTCTCCCACATTGCCCCACCAACATATCTGATCCATCTTCTGAAGGAATAACTTGGCCCATTCAGTCCAGAGCTTCTCATCAGAGACTGTCAAGAAGAATATAGTTCGTTCCAGTCACGGGAGCAGGGCTAACCACCAAGAAATAGTAACAGTTTTCAAGGCTGAAATGAAATAATTTTCTTCCCGCGTAAATTTCCACTCTCTGTAATGTGCAACGCTACTAGCCTGGGCTAGGGCCATGTCATATCTTCCAAGCAAATGAGCTTAAGGCCTGAGGAGTACTTGGGAGGTCCCAAAAGAAAATTCTAGGTTGCTCCAGTTTGGTTCACTCAGGGTGTTGCATGCTGGGAGTCATCAGCCCATCAAGGTACTGGGGAATTTTGTGCTGCTGGATGGTCCATCTTTCAGAAGGAGTTGTAAAAATGAGGTGTGTCCTTGTACCCTCACAGACACTGAAGATCTAATGAGTTCTTCTGCAAGTGTAAGGGTGCCAGCCTACCTCTGGGTTGGTTAGTTCCATCCTGCCTGTTTCAATTCCCCTGGCAGGCTAAGTGAATATGGTATGTTTTGTTTGCATGGGGAAGTGTGTAGGGAATCTATGTTGGGGGCTCACTGCATGCAGGGAGGAGCGCGTGCTGCCCATGGGCAGAGGTGAATATGTGGGGACCCATTTATGGGGAGAGGTGTGCAGGTTTGTGTGTGTGCTGCAACTGTGCTTTTGCACTGTCTCTAGTCTGATTGCATTGTCCCCAATACCTTCCTGCAGCTAGATCGTGCACGGGGGTAAGTCCAAGCTTTCCAGCCTTCCTCCTGCCTTCACCCCCACCCTGAACCAGAGGGAGCTGCCCACAGCTCAGCAGCTTCTGCTCCCCCACGCCCATCCCATCAATATGGAGCACAACAGCTGCAGTGAGGAATCCTCAGACCACTGCAGCCTTCCCCAAAACCTCCAGCTCCAGTTAGAGCTGAGAATGCAGAGGAAAAGTCAGGGCCTTCCACTCTGCCTGTCCACCACCAACTCCAGCTTGCCCCAGGAGGCCAAGCTCAATAGTCTCCCCTCCCTCCTGGAAGAGGCCTGTCCAACCTCCTGCCATACACCCAGTTCTGAAACTTCCCCAACCCCCACATCCTTTGTTGCTGCATCACCATTGGTTGTTCATCCCCCTTTGTCCCACCTCTTTCCTGCCACTACAGCTTTTCAAGTGCCCATCCCACTCTCCTGCCTACTGTGCTCTTCTCCCCCTCCTCTTCCATATGGCTTTTAGCTAAGGCTGTAGAGCAGTCTCATTAATCTCTCTCTCTAAGTGATCTCGGTGCCACCAGATGGGATAGAACACCACAGCCAGGAGGCGTGTGGGTTACACAACCACAATAGAAGTAATACCGTCAATTGATTCTGGTGTCACAGGCAAGGCTGCCGAGAGCAGGTTCGGCCCCTGATGAAAAAAAATTTTCAGGCCCCCCAGCAAAGGCAGATCAGCTAAACAGAGCTGATGAAGCCAGGCCCCGGGCCCTCTTCCAAACCGCCAGGCCCTGGTCATTTGTACCAGCTTCCCCTCCTTCTTGTTGGCCCTGGTCACAGGTCTGCTCCAGCAACCACTGACAGGCTTCAGATAGCATAGCTGCAATGTGGATGGTGACTGCCGTGGCTTTGTAGCCTTTTACCCTAATTAACACAGACGCTTTCCTGCCACTGACGTGCCCCCCACAAGGTCCCATAGCTTTGGGTTCAGAGAAGAGGAATTAGAGAGGCTTGTGCTAAAGCAAAGGAAAAGGACTCAGGACATGACTGCCTGAAGTATACTAAATACATTCACCATTTCTGCAGATGAATGACATGTTATCACTAAAGACCTTTCTGCCGCTCTCGCCACATCTCATGAAAAAAAAAAAATCTCCAGCCATTTTATCAATCAGCTTCAGTTTCCTTCTGTTCTCTGGGGCCTGAGGAAAAGGGATAAACAGAAACCCGCACAGGACTGGGGCTCAGAATCCCACCAAGCTGGAGTGGGGAAGGAGAGATAACAGCAGAGTGAGGTATAATGCATGGGGTGGGAAACATGGAGGTTTGCCAGTGCCCCTTGAAAAGGCAGTTTCCAGAAATTGATCTCTGAGGGATACACCCTCTGTAGCTGGGAAGGAAGGGGAATCTCAGTGCTTGTTGGGGCTTGTGGAAGGGGAGGTGGATCTTAAATGGATAATCCCTGACTCAGCACTTCAGTACACGGTGAGGAAAACCAGAGTCCTCACTACCATGGGACTGGGATTCAGCCCTGCCAGTGCTTGAGCTTTCCCTCTTGCGCAAACAAGCTCCTAGTGATGGAAATGCATCAGCCACTCTACAGAAAGCACATGTGCGGTTTGCCAGTGTTCAGACAGTTGTTCAGTGAAAAGCAAAGTGCCCCTTGGGGCGGAGACCTTTTCTTTAGCTGTTTAGTATTATAAATTAATTTTTTCCTCTGGGATCTTTTTAAACACTGGAAAAATAATAAATACAGAGACAGAGAAATGAGGAGCCCGTTCATGGCAAACAAGAGTAAGGCCTGGCACGGCGGGGGCACCCCATGCTGCCCTAAAGGACCAGCCAATCCCCTTGCAGAGCCTCAGAGTGCTGCTCCCATGCTCTGGCATTCAAAACTTCACAGACTGATAGTGAAGCACCAATGTCAGGCAGCATTGTACAGACACCACCTCTTTAGTGACAAAGCCACAGCTAAATCCCTACACGTTGTCAGTGATCAGGAGCATTTCCCCTGCCAAAGGCAATTAGATGCCTTGGGCATGTGAATTAGGGATTGGGCAACAACGGAAAATGCTGACGGGAAAAGTCCTTCCTCGGCTGGACCATGCTGTGCAACTTAGACCAACTCCAGGCAGGCTTCAATAGCTCCCCTCCTGCAAGCCCGCACCAGGCACTCTGCCTGGGGGAAGAAGCCATCCCCCGTGCTAGCCTGCCCCCGGGGGGAGGAGGCGGCAGCGCTGGGCAGAACGTTGCACGTACCTGCGGCCTGTGCCTCAGTCTGCCGGGAGAGGAGCAGCATTGCCCGCTGCTGCCATGCCGAAGCACAAGTTCTCCATCGACATGACCTGTGAAGGGTGCTCCAGCTTGGTCACACACGTTCTCAGCAAGCTGGGAGGTGTCCAGTTTGAGACTGACCTGCTCAACAAGAAGGTGTGCATCGACTCGGAGCACAGCGCCGACACCTTGCTGGCCACACTGAAGAAAAATGGGAACAGCATCTCCTACCTGGGGGAGAAATAACCCCCTAGCCGATGGGTCGGAGGGTCAGGCTTTCTCCACACCCAAAGGAGGAGCGCTAACATGTTGGCTTCAGTGAGAGGATGGCCTGTGTACAGATCTGTTGACACCCTCTGTCATTTGACCCCGGATACCCTGCTAGATGTTGGAAAGAAGGAGGCTGGGAGGAGGAAAGACCCTCAGAGTAAAGGACCATAATCTACTTGAACAATAGTTTGTAAAACTCCCCTCTTGAAATGGAGAGTTCAGGTGTGCTCTCCCTCTCTGGCCTTGCAGTAAACGAAGGAGACGCTTCTCTTTTCAAATTAAAAAAAAAAAAAACCTTTCCCCAGAGCCCCTGCATGTATCAAATCCTCTCTCAGAACTCCCCACGTTCCATGGCAGGGCACAGTATACACATGGCTCTGATGCACAGGAGGTGCCGAGTCCTGGGCTACTCATTTGCCTCAGTTGACACTAACTACACCACAATGTACACATTTCTGCTCGCTGTGCACTGCACAACAGCGGGGATCATCAGGCCCCTGGCGTCTCAGTCCACCTCTGCTACTCATTCATCGTGTAGCCTTGGCCAAGTCACTTAATATTAGTATACCTCAGTTTGCCTTTCTGTAAAGTGGAGCTGATAAAATGGGAAAACTTCACAGGGGTGCTGTGCAAGGCTTAATCCACTAATGTGTATGATGTTTCTGGAGATCCTTACCGGGAAGATACTATAGAAATATTATAAGCCCCAGGAAAGCATCAGGAACAGTCCTTCTTTGCTGGGCCTGGCATAATCAGAATCATAATCTGGGGCTTCCCTCATCCCAACCTGCATTTTCAACTTTCAAAGACTCTACTACTTGAACAAAAATTTTTAAAAAAAACCACACAAACCTCTTAAAAGCTTTATGGATCTAATAGAAGTTTCTTTTGGGCAGGGGAGGACATTGGGTTGGCTTAAAAAAATTAAAAACATGAATGTATGAGAGGCCGAAAACTGGGAAAACATGTTCAGCATGAATAGTACAAGCACAGTGCAAGTGCGTCCCGGAGGCATTGTGGGAAAACCAAACCATAGCCTGAGCCATCAAGCACTAACGCGCGCACTGGCCCTCCAATGCCGCCTCCAAATGCCTGAGCTGCTTTCCTCAAAAAAGCCTTTGTACTCAGGAGTGAGTGTGTTACTGTGAGGCAGTGAGTGTGAATGAGGGGCATCTGCAAGGGTGGTGGGTGGAAGGGTGTCTATACATTCATGTGTGGATGGATGTTTGGGTGAGCAGTCTAGTGCTTGCTGGTGTCTGGGCAATTATCCTGAATACTGGGGGCTGTGTCAGAGGATTTGGGTGGCAGCAGGGAGCAGTGTATGCAATGCCTGCTGTGACCATTCCAGGCCACTCTGTTTCCCGTTGCCTCAGACACACACAGCACTGAAGCACTCAAAGGTAGTTGCTATTTAAACAAGCCAGTTGTTAATAAATGGAGCATTTTAGCTCTAATTGGAGAAGAACCACTAGCCTGCAAATCTCCCAGAGCTCTTCAATTATAGAGCCCCAGAATGGCAGGGAACGGCTGAGTGGTTTTCTGAGTAACCACAGAGCTGCTCCAACCCATCACTATGAACATAGCTTTACCATCATTCTGGAGTGCCAAGACCCTAGATGACTGGGAAGGGCTGGCATCTTATACTCTTCCCTCTCTTTTGCTATGCAGGGACTCCCAGGGCCAGGCGAAGGCTTTGGGCCTGTCATCCCCTCTAGCTTTAGCTTAGGGAGAAGGGACCATGGTACATTTGCTGTTATCCATTTTGTCTCCATTCAGTTGCTAGCCACCTGCTGGTTTCTCCCTGCAGCATGACCACTTCAGAGAACTATGGAGCAATTCACCTCTTGGGCAAGATCCATCCTGGGCTCTGCTGTGTCCCAGTGTAAACTGCCTTCCTTTCAGAAACTGGAAGCACTCAAGTTGAAACTGCACTTTCGTTCTCAGCACAAGATGGTACTCGGTCAGTGCCGCAGGCCACAAGGAGGAGGACAATAAGAATACAAGATCTCCACAGGAGAGAAACATGAAAGTGTTTGGACAATGGGCTCATTTCAAAGAGCCATTCTCTTGCTCTGCGTTCCAGCCTCCCATTTCTTCCTACCATACTAGACACACAATGTGTCTACTGGCTCAGAAGATGTCTGACCAGTCCTGGCATTCCCTCACAGGGGAAAACAAATATGGCAAAAATTCCTTGGGGGAAAAGGGGAGAATGTGTGGCCATGAGCAAACCAAGTCATGTGAACACCAGGAGGGGACCATTTGGAACTGGGCTCCTGCTGGTGGGTGGATGGGGGAGGGAGCGAGGCAAAGCTGACTGGCACTGATTAACTAGGTAAACAGCTTTGCTGATGCCTGGCCTCTCATTCGTCTTAGCAGACAGCCTCCTGTCTAACAAGGAGGGACAGGGATGAAAAATGGTTTGGGTAAGATAAGAACTTACTTGAATTTTTTTTTTTTTTGGTAGTTTGAAAAAGTTAGGCTCACTCTTTTAAAATGATATTTCATTTCCCACAACAACTCACACTCGCTTACTGGCCAATTTTATAACATTTGCAGTTATTCTTTTAAAAACATTGACACAATCCATACTAGGCAATGAGCAACCTCACCCTCTTCTCTGGTGTCCTTCCTGAATACCTAAATACTTATATGGCCCCCATCACCAGAGTACCTGAGTGCTTCACAAACACTAATGAATTTAACCCCCATTGCATCCCTATGGAAGGGAATTACCAGGCCCATTTTGCAGATGGGGAACTGAGGCACAGGGAAGCTAAGTGACTTCCCACAGTCACACAGAAAGTCTGTGGCGTAGCCCAGAACTAGGATCTAGATCTCCCAAGTCCCAACATAGCACCTGATTCCCTGCTGTCCTGCACCTTGTGAAGACATTTACACCAATGAAAAGTACAGTACTGATACGAATAAATGTTCTAAAATTGTGTCAGGCCACAAAAATCATGAGATGTGTTTAAAAACCATGAGGTTTATTTTAAATAATACATTGGGGTTCTTGTGTTGGTTTTTAAGCCTTCTGAATGCCCTCTAGTCACATTTTCAAGTTTTTCTCAATAACCGCAAGAGCTAGAACCATATATGTGTAAGTGAAGGCTGATTGTCACATGATCACTTGACTGCAGGACCTGGGGCTTTAAGAATACCAAATATCACAAGAATTGGCTACAGTGGGGAGGTACAAACCGCTCACTTTCTGATATGGGAGCATTTTACACCTATATTGCCCTCAGCACATCTTAAATGACTAGAGAAAGGGCACAACAGGGAACCTGGCCCAAATCTATCCTTCTCTCTTTGCCTGATGCCATCTGGCCTTTCATCTTGCCACACCATGTCTAGTCTAGATTGTGAGCTCCTCCGATCAGGATCTGTGTCATTACTGTTGTTATAAAGCACTACACACCGCTACGGTGGTAGATACAAATGTTAAATACTCAGCATCATTTATCTGATTGCCTCTCAGCACGTCCTGGTTTGGGTAAGGAACGGAGGATCACTACTTCAATACTATCAGGAAAAAGACTGTTCTTGCTGGTATTTCCACTCCAACTGGAAGCAGAATGGACCAGAAATCCCCACAAGGCAAAGCCTTTCCCGGCGTACGAGTAATATTTCACCAGCAGTCAGGGTGAAGATGTGTTTGCAGAGTTGTGCAAGGGGGCTAGGGATAAGATGGCTAGAGATGCTGCAGCCAGCCAGCCAGCTCACTGTCAGGTACACAGCAGAGCCCTGTGTAGGGAAGAGGAGAGGGTGAGGTAGGGTCAGGATTGAGTAGGACTGACAGAGCTGTGCGGAATTACAGGCATGCTGCAGCTCAGAGCGCAGCTGTGAGGAAGGGAAGAAGAGTTTTTATAGAGGCTGCCTGTACACAATTAGATGCAGTAATTTGAAAAAGAAAAGTGCTCCTTGTTTCAGGGGATTCAGTATATACAGAAGGGTAGTGTGGACAAAGGGCCATATGGGTTCCCAGGTTGGAGCGTAGCATTTAGAAAGGTTATGGGGAAAATACTATAGTGATTAGGGCCATTTAAGTAGCTAGGGAGAAAACGTTATGAGTTCTATCTGTGTATAAAGTGGGTTGTGAGGCATGGTGCCAGTAGGGGACTTGATCTGGGGTCAGGGCCGGCTCCAGGCATCAGCATTCCAAGCTGGTGCTTGGGGTGGCATTCTGCAAGGGGCGACAGTCTCTGTAGTTTTACCCCCAAACAGCAAGCCGAATTGCCACCGCGGACAGTGGGGGCAATCCGTGTGCCCTTAGGGTGGCAGGTGCGTTTCCGTGGTGGCGGCAATTCGGCAGCAACTTCTATGTTTAGCTGTCCGTGGCAGCTTCAGCTAAACATAGAAGCTGCCGCCGAATTGCCGCCACCGCGGAAAAGCACCTGCCACCCTAAGGGCACATGGGTTGCCCCCACCATCCACGGCTGCAATTTGGTGTGCTGCTTGGGATGGCAAAAACTGTAGAACTGGCCCTGTCTGGGGCAATAGGACAGCTTGCACAAACGAAGAAGAGCCAGACTGGGTCAGATCAGTGATCCATCTAGCCCAGTATCCTGTCTCTGACAGTGGCCAGTACTAGAGCTTCAGGATGAGTCTACAGAATGGGGCAACTTTGGAGAGGTCCATACCATCTTACTCTTCTGGCTCTTGGCAGTCAGAGGTTTAGCGTCACCCCAAGCAAGGGTTTACATCCCTGACCATCCTGGCTAATAGCCATTGATGGACCTATCTACCATGAACTTACCTAGTTCTTTTTTTAAAACCAGTTATACTTTGGCCATCACAACATTCCATGACAATAAGTCCCGCAGGTTAATTGTGTGAGAAAATATTTTTGTATTGAACCTGCTGCCTAGTCACTTCATGAGGCGACCCCCTACTTTTTGTATTGTGAGAAAGGATAAATAACACTTCTCAATTCACTTTCTCCACACTGATCATGATTTTATAGACCTCTATCATGTCCCCCCTCCCCCTTAGTTGTCTCTTTTCTAGGCTAAACAGCCCTAACCTTTTTAGTTTCTCCTCATATGGAAGCTGTGCCATACCCTTGATCATCTTTATTGCCCTTCTCTGAACCTTTTCCAGTTCCACAATATCTTTTTTGAGCTGGGTGCCTCGATCTGCACACAGTATTCAAGGTGTGAGAGCACCATGTATCTTTCTAGTGGCATCATGATATTTTCTGTCTTATTTTCTATCCCTTTCCTAGCGGTTCCTAACATTCTATTAGCCTTTTGGACCATTGCTATGCATTGAGCATCGTGGCCTTTCCCATCCCCGTGATTTATGAGTATGTCACTGACCTCATTTCCCTTGCCTTTCCTGAGTCACAATGCCGTCACCTGGGAAGAGTAAGGAAAGCAAGTCTTCAGTGGTACATGGAGACAGAAGAGTCCATGGCCCAGTGGCTTAAACATAGGACTTGGCATTAGGAGGGCCCAGTGCTGAATATGTAATGAAAGAGGTGCTGGGGCTCAACCAATGTTTTTACTTTCATTAGTGACACAGCAAGTCCAGAGGTGCTGGGGCTTTGAACTGCCAAGCCTAGAGGTGAAGGTGTTCAGCCCTGGCACAAATTAAGCCCTGGAAAGGCCAGAGGGCCAATGCCAGCTCTCACCCTGGCTTCCTCCCAGCTTTGGGCAAGTCATGTCACCACTGACCTCTCTCACACAGCTGTTGACAGGATTAGATGCTGTAATGTTAGAAAAGAGTTCTGAATACTATCTGGTACTAAGGATTATTGTGTCATTACAGTATTACCTGAGATCACCCCTCCCCAGCCAGGCCATTATTTTACATCCAGGCCTGTTTCCCCTGCCCCAATAAGAAAGGGTTTCCTGCCTTCTGAGGCAGCAATGCGCTCTCCCTTTAAGTCTCTCAGCAGTCACTCATGAAGACAGGCAGAGGAGGATGGAGCTCAGAGCTGTTGCAGTTGGGTCTGGGGTGGGGGTTGTTTCTTTGCTAGCAGTCTGTTCATGGTCCTGCTGTTGGGAAAGATGAAGTCTCCCAAAGACCTTGATTGACTGCACCTGAAGGGACTCTAATGAATGGGAAGCAGAGCAGGGGAGAGAGGAAAGTCACTTATTTATTGATTATCAGAGGGGTAGCCATGTTAGTCTGAATCTGTAAAAGCAGCAAAGAGTCCTGTGGCATCTTATAGACTAACAGATGTTTTGGAGCATGAGCTTTCGTGGGTGAATACCCACTTCGTAGGATGCATGTAGTGGAAATTTCCAGGGGCAGGTATATATATGCAGGCAAGCTAGAGATAACGAGGTTAGTTCAATCAGGGAGGATGAGGCCTGTTCTAGCAGTTGAGATGTGAAAACCAAGGGAGGAGAAACTGGTTTTGTAGTTGGCAAGGCATTCACAGTCTTTGTTTAATTCTGAGCTGATGGTGTCAAATTTGCAGATGAACTGAAGCTCAGCAGTCTCTCTTTGAAGTCTGGTCCTGAAGTTTTTTTGCTGCAGGATGGCCACCATAAGGTCTGCTATTGTGTGTCCAGGGAGATTGAAGTGTTCTTCTACAGATTTTTGTATATTGCCATTCCTAATATCTGATTTGTGTCCATTTATCCTTTTCCATAGAGACTATCCAGTTTGGCCGAAGTACATAGCAGAGGGGCATTGCTGGCATATGATGGCGTATATTACATTGGTGGACATGCAGGTGTATGAACCGGTGATGGTGTGGCTGATCTGGTTAGGTCCTGTGATGGTGTTGCTGGTGTAGATACGTTGGCAGAGTTGGCATCGAGGTTTGTTGCATGGATTGGTTCCTGAGCTAGGAGTTACTATGGTGCGGTGTGCAGTTACTGGTGAGAATATGCTTCAGGTTGACAGGTTGTCTGTGGGCGAGGACTGGTCTGCCACCCAAGGCCTGTGAAAGTGTGGGATCATTGTTCAGGATGGGTCGTACATCCCTGATGATGCGTTGGAGGGGTTTTAGCTTGGGACTGTATGTGATGGCCAGTCCCAGCTTCAGGTAATTGGAGGTTTATGGACACTTGGAGCATGGTGTTGAGTCTGACCATCTTGGCTAATAGCCATTGATGGACCTATCTTCCATGAACTTATCTAATTCTATTTTGAACCCAGTTACACTTTTTGGCTTTCATGACATCCCCAGCAACAAATTCCACACATTAATGGTGCATTGTGTGAAGAAATACTTCCTTTTGTTTGATTTAAACCTGCTGATTATTAATTTCACCAGGTGACCCCTAGTTCTGTGGCACAACCCTATTCACTTTTAATCCACAAAAAGCAAAATGAGGCCTTTTTGCTTTCACTTCTCTCTCCTTTAATTAAGGGAAAGGGTGAATAGGAATGTCTCTTTACCCTTCTCTTATTTCAAAGGCCTGTTTATTATCACCTCCCACACTTCTAATTTCCAATGTCTTCTAATTTCTCCTTGCAACAAATTCCCTTTACCTCTAATCATTTTAATTACCCTTCACTTGACTTCTGAGATTTTTGCGATCGTTGTAAATTACGCTAGTCCTGTTTTCCCATGTTTACCCTTCTGTTTGTACGCACATACCTCTGCTTATTTTACAACTACCTAGAAACACACAGTGACAGGGTGTTGAAACGGCTTAGCTGGTGAGAGCTAGATAGCCGTCAAAATGCCATGTTAGTTACACAGGTGCTGCTGACTGAGGAATTGGCTCAGACACCCAGTCACCTAGAACTACACACATTCCTTTACTGTATTGCCTCTCCTAACCGGGCCGAGAGAAGGGAAGCAACCTGATTGGCTGAAGGAGACTACTCCCATTCTGTATGGATCTGAGTGAAGAGGAGGAAACACAGCTACATCATGGCCTCTTTTTTAGAGTGAAATACCCAGAGGGGGGAAATAGTATTGGAAAATATATTTGGAAAAGATGTTTAAAGGCATTCGTTCTCTGGGTCAGCAGCTATATCATCTTGCAGGTATGAGCTCATCATATCTCACAAAGTAAAGGCACCTAGGCGGAGACCGCTTCCCTCCAACTCACAAAAATAATCCAGTGTGATAAGAGAAGTGGGGTTGCTGACTGGGTCCCTCTTACCCTGAGTCAATACTGAACAAATGCCCCTCGCATGGCATTAGGGGGCTACTGTGCTTGTAAAATTAAGTGCATCCCTACATGTGGTTACTAAAGATCTGTGTGTCACTCCTCTGCTTCCCACCCCATCCCTCTGCTTCCCACCCTTTTATCCTTGGAGCTGCTCTAAACCTGTCAATCAGCATTGGGCCAGTGCTTGTGGTAACCCTTTGGTTGCCGGGTCAACATGGGGTACATAGATTCAAGATCTGAAGGCAATTCTGCAGACTTCCAAGCTGTTTAACAGTCTGTATATACAGATACCTCTTCACCTGCCAGTGAAATGCAGGCACCTCGGGGACGGAAGGCAGCAGCTGTTTAATACCACTCGGCGATGGCGCACCACAGTTAAAGAGAGGAATTCAGAGCAAGGTATAAAAGCATAGATGTAGTTATATTAGATGGGAAGTGAAGGAGAATACTGTGTCTTAACTTTTCTTAGAGTGTCACCCTCAGAATGGGCCACAAGGCTGTTTTCTGGATATTATGACATTCTTTTCGGTCTAAGCTTCCATTAAATAGAATATACTTATCATTTTTGCTTAAGAAGATAACATTCTAAATTTAAACAGCTGCAGTAAATAGGTATCTGGAATATATGGCATGTTACTGTACAACTTGTGGGCAGCAGGCATTCCATGGCTGTACTTTTTACATGTATATTATAATTATGAAATTGGCTGAAACAGACAATTCCCATGTGAATGTTTAACTATGAAATTCTTGAGAAAACCACAATAGCTAACCTTCTGTCAATCCTTAACAAAAAATAAAATTGTGCAATCATTTTGCGCAAAAGTGTTACACATATTTGGCTTTTGCACACTTTGGGCAGATTTTTTTAATAAATGTTAACTGAATCTATACCAAATGAATGCCTACTTTTTTGTGACATATTGTTTTATGGTTTGCAATTCCTGAATATCTATAAAGTCATATCCAAATGCATATGCAGTATTGCATATATTGCTGCCTATAGCATATGTACTAAATTTCAAAACCTTACTATTGCTATATTTAACAATATGCAACATTAAACACTCAGCACATTGGGTGTTGTACAGTTAATGGTATTTTCAAGACGTGTAAATTACATTTTTATATGGTTCTGAATGTGAAACTATTTAATTTATACTTCTACTCTATATAGCACAATACCCTACTATGAATGAACAAATCAACTTGAATTGCAGCTTTTATTGCTGGAACAGTCCAAAGGGCAGAAAGAGGGTTCCATAAAGGGCTATGGGGTAAAGAGAGACATGAAAAAAAAGTGTGTGGGTTGGAGTCATCATTGGGAAAATGTGAAGAAACATAGCTGTATTCACTTGAACTACAGGTAGATAAACAGAAATTAATAATACGAACTGTAATTTGCCCAGGACACTGGCCTTCTCCATGCTACATAATGATTTCCTGTTGTAATCTACTGAGTTAGATGGCATGATGCTGACCACAGTTGAACTGGCAGTGTAAATCAGGACAGCTTGTGTTCAGCTCTGTGTCAGGTGAGTATAATTAAACCCATGGGTAAGGGACACAGGGCTAAACACAATTTGTCTCACTCCCCACTGCCTGCTAAGTCATGGTCAGGACCGTGTCATCATCAAACATGATGGGCCACATCCTCACTAGCAAAGCTCCATTGACTTTAAGTCACCTCCGTTAGTTTACACAGACTGAGCTGGGGCCCAGCTCCATGCTGTAATGTGAACAAGCCCACAATGGCTAATTAACACCACAGACAGATGGAATGGGATCTATAATGATCACAGGTGAGTAGTGCCTTTTTTGCATTTCATGTGGCAGACTCATATGGCCTTTCATATTGCACATCGGCTAGCAGCCCAATACCTTGTAACAGGGGAAGGGATAGCTCAGTGGTTTGAGCATTGGCTGGCTAAACGCAGGGTTGTGAGCTCAATCCTTGAGGGAGCCACTTAGGGATCTGGGGCAAAATCAGTACTTGGTCCTGCTAGTGAAGGCAGGGTCCCTTCTAACCCTATGAGATAGGCATATCTCCATATATTAACCTCATTCTGCAAAGCTCTCTTTCAGCATTTACTCAGAGCAAAAAGTGCCTCCACCACCACCCAGGGGTATATCTACAAAGCATTTTGGAGTGAGCCTCACGCCTGGAGCTTGGGCTCTGAAGCCTAGGGAACAGGGTGAGATTCAGAGCCTGAGCCAGAACTTCAAAGCACCATCTACACAGCTATTTTTAGAGCACTAGGGCAAGCCCTGCTATCTCGAGTCTATTGACCCAGGCAGGGAGGTTCGCTCCAAAATGCTGTGTAGACATACCCAAGTCTCCTGTCCCAGCAATGACTTTATCCCATGCATGGCCACATTCCAATCACTTTAGCTTCAGATTCCCCTAAAAACACTCCTTAATTTGTGGATAATGAAAGCGGAAGGGTTTATGTCCTGCAAGCCAGTAGAGAAGGAGCACAGCATAGGATAGTGGGGCAAGGTGAGGACACGAATACATTTTAATTGCTCTGTTTAGCTCTCGCTCATTCTCATGGGACAGAACAGAGTCCTGGCTCTCAACTGATTTTGATTGAGGGCACACCAAGCAGTCATTTCATCCTGTGGCAGTCAAAGGAACTAATACCAAGTACGACCTTTCATAGAGCAAACTGCTTTCCGTGTACTTTTCACTTTTCTTTGGCAAAATTTGGAGTGACTCTAGTGCACATAAAAAGCAAAGAGCCCTGAGCGTAGCTATTGCAAGCATAGGTCATCCTGGGTAAATCTCCCACTCACCACACGTGATGACTGAGGTCCATTTGGCAGAGCTTTCTGGGGGAAACCCACAAAAGGAAGTGCAGGAGATGGTGCAGAATGCATAGGCAGAGGGGTGATGGTTCCCAGTGCTGGAATAGTAGGACGGGCTGCAGGTCAGAATGCACAAGCATTAGCAGAACTGTATGTTGTTTCCAGAACTAGAACAGTCGTGGGGGCTGTGAATGAGGTATCTTTGTAAAGGTGCGTTGGGAACCCCCTATTGTATTTAAGAATGCAGAGATGTAAGCTGCCTCTGTAGTTACTTTTGGCCTCTGGCTGCATTTTTTCACAGAATCTTTTCTGACTTGGTTTGACTGCATATTGCTGTGCCATTGGGTACATACTGCCAAGAGACACCTGAAATGATAGAGCGCATTACATTCCCCTCTGCCTCCTAATTATGTCATTCTTCCCTACACCTCTGATTGAGTCTAGTCGGCTCCTACCCAGCAGAGAGAGCTTGTTTCTGAAGGAAACTCCAGTGCCATTCCTGCCATTAGCTCTGCAGATGGCGGACAGCCTGGATGGTGCTCTTTTAAGGGCCAAGGCTAGGCTAGACAGACCACAGCAACATCGTTTCATGTTTTAAAAAGACTATGAAATATGGCGCTTGGAGGTCAGAAATGAGGCTAACCAGCCCTCCCCTCTGGTGAATTCCAGCTCCCAACTCTTACCTCTGTGTTCTAGTCTCACCTGTTCATTTGTTGCTGGTTCCTCCCTTGTTGACTCCTCTGTGTGATGCTCAAACTTGCTTGTCCAAGAAACCTTCAGCTCTTCTGATGCTATGTAAGGCTGATAGTTGTGCTTTGTGGCTTAGTAATGGAGTTCCCTCCCCTGACTAAAGTATCAGTTTACAGCAAAAAGAATTTACATGAGACTTGGTGCATGTTGGGACAGCTGACGCTTCGGGAAGCTTTATGCAGACCTTCAGCCCAAGTGGATGGGTTCAATAGCACTCCAATTTCTTTAGATTCATTTGGTAGCATTGTCACCAACTTCTTGTGGTTTCCCTGAGCACGTCTACCAACCAGTGTCCAAACACTATGAAGTGAGACAACCCATGGCCAGAGTGCCTGTCCATTGGTCTGACTTACCATGTGTCTGCTCTTCCTAAATGTGACCATGGCTGACAAATGAACTGTGTCCCTCCTCTGAGACTGCAGGAAGTAGTCTCAGATGAGCCAAAAGATTCACACCCCCCGCCCAGGGCCAGCTCTAGGTTTTTTGCCACCCCAAGCAAAAAAACAAACAAACCTCTAAGAGCACAACTTCCAAAGCATAAAAAAAAAAATCCTCCTGGAATACTGCCCCTGGAATTGTGCCGCCCCAAGCATGTGCTTAGTTTGCTGGTGCCTAGAGCCGGTCCTGAACCCCACTCCCTGACATGTCCTGAAAACAGAACAGGAACTTACACGACAAGGTTGCAGAAAGGAAAATTCAGGCTAGGCATCAGGTGAAGGTTTCACAGTACAGATGATGGATGATGCTGTCATTGGAGATGGTACATTCAGTGGACTCAAGATTTCCAAAGAAACTGAGCACTGAGAGTAGACACTGAGGCTAGGCCTACCTAGTAGGAATGCTGCATGGAATAATAAAAGCCGGTCATGCAGCTAGAGAGGTCCCTTCCCATAGTAATGTATCAAGAATATTGTATATCATGGAAAGGGGCCATCCAAGGATCTGAGAACACACCTTTTCAGCCTTCTGAGGCTAGATAGTTACACAGGGCCACGGAGAAAAAGTGAGAGCAATTTTACAGCTGGAAATTGGGATGAAGGCTTTTCCTTCTCAAATGTTCACTGGGATATGGGTTATGGTAGCAAAAGCAAGGTAACAATTACACATATAGGAAGGTTTAGCTGGTTACCTCACATACTATCATATATTCTGGTTTCCCTCTTCATCTGCTGGAGAATAGGTGGATAGGCGTGAAGACCCTTTACTCATCCCTCCATTCTCAGGGGTTTATGTATCAAAAACTGAAATATGGGGAAGTAAAAGGAGCCCAAAATGCTCAGGAGCAGAATTAAACAATGGGGCCCAGTGACTAGTGAGCTAGAGATCAAAGAATTCTTATTGCATTTTGGTTCTGGAGTCAAAGCTCTCCATGCCAGCCCTCTGAACCCTCCAGTCCAACCATCCAGAATGGAGTCAATGATCTAAAGGAAACAGTTTTCAAATTCCATTTCCTTATCCACCGTTACCAAGTAATATGGAGGCAGAAGGCCCAATATGACACTACAGCCATGAGCCAGTCACTGTACCTTCATTTTAACTCATCATGGTCTCCATGCTTTGAGGGGAACATCACAAATATATTACAGAAGCCACTCCCCAGGTCAAGTGCGAAAAGAACAAAGACAATCAAGAAAAAGTTCAGATTCTGGATTTGTTTTTGTTTTGTTTTTTAACCCTGATATTTTGTGGTAGGATTCTTTATTTTTGAATATAAAGTGACAGAAATAATTTGCTGTTAGAAAAGAGAAAGAATCTTCGACTATTTACAGATTTTGTACATCACAAAGTTTTTCTTGTTTTGTGTTATTTTGTTGTTATTTTTCTTTTTTTTTTTTTTCTATTCTAAATTTTCTCTGCATCATTTGAACAATGCTGAACTGGAAATCTGTACATTTCACAAAAAACTCTCTGCCTAGAAAACAGCTTCCAATGAGAAACAAGACAAATCAAAGGGGGAAAAATCAACTCCTTTCTTTGTTTTCCAGGAAATCCATTTGCTTATATATATATATATATATATATTTATATTTATATATATTATTTTTCAAGTTCAAACACCAAAATTCAAGAGAAAAAGAAAAACACCCTAAAGCTGTCTTCCCCTCCCCCCTCCAGTATCTGTCGATCCCTGCTTATCTGAAATTAGAAATAGCTATTTACAGACAAAACAACCAGAGAGGGGGGGCTCAGTGGTGAAGAGGATTGGGAGAAAGAAGGGTGGTGATTGGTGGGGGAGTGGAATTTGGGCCTCAGAGAGATGAGGCAAGCCTGAGTTCAAGTGCGCTTTCCCTCAGGAAGACGCTGTGCTGGGAAAGTAACAACAATGTCTCCTTCCCCCTGTTTAGTTGTGGGGGAATTGCCCTTACGGCTCTCTGCCTCACTCCCACCCTGAATGCATTTTCATGACTGCTGCCCCCCACCCCCTGCTTCAGTCAATATTTCTGGCTATGCCCTGCCAATAACAAGGATTATGCCCCCTGGAGGCACTGGGACTGCATTCAGAGTATATTGTTTCACCTCCCTACTCCCAACCAGAATAGGTAGCAGTCCCAATATGCTTAAACAGCACCTGCAGCCATTGTACTAGGACCAGGGCCAAGATGGCCATTCAGTAACAACCCTGTGATTGGACACCATGGTAGTTTGCCCTTTCCTGACTCCCCCTTCCATCCCTCCAGCCCCCCACCCCACCCCACCCCACCTCATCCCATCGCCTGCCCTCAAGTAATTGTGCACATCAGACTAACTAGGACTGATTTAGAGCAGCCTAAGCCAAGAGCCAAAGAATGAAATTAATTCTACCTCCACCCTCCAACCGCACCCCCACCCATCTCCTGCATAACTTAATCCAGATTCACAGTTACAAGAATTCCACAAGCATCAGATGAGAAACAATGAAAACACTATGTGATATTCTCAGTCATCTCTGTCCTTCCTTTTCTCTCTCCATCCTCTTGACCTCAGTCCCAACCCCATCTCCTGAAAATTTCTCTAAATTAGACAAGTCAGAAATCTCATTGCACAACAATGAAGCTAATGGGTGCTAATGTGAGGCTGTGATTTATGTGATTTTTGTGTATTATAATACATTCATCAGGAAATGCTATGCAAATGTGTGTAAATGCAAACCAAGATCTTAAAACAGTTTTACATAATCCAAGTAAACACACTAATCTCCAATGCACTTGTAAATGTTAATATAAACCAGACATCAACCATTAAGTTTAGGTAATATTAGTAGTTGGGAAAGCAGTAGTCCAAGTCATGTGTGCCCTTGAAATGCAGTTGAAAAACATCTAAACATGTGTGCCCATTAGACAATCAAATTGCTACTTATTTTGAAAGCTATGTAAGCATCATCATCTTAGTCAGTCAATTCTTTTTTAAAAACCACCTACCCGCTATGCGACTAATGTGCCAGAACTTAAATGTAAGAAACCTCTGAAGATTGGTAGAGCCATAGTGAATCTGTAAATAACAGGATACATAATTTAAAGGACACCATCAGGCTGTGTAGGACTAAAAATCAGATTTAGGCTACGTCTACACTAGAGACCTTACACAGGCACAGCTGTACCGCTGTAGCTGTGCCACTGTAAGGTCTCCCGTGTAGCCGTGCTATACTGGCAGGAGAGAGCTCTTCCACCAGAATAATTAAACCACCCCCAATGAGTGGCAGTAACTATATCAGCAGAAGAACGTCTCCTAGGCCTCGTCCAGACTAGGGGAGGAAAATCGATCTTAGATACGCAACTTCAGCTACGTGAATAACGTAGCTGAAGTCGAATATCTAAGATTGAATTACTCACCCATCCAGATGGCGCGGGATCGATGTCCGCGGCTCTCCGTGTCGATTCCGGAACTCCGTTCGGGTTGATGGAGTTCCAGAATCGATGTAAGCGCGCTCGGGGATCGATATATCGCGTCTAGACTAGACGCGATATATCGATCCCCGAGCAATCGATTTTAACCCGCCGATACGGCGGGGTAGTCTGGATGTGGGCCTAGTGACATAGCACTGTCTATATCGGTGCTGTTGCTGGTAAAATTGATGTCGGCAAGGGGGGTGTTTTTTTCACATTCCTGACCAACAAAAGTTTTACCAACAAAAGTGCGAGTGCAGACATAGCCTTAGTTTTGTAAAAAGGGTTTGCAGCACTTCATATCTCACAGAAATGTTTTCATGGTCCCTTCTTATAATTCAACACAATAGAGTTTTGTTTTGTTTTTCGGGGGGGGGAAGTGCAAAGAGTTTCTTTGGAGTTTTTTTGTTTGTTTGTCGTGGGTGGGGATGAAGTGGGGGGGTTGTTTTGTTTAATTCAAAAAGCATTCCTCTGCAGTGCTTGAAATTCAAGGTAGAGAAACATCGGGCTAGTGTATGAAAACTAGGAAGTCGAACTGACTGTTGAAACTGACCAGCCTAGCTTCAATGAATCAAGCTAAGCGACATGCCAGATTGGATGAACAGCATCAGTGTTGTTAAGTAAATGAGAGATGTTCTCGATTAACTCTTTCCAAGGTAATGATCACAGAGGTTACTATACATTAGTAACACAGACAAGAGAAATTATTTTAAAAATAATACCTCGACAGCCTCCTTTTAAAAGCCAGATGTTTGAGACAGTTTGACAAAAAAGAAACAGACACACGCCGAAGAGCATTTGCAAATGGTAAGACAAAATCCTATTGTGGGATTCTTCAGGGAATTTTCAGACTTAGTGTAGCCTTCCTAACAGTTCTGATGCAACTCCCATTGGAGAAAATGGACAGAATCTTCTTGCTTTCAGTGGGATTTGGACCAGGTCTGCAGAGAAGTGCTGCTGAGTATGCAGGCACCTAGCCCCTTGCAGGGCTGTATCCCATACATATTTACCTTCCTCCTTCCTCAGAAAGGAGAGCTAATTAACCACACAAGAAAAACATGGGCAGCCAGCAAAAAGTTTGTCAATGCAAGTTTGTGACGGGGTCAAAGGCTTTTTCCATTCCCTCAGATCTTTGTCTGGCGGAAGGAAGAATGAAAAGAAGCTGGGACACCATCAGGATACATGAATGGGGAGATTTCTCTGTGACCACTCATGAAGCACAGACTTGTAATTTTGACCATGACTTTGTGAATAATACCATTCCCCTCAGTCACCCAGATCACAAATACACACACACACACACACCACCGGCCAGTGAATAGCCTTTAAGAGACTTCCTCTTTAAGCTTTGCAGGCAAACAATACAAGCCAGTGACCAGGGAGAATTAAGACAGCATGTTGGGAGATTCCATTCAGAGGACGCACCCAAAAAATTTGGCTGTTGATCCAGAGATTATCTAAACGTCATGATGCTGGGCCTGCAAATCTCTTGACAACAGCACTTCCTGGGTGAGATTTCCAGAGCTTATAAGATCTGGCTGAGTCAGAAATACCCGTGAACTCAGGCTTTTCTCACAGTGATGTTGGTATTTCTACTTTTGTTCAGAGCCAGACAGTTTGGGGGCAGCATGAGCTTGAGGAAATTACTAAAACTCCTAGTGTACAGCAATGGTTTTCCTTTGGGGCAGGTGTGGTTTAGATGAATGAGCGCAGGACCAGGAGTGAGGAGCACCTGAGTTCTGTCTCTACCTCTGCCACTGGCTTCTGTATGAATCACAAAATCTCTTTGCCTCAATTTTCCCATCTGTATAATAGGAACATTACTGCTTATGTAACTGCATCCCACTGTGTTGGGAGTCTTAGGGTATCTACACTGTAATGAAAAACCTGCAGCTGGCCCATGCCAGCTGGCTCAGGCTGTGAGATTGTTTCATTGCAGTGTAGACTTCTGGGTTTCGGCTGGAGTCTGGGCTCTAAGACCCTGTGAGGAAGGAGGGTGCCAGAATTCGAGCTCTAGCCCAAGCCCAGAAGTCTACACTGCAATTAAACAGCCCAGCATCCCAAGCCCCGCAAACACATCAGCTGGCCCAAGCTAACTGCTGGTGTCTAGATGCAATGTAAGTATACCCTTAGTCAGATGTAAAGGGTCATGTGAGTACTAAACATTGTAATTAATAGTATTATTATTTTCAAACCTCCAGCCAAGTTCAGGCTGACCGTTTATGTTTTCAGGTGACCATTAAAGCTGATTCCTAATTTATCTAAACCAGGTCTTCCCACTGCATTACAAAACTAAACATCTGACTCAGATTCAATGCTGGGAGACGTGATTTCTAATTACGTGTTGTTCTGCCCCGGATGCGATTCCTCCATCCGACACTGACTCCTGACCTGCCATTGCCAAAGTATGGAGGCCGTCATTTAGGTTTTTTATTAGAAACAGTTGGATTTCCTGCCCCCTTCTGATTTACCCACAGCTAACACTGCAAGACACAAAGTTCACCTAGCTTACACTCTGTAAGGGAGCTGTGATTGCTTTCCTTGTAATTTGTACATCTCATTTATCAGTAAGTACATGGTACGTAAATGTGTACAAAGCAAGATTTTAAAACATTTGCATAATGTATGTAAACTTATGGGATCTGTCAATTTACTTGTTAACATAAATGCTAATATATGCATATTTGGCTTAACATCAAGATTGAGAGCTCTTGAAGTAGGGACTTTGGATAATATTTTCAAATGTGCCTAAGTCACTTTTGAAAATGGGAGTTAGGGTGCTTTTGAAAATTGTAGCCATTTTACACACCTGCTTAGAAAGCACCTAGCACACAGCTGGCACATTCCTGATTAATAAAAAATGGTATTGATAATGACTTTATATCCACAAATAATTATAAACAGCATGATTAGGAGGGATGGCAACATTTTAAATAAAATAATTATTTGATCTGAATCTTCAGCTACTGCTTGTCCCAAACATGAGCCTCAAATCTCTGCTGAAGTCTGATGACATTTGATTCCCCTGCTCCTCACCTCTTCCCATGCTTGAAGTTGCCTGTACGTTTCCTTGTTTCGGCCAGTAATGGCAGGCCAACAATACTCTTGAGGGATAGGCTGATCTGTTAGTATTGCCAGCCTGATCAGAACAAGGGTATCCTGGAAGTCTTCCAAGAAGGTTTGTTCTGTCATGAGTTCCACCGGTGCTTTTGAATATCTCCTTCTCCCCACCTCTTCGAAACCCAGTGCAAACATTAAGTAACTGATCTTCATGACACTCCCCAGAGGCATGCTTTGGTTTCCTACCTGTAAAAGAGGGCTAACAAGGCAAAGGAGTGAAATGACAGGGGCCAGATTAGACCCTAGACATGCTTGACTGAGTCCTAGGGACATTCTTCCAGCTCCTACTACCCTCGAGGCTGCAGCTACACTGAGCTTTCTTCTAAGTATCTCCCACTGTCACCGAGCTACCCATGCAGCTCCCCTCATGCTAGCACCAGTGGAGTGGGGTAGGCTGCTGGCAGCATTCTTACCTGCCATAACCCTGCCCAGAGATGGTGTAGGTGCTCAGAACACCACTGGCTAACCTGTACTAGCCCTTCCATTGTTCTTAGCCAGGAGCTGCATTGCTATTGCAGCAATGGGGGGAGATTTTTCAGAAAAAGCTCAGGCCTATTATGAGCATCCAAACTTCTGGGTGCTGCTTAGCCAAACCTCTGAGGAGCCTTTGGAAGTTGGCCCGTCGTTAACACCCACCACTGTACTGAGAGAGTAACGATGTCCACAACACTGGTCCTTAAACTTGGGATTGGAACCACAGACACCTCCAGGTTGAGTGTGCCAGCCAAAAAGCTGCCCCGTGTTACCACTGACAAGCAATTTCATTGTTCACACGCTATGAGGAAAGTTTGTCTGAGTTTCAAGTGAGTGACAGAAAACCTGGTCAAGAAATTTCTCTCTGAAAAAGCCCTGAAACAATTCAAAATTCCTCTGCAAACGCCATGAGAGAGAGGCAATCACCCCCAGAATGTTACTTAACATTCCAGAGAGTGTCCTCCTCTGCTAATTGAAAGACCATGAGTTGCTGCTGAAGGGCAATCACTTACTCAGTGCTTAACCTTCCGATGGCGGCTTTGGTAGCCAGGCCTGTCTCTTGCCTCTTCAGCAAGAACACTAATCAGAGAGTAGCAGAGACAGTTTCCAAAAGCCTCTTGGTTTTTAATCTAACATCTTAGGTAAGAAAGCATCCCATGAAGCCCTTCCTTGTGGAATAGAAAGAAGGGGGAGGCTGCGTACTTGACAGCCAAGATAGTGCATGGAAAGCCATAAGATGGCTGGAATGAGAGTGTGGGTAACGAAGCTGAAAGGGTATTCCCGACGCAGATGCTCTGATACAGTGGCTAGAAAGCTGAGAGAAGTGGTCAGTCCACTATAGCAAGTACTCTTTGGTCCAGAACGGGATGCTGTTGTCTTTGTCTGGATATGACAAGGGTGAGCTCACGTAGCTGAAGAAGTCTTGAGTTTCTCTTATGAAATAGCATACTCTGATCCATATTCTGAAGGGATGTCAGCCTACGTGGAAGAGCTCCAATAGTTCAAAAAACAAAACAAAAACACCCTCAGCCTTGGTAGTCCAAGTAGGAGTCCTGGAGCCATTAATGGGTGAGAGGCAAGACCAAATTACAGAGCCCCGGCAGTCTAAGGAAGAATATCATCTTACAGGCAGCTCTTCAGTAGCCAATTCTATATGTTTCTAATGCAAAGCCAAATTGATAAGCCAGTCTCTGCCGGCTGAATAGTCTACATTAACAAATAATCAATAGACAGTCCACAAAGGATATCCGAGGGACAGGACTGTTCAAAACCCCATGATTTCTAGCCCCTCCATATGTGTATCCTGAAAAGGAATATGGCATCCCGGTGGCCTGATCAACTTCCTCCATAAAAATTCTGGAGTCTGGGCACTGGTGTGGGGAGACAAGGTGCATGAAAGGATATTTTCAGAAGTACGCTCCTCCCAGTGTAAGGTGAGGGCAAAAGAATCCAGTTAATTGCTGCTGGCACAGCTGATGCTTCTGTTAGCCAGCCCAACCAGCCTAGGGGAAGATTGGCTTGGTGGGTTTGAGGCTGTCCTAGCCCGGCATGTGTCCTCTCCCATCCCTGTGTTGCTATCCTTTCCAGTGATGCGAAAGTAAGAGGTGGCAGGGGCTGAACTCTGGCCATGGCAAGTGTCTCTGTGTTAAACTAGCAGGCAGGCCTAGAGAACGGCCAAAGACCCTGCCTTTGGGATCTGAAATGTCACCCGTGGAAGTCAAGATTTCAGCATCTTGCCCAAAGGGCTTCTCTAGGCTGATTCCCCTCTTTTTCCCTGGGGATGGATTAAAACTTCATTCCATGTAGACACAGGATTCCACTTGAGTTTTTACGCCTCCTGTCACATTGGAGATAGCTGTCCCTCCTTTGCACACACACTGGGCTACAAACCTGCTTGTGGACAGAAGTGTTTCTCATTGTGCAGGACTATGGACACTACTGAGACATTAGTGAGAAACTTTACTGCCTCCTCCTGGCAGCAGCCCTTTTGCTGGGAGGCAGGCAGTCACTGGGAATGAACCACAGAATGCCTTTTTGATAGTGAAGAGCTCTCCATGCACTTTCTTTATGCTTCTCTTCCTACCTATTCCCGCCATAGCCCTCTCCCCTGGCCTCTCTCAACCCACAGGCAGTCAACTGGCACATGTTGCCAAGGGGAAGAGGTGGTTGCCTCTCAGACTATGTGGGATGGAAAGGTGGCAGGAATCAGAGAGCGACAAGTCCTCATCTGCCATCATGGGTGATCTGGGTAAGTGCTCCTCTCACCCTACACCATTTTCTCTAACTGGTGGCCACACACAACATGCTTGCCCAGAATCCATCTAAAGTGACATTAACATCTCGCCCTGGTTCCCCTCTTCTTCCACAACCCTGCCAAGGAGGGCCCATCGATGTATTAAGCTAGAGTGACAATCACAGGGAACCTTTGGTGGGAATTTTCCAAGCCAAGGATAATATTTTGCATGTTTCCTTTCACTATCCCCAACTCCCAAGGTGTGGATGCAGCCCTAAATACACCCCAAGAACCAACTAGCATTTGTAACAAAAATAGGATGCGGATCCTGGTAAGAAGGGGTGCTACCACACCAGGGTTTGCGGGGGAGGGGGCAAGATTCTGAAGCTGCAGGAAAGGCTAGTGATGGCTGATCAGTATAAATTATTTTTATAAGTGTGTGAATCGTACCAGGATGAGAAGGCAGGAATAATCCCCTTCCCCTCTGTCTCCTAGCAACAGTGAGACCACAGAGGTACAACACTCCTCAGAGGGAGGAAGAACTGCCGGTAAAACTGACCAGAGAGCAATTGGAGGTGAGGTACCAGGGGTAACCAGCCAGACACTTAAGAATATAAAACATAAGAATAGTCATACTGCATCAGACCAATGGTCCAGCTAGCCCAGTATCCTGTCTTCGACAGTGGCCAATGCCAGGTGCTTCAGTGGGAATTAACAGAACAGGCAATCATCAAGTGATCCACTCATCGCCCAGTCCCAGTTTGTAGCAGTCAGAGGTTTAGGGATACCCAGAGCATGGGGTTGAATCCCTGACCATCTTGGCTAATAGCCATTGAAGGACTTGTCCTCCATGAACTTATTTAATTCTTTTTTGAACCCAGTTATACTTTTGGCCTTCACAACTTCCCCTGGCAATGAGTTCCACAGGTTGACTGTGCGTTGTGTGGAGAAGACACATATTGGAGGAGCAGCCTCAAAGAAAAACAAATGCCAACAACTGGAACTTCATCAGGAAGGATAAGTTTAACCCATGCTATGTCTCTCTACAAGCAGCTGGGCCCAAATCCCAAAGATCCACTGTTATTCCAGCCAGGGGATCAGCTGTCTTTCTGGAGGTTTTTTGGGCAAGGGGGATGGGACAGGCTGGTGGCAATGAAGGCTGGCTGATAGCTGGTGAGTCACTATTCCAGTGGCTGGAGTCTGGGAGAATGTATATGAGGATGGAAAGATGAAGTTAATAGGGCAGAAGGATACATTTATTCAGGCCCATAAAATGAAAAATTGCGGTATATTTTCAATGCAGCAAGTGCTGTGTTTGCCTAAGCCCAGTATCACTGTTCCCCTGGGAGAAGGGGAGCTGGTTACATCTCTGCTGATGCACAATTAGCCTGGAAGGTAAGCTCAGGAGCAGCATCTCGAGTCTCTGATTTACACTCAGATTTCTGCAGGGGAACGAACATCATGTTCTTTGAGGAGATGGAGGGACGCAGCACCTCCTTTCCTCTGGAAATTCAAGGGGTCACTCTTCCGTTTTCTCATGAGCATTCAGGGAGCCAACACCTTTTTCTCTTTAAGGTGGCAGTGCTATATTTGCTTTTGGGGTGCACATTTCTTCTGGGGAGGAGGGTCAGGATTCTAACACCACAATTTCTTCATGATGTTTGGGGAGTTATTGCCATATTTCCTAAAGGAGCTGAGGGCCCAACATCTAGTTTTCTCCAGGCTTTGGAGAGGAAGCTCATTTCCTTTGGAAGGGAGGAAGAATTGGAAACAAATGTAAAGTTTCTACAAAGGGGACCAGAGAGGCAGTGCCTATGTGTCCTCGGATGGATCAGTGCCCCATTTCTCAGTGGGTAGGGGCAGAAAAGAGGAGGTCAAGTTAATTACAAGGAGGCTTGTCCAACATATGACAAAATTAACGACCTATGTGTGAATATAATCTTCATACCCCTGGCCTCCCTGCTCCGTACATCCTTCACCAGTACTGCCAACTTCAGCTGCTCAAAAATCATAAATGTTGGGTATTTTATATTTCTTTTTTTGACTTCTGAGACTTTCTGGGCCATTCTTTTCTCTTCAACAATGAAGGCTAAAAACTTATTATTTAAAAAAATGAAAGTGGAGATTCTCGCATAATCATAGGACTCCAGGAACTGGGGCTTTATGAAAAACACCACTACTGAAAAACTTGAGATGAAATCACAAGATCTGATAACACTGCCTCCTTCTCTCTTTCTCTTTCACTCTCTCTCTCACACATGCACACCCCACTCCTCTCCTACCTCTTCATTTCCCTTCAAAACAACAAACACAAAATACCTCTGCGCAACTTTTATTCTTGATCATTTTATTTTGGTGATTTTCATGCTACATAAAAATTAGTATTTATATCAAAAAATTATTCACAATATTTCCAAAATAGGCCAAGATTTTTTTCCCTTTTTTCTTTTTTTCAATATTTTTAATGTTTTGTTTTGTTTTTGTTTTTTGTTTTTTTACTGCAGCTAGTTACAAAACATCCCGTTTCCTCTCTGCCACCATCATCTTGCTGTCGGTTCCCTTTGCACAATTGCATATTTTTAAAAAACTCTTTTCTTTTTATTTTATTTTGAGAAATAAATAGTCATTTGGCACTCCTGCCTCTGTGGCTCTGGTTCTCACAAGTGGAGGGGCCAGGGGTTGAGCATGTGTATGTGAAAAAAAGGGAGGAGGAGGCAATATTTAGGTCCAGAAGTTCACGCAAGGAGGAAGGAAATGTTTGCTCTGAAGGAAGGCCTGGTAGGTGTCAGAGCCCACCCAGAGAAACCATGAGCTCAGGAGAAGTGAAGGAGGGACAGTGGGGCAATAGGGGAATTACACTGTAGAACAGTGGTTTTCACCCTTTTCTTCATTTGCGGACCCCTAAAAAATTTCGAATGGCGGTGTGGGCCCCTTTGGAAATCTTAGACATGGTCTGCAGACCCCAGGTTGAAAACCATCGCTATAGGTGAATATTTATTTCTCTTTTGATCTATAGACTGAGCTCATCCAACATTCTCTGGGCAAATTTACATTATTTAAAAGTAAAATACATAAGATGCTGACCAGTGTCAGCCCTAAATAGTGTCCCTCCCCTAACCCCAGAAGAAACTAGAATTTTCCCAGTCACTATTCTGTTTCAGCCAAAACCTGGAAAGCATAAAGGAGCCTGACACCATCTCCTGAATGTCAACACACTTGGGTTCCCACATACCCATGAGGGCAGGATATCCCAACAAGAACACCCCACTGCTCCTACGCCCCGGATGCTCACATCCACATGCTGCGATTTCTCTCACATGTCACAATGGTGCATAGGGAAAGTGTTGGTCAGGCCCCATATTTCTCCCCAGTTGCTCTACTGTGGGCACTGCTAGATTCTGGTTGGCCCAGGAGGGCACTGTCTGAGTCAAAGGCCAGCCCTAGCCACCCACGAACAGCACAGGGCTGCAGGAAAAAGACAAGTGGGCATGGGAGTTATTAGATCTCCTCTCTGGATCTTATTTCTCAGGACCCAGGTCCAGTCCCTTTTGTTTCTATAAGTGGGGGGAGGCAGCAATGGGGATTGTGCAAGGAGGGAGAGAAAGAATTACTGAAAAGATAGTTTAGGCTGTTCCAACCAGGAGCTGGCGCACTCCACCTTGCTCAATCTCCCCTCATGTTTTCAAATCTGCCCTCCACAGCTTTTTTAGCATTGTTCCCACCCAAGAGCATGATCTAAAGGAATTATCACTGCCAGCCCAAGGGAGAAACCTCCACCTCTCTTTTCCCTGCTGCCCTTCCCCTCATCATTGAGTAGTCGTCACCCTTGGAGCATCCATACGGTGAGATCAGTGGCGACGGAGGGCCGGTCTGTGAGTAGAACCTCTATTGTATTGTTCCACTGTATTTCAACAGAGATTGCGACACACTTGTATCTGAGCTACAGAATTTCATGCGCACGCCGGCCTCCCCTCCCCTACTGATCACCACCAACTCAGCTCTAACACACCATTTATTGCCTATCGCCCATGAAAAGATCACAAAGACTCCTCCTGAAAGAGCCCCAGGAATGTCCATCACTCCATGTCAGAGAGAACAGCAGCAGTGGTACCCTATGTAATCATGACAGCTGGAGCCTGGTCTGGTCTAGATACTTACTATTCAGGGATTCCAAGGAGAGGTCTGGTCTAAATGGGTACACTGGTTGGGTGAGCTGTATCTAAATCATAGTCCACACTTCCACGGCCAAGAATGAGTTATGCCCTGCGGGTGGGGACTGAGATAGCAAGGAAACTAGTGAAAACATACAGTGGAGAGAGAGGGCTCTTATTACACAACACTGCAACCCACCCCAGGGTGATGACAACATTTGGGGCCACTGTTCTAGAATTCTGTAGTAAAACTTTAGAAGGAAAAAAGAAAAAGTGTGAAAAAAAATCTGTGCAATGATTAAACATTCCCACCTCTGAGAATCCAGGTAGAAGTTAGTTAGAAGTTACTGTCAGAGAGGCTGAAGCCTTTTCTCTGTAGCAGCCCCAATCTCCAAATTATAGATGGTGCTTCGGTCACTGGCAAAGAGATGTCTCAAGATTGCCCTGGCAACAAAAGCATTTGCAAAGGAAAAAGCCCAAACACAGTTGACTGCATACACAGAACTGAGGTCTCAAAACATCATATTGCTGAAAAAAGGCTCCCTTTCTCCCGCCAAAATGACTTTACAAAATTTCCCCCCTAAAAATGTTGAAATGGAGAGATAAAAAGAGCCACTTGCTGTATTCTGAGCAGATGTGAAAAGAGAGATCCCGCTCCAAGGATAAGAAAAGCCACCAGTGGCAGCAGAACTCCAAAGCTAGCCACTTCCCCTTTGAATCCCTCTTACTGCCACATGTGTTCAGTGACGAGGTCCGTTCCTACAGCATCTCATGAGGATTCTGACTGGTTTTAGGTACCCAGCCTTTTAAGAATTGAAAAACAAACAAAAAAACACCCCACAAACCTTTTCTCCTCCTTGAAAGCAAAACCTGGCAGCGCACAGGATATTGCTGGAGAGGAACCAGTGAATGCCTGCAGAAGAAAGCAGAGGATGTTGATGGGTATGCTTTGAAATAAGAAGCCACCCAAGGCCTCATAAATATGTAAAAATATGTTTAAGTAGCCAAGAGACTGGAACATAATGAGTCAGTTTAATGGAAACAAGTGGCATAAATGACAAGCAGCAACAGCCAGAGGACGTTGTTCCTTCCTCGGCTGTTTGATCGCTGTGGCCGCTTATCAAGTCCTGGTGTTCTTTTCCAACTATTGGCAGAAGAGATCTTTGTGTTGTACAAAATGGCCAGTTAAAGTACAGAACTGGCTGGCACCAGAGGGGACTCCCAACTGATCCCCCTCTGCTGGGATGCCACCAGTTTGTTGATATCTCCTTGGGATGGGAAGGAGAAGATGCAGAAAGGTCATCCGCTGCCTACCCATAGAGATCACTGTCTCCTCTTCTCCCCCACAATGCTACAGAGCTAGGGGAAGGTGAACTCAATTCCCAATTCAGGTCACCAGGTGCGCTGCTTTTCCAGGCCCTTCAATGAACACTTACACTTGCAAAACGAAAACAGGATACCTGAGATCAAATCTATCGCAGCATAGCTCTCCCCTCCATACTTATCCAAGAATGAAAATAGGGTTAGTGCTTCCATGCTGAAAGTGCACCAAGGCAGCAAGAAAGCAAGGGTGCATCCCACTCCAGTCATGAGACAAGTGCATCCCCCTTCTGCTTTACCAGGCATCTCCTGAACACTCTACTGTGCTGCAAGGGGATGTCTTCCTTCTCCATCTGCCAGGTAAGGCCCAAGGATGCAATGCATGTGGCACACTCGTGTGGAAACATGGCACATTGGCTTCAGCACAAAACTGAATTAGCATGTGGAATGAATTTCTGTTGCTATATTCCAGCAACCCCAAAGAGGAATCTGCTTTCTAACCTGATCTGTGAGGCAGAGCAGGTCCTCCAGGGTCCTCTCCAAGGAAGTCAGACCTGGGGCAAAGCAGGACAGCAAGAGCAGCACCACAGCTGCCAGACATGGGTGAATTTACCAGGACACACATCAGAGCTAAAAGAAAAAGAAGAAAGGCTGCCAGCCTGCAGATACCTATCAACTGGCTTTGCCCTAGCGCAGCTTCCAACAGGACTCTCTCTGCTCAAGCGCACACACACACACACACATCTACATACACAGACTGTACACGCATGCACACACACATACCATACATACACACACACCCCTACATACAGACTGTACACGCATGCACACACACACTATACACACACACACATCTACATACACAGACTGTACACACACACACACACACACTATACACACACATGTAAAATACACATGGTGCTGTGAGGCAGTAGGAGCCCCTAAAGCTGTCAGAGCTCAGAGGAAATGACAGCTCATGGAGCTGAATCCCAGCAAAAGGCTCAGAAAGGGGAGAAGTCCACAGAAGCCAAGAGCCTGCCCAGCATTCAGAGGAAGAACGTTTCATTACCTACCTCACTAATCTCATTTATTCTGGAGCACGTCTGACATGGGACTCATCTGCTAGCCCCGATGGGCCCATACAGAAGTCTCATTTGACAGGTGCCTTCTCGCTAGAACGCCAGCTGGGTAAGTCACAATTGGGACACACCGAGTAAGCAGATGGTGGATTGACTGGCACTGCACCTAAAGCTATATCCAGAGTGACTAGAATGTGAAATCTCACCAACATACTTCCACGCATACTGACCAACGTTCACACGCACTTACTCCAAGCTCACCTGTGGCCCATGCTCGGATACCACACTGACACAGCTTCACCACACCCTGCACTGATGCACCAGCTCACTCAAACACACACTTGGCCATATGTCCACACACACTGACACACATTCCCATTTACAGATTGACACACACGCTCACAGACTGCAACTACACTTGTTCACTCTATTCACTTACGGAAACTCCAGCATAGTATACCAAAGTCATCCCTCCAGCCACTCCTTCTCATACTGACTTGCCAGGCCAAGGGGGACCCAGTCCTCAATGCCATTCTTTCCCAGATGCACAGCATGGCAGATAATCATGCGATCAGCGAACAAATCAATGGCTTCCGCAGACTATACATAGTAGTAAATGCTGTTCAAACACAGCACCATCTCTCCAGAGCCTCTCCTGGGTTCTCATCAAGTAAAGAGGCATGGTAGAGAGACTCATGTTTGAAGTGGGTCAACCTGAAATGGATTATTGGTACATCTCCACCCTCCTGTGCACTTATCAATCAGCTGTCAAGGAAGGGAATTTTATAGACTACCTCTCACGACTTTCCAAGGAAAAAATGGTTTCATCGGGTTTCTTGCACTGGCAAATTTACCAGACTGCTCATGTTTTCCTTCATGGGTGTTCAAAGGCAGAACACAGGATTGGTGAAAGTGAAAGGCTGATATAGCTGCTAAATATCATCTTCTAAAAAAGAAGTGATTTGGTGCGCGCTAGAGAGTTTCAGGGAGACAGGGCAGCAATACAAGAGATAGAGTGACCTGCTTGAGCACCGCCATTCTCCAACTGAAGGATCACATGAAGACGACAGAGCAGTAAGATGGTAACCAGAGGAGCACAGGGAGCAAACAGTGAGAGTGTGTGGTTCTGAGGGAAAAAACCACAGAGGTAGGACTGGAGGAGTGGGATGAGTACTGGGAAATAGGTGGACATGAGGGCGGGGAGATGGGGCACTGGAAAGGTTTGAACACCTGGATAAGAGGTGGATTCAGAAGTGGATAGAGAGATTCTAAAGGGAATAAGGTAAAGTAGCTAGGAACTGCACAAAGATAGTAAAGGACACAGAATGACGCAGTGCCTCGTCCCATAGGGATTTGGGAGGACAATACGAAGAGAGGACTGTGGAGAAAGTAGGTGAGGAGGAAATGAAGGCCCAGAGAAAGATTACAGCAGAGGCAAGGTCATAGCAACAATGGATTCTACTAACACTCCAGAGAGATGACAACAACAGGGAGCAGAGAAAAGAAAGCAACCAGAGAAAAGCAGCAAGTCACCTAGAGAAGGAAACAGCCCGGTGCCTCAGACAAACAGTCCCTAACAATCAACACATCTTCTAATACAGGAAATTATTAAAACCCTCTCCTACCCCTCCCCCAACCCTAAATCTCCCCTACCTTGGGTCCCTTTCTTAACACACACATATAACATCCAGATAAACTTTCCAAACCAGCAAAAGCAGCCACTGAAACAACTTCAAACACCACATACCAAGAAAAACCACAATTTAGAAGTCAGCTTCCTCACCCCGCCCCCAGCCCATCATGCCATTGTTTAACAAGGAAATACTGTACATATATAAAAATCGCCCTCTTCCCCAACCTGAATGTAGTTGCTTGAATTACCTTCTGTATATATATACATATATATATTTATACAGGATACTGCAGTCAAGGAAGCAGATGATATAAAAGTCACAAAATGAATATATTAAGTAAATAACTACCAGCAGAACATTAGGAAAGGTCATATTGTTCCTACTTTGAGAAGATGCATCTTGGGACAGAAAGAGTCACAAAGCATACTGCAGTGTACTAGCTTTTGTGTGTGCACACACGCCACTGCCTCCTGCTAATGTCAGATCTGCTCACATGCATATTATTTCATGTGTGTGCGTGTCCATCCCTATGGGATGGAATGTCAGACTTGCTCAAGTGTTAATCAGCATTAGCTATTTCAACTTTGAATGGTGGGAAACCTGCAAATACAGAATAAAAGCCCCATAACTACTAATGGCTAATGCAGATTCTTCTTTACCTCCGTGGGTAGAGAACTGTGCTTTTGGAGTTTAAGGTCATGAGTTCTGTTTCCCATGATACACAGTGATGGTTTCACTTTTCTATTTATTGGGCATTGCTAATAAACCCAAATTATTTCCATGTCCGCATTGCTGTCTGTAACCACCAAAAAGTGTGAGAATTCATCCAAACATTGTGGCTAGGAAAGGAAGCTGGGAATGCTTGAGAGATGGAGAGGGGACCCAAAGTCCATTAAAAAGTAAGCTTGTTTTTCTGAGAGATGCCCCTGTTCATCTGTGACTACCCTGATGAGTTCCAGACAGCCTGCGATGAAGATGACACAATAATTTTGGGATTGCTGCTGAGCTAGTCAGAATCCCAACCTTTCCTTGGGGGAGGGTTTCTTGTGTGTGAGTGAATGGATGAGGTGGGGCTATATGGCTTGGAAGTCTATTTGGTTGCAATGTGGAAATAAGCCCTTGTGGGGACACAGCTTGGGTCCCTCTAGTTACTTTCTGTATGTGCCCTGCAGCATCCAGCAGCATGGTAGGTATGGTCCACTTGGACATACCAGGTGTGATCAGCAGCAGGGAAGCACTTATGGAAGATGGTGTGGGCGGGAGGGCATGGCTTTGAATCCTTCCCCATTTGCGGTCAGTGAGCCAGGAGTCCGACCATGCCATAAGTCTGATGAAAAAAACTCCCAGGGACTTCAATATAAGTCATGCATGTGCCACAAATCATCTAAATCGGGTCCTAGGCTTCTCCATGACTCTAGCTTGGGTAAAGCAGGAAAGATCATGTTTACATCCTTAGACCAAGAACATGGATGGTCAGCACAAAGTTCCCTCATCAGCACTGTCCCCACAGTTTCCCCTCCTCTGGCAACCAAATCTATGTGGGGAAATGTAAACCCCTCCCCATAGTTGCTAGACTGGAGCGAAGGGTGTGTGACAGGCCTCAGTCTGATCTTTGGCCATGTTCTCAGGATTGCTTACATCTATTAATAAACAATGGAGGTTGGAGGGCATGCCACATTTTATAGAAAGCTCTAAAGCAAAGACTTGCCTGCAAGATCCCTGAGGTACCATGTCAACCTGTCACCAGTATCACATCCTTACTCTCTCTTGCTGGTACCATCACTATGAGGAACAACCCTAGGGAAAAAGAGACTCTATTCAGGATGGGTGTGGGCACCTCCTTGCTATTAGGAGGTCAACTTTTGTATGCATGCTGGAGACCTCTGAAGCAAAATGACCCAAACTGGCAACTATAACTTCACCATCAAACCCTATAGTCTTTTAGGACATCATGGAAGAATCTTCCTCACCACATATAAGGAGAATTAAAATAACTCCCTAACAGAGTTTATACCAGAGAATTGCTGACCAGTCTGAAGCCACTTGGGGAGTCCAGTGCCAAAAATATGGGGGATACGTTTGTGTCAGAGATGGTGATACATTTGTTTGAGGGGAGTAGGGTGTACCACATTGTCTTGATGGATAGTGAGTTCTGACTGAAGCTTGTCTTTATGTTTTTGAAGTGACGTATTATTATGTTCTGATAGCAGGATCATGGTGTGCTGTGTTATGCCAGGATGTAATATGTGATGGAGTATTGTTATATCAGCATACATTATGTTACATCATTTTAGAAAACCAGTGTGAATACTCCAACAGGACATCAGGCAAAGCTCCACAGCTTGGAAAGTCTGGCTGCCAGATACCCTGAAATTTGTATGGGATAGTCCTGATATTTTAGGGACATCTGTTCCTTCCCATTCTCCTTCAGAGCCATACATACATGCTGGCACTGCTCCAGAAGAAGGGGGATGATGAGAACATTAGAATATCTCTCAGGGAACCATGCCTGGAGTTCAAATGAAGAGAAATGTGGCAAATACATGGCCAGAGGTGCCAGATCCTTCCAGGTAGACGGAAAGCATACAGGACAGTTCATAGTAACATCAATGATACAATGACTTCTGCCCTTCAACCCAAACTTCACTATCTTAGTAGCTAGAGCCTTTGAGATGTGAAATGATCCCATAAAGCATCCCAGAAAATACTGTCTTTTACTAAGGGGAAAAAAAGAGAGAGGGAGATGGCAGAAAAGGGAGTGTAAAATATCTGTTGGGCTTTGGTATGAAAGCCCCTGCTTTTGATGCTGATATTACCTGTGTGCGTCACTTAGATTCGTAGACTTATGGTCAGAAGAGACCATTATGATTGATTAATTACAGTGAAATAACACTGAATCTAAAATCCTAAACTCACAACAGTGTTAATCACATCACTTTCTTTGCTGGATTATGATCTCTCCCAAAGAATCCCCTCCCCACCTCCTGCCCCAAATGCTCTCACCCATGGAACTCAAATAAAAATAAGCAACCAGGAAAAGCCATTTGCAGGAGAAAGGGTTAACTCGATGGACTAATGGTCTGACCTGATATGGCAGAAGGCAAGAGACCAGATTTCTGTAGGGTGACCAATAGTCCAACCTGGTGCTGCCAGTCCTACATTTCCAGTTGACCTCAGAGGAGGCATTCATGTGGCTCATGGCACGGTTAATGTTTGCAAAGCACTTTGAACATGAGCAGCGCTATAGGGTGTAAATGCTAAATCTAATTATCATGGCAAACCATTATCTGCCAATCACTGGAACTAGGGATGGAGCCAACCAGTTCTGAGAAAATGAGAACCATACCAAAATGTTGCCCAAAACACAAAATCTGAACCCTTTAGAGAGGTTTGAAATAATCCTGTTGACTTCTTTTTGGTTTGTTTTCCGTTTAATTCCCTCCCAGCACCACCTTTGAGCTTCCTGGTTCCTGCTGCAAACAGGGTGAGGGGAAAGTACTGAAATAACCATCAGAGACATGCTGCTCTTGCCAGCTGCCCAAAAACCCTTGGGAAGTACCAGAAATCTTGCAAGCTTTCCCAGCGCCAAGATTTCTAAACCAAAGCAGTATTGGAGAAGTCTCTCTACCACTGGGTGATGACCCAAACTGAACACCCAAATCGATGGCTAACCCCATCACTGGCAAGACAGCAGAATGTCTTGAGGCCCAAATTCCACAGACAGATGCTGGAACAGAGTTTATAATCAAATGGGGAAGATGGTATACTTCCACCATGGCATGAATACCCTGCTGGCAAGGATCGAGATGACATGCCAGCATCTTCAATTCATTAAGATAAACGTGACAGTGGTGGTACTGGGGCAGGGGAGGAAACACAGTGCACATGATTTTCTCTTGCTCTCCCATTTGCACGGCCTCGACCTGCGTAAACCGCTTCCAGATACACAGCTTGAAAGTCATAGAAAACAAACAAAACAAAAACAACCTCACCCCACCCTCCCTCCCACCCTGGTTGCCCCACGACCTGAATTTTCACGAGAAGAGAAACATCAATTTATACAAAATGCAATAGAAAAAAATATTTACAAATGAAATGAATGCCTTCTTGGTGGCCACTGTCAGTGGGCTCTGACCAGTCGCCTCGTGTTCTGGATTGCAGATTGCTAGATTAGTTCATTTGGCTTTTCTTTTAAAGAGAGGAGAGGGAAGGAATGAGCAGGTTCCTTCCCCTGATACCATGAGTGGCAATTCAATGACCCTTCAACTCCTTCCCCTATAATTTCCTCATTGAAATCTAAACAAACTTCCCATCCTGCCCACCCTCTCCTCACACCATGAGACTTTGCAGCCCTCCAGCCCCAGCTTTAAAAAAACTGAGGTCTTCTGTTGGCTTAAAAAAATGGAAAGATAGCAAGATAAAATCACCTGGGGTGCAGTGAGGAGTGTGAGGGAGGGAGGAGTCTCAGCTCAAGGAAATGTTACTTAAAAAAATGGATGCATTCCTCTGTTTAGGGTCAATTCTATGTGCCACCCCAGTCAAATGTGGGGCTTTTTTTTAACCATCCCTCATGCGAATGAAGGTTGGCAGGACAATGGGGCAGGTCCATGAAAAAAAGTCAGGGTCTGTACCACAATTTTCAGGATGGGAGGTGCTGACCTGGGGTCTCACCTCAGTTCCTCCTGTTAAAGAAGACAAATGAAAGGGGAGGTGGACATCTCGCTCTCACCATCACTCCCTTTAGTTTCATTTAGTTTGCATCTAAAATGATACAATGGAAAGAAAACCATTTTTACCAATACCATGCGTGCTGGGAAAGCTGACTACAGTGTTAGGCTATTCCAGCTTAGCACCTGTGCTAGTATTTCTCTCTCTTTCACACACACACACACACACACACACACACACACACACACACACACTCTCTCTCTCTCTCTCTCTCTCTCCCCACCCTTCCACCTCTAGTCTTCAGACCTCATCATAGCTGCTGTGAGTGTTGTCATTTATTTATGTCATTCCCAGCAGCCCTCTGGAAGACAAGCCATGTGTTTCCACAGCACATTCAATAGCAAATGTAAGCCTGTATTCAGCAAGTGCGCACGTACGTGCTGCAAGTGGGCATTTAAGCAGTCCCCGGCTGCTGCCATGCTCACACGTTTTCCTCACACCTCCTTTTCCCCTAAAGGCAGACTCAGAACACTGTACCACCATCAGCAGGGAGAGCCCGGTGCCATTTTGTGACATCGCAGGGGGAGGGGACGGAGAAGGGATCAGGCCCCTTCCTGACCTGCCCCTCTACTTTTACATTGGCCAAAACAAGGTTGACATCTCCTGAAGTGGCAGGGTGGCAGATCTCCACTTCTGTCTCTCCCATACACTCACGCTCTTTGTCTTTTCCCCAGCTTCTCAACCTTTGTCCTGCTGGGTTTGTTAGCTGAACACGCACTCAGTGTGTTTTCCCCACAGACTTTTCAAGTATAGTATGATCGTGCATACCCACCTACAAGCCGACTCACCTTATAAACTGCTCCCACGGTTTAATTATGTCCAAAATTAACAATGAGTTAATTGCTAATGAACAAGCCAAGTCTTACCTCCCACCCTCAAGCTTCTCTCGTTTTAGTGAAGGCAAGGTCATCTCCCAGGCTGCCTGACTTCAGTGTTGCTTTCCCACCCCAGACCCAATAGCCTCCCCGACCTCTCCTGTTAGTCTGGCACAGATGTGCTGGCTGCGTTACCATAATGGAACCACCAGCCAGCCCTGTGTACAAATCACCCTTCCCGCCTCCAGAAAATGATTCCAAATTTCAGTGTAAATCTCTCAGTGTATATGCAAATACATATTTCAGCCCTAAACCCCCATAGTCTTCATGAAAAAAAAATTAAAGAGAACCTCAATATAATCAGTATGTAAGTGCATCAAGTCAATCCCACATTATGTCTCCTTCATTTTATCCATGTATTCAATATTTTTTCTAAACAGTTTTAGGAAGATTGCCTGATAGAGCATTTTCCTTTGTGTCCATTCCACCTCTTCTGCTCTCTCCTCCTGTCACACATGTGCTTGCGTATCCTTTCGCTGTTTGGAGTTAAAAAAAAAAGAAACAATACGGTCACAGTTCCTGCCCACACATCTTCCCCTGCCTCAGCCCAGACACGCACCTTCTTCTCCACCTGGGACACCCTAAGCGAGGATACCAAATTCTTACATCAACAGAGGTGGGATGACCAGGAATGGAGGAGGAAACAGGGAGTGGGAAAATGGAAAGAGATAAAGGGGGTGGGGAAAGAAAGAGGTGGCACTTGTTACCAGTGCTGCCCTAGAGAGAACTCAGAACAACAGTGTTCCACAAAGAACCAGGAGAGCAGAAAATGGGCACCAGATCTGACCCCATCCTGCCCTCCCACACTCCACATTCTCCCCTGCTCCCCACACACTTCCCCTCACTCAGACATCAGACTCAATACTGGAGAGTTTCTCATAAACATGCCCGTTGCTGGAGCCGTTGAAAGCCCTGGGGTTTTTGTTGTTAGGCACACAGGGGTTGGACTGGTTCCCTATACAGATGTCCTTCTGAAAACGGGCTGGCACAGCCCCGTGAAGGGCTGAGACCACTGGCTTGTTGGTGGTGACAATGGCTCGGAAGTCTGGCCTGGCTTTGGGCCCACCTGCCACCACAGGCTGCCTGAAGAAATAGGATTTGCTGCCATGGAGCAAGCATTGGTCATCCCCAAAAGTGGGGATGAAAGGGTTTTGTGTGACTCGGTCGGGGTAAAGTGACTTGCTGAGCATGTAGCCGCTGCTGCCTGGGTTGTTGTGGTGGTGGTGGCTGGTGGCGGGCACTGAGGACTTGTTGTTGGCAAAAGCGGTCTCACTGGATGACATGTCAAACATATGGGCATAGGGGCTCCCCTCCAAAAAGCGGCCCTTGTCCTTCAGGCTCACGCTGCGGGGAGCCAGGGCTGACTCATCCTTCTGCAGGTCCACGAAGGTGTCATAGGAGTGCTGCCGGCGGAGCTTGTTGCGGTTCTTCTTCTGCACCTTGGAGGCAGAGTTAGATGGGCTCTGAGGATACTTGGAGGAGGTGGCACTGGTCGTCACTGGCACCGGGGCAGATGGCTGGTCCAGCTCTTGGAGAGAGTTGTCCTCGCTGATGTCATAGAGGTTGCCTGCCTTCTTGCAGGCCTCACACCGGATGCAGGGCTGGCGGGTGGAGTTTTGCCCCACCACTGCTGGGGTATAGTTGTGCAATTTAGAAGGGCAACTACGGCAGAAATTAGCCCCTGGCCGGTCTTCCCAGTCTAGATTGGTCAGGTTCTTCTCCCATGGTGCTGGCACTCCACTCACAACACCATGCTTGTGGTCGTTGGCTCCTCCAAAGTCCGCTGACCCATGTTTGTGGTGGGCCCTGTTGGTGCAGGACCCTCCGCCCCCTACAGCATCGCGCTTGAACTCATCTCCCCGCTCTTTGTAGATATCCGTCAGGTCCACATGCTCCCAATGCGGTGAGTTCTCCTTGGTCCGGAACTGGTCCAGGTAGAAGTCCCGTAGCCCTTCCTTGTCCCTAAAATAGCGCTTGTGGTCTGGGGAGCGGGGCAGGCGCCTGCGGTAGGCCAGCTCGATCTCATCAAACTCCCGCCGTGATTTGGCTGAAGCTGGACGTTTCTTCAGGCTGTCCTTATACTGCTGTTTCCGTCGCTTGGCGGCGTTGCCTTCGATGTTGCCATAGGTCACCGTATGGGTGGAAATATCAGAGACATCTGAGCGGATCAAGTCATCATGGCCCCCTCCGCCACTGTAGCGATCGTTCTTGAAGGAGAACTTGCCATAGAGGTCACCTAGCTGACTATGCTTGGAAGGTGGCAAACCAATGTCCAGTGGCTTCTTACCAATGGACCTGGGCTGAGCGGAGAAAGGTGGGTTGTCACAGTCATACAGTCCATCAATGGAGCTGGTACTGCCAATGCTGTGGGGCCGATGGTGATGGTGGTAGTGGTCCTGATACACATTGTTGTCCTTCAGTTGCAGGTTGCCAAAGGTCCGTTCTACTTCGCTAATGTAGTCACTAAAGAGGTTCTCCTCACAGGGCGGGTTGTTATAAGACTTGCAGTCAGAGTGGGTGAAGCTGCGGCGGTGCTCAGAGATATCGTAGACTGAGGATTCACGGCGGATGAAGTCCAGGGCACTCTGCGGTGAGCCATTGACACCTGACAGGTTAGCCATATTCTTTGCTGTGCGGAGCAGGCGTAAGATGTTGGAATGGGTGTTGTTCATGGTGGCTGTGGGGGAGTTCATCGCTGACTGGTGGTCCTCAATGGCTACCCCATGGATGCAGCTGTAGATACCCTGAAATGAAATGGAGCAGACAGAGATCAGTGCTTCTGCAGGTGGGCAGAAAGAAGAAGACACGGGGCTGGGAGAACTGAGCTAAAGGGAGTCTGAGCCAGGGAAGCAGAGAAAACGGTTTGTTTTCTAGCATGGGACCCTAGAGTTCACCAATCTTGCATCACTATGAAAAGAGGTCAAACCTGCATCTATCAACACTGAATATTCTTTCCCTCTGTATCTTGCCCCCCCTTTCTGTTTTTTCCTTCCTCTCCCTCTCTCTTCCTCTACTTTGCTTCCTCTTGTTTCCTCTCCCTCTCTTCTTTTCTCCAATTCACCTCCTTTCATCAATAGAAAAGTTTAGAGAGGAAAGACTGCCTTGTGTTAAGCTACTGAACACGGACTCAAAATATCTGGGTTTTGTTCCCAGCTCTATCACATGGGCAAGTCACTTAGCCTCTCTATGTCTCCAGCTATCAAAGGGGAAGAACACTTCCTTTGTCTATCATTTCTATTTCGATTACAGTATAAGCTCTTTGGGATGGGGACTGTCTCTGACTAAGGGCATGGTCAGTGCCTAGCACAATAGGGCCCTAGTGTCAATTGGGACCTCTAGGGATTATCCTAGTATAAATAATTTAATTAAATATTAAATGATAATAATGATAGTTTCCATTTGGGAAGACATTCGTTTATTTGGGGTAGAAGGAATCAATACCTCACAAGATAAGGGTCCTCTTCAAAAGCCATTAATTCCAAGGACAAAACTATCTCCCCTGAAGTATACAAACAAAGCTCTCTGATGTCAGTGGGAGTTACTCGAACCCAGCAGCTGGCACTTTGGATTCCAAGATGGGCATCAGAACCACAGATAATGTCTGTGAGAACAGCCGCCTCAGAATTGGGCAAACACTGAATTTCTGTGTGGATGCAAGGAGTTCAGGATAGTCTTGTTTTGCCCTGAAATTCAGTCTCAGACATCATTGAATCAAGCTGGCCAGGGACTGGTTAAAAAGGAGAAAGCTTTTCTTGTCATCTACTTGGATACCTTAGTCATCATCACAGATTAGAAAAGGAAATGAGAAGAAAGAGCAGGACCGATGAATGGGTTTTAGCTCTTCAGTGTTTAGCTGAGTATGGCACAACAGGTTTTTTTAATTACTTTCAAGTTAAATCTAACACTGATGACATAAAACATAAGAACTGCCACACTGGGTCAGACCAAAGGTCCATCTAGGCCAGTATCCTGTCTTTTGACAGTGGCCAGTGCCAGGTGCTTCAGAGGTAATGAATAGAACAGGTAATCATCAAGTGATTCATGCCCTGTCACCCATTCCCAACTTCTGGCAAATAGAGGGTAGGGACACCATCCCTGCCCATCCTGGCAAATAGCCATTGATGGACCTATCCTCCATGAATTTATCTAGTTCTTTTTTGAACCCTGTTATAGTCTTAGCCTTACCAACATCCTCTGGCAAAGAGTTCCACAGGTTGACTGTGCACTGTGTGAAGAAATACTTCCTTTATTTGTTTTATACCTACTGCTTATTCATTTCATTTGGTGACCCCTAGTTCAGGAATCAGATTTTGACATCCTTGGAAAGTGAAATCCTCAATTCAACTGCAAAACAGACATCAGCAGCGCAAGATTTCTCCATGTTTCCCCAACCAGTGCATCTCAGCCATGACACAGAAGGACCACTTCTATGGGTGGGAGAGTATTCAGATTCCATGACTCATTCGTCATTTGCCTCCTTAGTGAGACTACCAATCTGGGGTCCAATTAATGTCAAATGTGAGGTGAACACCAGTTTATTATAAAGTGGACTGACCACCAACTCATTTCACATAGTGAAATACGTCATCCAACAGCTAGCAGAAGGTTAATGACTTTCAGTCGCCACAACCAGGCCCAGATTTGTACAGATAACAAAGAGATAAAAGGATCTGCATTATGTTAATAATCTCTTGACATATCCAGTTCCCCCACCTGCTCTCCAACCTGGCATAAAATTGAGACTGGCTATACAAGAAGGACTTTGTACTCCTATTGCCCATTCAACTGAGCCATCTAATTCCCCCAAACAATGTAGCACACTTCATACAACCACTTTATTGTAACAGGGATGGTGATATCAAAAACACAGAACTATAACCTCATTGCAGAATGGAGTAGAAGGAAATGCCAGAAGCAGGAAGAAGAGTAAGAAAGCTCTAAATGGGGCACAAATATTATGTACAAGAGGAGAAGAAGGATCACACAGAAATGACTAGCTGGAGAAGCTCATTTAGAGATAAAGGACACTCTTGAAAGGGGAATGTTTAAGGTAGATTTTGCACTGAGTGAGTGCTGAGGGCAAGTGGCTATCCTTTTTTCCAGGGGCTTGTGTGTTGGTCACAGTATGAATTTAGATTAGGGACCTCCTACTGCTCAAAATAATCACAAGACAGTGCTGATTTCTCACAGAATTATTTGAATCGATCCAACACACAGGACAATTTAAGTTTGGTGTTCTAACTAAGACCAGAGGAGAATTGGTTGATGGAGAAGAATTGCCACAACCTTTCCTCCAAGAATTCAGCACCCTTTCAAACAATTTTGGAGGGATAGAAAAGTTACATTAACTTTTCAATATATTGTTTCCCATTTTCACGACTGCCTCACCATTACCCAAGAGAGAGCAGAAATTATGAAACACTGTGAGGAAAAGGTAGTTCTCCCAAGGAAAGTGGTGGCAACCCTTGTAACATTGAAAGCCAGAGTGGTCAAAATGCTGGACAATATAGTGGAGGCAACAGCCCTATGCTGGCTGTGTGTAAGAGAGATGGCCAAGAGAATCCAGTAGGACTACCCCATTTCTAATTTCTATAACTATGTGGCTTAACCTTCGCACTGTTCCTTTCATTTTCTGAAGACACTCACCCTGCTGATGGAGAAGACCATACCAGGCTTGCCAGAGCAGACGCCTATGAAGCAGTGGCGGAATTGCCAGTAGAAGAGATGCTCACAGATGAAGGTGATAAGGCTGAGGGCCATGGCTGCCCCCAGCATATAGAAGACGCCTGCCATGTTATCTATGTCCAGTTGGCTGCTCATTACCTCATTCTTTTCATTGTGACAAATTCCAGTAAGCCAGAGAGCTTCCAGCTCTTCCATCTCCCCTGGAAAGAGACAGACAGATAGAAGGAGATAAAGTTGAGTCAATCCTGCATTGGCTGAGAGACTGGAGTAGAAGTGGACTAGGGTAGGAGAAGTTGACTGGATAGGTCTTTTCCAATGGCTGAGCCCTGTTTGCACACCAGCTGTCTGGTCTTGGGGGCTAGATGAACCAGATCACTTGATGATTGATGGGGGAAGTTTTGACTGGTTGGATTAGCTGAGCCAGTTTCCATTGACTGGGTGAACTAGGCCAGTTGCCAGCTCTGCAATATTTCCTGTCACCAGGCCAGTAGAGCATATAACAGATTAAATAAACTACATTCCTTTAAGAGGTTTACTTATTCTAAAACTTTTGACATAGCATTAATTTAACCTTAGGAAGTTTCAGTTTTTATTTTCTGTGCATTTTGAGGGATAACTTCAAGTGCTTAGTTCCAAACACTTTACTGAAACTTTGATCAATTTAAAATTTTTGCACTATCAGGAAATAAAGCCTGAGATACCGAATGCAAATACTTGAACATTTACTTACTGTAAAAGTAAAGATTTTTAAAGGATTCAGAAATGATATGATAATATATAAGAATTATAACATTTTATAAAACTAAGTTTTTGTTAACTGGCTGTAAAGCAGGATTGAATGTAAAAGATGACACCAATTATCTCCAAGTGCAGTAATACCTGGTTTTTAACTTTCTCTTTCGGTAAATTTCAGTGAAATGGGGGAAAAGGTTATGTTTTGGGGTAGGAGAGAGAAAACAGTTACTACTAGCACAGGTCAACAAATGAGCCAAAATGTTTATGAAAATCTTTTAGGCTGAAATTCAAAATGTTGATGAAATTTTTCACTGAAATTTCATATTTTAAAATTTTTCAATCAACTCTATAGCTGGTCAAAAACAAACTGACACTTTCACAAAAATGTTTTCAGTGTTTTTGATTTATTTTTTCCAATGTTGTCAACATTTCAAATTTCTAACCAGCATAAAATTATTGCCAATTTATGTCAAGTAACAATAAACATTTCCTAGCTTAGATTTATTGCACACTCATCCCTAGTACAGGATTTTCAGGATCTATAAAGAGATTCAAAAACAGAGAGATACTCTGTCTTGGGAATGCTTTTCATGCTTCTGGGGAAGATGGGAGTTACTCACACTTTTCAGAATGAGACACAGACAGGGAGAAATTCCTCATATTTATATGATGTCATATTGCAGTTAGAAGCATTATGGAATTTTTATGCCTTCCTCTGAAGTATACAGTATTAGCCACTATTGGAGAAAGAATACTCTACCACAATGGTGTGCAAACTTTTCCAGTCACGCCACCCCCCGCCCACCACCATTAATTGAATCTATCTGCACCACACCTCCATTACTTCTCAACCAAGACTTCCTCAACAGCAGGCTGCTTCAGCGTTGCAGGCAGGATGCACCACTAAGGCAGGGCCAACACCTGCCCCTTGAATTCTCAGGGTAGGGGAAGGCATGTGCAACGGTCTCCGGGGGTGGAGCCAGCGCTGGGCGTGGAAGCTGCCAGGAGCGGAAACCAGTGCAACAAACCGACCCCTGTGCTGGATGGTCCACTGAGGTGAATCAGAGGATGGAGGTGGTACTCCTTCACCACCCCGTGGGGGCTGGCCTGGGCCCCATCATGCAGGGCTGACATGAGCCACCTGGTGTTGCTGCTCAGCCCCCTGAATGTTCCTCCACACACCGCCTCAGGGGGCATGCCCCACAGTTTGCGAACCACTGTTCTACCAGACTGATGGCCCTCGGTTCTGTTAACCTATGTCAATTCCTGTGTTCTTCCTGTATTTATTATACCAGACTTTTTTTCTGATTTTAGACTTCCTATTCATTTACAAAATAAGATCAACATTTTTAATTTTCTAAAAAAAAAATCCAGAAAGGAGTGGGGTGAAAGAGAGAGAAAAAGAAGAAGAAGAAGATTCTAACAAAAAGGAAGCTCCAATCCCACCAACAATCCACCGTTTCTTTAAAGTGACAGTATTTTGTCCACTGAGGATTGGGGCAAACCAGCTTGTATACAGTAAAAGCTGATCAGATCTTTCAGTACAGGTAAAGATGCCCAATGGTCTGTGATGGGATGTTAGATGGGGTGGGATCTGAGTTACTACAGAGAATTCTTTCCTGGGTTCTGGCTGGTGAGTCTTGCCCACATGCCCAGGGTTTAACTGATCGACATATTTGGGGTCGGGAAGGAATTTTCCTCCAGGGAAGATTGGCAGAGGCCCTGGAGGTTTTTCACCTTCCTCTGCAGCATGGGGCATTGGTCACTTGCTGGAGGATTCTCTGCACCTTGAGATCTTTAAACCACGAATTGAGGACTTCAGTAACTCAGAGATAGGTTAGGGGTTTCTTACAGGAGTGGGTGGGTGAGATTCTGTGGCCTGTGTTGTGCAGGAGGTCAGACTAGATGACCATAATGGTCCCTTCTGACCTTAAGTCTATGAATCTATGAAAATGTATCCCTGAATCCCCAACTTGTTTACTTATTAATTTATTTTTAGGTTTAAGAAAGTTTAGTTTTCTCTTTCCTCCAGGCATGTTTAATTATTGATCACATGGGTGTTGCACAGCTTGGTGCTGCCTGAAAAACACAGGCATACTGGATATAACTACTGAAAGCTCCATTCTCACTTGGATTTCTGATTATGGCTAAAACCAAGAAGTGCCAAAAATCTGACAAGGAAAAGCCTGTTTTCACAAGATTTCCAGAGTGAAGACATTGAGATAAACTTCAAATACACATCTGAACTTTTGGAGGCTTATTCTCATTAAACCTTTGGAACTTGTGATATTAGCCCTGAAGCTGTTATTAACCTTCATAAAGCATACCCAACTGTGTGTGTCAGCCCCATCCCTCTCCCAATGTGCTTTTTCACTATTCTTGCACTGTTTTCCAAATCTAAGATGTTAGGGTCAGGGAAGGAACCCCATTTCCATTCAGCCAGGATCTGGAAATTTGAGAGGAACCCCCATACCTCTTTGCACAGACCACTTACCATCACCAAAAAGTTGTAGAATGGCAAGATCTACCTGACGTTTCCAGCCCGAGTCCTTTTGGATGGCAATGCCATAGCCAGTGGAGGCAAAAACCTTCCCACTACCAATCGTTACCAGCTTGCAGCCTTCATCTCTGCCAGCCATGTAGTTTAGCACTGCTGCATCATAAATGAATGCATCCAATTTCCTGCCCGGGTGCAAGGAAAAGGGAGAATACAGTAAAGAAAAGATTCTGTGTGAGTTCAAATCATTGCACATAACTGAAACGAACTGCTGATACCAAGAACAGTGGCCTTAACTAGGTAAGGATGGAAGGAACCCGTCCAGATGGAATACTGTATGTTGCCACCTGAACCTTCAACAGGAACTGAAATCCGAGATGTGAATCTTTTTTGAATTTGAGTTAGATTAGATAAGGACTCATCTCTCTCTCCCTGACATCCAGCATGGTCTCCAAAGAGGCACTGTGAAGGAACATTAGAACAGAAGTCTATTACTGGGTCAAGGCTGAATGAAGAGGAGGCTGAAGGGAGGTCTATGTTCATAATAATATCTGGAATTTCTATAGTGCCTTTCACCCCAAAGGATACTAAAGTACTTTCCTGAATACATAAATACTGCACAAAAAAATAGGACTTGAAGTAAGGAAGAAGGCCATTTCCAACTGATACTGCTGATGTGACTTAGCTAAGCAGAATGTAATTATTCAGATTAGATTTGGTCAGGACCCTGAATTTAACTTCTATGTTACTGTGAAAAATCCCATGGGATCTTTAACTGTGACAAGTGGTTAGGACAGCAGTCTTACATCTCACCATGAAGACAGTGGCTTTATCATTACAGTGCCTTGCTAGCAGAACACGGAGAAAAGAGTTCAGTACAGACTCAGAGGAATCACCAACACTGATGCTATATGATTACATGATAGGGTGGATACACTCCAGAGATGGCAGGTAGTAAAACAGTCTGTTGGGAGCCCCTCTCTGTATCCCAGTAAAATAATCTTTTTTTTTTTTTTTTGGCAGGTACAAGGGGGAGCAACTAGGGAAAATACCTGAACAGGAAATTGGATCTTCCAAATAATCAGATAGCTGAGGAGTAAATTCTACCACTAAATAGGAACCAAACTCATTTTTTACATATGACAAAAGACCTTCCATTTCCCACATACACTCACAGCCACATCATCGTTCTAATCCACTGTAAGTAGATTTCCAGGATGGCCAGTATCCCAATACATGCGCCTATCTAGAGTGAAGTCTGTTTCAGGGCATTTAAGTGTCAGGGATGACATCTCTCCTGAAAAGAGTCCATTTCTAGGATGACATCTATCTCAGGGCATATATATTTCCTGGATGATGCCTATCCTGACATGTATATTTCCAGGATGGCATCCAGAAACAGTATAGTCATTTGTTATGGGCTACGCTTCTCTGAGCCTGGCAAATAGGTTAGAAATGTTCAGTCAATCTAATAATTAAATTGGCTGAACATCCCTTAGTGCTTCAGAATAAACCTTATCAGAAGGTGCAGGGCCTTGCAAGCCAGAGTGAGGCTCAAGGTACCAGGATCTTTTTTACACAGGGTGGGGCCCAGAAAAGTAGAGGGAAGTTTAGCAATGGGAGGAAGAGGGGCTTTATTCACACAGAGACCTGCAAACTAGATATGGCTTCTACCTAGCTCTTGCAGGGGAGCATAGTGACTGGTAGACCTATGCAAGTTGTTCAGAGCAGATAATTTAGAAAACAGAGAGAGAAACATTCACTGGAAAAAAGTATTTATGAAGAGACTCTGATTTTCACAGATCTGTTCAGGATTCAAAAGATTTTGGCAGGCACTTTATGCAAAGTTTTTCTACCCTATGGGTCATTTGCAAACTATTTGCTTTGACTATATGCCGTTCACTATACAATATGCATTACTGCCATACTGGCGTGTGACTTGTCAATCAAGTCACATTGTATTGCTTCTGCTCCCTAATTGACTTCATCTTTTACAAAACAGAGGAGGGAAATCAAAGAAATTTCAAGATGATTGTACAAACACTTCTGGAGCAAACCTTGGTCCCACCCTGCAAGCTGCTCTGCATAAGGCTCTGCTTGTAGGGAGCAGCTTGCAGGAGTGAAGCTCTGGGTACTAACAAGTATTCACAAGATTTTCTCCTTCCGCAAATATTCTTACAAACAAAAATCACGTGTACAAATGTTAGAGGAAAACTGACAAAAAAAGTTGCAAATAGCATCAAGGCCAAATCACTCTGGCAGCTGTCATGGTGGATGTCACTTATGCAATAAATCATGGAAAATGATCCTCAAAGCCCCAGACACACAGGAAAAGAAGCCAAGCTCATGGTATGGACAAGTCTGGAAGGAGAAGGCCTCACCCAGTCTTCAGCGAGAATAGGGCATCGTCCACCCCTCTCTGGTTGAACTTCACCATGTAGCTATGCATTTCAGGGTAGTTGTTGCGAATGTTCCTCTCTGTGCTGCCATTGGGAACCGTCCCAAAGCGGAAAGGGGGTGAGAAGTCGTTAGGTTTCTGGAACTAGAAAGGCAGAGAAAGAAAATTCCTCAGAATCTTTCAGTAATAATCAGTAATTTGCATGAAAGAACCCACTTTACTAAGAGAGAAAATATCTGTAGTGACACTGAAGTTAGCCCCAACCTTCTTTTAAGGTTGAGTGGATATTTTTAAAAAAGAAATTATATATTCTCCTATTTCCAAACACAACAGCATCTGGCTGGTGCCCAACTATCAGGCAGCAAACTTATCCATCTAGTTTCACTTTCCAACCTGAAAGAAGTGCAAAAAATAACCAACCATCATGAAGGAAAAAGATAAGTTAGATTTTTTTAACACTCTTCATTTTAAAAAATATACACAGGTAAGAAAGGATTTTCAGTAAATACAATATATTATTTTTATCCTGACTATCACTTAATTTCAAAAAAAAAAAAAAGAAAAGAAAAGAAAAGAAAAACGAACCATTTTTCACCTCTGTGCTTCCTGGGGCAGAGAGAACTGAAATAATAATGAGGAAAGGCCCTTCTCACAACACTTCCACCTCCAGTTTGGCAAACTATGAGTTTGCTTTCTGCCTTTAGACATGTCTCCTGACTCAACATCCCACTTCTGCTGAAGGTATGCCCCTCACTAATAACAACTGATGCCTGAGGGCTGGTCTACACTACGGGGGGAAATCGATCTTAGATACGCAACTTCAGCTACGTAAATAAAGTAGCTGAAGTCGAATACCTAAGATCGGATTACTCACCCGTCCTCACCGTGCGGGATCGATGTCCGCGGCTCCCCCTGTCGATTCCGCAACTCTGTTGGGTTGGTGGAGTTCCGGAATCGATATAAGCGTGCTCGGGGATTGATATATTGCGTCTAGATGAGACGCGATATATTGATCCCCGAGCAATCGATTTTAACCCGCCGATATGGCAGGTAGTCTAGACGTAGCCTGAGACAAGGATGGTGGAAGTAAACCTCCAAACCTCTTACTGATTCCAAGAAATACACTCATTTTAAAACTCCCCCATGACTGCAAGGCAATAAGACTTTATATGCCACTTGCTTAACTCAAGTCACAATCAATGCTCTCTGGAGTTTTATGAGTAGAAAATTTACCACTGTCAATTATCAAGACTCCTTAAAATCCATACAACAGGGAGACAGGAAAAAGCACAGAAAATTGCAAGCGAGGAACCTAATCAAAGTAGTAAAGAAAAAAGAAATCATGCACTGATCAGTCAGGTCAATGGAAAATTCCTTCCTTGGTGTTGCAGAAAAGTATTTTGCATGGCACTCCCTGTTTAGTACCATCTTTTGATGGTCCATTGTGGGGGTCATGAGAGGCAAGTTCAGCTCTTGGTGTTGTTGGAGAAAAAACTCAGTTCTCACTTTTTGGTTGGGTGCAGCATAGTCATATACTTTATTTTCTCAAGCAATTGCATACAGGGAGGAAGTGCCCTAGGACACAGGGTTTCCCACTCTTAGGCAGGTCTCTCCACAGGTAAACAATTACAGCAAGCATTTATACTCTTTAATACATACAATAATAAGCAACAGCTGCATTTTGTTTATACATAGGCCAGCTTGATATCTTATTTTTCTCACTTCTATTTAGACGCCAGTCTACATTCCTCATTATCGACACAAGGTCGTAACAACTTCTCACACAGTTCTTTCCCACTCGTTTCACACAAACCTCGATTCTACAAATCTTGTGTTATTAGGGTTACAGCTAGCCTAACTCTTGCTAACAGAGACTGTTATGCATTAAGATCCCCTTTGAATCCCTGTCAGTTCTTTCTCTACTTCCACAGTGTAATGACCAAACCTGACCAGATATTGTTGAGATAACAGACTGGCTGGTGTGTGAGTATACATAGATGTGTACCACTGCCCTCTACTGCATGTAATATGTCAGATACAGGATGTGTGTGCAACATTGCACTCTACTGAACAGAATACATTCTATGCACTGGCTGTGCTAGAAAAACTTTTCTTTTAGGTTGCAACCAGACAGCGTTTGTGTGCACCTGCATGTGCCAGTACCCTTAGTGGCAGGAATACATCACACCTATTTATATATATGTATCGGTCCTCTCTGCTGTCTAAGCTAGGGAATCTTTTCCCTTTAGTTATGATGAGATGGATTGCCTGGTGGGTGTGCGAGAGAAAGATAATGAATGCATCCACCGTTGCTCCTCAGCGGATGGGAAATGTCAGATCTGGTTTCTAAAACACAGGCTGATACTTAAGAAAAAAATGCATCTCAAAAGTTCCTCCCAATGGGAGCAGACAAACTTGGAACGATCAAAAATTGTAATAAGAGCAAAGCTTGATAGAAAAAAAATCACTGCAGCATGTTCAAGTTATTATTATTAAACCTCATCGTGGTTACAGTGGTGACCCAGGGCCAGCCAAGCATGGGGCTCCATTGTGCCAAGTGCTGTACAAACAGCGAGTAACAGACACCATGAGGCGAACTGAGGCTCAGGTGCCAGACATTGGGTGGGCGCCATTAGGACCCAGAGTGTAGAAAATTGTGTCCGCTGCTGGTGCATATGTATTCTGTCTGCTCTAGATGCACAGAGATGGTGGAGTGCTGTGCTGGAGGAAGGAGGGCACAAGAGACATAACAGGCAGGCAGGAGAAAAGGTGAGAGGAAATAATAGAAAGCAGCAGGAGCTGCAAGGGGAGAGAGGAGGAGGAGGAGCCTCTTATGTACTTCTCTAGCACCCCCAAGAGCCTGGACTGATTAACATCAGCTTCTCAGGGAGCTTCCTGTTTCCTGCTGCTTCCCTGAACCCACTTGAGGAGAACAGGGAGTCAAGTGAAGTAGTAGGAGCCAGTTAGGCCCTTAAGACGCTGATATCTTCCCTCACTCAGGCCCTGCTACCAGCCTGCTTATTTGTCCCCTTCAATTGAGTATTGAGAGCCGCTATAGCTGGCACAGACCAGCAGTCATGAGTGAAAGAAGAAAACATCCCTCTGAGGCAGCATTCAGAAAAAGAAAGAAAGCAAAGGAAGCTTTTCTATCTAAGCAGGAAGGAGCTCTCCTGAGGTGCACAGACACAAATGTTCACGGTGAGCCTTCCGGCCCCAGTGAGGAGGTGAGTGGTGAGGAGATGCCTGGTCTTCCAGTTAGTCAGAGTGCAAGTAACCTGGCAGCTACTGCAGCATCCATATCTCCATCTCAAATGGATGGAACCATGCACATTCCTGAAGAAAAGTGTAGATCAGAGAAGAGTGTGGTGGAGACACAAGAAACAGCTGCTGCTGAGTTTAGTTCCTTAAGTCTAGATGATCCAGGACTGTGGACCCATTTGAGCAGTATACTGAAGGACTTTCTTGTACTGCATGGGCCACAGCAAGTGAAAAATTTCATGTTCCCAAAAAACAATGAAAATAGACGTTTCCATCCAATACATTACTGGCATAAAATCTCCAATGGTGACAAAGTGGAGAGGCCATGGTTTATGTATTCAAAACCCCAGAATGCTGCATACTGTTTTTGTTGCAAACTCTTCCAGTATAATGTTCCAGCCACATTGGGTTCTACAGGAACAAAGGACTGGAAAAATCTGGATAGAAATCTGGCATGCCACGAGAAGGCAGCAAATCACCAGAGAGCATTCCATAGGTGAAAAGAGCTTGAGATGAGACTAAGATTAAAGGTCCACCATAGATGATCAGCATCAAGAGAAGACTGCATCAGAGTCTCTTTACTGGCAAAATGTTCTGAAAGGCTCATTGCCATTGTGAGAATGCTTGCTACCCAAAACCTAGCTCTGTGTGGCACTTCAGATCAGCTGTATGTGCCAAACAATGGAAACTTCCTTCAAATTGTGGAGCTGATGGGTGAGTTTGATGCTCTATTCCAGGAGCATCTAAGAAGAATCACCACCCAAGAAACATACACACACCACTACTTTGGAAAAACAATTCAAAATGACATCATACAGTCACTGGCAACAAAAGTAAAACAGAAGATTGTGGCAGATCTGAAGTCAGCAAGATATTACTCTATTATTCTGGACTGCACACCTGATATCAGCCATACGGAACAAATTACTTTAATGGTGTGTTTTGTAACAACAACAGAACCTAGTGAAAATGTCCCTGCAATGCTGACTGTCAGAGAGCATTTTCTAGAATTTATTGACATTGATGATACTACAGAAGCTGGTATGACAAATGTGCTTCTTAAAAAGCTGGAAGATACGGGAATTGCGGTAGCTGACATGAGAGGTCAAGGCTATGATAATGGTGCCAACATGAGAGGAAAGACCAGAGGAGTACGGACATGGATCAGAGAGCTTTTTTTTTGTCCCATTCAGTTCTCATTCATCAAACTTGGTGGTCAGCAATGCAGCATCAGCTTTTTCATGTAATTCAAAGAATCTGTGTATTTTTCTCTGCATCAAGTCATTGATGGCAAATTTTGAAGCAACATCTGGGAACATCCTCTCTGACACTGAAACCACTGAGTGTCACACGATGGGAAAGTCGAGTGGAGGTGATAAAGCCTATCAAAAACCAAATTGGGAAGACAGATGATACCATAGTTGCCATTATGTAGGATAATACTATGACAGGAACTGTTCCTGGGAGAACAGTGGCAGAGGGAAATGGAATTACCAGAAACATACATAACTTCAAATTTCTGTTTGAAATAAATGTTGTAAACAAGAGACTCAAGGTGTTGATCTTCATATATCTGGAGCAATGGAACAACTGGACAAAGCAAAGTCATACCTACAGTCTTACCGGTCAGATGAGGGATTTCAAAATGTTCTGAAGACTGCACAGAAGTTGGCAGAGGAACTTCACACTGAAACTATTTTCCCACCCATTCAAGAATACAAAAGTCACCGAAGAAGACGACATTTTGATTACGAGGCAGGGGATAATCCCATAAGCGATCCCAAACAACAATTCAAAGTTGAATTCTTTAACCAGATGTTAGATTGTGCAATACAGTCAGTTGAAGAATGTTTCATGCAGCTCAAGGAACACAGCAGTATATTTCGGATGTTGTATGATATTCCAGAACTCCTCACTATACCAGAAGAGACCTACACCAGCAATGCAGGGCACTAGAGACAGTGTTGACACAGGATGACATGCGTGATATTGATGCGGGTGATTTAGGTGATGAACTGAAAGCCCTTTCAAGATACATTTCAGCAGGATCAACTCCAAAGTCTGTTCTGGAATATATGTCTACAAATAAGATGACAACCCTCTTTCCAAATGCTTTTGTTGCTCTGCGCATACTTCCAACACTTCCTATAACAGTTGCCAGTGGAGAACGCGAGCTTCTCCAATCTGAAGTTAATAAAAACACATCTATGCTCCACAATGACACAGGAGAGGCTGGTCACCCTTGCAGCCATGTCAATAGAGCATGAGCTGGCCCAGACTGTGGACCTTCAGCAGGAAGCAGTTCAAATCTTTGCAACCAAGAAGGCACCACTTTGATTACTCAAACAGATACAAATGCCAGTGTTTACTATGCAGACAAGAAAAGTTACATTTGCTGTTCAGGCATTTGAAAGTTAAGTGTTACTTAACATTTTTGAAAAAGGCATTTTAAGTTGTTAGTTCTCCTTTCCTGGGGTAGGTAGCAGAGCAGTACCATGAGAGGTTTAGAACAGGAAGAAGGCAGAATTGAGACCTTTCAAAGTTTTCGCCCAAACGAGGGGGCATCATTTGAGCTCCCCGCCTCAGGTGCCAAAACATTGTGGGCTGGCCCTGCAGACAGTTCCTGTCCCAAAGAACTCACCATTTAAATAGACAAAACAGACACCCTGTAGGGGAGAAGGGGTCTAGCACACAAGCAGAGAGAACAGTGTCATGGCAACAGACAGGCTAGTGCCACCATTTATTTTTGTGGGGTGGAGTTAGTTAAGAGAGGATCAGCTAAATGAAAAGAGGAGAGAAAGGGAGGGGACATTGAAAGGAAGGGGATGGGGGTGGACAGGACAAGGGAGATGCAGGGCAGGTGTGGAGTGAAGAGGCTGGGAAGGAGAGGGAAAGGGTTGGAGCAAACAACCAATCAACACAGGGCAGAGAAAGTCCAGTCAAAAGTGTAGCAAGTTCTCCAAATGTCTAAAGGTCTCTGCTTTGGCTGCTTCGGCAGCTGCTCCTTCTACCGGCTGGAGTCTGGTTGGTTCCTTGCTGCAGTTTTCCCACAAGGCCACATGGCAGGAGGGAAGGGAGTCACCACTTGGATCTTAGTGCCCCCATAGAATGTGTGTGCGGGGATTCTCCCTTGCACAGTTTTGTGTGCAGGGGAAGCAGTGCTGGGGGAATGGGTAGCTCTGGCAGGGTCCAATTTTCCCCACTCCAAAGTGCAGCAATCCTTGCCTGGGCTGTTTCTGCAGCTGCTCCTACCAGCTGGAGTTAAAAGGAATACAGTCACATTCCATTACCATATAAAGTGGTATAGAATGAAGCCATGATCCCTGAGCCCCCTAGTGCTCCCCACCACTGATCAGAGACCAGATTAAGACCAGCCACCAAATCTCATTCTCAGTCTCCTAAGACAAAAATGCTCCTAGTGAAAGAAACTATCATTCCCTACAAATGGAAAAGATTGGCTCTAGAAACTGTAGCTGGTAAGAATGGCTGTTATGAAATCTATGCCCAGGTATTTTCTCTACCATCCCTTTAAAAAACAACAAACCCATTCTCATTGTTCAATGGAGGCAAACATGTAGATGCACCTTAGAATCACCACCACTATGCACACTGCAGCCCTGCAAAGAGTGAGATTAGAAATTTAGATGCAAGGATCCATACAGTACCCAGACCCAAAGATCCTTGGCTCTAAAGCTTGACAGGAACACACATAAATATTCATCCCCAGATTCCTGGCTTCATGTTCATAACATTGACAAGAACTGATGTCCAACTGTCACTCAACAGTCTATGGGCGCCAAGAAAGAAAGAAGTGACTGGGGAAAGGAGAAAATTCCTCACCCTCGGAGAAATGATCACATAATTTCATTTTTCAAGGGAAGATAGCCCCGAAAGAACCCCATTTCTGTCCTTTTCACTAGGATTGGAGAACACCCTGGCTCACTGTGGGAGTACAATGTCCACTGTGCTTTAAGTTTTAAAGAGCCTGGAGCAGCAGGATCAAGCAGAACATTTCTGCTTGCTTTTGTTGCTCCCAAAATGCAACAATTAGGGGAAGTGCAGGATGAACATTTATTCCCCCAGGAAATGCCAGCACCGTGTATTGGGGGAAGGTATGCGCCTCCTGCTGATCCATCAAAGATGCAGAACGGGGGGAGAGCCAAAAGAGGGAGGCAGGATGCCAGCTGCTGCTACAGTTTTAGGGAATGGGAGCAGGCCTACTAGCAGCCACTAAAAGAACCAAAGTGGGAAATGGGCCTCCCTCCCCAGCTGCCCAAAAGATGCCAACCCAGGGAGGGCAAAGCAAGCCGCTGAGCCTCCCCAGGAGAAGACAAGAAAGGATGGGTATTGGCTGAGGCCTGCTGGAGGAGCACTATGTGGAGAGGGTCACTGTGTGTGTGGGGTGGGGGGGACACATTAGATATCGATTCAGAAATTAAATGTGGATGCTTGTGTAAAGGATCAGGATCTAAATCCCACATCTCCAAGCTGTTCCCTCACATGCATTTTAAATACCCCTTCTACAAACACCCAGTGGCACAGCTAGTCTGCCAGGATTCCCCAGGCACCCACAAACAACATCCACATATGGGCTACAGAGTGCCAGAAACTCCTCTCCCCTCCTTACAGGGAAGGAGATGAGGGACAAGTGGAGGAACAATTTCCACATGTGGTGAGTTACAGGGGAGCAAACAAAGGGAATTCACATATGTAGTGTGTGTGTAGCAGGGGGAGGCACTGTATTGGTCTATCTGGATAGAGTAGTGTATGAGTGCTTTTGTTCAATAGTGTTTCAGCGAGGTTCTGGCTGAATCTGCATGTGCATTTCTATAGCAATGTACATTAGAAGCCCAATAGCTGCTCCTCATTCATATTCCTCTTCCTCCCATTGAAAGTGAGATGTAGTAAATCAAAACCTTGCAGTGTCTTTGGGAAGGCATGATCCCTGCAGGGACTGAAATCTTACCAGTGCTCAGGGGGTTTAAATAAACACTATGCCCAGGGCTGCCAGCCAACCACAGCTGAGAGTCTCACTTCTTGTTCCCCCTTCTACTTCTTCATGAAAGTTTTCAGCAGCAGTGGGTTAAGCAACCTGTCTGGCAGTGGAATCTTATTAGCAATTTGGAGCCATGCTGCACAGAAGGCTAGGCTACGCTGTTTTCAGCTGTTTGGCTATCAGTTTGCATAATAAAACAGGTGATTGTTTCCAGCCATTCAGAAGCTGGGATTGGCAAAGATAATGGGGAAAGAGGGTAGCTAATTGGCCACAATTAACTTGAGATTAAAAAAAAAAAAAAAAAGAAATATATTGTCCATCAACAAATGGTTCCCAGAGAAAAGTGCATCTGCACGTGGTTGTCTATATGTTACAGGCATTGTCTACTCCAGAAATAGATACACTGGCAAACATCCCTAATGGGGATGCAGCGCAAACCAGAAAGAGAGTTCTGTTGCTGGTACAGCTTAATTATGTTTCCTGAATTGAATAAACTATGCCAGCAAAAAGACCTTTTTTTTTTTTTTTGGCTGCTGTAAGTGCATCTACTCTAGAGCTTTTGCCAGCATGGTTATGTCACTCAGAGGTGGTAAAAAATCACACCCACGACCAACCCCGCTATGCCAATGAAACATTGAAGTGTACACCAGGCCATAGTGTGTCCAATGCTGTGTGATGTATGTGGGAATGGGCTATGGCATCTGTGAGAGAGACTGAGGCAAGGCATGTGTGTATGCATGTCACAGAACAAAAGACTGTGTGAGATGCTGTGTGTGCACAGTATGTGATATGTATGTGCATGAACCTGTGCTTGGGTATGTGTGTGCAAGAATGAGAGAGAGAGAAATTTAGTTTTCCACATGTTGCCCGAGACAAATTGTCTTCATTAAGATGTGCTGGAGTGTCCAAAAGTATCCAGCCACACATGCAATGAAGCTGCTGTGTGGCTTTCCCCCAGGGTTGAGCTTCCCCTAGAAATTACAGATGGAAAAGACCTACTCGGTCATCTAGTCCAGCCGCTGGCCTGGGCAGGGTTGTTCCTGACAGTACGTTTTTGAGAGCTTTGTCCAGTCTAGATTTACATGTCCCACAGGAAGGGACTTCCACCACTTATCTTGGGAAACGGCTTCACAGCTTAACTGGGCTCAGTCTTAGGAAATGATTCCTGATAATCAGCCTATATTTTGCCTTTCTGAATTTCATCTCATTATTCCTGCCTATATCACCGTTTCCCACATGAGGTGAACCCTCGCTTGGCTTATGTTTGGTTGATTCACATGGTGCACAGGTCTCCGCATCATCCCCACCTGGGGCCAATCTGACTGTGACCCCTTCACAAAGGCATCATATTAAAAAACAAACAAATCAAAACCAAAAGATACACCATTGTTTCTGTTGAGATATATACTTATAATCATCCTGGTCACTTTGCTTCTGGACAGTATCCCATTGCCCCTCCTTCATCTTTGTCTTTTTTAGATTCAGAGCAGAGACTGTGCCTTGATCCACAGGTGCTGACTTTCCAACGTGCCGGGGGTGGGGAGATGCTGGACCCCCGGCTCTGCCCCAGTACTCACCCCCACTCCACCCCTTCCCCCAAGGCCCACCCCCACCCTGCCTCTTCCAGTCTTGTTCCGACCCCTCCCACAAGCACACTACACCCTCACTCCTCCCCCCTGCCTCCCAGATCCTCCTGCACACAGCAAAAAAGCTGATCACAGCAGGTGGGAGGCACAAGGAGGGAAGGGGAGGTGCTGATTGGTGGGGCCCGCTGGCGGGTGGGAGGCACTGGGAGGGGGAGCTGAAAAGGGGGCTGCCAGTGAGTGCTCAGCACCCACCATTTTTTACCCATGGGTGTTCCAGCCCCAGAGCACCCACAGAGTTGCACCTATGCCTTGATCTGTAATTGGAAAATGCCTAATAAAATTTTACTGCTACTGGAATATATATCATCAATATCATCAGAGGCTACGGCTGTATTTCTTTTCTTCCAAGGGCTTGTTTGCAAAACTTGTACCACCCCAGGGGGACAGTTACATTCGTGTAAAGGTGTCTTACACCCACGCAGTCATCTCCATAGGCACCTAAAGAGCTACATAGGCATGACATCTGTGTGTAGAGCAGGCGTAAGAGACAGCACTGCTCATTCCTTAGTTAATAAGAGTTCCCTCATACAGACAATTCTCAAGCTTCAGTCCCAGCTTGTCCCCCTCACTTCCACTCAGACACTAGACTTTTCCATTTCAGACACCTTTTCTTCCCAAGGCTGAACCCAGAGTCCCTTCCAGGTGGCTGCAAACACCCAGTTCCTCCCTTTCTCCCATCCCTACATTTCCTCTCCCCCCTACTGTCTTCCCCCATCAGCTCCTTCCATATACCCCATGACAGGATTCAAACCCAGGACTCCAGTGGTGAAACACCAGTCCCTTGATTTCTCCCAACATTTACAATGCAAAAATACACTGCCTTGATTCTAAAGTGTGAGGGGAAAATGTCATATCCAACATACAGTGTTGGGAGGTCCTGCAAATGCATTCAATTCCCTCAGGCCTTGCTCTTGTGGTTTATCATATTCACAAATACCCTTTGCTGTTCCAAATTTCCTGGCCTTCTTGGGCACAGTACCTTGCTCTGTGCACTGCTTAGATGAGTCTCAAGGGGGGTATCAGTGTTAATGCTGCTGACTGTGCTGCTGACGTAACAACACAGGCAAAGAATTAGATTAAACTCCCCCACAAAGGTGTTGGGAGGGGGGCAGGTTCCACTTAGCAAATGTGCAAGATGCAAGACTGTCAGCAGGTGAAATAGTGACACCACTGGGTCAGGCAAAGAAACGGAGCAAACTGGGAACAATTCAGAGGTGACAAAAAAAAAAAAAAAAGGGAAGTTCAAAAATAGCAAGTTTAAAAATAGTTGTCCTTGTAAAATGGCTGAGATGAAAGCAGTGATCCAATTGGTGGAAGCAGCTTCACTCACATGTAATTATTGCCAAAGAAATGCTCACAGTGGGACTATACAGTCTCTTCAATGACTGGATTGCTATGCACATGTCAGGTCTGAGCAGTCTCTGTACTAAATGGATCACTACCAACCTCAAGGCTGTATATTCTCTTCTCTGACCAGACCGCATCTCAGGGCTATTTATCACCCACATCATCATGCACTCGCCGGGGCTAGGTAGCCCCTTCACTGGCTCAGTCGCTACACACACATCACGGCTCTGCAGCCTCTTCACGACCAGGTCTTTGCACACACACTCACCATATATACATCAGGATTAGATCACTATGTATACAGTCCATGCAGCCTCTTCGTCGCAGGGTTATTGTGTTTCATCAGTGCTCACCCATTGGACTATAAAGCCTCACCTCAGTCAGATCTCTAGATGCACCTCAAGCCTCTTCACCAAAAGAAATCCATGCTCCCACTGGGATCACTTAGCCTCTCAATCAAGCAGGATGCGAAGGCCACTTCACACACTAATCCATGATACGATAAGCACAGACTTAGGGCTTGTCCACATTTAAACTGCTACAGTGGCACACCTGCAGCCCTGTAGCACTTCATGTAGACACTATCTACGCCAATGGGAGGGATGCTCTTGTCAGCACAGGCAGTAGCGAGGTCAACAGAAGAATTCTTCCATCAACCTAGCGCTGCCTACACAGGGACTTAGGTCAGCTTAACAACACTGCTCAGGGACGTGGATGTTTTACACTCCTGAGAAACATAGTTATGCTGTTCTAAACTCCCTGTGTAGAAGAGGCCTTAAGTGTGACAATTCAGTGGGTTACCAGATATGAGTTAAAATATCCATAGCTTTTATTTGCGCACATGCAAGTGTAGAGGGTGTGGATCATTCATTCTATGGACCACCACTCCCAACATGAAATCCTACCATACATTCTCTATTATGCAGTCAATCTCCAATTAAAATAGAATGGAGGAAAAAGCCGTGTAATAAACTTCCAGGCAAACAGTGAGAAGGAAAAGTGCACACACATATGTTAGGGGAAATATAATCAGAAACATAGGTATTCAATGGGAGGGAGAAGCCTGGGATTCAATAATAGTGAAAAAGATCGAGGTGTGACAGTGGACAGCATGTTAGACAGGAGTTTGAAAAGCAATCTGACTGCAAAGAACAGAGATGGTCAAAAATATTAAGTTTTCTGGCACATCAAGGAGACACATTTTTTGCAAAAAAATTCCATTTCTGACCAGCTCTACTAGAGAAGGCCAATGAAGTTCTGGGATTTATATTCAAAGGTATGTGATGATGGAACAGAGCGCTTGTAGTGGCTAACCTGCCCATGGTGCAAGCTGATCTGCATGTGGGTGTGGAGTACAATAACTCCTTGCTTAACGTTGTAGTTACGTTCCTAAAAATGCAACTTTAAGTAAAATAATGTTAAGCAAATCCAATTTCCACGTAAGTATTAATGTAAATGGGGGGGGTAGGTTCCAGGGAATTTTTTTTCACCAGACAAAAAACTATATATTATATAGATATACACACAGTATACGTTTTGAACAAACAATTTAATACTGTTCACAGCTATGATGATTGTGAAGCTTGGTTGAGGTGGTGAAGTTAGAGGGTGAAAGAGGGAGGGATATTTCCCAGGGAATGCCTTGCTGCTAAATGATAAACTAGCACTTGGCTGAGCCCTCAAGGGTTAACACATTGTTGTTAATGTAGCCTCTCATCAAGGCAGCACGAACAGGAGGGAGGAGAAACAGCATAGCAGACAGAGACAGACACACACCTTGTGTGTGGGCGAGAGAGAGAGATGCACACTGCCCCTTTAAGTAAGCTGACACACTCTTAAATGCATTGTCTTTTTAAGGGAATCAAGAAGTTGAGACAGCAGCTGCTGCCCCAGGCTTTCTCTGTCTCTCTCCAGTGGGGTGCAGGAGCAGGGGAGAGGGGGACACCCTGATATTAGCGCCTACCCCCAGCGAACAGGAGTTTCTGGGAGCAAATCTAAGGCAGAGGGCAGGAGCAGCACACGGCAGTGTGGCGAGGGACAGATGAACTGCTAATTGATAGCCTGCTGGGCAGCTGCAGCATAGATAACTTAAGGGAGCGGGGAGCTGATAGGGGGAGATGATAGGGGGGCTTCCGGTCCACCCCGGTTACAAGCCCCCACCAGCTAGCTGCAATAGGCTGTTCTTCCTGCAAGCAGTGGACAAAGCAGGCAGCTGCCAAAGACATTAGAAGGGAGCATTGCACAACTTTAAACGAGCATGTTCTCTAATTGATCAGCAACATAACAAGGAAACAACGTTAACTGGGATGACTTTAAGTGAGGAGTTACTGTACTGGATACTGAGGTGAATGCCTGGCCCCACTGAATTCAATGGAAAAACTCCCATTGACTTCACAGGAACCTGGATTTTACCCTGAGTAATTGTAAACAGTAGAATTCTCTTCAGAGTAACTTTAAAACTATCATTACTTATACTGCAGTACCATGCAAAGGTCATGGTAAGAATCAGGGCCACCTTTCACTAGGCTTTGTATAAATATATAGTAAAACAGAGTCCCTGCCCCATACAGCTTGCAATCGACATTATTGAAAAAATAAATGTAGTATCAAGTTGTACCCATTGCTAACCTAAGCAACCTAACGGTCTTTTTTCATGTAACCCACGTCCTCTCTTTCTCATGTCATGAAGCTTCAGACTTAAAAGCCCATTAAGATGCATGAAGCAGTTCACGGCTCGTAGACTGTAAACTCTCCTAAGGCAGCAGAGCCATTCTTTTATTTGCCTGCAAAGTGCCACGCACATTTGTGGTACTACATAACTAATCAATAAAAATAATCTTCGCTTCTTCTTCTGCTGGATTATTCGGAAGCAGGAAACAGAACAAATCTTTGTTCCTTTTTATTACAACTCTCAGAAGGCTGGCATTTCCCAGAATGCTAGCCAAATGAACATGTAGGTGGCCAAATATAGCTGCAATCCCCAAAGGGTTAATACCGAGTGAAGATTACGAGAAAAAAAGGATCAGAAAATTGTTAGTGATGCCAGTGATGTGCCAGTGCAGTAAGGGTAGATTATAGATTCACAGATTCCAAGGCCGGATGGGACCACTGGGATCATCTAGTCTGCCATCCTACATAACACAGAGGAAGTTAGGGATAGGGGGAATCCCCTCATTCTGCCATGAGTGCAGCAAAGCCCAAGAAGTTGAATCTCCCTTTGCTTGAAGATATGAATCAAACCCAGAGCCTTACTCAGCACATTTGCTCCTCCTGTGTCTTATCTGCTTAAATTCCTGACAGAACCACATTTGTACTGCCGTTAATTCTGAAAAGCCGCATTACAAGTTTTTACTGCCATTAACCCCTGCAGAGCCATGGAAGAGAAAGGATCCTGTGAGTCAAAGCTAAAGCGCATCATAGCCTAATCATGTCCCAAACCACTCTTGTCTGAGCAGAGGTTTAAAAAAAGAGAAAAATGAAAAAAGAAAGGGGAGAGGGAGAAGGAGAATGTTTCAAACCCTGCTGATTTTAAACATTCATAGCTTCAAAACTATGGAACCAATTTTCTTTAAGCACAGTGGCTTGTTTTGAGGATCTCACTGAAACTTGAAAATCAAGCCCAGCCTGAAGACTGCACAATTTGTGCTGTAACTCACTGCATGTATAAGGGTGAATAAGAAATTCCAGTTTGATCATTATTATACATCTTAGTAACTGATCATTTATAACGATGTGCAGAGAGATAATCAGATGGCATAAAAGTCCGGGAAATTCAGAGTTAAAAGTGAACTTCGACACTCAGTCTTGTGTTGTACAGTTCATAGACAAACTATATTATGCAGTGATAGAAAGCTCTGCAGATGTGCATCTAATGTTAACTAAAAAGGTTACTTCTACACAGAAGACAGCACGCAATTCATGTACGGTAAATAGTCTCGCTGGAGATGCAGTGGAGAAAGGAGTGCAATCTTATTCCATTGCAGAATTCTGTTTTCCAAATAGGATGTGACATAAGCCAGGATTCTATGAGCATGTGAGATAAACCCTGCTTTACACGCAACAATACAGAGTTAAAGTTGCTGTGTGATCCTTAACTATGAATTGCCTGACTTTTGTCCAGCTAACTCAGAACCTCAGCTAAGGTCACTTGAACAACACAATTGTGCTGCCACAGAAACAGTGGCACAACTTCCACCTTTTCAAGTTGCCACATACAAGCCTCTTTTTGTCACATAAATCCACACAAATATCACAAAAAATATTGTGTTAGTGTTAAGAGCCCTCCTATAAGCTTCACTATTACCTCCAAGCCACGTGGCCAGAACTTTTCCCCTCCTGCAGGTCTTTTAATGTGCAAAGCAGATGAGCCCTACTCCTGCACTCCTTAGGAGATCTGTAAATATAGAAGGTTCCCACCTAGCATTCTTCCTAATCTCCTCCTGAGCAGAGATCTGCTATATATGACCACACAGCCCAGCAAAACACTTGGGCATGTCTTAACTTTAACTTTAATCATGTGAGTAGCAGTCCATTGACTTTAATGTGGCTAGTCACATGCTCAAAGTTAAGCACGTGCTTAAGTGCTTTGCATATCTGGGACCCTGGTTGTATAACTTCGGTTTAATGTGCTGCACAGCGCATGGGGCCTTCGCCTTAACATTTCATTAACCTCTTACAAAATTGTAAATACATGTGAAACCTAGACAAATTAATTTACAAGGAGCTAGATGGCCACTTCTCTGCACTTTATGTCAATTATGAGATGATCATTTTCATGTTTTGCTTTACTAGGTTCTTAGGCATTTTCATCCAATGCACAGACACTATTTATTTTCTTAAATTTATTTTTAATTAATTTTTCTCATCTCCACAGGCATTATTTATATGCACTGCTGGCCGCTTGCATTTGCTTCTATTCTGTTACTACTGTATATGAATGGGAATATGTGTGTAGCTAGTAGATTATTTCAACATTATTTCATTTATGTTCTGATTTCTTCATGTATTGCCTTCAGAAAACTGAAATACAGCAGCCACTTGTTTCTCCAAGCCTGTCTGAAACACTTATTATCAGAAATCGGGTTACATCCCCTCATTAAAGCCAGGAAAAACCCAGGCCCAGGAGCTGGATGCAGAATTCTGAAGCAGGGACATTTGGCAAGAAGGCAAACAGCTACAAGAGGGGTAGACCCTATCGGGACACTACAACTGGAATGCATGGACCCCTGTGAGGTGATTTACCTCTGTCATAGCATTCTTTCTCAAATCTGAACCTTAGAGTCCAGGAATGAGATACTAGCATGAATTTCCCTAAGCTTAATTACCAGCTTAGATCTGATAGGCTGCCACTACCCAAAAATATAGTGTTTTGGGGCACTCTGACCTCCCCAACCTTCCCTGGGGACCCCAAGAACCCAGATCCCTTGGGTTCTTAAAACAAGGAGAAATAAACCATTCCCCCCCCAATTTTCCCCCTCTCAGAATTTCCCTCCCTGGGCTATCCTGAGAGATACTGATCTAACCTCTAAATCACCATACAGAGAAGCATCTCCCTTCCCTTCCACAAAGAGGCAAACAGATTCAAGGAAAACAGAGAGAGATTTTATCTCTCCCCCTCCCGTCTACCCACCCATCCTGGTGAGTTATCCCAATCCCCTGGGATAAAACAAGGGAAACAGAGAAAAACAATCAATCAGGTTCTCTAAAAAGAAATCTTTTAATAAATGAAAGGAAAAAGTAAAGAATTATCTCTGTAACTTCAAGATGTAAATATTATAGGGTCTTATAGCTTACAGACACCAGAAAGAGACTTTCCCACCAGTACTAATACAAATCAAAATATTCCCAGCAACTACACACATAAAAGTTAACCAGCCAGATCCACAAATGCAAATAGTGTAAAATAATTAAAAAGCCTAAACCGCCTGTTTTACTTACTATATGAAAAGAAACTTAGAGAGCCTGTAGTAATGTCTGGTCTCTCTCAGACCCTCCGAGAGAATAACAAAGAACTCACACCCAAACTTCCCTCCACCCAAATTTAAAAGTATCTTGTCTTCTGATTGATCTTCTGGTCAGGTGTCCAGTTTCCTGCTTGTAACCCTTTACAGGTACAAGAGACATTAACCCTTAACACTCTGTTTACGACAACCTCCCTGGAAGAGGAGACCCCCTCCAGAGCTGTTAGATTTCTATTGATCTCACTAAGGTAGAAGCTTAGACTTTGAGCACTTACTGATAGTTCAAGCAGGCCACAGTTGCTGAGTTGTCTGTCTTTCAGGCCTGCATGAATACGAATCAGAGGGCAAGATTTGCTTCTGCTGTTCTGACCCCTTTGTGCTGTTCATGTCACAAGGGAGCCAGAATCTGACCACAGCTGCCAAGCTGAACATTCACAGACAGAGGGGACTTTTCAGCCGGTATAAAGCCCTCAGAGTTGGCTCCGACACCAACTGCCCCAACAGTCAGAGGATGGAGGTGCATGGCAGGTGGGCATGCTGGATTGTGAGGACAAATGGAGAGACGTGTAAGATGTGCTCCACAATGCCAATTCACAGCTGACACATGATCCCATAGGAACCAAATGCTGCCTATCACCATGATAGCAGTGGCCCCTAGGCTTCTTTCATTTACACTGCAGACAGAGCTACTTGAGAAGATGGGAGCTGTAGCCCCATTCCAACTCTCCTTTGTAGTGTCAAGCAGATCTTAGCTCAGGAGGGAATTTAGCTCAGTGCACCTGCCAGGTGTCCTGGTGTCACAGGCTGAGCTGGCCTTTTAAGAAGGTTGATAACTCAGCTGCACGTAGGCTAATTTTGGCTTGCCTCCCTGGTGACCAAGAGCCAGGACTGCTATGGAGCACAAAAAGAGGAGTCCTGGGAGAGGAAAGAGGCTGGTTGCTGAAAGCTGCCTGTTCCTACTCCTGCAAGCAGGGCTGTAACAGGGAGGGATGGTGTTGCTGCTGAAGACACCCAAGGAGGGCGTGATGTGGCTGAGGGAGTGCTGTGGCAGGGAGAGGAGACAATACCCTGGAAGGGATGGACTTTAGGGTTTGGCCAGAGGGACCAGACACCTTAGCAACCTGACTATGTCAAAAGTTGAGAGAACATAGTTCATGTGCAACCTGCAGCTGGATGGCCAGTCAAGTGTAATCCCCCAGGAACGGCCAGGAAGGAGGGTGCAGCAGGGAAAAGCTTGTTAATAAATTGTGCCCAGAGCCAAGGACCTGATCATAACTTGGGAAAACATCCACTGAATTTTCTATGTCATAGTGAGAGTCTACTGTCTCACAGCTGCACTCAGCCTCTCAGTGAGCCCTGAAGAGTAAGCATTTCAGATGGTTTGCACTGTGTTTTGTGCTATGATGTTCCTCTAGCGGGACTTCACATCACCAGAACAACAGCCTGGGTTCCACTAGCTGAATGAATCAGAAGGGCAGAGAATTTCCTCTCTCAGGTTCTAAGATAACTTGGACTCTTACTCAGGTGTTGCCCCTAATCCCTTTCTCATCTACACACAAAACCATCTCACCTGAGTTTAGTGGTGCTTTCAATCTAAGCTAGCTGGTGCATCTGGGGCTGTAGGCTAAAATCAGAGTGGAGGCTTTCACTCAGGTAGAAATCCACTCATCTTGCAGTGAGGACATAGGCTAAATCACTTGAGTGATGACAGTTCTCCATTCCCTTCCCACAATTCCCCTCTAAGGGACAGAGAAGTTCTCCTGCAATTGACACAATTGACTGGGAAAAAATCCTAAAATGTCTCAGCACAAAGAACCATGGGATATACCCTAAGACACACTAGGGCAAGTTCAGAAATAGTTAAGATTCAGTAATGTGAGTAAGTCTGTGGGGATGTGCATATCTGGGTTAGGCTGACCCGGGTGGTCAGACCAAAGTAACAATCACCTAGTTAATGGCAGCGTAGACAGCTCCCAGCAGAGCAGTGTAGTTCAGTGAGTCACCCACAGCCTCCTCTGAGTAGAGTGAGTAAATGGAAAGGTTAACTGGTGATTAGAGATTTCTTGGGACCTTTTTAAAAGATCATCCACACATTTGCTTAGGGGATTCTTGGAGCCAACATTTCCTTCAATGGATAGAGGATTTCCCTCCCCAAAATTGGCTACAGCTGAATCTACTTTAGAGCCCACAACACAACACATGATTTTATCAGTAGGAAGCCTTATCATCTAGAAGAATTAACAGATGAAGTATAGTGAGCAGCCCATGTATTAATTTTTGGACAGTTGTCTGGAAAAGAGTAGAACTGTCAAGCTTGTTCTCCTCAGAGATAGCAGGGAGCACATCAGCATCAGGCACAGGAGAAAGGGGGTGAACTTTACAAGTTTTGTAAGAGCTCTGCATAGCACCAGCAGGGCCTCTGAGGAAAAATGTTAGGAGAGGTCCTGAAGAAGACAGTCTCTACAAAACTGGGTCATTTAAATCCATATTATTAGGGGCTACTGGAGAGAGAGGTCTGGGGAAGCCAAACTTGAGAGTCTTGCACAGGGGTGGGCAAACTTTTTGGCCCAAGAGCCACATCTGGGAATAGAAATTGTATGTCAGGCCATGAATGCTCATAAAATTGGGGGTGGGGTGTGGGAGCAGGTGAGGGCTCTGGTTTGGGGTGCAGGCTCCAGGATGGGGCTAGAAATGAGGAGTTCAGCATGTGTGAGGGGGCTCCAGGTTGGGGCAGGGGAATAGGGTGCAGGGGTGTGTGTGAGGGCTCCAGCTGAGGGTGCAGGCTCTGGGGTGGGACTGGGGAGGAGGCATTTGGGGTGTAGGAGGGTACTCTGGACTGGGACCGAGGGGTTCGAAGGGTGGAAGGGGGATCAGGGCTTGCACAGGGGGTTGGAGCACGGGGAGAGGTTCAGGGATGCAGGCTCTGGGTGGCGCTTACCTCAAGCAGCTCCCGGAAGCAAGAGCATGTCCCTTCTCCAGCTGCTATGCGGAGGCATGGCAAGGCAGCTCTGAAAACTGCCCCGTCTGCAGGCATCGTCCATTCAGCTCCCATTGGAGTGCTGGAGGGGGCCATTGAAGTGGGGCCATTGGAGCATATAGGAGGCAGAGGGGGGCCATGCCATGGCTTCGGGGAGCCATGGGGAGCGGCCTCCGACCTTGCTCCTCAGCAGGAGCTTGAGGGCCGGCTTAAAATGGCTGGCAATCCAGCCCACAGGTCATAGCTTGCCCTCGTCTAGCACCTTTTCTAGAGCAGATCCTTACATCCAAGGAGACACTATCAGTGGAAATGTCCTCAACAGTAGTTGCCTTGAATTTGATTGATGATAGAAAGCCACAGGTGGGGATGGTCTTTTTTTTCCTTCTTACTATATGTGACATGTTGGACTCCTCCCCCGTTAAGGTGGTGGAATCCTCAACCTACTATCTTCATGCTATTAAAGGCTTTTGCTAGCAGATCCAAGAAGTCTCAGAGAGGAAGGCCAAAATCTCTTACAGTGACCAGGCCCTCAGCATTAGCTTGGGCTATTTTGTCCACTGATCCATGTCTTGCTAGAGGCACCTGTCTCTCTCCAGAAAATGTGACAGGCTGGGAGGTTTTTGCTGCCCCAATGACTGCCAAGGGCAAGATTTCAGTGGTTTGGCATGTTGGGGAAAGAGACTTCCAGAAAGCCTAGGTGCCCTGGATTCCTTGCAAGGATGTACATTTGTTCTCTTCTTGGCTTTCTGTGATTTGTCAGCTATTGTCTCCTCACAGTATCCCTTCTGCTTAACCAACTGGGACAATGCAGCATTCAAGTCCCATTTAAACCCTGTATTGAGAGTGTAAGTGGGGCATAGGTGATATATGAACTTGTGGGGGGGGGCTCTGCACAGGGGTGAATTTCAATCAGAGAGACTAGGGCATTTAATAACTGCTCAAGGACATATGGATTGCTGCTTGAAAATTCTGTCATTGGTTGCTTGTGCCTCTTCAGGTGTGAAATGAGTGAAAATCCATTAAGATATAGTCCTAGCTTATTTACACAGAGGGCTTTTGGCTGAAGTAGAGCTTTCCTGGCCTCCCCCTCACTGGGCATTGGTGGGGTACATTGCAGAGTAAAGCTTGGGCCTCAGATGCTATGAAACCCCCTGAACTGTTGCTAGGCCAGTTTCACCTGGTTCCAGATTTTGTTGTAAAACTTTGCAATTCTAAGCCTGCTGCACCATTGGCACTGAAAGCCATGTTTGTGTGATGCCCTGATTAGCTGAATATGTTTTATCTTCTCTGTTCTGATAAACTTGGGTTGTTGTGTAAAAAACATCCAAAACAATTATAAATGTATAAACAAAGTGCGGGGAAGAGGACCCAGATCCACTTCATTCCAGCAACCCTACAATAACATCCTCAACAATATGGCCAAGGTCCAGTGCCCTCCAGGAATCTGAAACTGTGTAATTTGCTTCAGAATCCCAACTTCATATTTTATGCACACCTCCTCATGGGTGTGACGAATACCTTAAAAATATGCACAGAGTGTGAACAGATGAGTAGTTGTCTTCCTGAGTCTGCATGCATTCTGAAACAAGACTTGGAGGTGCACTCAGTTCAATGGGTGGTTAATGGTGAAACCTACTAACGATAAATTAATGGCAATATTTAACTGTTTTAGTGATGATCTATTTAGTAGAAACTTCCAGCTAACACATTTATCCCGCAATCCAGTACAATGCCCAGGCTTTCTCTGGTGCCAAAAGCCCCAATTATCCCTTACCCAGCTGTCAAAGCTTCCACCTTTCTGCCTGACTGCTTCTACCCTGCAGTAACATATTGTCAGTACAAAAAACTGTGGCACACTGAAATGTGAGAATGTGGAGACAGCATGAAACAAAGTGAAGATATTATCAGAACAAACACCACGAGGGCTACCGTACTACCGTACAGATTGGAGTTATTCATTGATAAGAACATAAGAACGGCCGTACCAGGTCAGACCAAAGGTCCATCTAGCCCAGTATCCTGTCTACCGACAGTGGCCAATGCCAGGTGCCCCAGAGGGAGTGAACCTAACAGGCAATGATCAAGTGATCTCTCTCCTGCCATCCATCTCCATCCTCTGACAAACAGAGCCTAGGGACACCATTCCTTACCCATCCTGGTTAATAGCCGTTAATGGACTTAACCACCAGGAATTTATCCAGTTCTCTTTTAAACACTGTTATAGTTCTAGCCTTCACAACCTCCTCAGGTAAGGAGTTCCACAAGTTGACTGTGTGCTGCATGAAGAAGAACTTCCTTGTATTTGTTTTAAACCTGCTGCCTATTAATTTCATTTGGTGACCCGTAGTTCTTGTGTTATGGGAATAAGTAAATAACCTTTCCCTATCCACAGCACTCAAGATTTTATATACCTCTATCATATCCCCCCTTAGTCTCCTCTTTTCCAAGCTGAAGAGTCCTAACCTCTTTAATCTTTCCTCATATGGGACCCATTCCAAACCCCCAATCATTTTAGCTGCCCTTCTCTGAACCCTTTCTAGTGCCAGTATATCTTTTTTGAGATGAGAAGACCACATCTGTACGCAGTATTCAAGATGTGGATGTACCATCAATTTATATAAGGGGAATAATATATTCTCAGTCTTATTCTCTATCCCCTTTTTAATGATTCCTAACATACTGTTTGCTTTTTTGACCCCCTCTGCACACTGCATGGACATCTTCAGAGAACTATCCACGATGACTCCAAGATCTTTTTCCTGACTTGTTGTAGCTAAATTAGCCCCCATCATATTGCATGTATAGTTGGGTTATTTTTTCCAATGTGCATTACTTTACATTTATCCACATTAAATTTCATTTGCCATTTTGTTGCCCAATCACTTAGTTTTGAGAGATCTTTATGAAGTTCATCACAGTCTGCTTTGGTCTTAACTATCTTGAGCAGTTTAGTATCATCTGCAAACTTTGCCACCTCACTGTTTACCCCTTTCTCCAGATCATTTATGAATAAGCTGAATAGGATTGCTTCGAGGACTGACCCTTGGGGAATACCACTAGTTACCCCTTTCCATTCTGAGAATTTACCATTTATTCCTACCCTTTGTTCCCTGGCTTTTAACCAGTACTCAATTCATGAAAGGATCTTCCCTTTTATCCCATGACAGCTTGATGTATTTCATTCCATTAAAAATACTATTTTTCAAAAACGTACATGAATCTGTCACAGAACTTCCAGGCTACTGCACAGAAGTATTGTCTACACTAGGGGACCTGGCCCCAGAACTGAGTCTATCTTGTCATGGAATAGATGGGGCCTTGAGTATAACAAGCCAGGTTTGCAATAACAAGCCAGTGTGTACAGTCAAGTTCTCACTAGCCACCACATGATAACAAAAGGGTTTGCAGCCTCATGCTGAGAGGCCACCCTACAGCAATAAAGCAGTTTGAGCAGTCCTTGGTTGAATAACAAGCTCCAAGCTAAGAAACGAGAACCTACAGCCACATACTCATGAGTACCCATATAATGAAAATAAACCAGCGTGCACAGCCTACTGCTCATAAGCAACCCTACCCTAACAAACCAGTTAGCGCTGTCCTGCACACATGAGCAATCCTGTCAGAGCAAACCGTGTACCGCCCAGCATAAGTGATTACTCTGAGATAACAAAAACCAGTATGTGTAAACAAGGGACAGAAAACTGTTCAGAAAAGAAAAGCATTTCTGTTTTGAGTTTCTAAGTATCTATTCAAAACAGTGAGCATTAAAATACAGGACCAGACCCTCCACTGGTATAAAACAGTGCATGGACTAACATCAATAGATCGATACTAATTTATACTAGCAGAGGATCTGGCCCACAGATTTTATAACATGATATCCAATACTATTACCCCATTGGTTCTTTGAACATGTAAAGTGCAACTATTTTTCAGTGATCACTCTTAGCACTATTTAACCCAGACACTGCATCAATGCACTGGTTGCCAATGAGAATGGGTTAGAGAGGGAGCAGCCTCTGCTATGGTGAAAGATGCTTTCAAATTTGGAGTGGATCAGTTACCTTTTTGTCGCTCAGTCCAGACACTTGGTCCACGTACTCCTCTTGGATCATGAAGGCAGCCAGGTTGGCAGTATAACTGGCCAGGAAGATGACAGCAAAGAAGGCCCACACAGACACCATGATCTTGCTAGTGGTACCTTTGGGATTCTGCACTGGCACAGAGTTGTTAAACACCAGACCCCACAGCAACCAGATAGCTTTGCCAATGGTGAAAGAGGGTCCACCTGGCTCTGGAGAGACCAAGGAACAAAACACAGGCAGTGAAAACCTCAAGATAAGCAATCTACAGTTCTACTTACTCATGCAACATGATCACTGGATTAATATTGCCATCTGCTCCCACAGCTGTAATGCACTCACATCTGTCCTTGCAGTGGCACTAAAGCACAGCGTCACTCTAAAAATTGACTTTGTAATAAATGGCAGCATGGACTTCCATGTTTATCATATCTCCAGGATTTTGTTGACAAATTAGTACAATTTACAAGGAAAAAAGATGCTTTTTTCTAACTCCTAACTGCCTCCCGAAATCTGAAAGTCAAACTGTTCCTTTCTGCTTTGGCCATCTTCACTAGTAATAAAGATTCTGCCAGATGAATTCTGCTCTCTCTTACAGCTGCTCAACATCATTGCGCTCCAATTACTTCCTTGGGGATGCATGTGCAAACTAGCACCCTTAGTGGGCTGGCCCAGGCATAAGTAAGTGCCCAATCTGAAGGCCACAGGGTTGCACCAGTAGCCCTACAAATGGATCTCCTTTTGCCATTCTGTTGATGATGCATGAGCCAGAAAAGAGCCCAGCTCTATCTCCCTGAGCTGCACTGGCTCTGAGCAGCAGACAGTTGTAGAAAAACAGTCAGATCTTACTTCTTCAGAAAGTCAGCAGCTCTGACTCTGAGTCTGACATGCAAGGAACAGATCTCCCATGCAAGAAGGGGCTATTTTTACATAGTCACTTTTCGGAGCAGAACCTCACTCTAACCATAACACACACATCTGGGAATCACTCAGCTTATCATTTTGAAAACTCAGAATATGAAAAATGTAAGGTTCTTATGGCAACCTTATCTTTTCCACACTGCATATACCAGACACAGTGCTAGAGATCTTTGAGAGACAGAATGGAGTTTGCCTCCACAAGGCTGGGAGAGACATTATAATTGGAATTATTCCAAGGGTTCTTCTCAGGAAGCAACTGTCCAAGGGGGAGCTCCACTACACGTGACCCTCTGGTGTCAGCTTAGCTCAGCTAACTCGTATAGTAACAATATCTAGCTCCTATATAGCACTTTACAAGGAGAACCATATCATTATCCCCATTTTACAGATAGCTAAACTGAGGCACAAAGAGATGAACTGACTTGCCCAAGGTCACCTAGCAGACTCCAGTGGCCAAGTCAGGAATAGCACCCAGGTCTCCTGAGTCTCAGTCCAGTGCACTATCCACCAAGGCCCCCAGCGTGGTATTGAAAAGGTAGGGCCATACTCCCACCTACTGCATCGGTGGCGCATCTAGTGCCAGCAGTGGTGCTACACTTAGATATAGTCTTTGTGCTGCTTATGGTGACTAGGGCTGACCTCTGCAGAGGAGCACAAGGGAAGGAAGATTTCTTGCACCTTCTCTTCTACCCATGTCAGGCCAGCTACATCCTAGCCCTTCAAGAACACTAATCGTTTTATTCAAAATATAACTTTAAATGCAAGTGGCCCAATTACACCCTTGGACGTGCACACACAACTCCAGCTGACTCCAATGGGGATGTATCAGCTGGCAAAATTGGATCCTCCATATGAAATGGGACAAGTTAGCTGTTGTGAGAAACATACATTTTTGCACTTCCTGGCTTTCTGAGTGCTTATAATTGTAATGTTAATATGACATTAGCATGGTTTTGTGCATTGCATTAATTTATTTTTAAGAGAAAAGAGGAGAGAGAGGCTAAGAATGGGATTTTCAAAATGCCCTCATAACTTAGGGGCACAAGTCCCACTGATTATCAGTGCCTATGTCACTATGGGTCTGTTTACATTGTAATTAAACACCTGCGGCTGACTTGAGCCAGCTGACTCCGGCTAAGGGGCTGTTTAATTGCCGTGAAGACTTTTGGGCTTGGGCGGCAGCCCAAGCTCTGGGACCCTCCCACCTTGCAGCCCAAGTCTGAACATCTACTCTGCAATTAAACAGTCCCTTAGCCTGAGCCCCACAAGCCTGAATCAGCTGGCACAAGCAAGCTGCCTGTTTTTAATTGCAGTGTAGACATACCCGTAAGTACTTTTGAAAATTCCACCCTAAAACACTAATCTCTCAACTGATTTCACAGCTGCATTGTCAACCCCAGAACCACACAGTGATAGGAGTAGGGTGACCAGATGATAGGAAGAAAATATCGGGACACATGGGGTGTGGGGCGGAGGGCAGTCCGCAAGCAGAGCAAAAAAAAAAAAGCTGAGTGCTGCCCGCGGAGCGAAATATTGGGACAAATACCTAAATATCAGGACAGTCTCGATTTTATCGGGACGTCTGGTCATCCTAGATGGGAGTATCAAAGTAACCTTAACTAGCACATTAGCGGCCAAGCAAACACTATAACATCCACATCTGCACTATTACACACACCTGTACTAACAAAAACATCTGTCCAAACATGTAATATTTATAACTATTCAGACATACTATTAATTGCATCTGCTCATACAGCTAGTTTAATATCTGCATCTGGCTGCACAGCTGTATTAATATCAGCAGCTGATTGCACATCTGTATGGTCTCTCCTTTTAACCTCATAGCTATTTTCATCTGCTCATACATCTGTTTAGATATGTGCATCTGCCCATACATGCTGTCCACAGTTCAGTGTTATTCGAGAAGTCCCCACTGGCATAGTTATACTTAAGTCTCTGTCTGTATTTCCATTACAAATTCTTTTTTATTTTTTTCAGTGCTGTCTAAGTTGGTGGTATAAATAAGCTGGAGGCAATGGTTTGGCAGGCAAGTGAACATATTTTCAAACAAATATCTGAGTTCAGCTGTTGCTAAGTGACCAGTGTGCTGACAAAATAGAAGGCCTTAGGTTGGGGACCAATTCATAATGGAGTAAGATTAAGGAGAGAGTAGCAACCTTAACTGCTGAGCATTCCATCTTTGCTAATGCAAAAATCCCTCTCTGTCCTCTTCTCTGACTCATCTCTTCTCTGAGGGAAGAAGGTTTTTGAGCATCACAGAGAGAGATCAGACTGGCCCCCTCCATTCTCCCATGCCCAGCAAAATAACTCCTCATTCAGCCCTAGGAAAACCAATGTCTCACTTTCCCAGTCCTCTCACAATCTTTGGTCAACAAAAGAGCTTTAAATGGGGTGGGGCATAGAAGAATATAATAGGGGAGAGTTTCTTTCTCTGGGCTTTTATGTTTTACTTTTTCTAAGTGAAACGTAGCACTGACGAAAGGTGGACTGGCTGTGCAGGACCCTCTAATTATTCCAAAAAGGCTTACAGCAGGGCCAGTGCTAGATACCCGTATCCATTTCCTATCCCCAGCAGCTAGAAGTAGTCTGGAGTTAGCACTCTATAGATGAAAGGCTCTACATAACAGTCTCCTGAGCCAAGCCGATTATCCATTATCCATACCCATTATTATCCTAAGAGTCATCTTCCCACCTCCCTCCCTTCCCTTCTTAGAATACAGAGATCCAAGCAGACTGGATCCATGAGCATGTGTAGGGGGAAAAGGAACTCCCATTGACTAAGGAGCCGGGATGAGAAGGGAAAGAAACTTGCAATGAAGAAGGCTCCTCTTACCTCTGCCATCAGCAAGGCACCGATTGTAACCCACAGGGCTGAAGTACTCAAAGACGAAGACAGCCACTGCAGAGATTATGAGCAGCATGACAAACATCATCACCCATACGTCAGCACTGAATGGTTCTGGGCAGGAAAGGAGAAAAACAGGGCACAGGGTGAAATGCCAGACACACTACAGCCAGCATTACTGTCCCACTCACAGGGCTCCATGTCGAGGGTGGGGACTGGGGGACTGGTTTGTGTAGAATAGGAACCGGCTCCCAAACCTTCACGCCCCCACCTCAAATCAAGCCTCAAAGCTTCTGAGACTGGAAAAAGTTAGTTCACTTTTTATTCCATTTTCATCACAGGGTCTGTAATTCCCAGTTCTGCCTGGAACCAGGCCCAGATATTATCAGGTGCAATGATGAAATGCTCATCCCATTAAGTCCTTCAGCCCATTTCTGGGGAACAAACAGGTTTGGATACGACTCAGCTAAGCAGCTTAATTTTGGGGTGCCTGTCTGAACCAAACTCTATCCCTGAAGTTTTTGCAGTTCAGCCAGAATTATTGCAGTGTTACCAATGTTCCAGCCTGCTGCTTGGCAATTGAGACCACCAGGCTGCACTAGAAATGCTACAATTCATGGCCTGTGAGCGTTCGACTGAAGCTAGCTTCTGCCCTTCTCCAAGCTTAAGGGGCAGTGATGGGGCTGAGCAAGTTCAGATCAAATATGACCCTGCTCCAACCTTCACTCAAAGTTTGAACTCAAACCTATTTGAAATTAAAAAATGTTGTATTAATTTTGTTGCTGCTGCTGTTTTAAATTTCCTGGTGATATTTCAGGACCTGTCCAAAGCCAGAAAATACAGGAAAGCTTATAAGAAAAGCATTATCTCCTGAGATTCCAGCCCAAAGAGGTTTAGATAATCTTCCTTAGGTACATGAGTAACTTCATATGGATAAGTGTTTGCAGAATCAGGGTCAGAAAGCAGACTGATCCTATAACTCACCTTTTATGCTTTGCTATATCTCAACATATTTTATAAAGCAAAGCAGTAAATATTAGGAATGTAGTAACTGTTTGAGGAAACACAGCAGAAACTCAGGACTCAGTGATCACTCTCAACTATCTTGGGACCCTAGAAGTAGGGGATGGGATCTTGGCCTAGCACAGGGATTGTGCCCCACTCTTTTTCAGAAGTGTTAGCAGAGGTTTGGTCTGCTAAACCCAGGGTTGTGAGTTCAATCCTTGAGGGGGCCACTTAGGGATCTGGGGCAAAAATGTCTGGAGATTGGTCCTGCTTTGAGCAGGGGCTTGGACTAGATGACCTCACAAGGTCCCTTCCAACCCTGATATTCTATGACAGGCACAAGTTCTGGTAGGAGGACCTGTACCACTTTTCTTCTGGCTCACACTCACTGGGAGTGATACTAGCTGAGCCACCAAGCACATCATCTACCCAGCAATCAGAACTGTGACTGCAGCAATGTAGACATACCCAAGTTAGCTTTGATCTAGCTAGCTCCCATAACAATAGAAGCAAAGCCACGGCAGCATGGACTAGTCATTCAAGTAGGCACTCATGGTCCTGGGTGGGCTTAACTTCACTGCTATTCTTATTGGAGTTGGCTAACTCAAAGCTAGGTCAGGTATGTGCACACGTGCTGCAGTCAACCTCTGACAGCAGGGTAGACAGACTCACGGTAATACTGTGTACTCTAGGGTGAGAGCTGTAAATGAGTCACCTCCTTGCTAGCATTGTGCCTAAAGGTCACACTCCTGGACCTTGAGTATTTGAATTTGCCTGGATTTTGCTTGTTTGGGATTTTGAAATAAAACAACTTGAAGAAAAAAATCCTTCCCTGAAACTCCTTCTTTGGGAATGCCCCGGAGACTCACAAGGACTTTTTGGCTGTTTTTTCATTACACTAGTCCCCCCTCACCATCACCTCAGGAGAAGAGCTTACCCAGGAAGGCAGAAGGTGAGACAGTCCCATTGCTACGTGATACCATGACACTAATTCCTGTCTCGATGAAGGGCACAGAGAAGTCCACCACCTCTGAACGCTCCTCATTTATGGTGAGGGATCCCACTGCCATGTAGGCTCGCTTGGTGACCACCTCAGATAAGGAGAAAGACAGACAGTTACTGAGGCTGGTTCCACTCATGCCTCACAGTTAAGGACCCCACTCGCATCAGTATCTTCTCCGACTCCCATCTTTTCATACACTCTTTTATGCCTGGAATCCTCTCCCTGTCCTTACTTCCATCATCTCCTCTTCCTTATCTCTCTTCAAGACATACTTTTTCCAAGAGATTTATAAATATTAATCTTCTACTCAAAGCATGTTGCATGTATTAAAAAGATGATATTTAAAGTATACCTGTGTAGCTCTCAGGATAAACACATCATCTGTCTAGAAGACAAGTTATCTTATTTCTGTTGTCCTTGTCTTCCCTTCCCTCAATGAATGTCTATCATTACCACTTATATGTCTTGCCTTAATTTAGATCATAAACTCTCTGGTGTGGGGACACATGACAGTCAGTAACCGTATGTTCATCCTTTTTACAGGACCATGATAAATTTTGTACTAAGTATTCCTTCTGAGGTATCATTTGAAAACTCATAATTTGCTGAACATTATTGTCCTGGTAAAATATGTGTGCCAACATTGTATGTGAAGTTATAAAATTCTATCATATAAGATATGTTCCAAATTTAGAAAACCTAGCACAAAACTTAGAGACAAAAGGCAAACTGATGCTTCAGCCAGGTGTCAACATAATCAAACAGACTATCACCTGATTAAGCTGCCATTCTTTGGCAGGAAGAAAGGTGTGAGCAAGAAATTTACATCTTGGGTGGAGGTTCCCATGCAAACAGACTGCCTGCCATCTGAACCCCATATGGAGATGATTCTCAAAGAGGAGGAAGAGATATAAAAAAGAGGAACAGAAGTCCCCAAATCAGTCTCTCCTTTCATCTCTACTCATGGCATCAAGCACACTTGAAAGACAAAAGAAGCATAATTGAACTGGATGAGTGGTCCTGGCTGAAGGAAGCCAGCCAGACTGCTGCATGCATGTGGTGAGAGAAAGTTTTTAGCTTTAAATTCACTTAGCGTCCTAAGTTAGGTATTAGTTTGCATTTTCTCTTTTATTTCTTTGTAACCAATTCTGACTTTTATGCCTTATTACTTCAAATCACTTAAAACCTATCTTTCTGTTGTTAATAGACTTGTTTTATTGTTTTATCTAAGCCAGTGTGTTTGGATTGAAGTGTTTGGGGAACGTCATTTGAGGTAACAAAATGTGTGCATATCATTTTTTATTAATGAAATGACGGACTCTCTATGAGCATGCATTGTCCAGGAGGGTACTGGGCAGTACAAGACACACATTTCTGGGGGAAAATCTGGGACTGGGAATTTGCTGGTGTCACTCTGCAGTATAATTCCAGGGTGGCAGGCTGTCTATAGCTAGGGGTAATTTACATGCTGAAGGCTGTGTGAGAGCAAGCCAGGAGTGGCTGCTCTCACAGTGAAGCAGCATAAAAGACTGGAGAACTGAGGAGACACAGCTGTCCAACAGTCCAGATTGTACCCTTGTCAGTGTCACAGGACATCTCCTTTTATCTGATTGTAAAGTGCCAAACACATGTGACACAGTAGAAAATAATAAATAATAAATGAGAGGGATTGTAGCTATTGTTCAGCAGTGAGCATGCCACAATGGATTCATTCACCCAACAGCCAGATGGATCCCCACACCAGGTCAATCATTTTTATGAGGTCTCATCTGCCCCTTCCCAGGAAGGGGAGCTAATCAGAACTTGGACTAGGATCTGACTCCAGAGCCCAGCCTGTGGGTAAAGCTCAAACCCACCCTTCATTGCTTACCTCCCCAATCATTCCATTCCATGTCCCATTGATCTTCTTCCCATGCTTGCCATTGGTCACCAGGTAGAGGTCATAGGTAAACTTAACAGACTTGGAGATTTTCTTGAGGATGTCAATGCAGAACCCCTTGCAGCATTTCTTGACGTAATCAGGCTCCTCATCCGTCTTGTTCCTGACCAGTCACAATAATAAGGGATTAAGTTTGAGGAGAACTCCCTCTGCTAACCCCCCTCCATTCCCAGAACATCTCCCCTCACTCCCTGAACATGCTTCTCGTGAAGACCCTAGCTTGTGGTACCACTGCTGAGGGGCAAAAGGAGCCAGGCATGCAGGGCTTGGCTGGCTGGCTGGCTGTACCAGTGACAAGAGGCAGCGTGGGCCAGGTTGAGAGAGCGCAGATGGCTTAGCTGGAGCAGAGTATCAGGGAAAGCCAAGAAGGCTCCACCTGCTTTGTGGAGAACAGCGAGCCAGGAGAAAGATCCTCTAAGTGCCTACTCGGTCACGACGCGTTTTTGGCAGGGGACCGTATTCCTCATGCAGGTGCCACTTAGTGGGTCCACACTCTCCACAATGACGAATGGCGCCTCCTCTAGGGTCACAATACTCAGATGGTCATCCTCACGCTCCTCAGAATCAGGGTACAGCTCAAAGCGGGGCCACACATAATACTTCATCTGGAGGCTCTTGTCTTTCCATTTCCCCACCTGCAGAGACACAAATAACACAGAAACACGTGACTGCCCGATCCCTCTCCAAGTTACCTTGTAGCGTATTGTCTGGAGACAAGAGACTCTCAGAGTGCCTGAGCCCACTCACATGTGCAAGAACTCTTTTGGGGAGCAGACCCTGGGGAAATGTGTTCAACAGCAGAGAAGATCACACAGGAAATGAATTTGGAGAGTTATCACAAAACCACTGACAAATCTGGTAACCTTTAGCATAATAATCAGACACTATTCCCAGATGGGTTAAGACTGAAGTAAGAGGAGAGGTGCATGTCAGGATTGAGTTCCCCTGGGTGGAGGGGACCATCGCTGGAACTGCTGGGGATGCTATAAGTCAGGATTGACCATATATAAGCAGAGCTTTGAAGGAAAAGTTCATTTAACAATTTCCAACACAATCCAGCTCAAATCTTTCCATTGTTATCACTCCTGCACTTTCACAATCACTACATTGCATAGCTGTACAGATTAGATGCAGATAAAGAATCATTGCTCTGTCTTCCTGATGCATGAGAAGATATTTCAGGGAGATTCTGTTACTTTTATTTATGTTACTTTTGCTTAAGGAAATACTACAATCTTACCCCTTCAGCCACTACTCTCATTTCTTGGGTAAACATGGACTCCCTTGTTGCAGGGGGTTCCTTCGTTCAACTGGTGCTACATATACCCACAGACAAGAGTTATTATTTTGAAGCCAATGCAATCTACCACCAGGTAATGTATTTAGAACACACACTACCCATGGCAAAATAATCCTTACAGAAATTCCATAGAAACCTACCTATGATGCTTTCAAACATAAAAGTCTCACCTCTGCTCACATTTTCACCCATCCCATCACAATTGACACTAATAAGCATCTTGCTTGGCAGCTTCAGCTGAGCAGGCGAGGTCTGAATGGGCCTTGAGAATAAACTCCTCACTCATTCCTAGAAGCAGAGCCTCCAGGTCAGAGTTTAGGTACACTGATGATGGGGCCAGCATGTGTGCGTAGGAAGCATGATCTGCTGCTGCTCATGGTATACCTGCTCTGTGAGTAAATAGAGGGCTGGAGTCTCCAGCGGCTGTCAACCTTTCACTGAATTTCATTTTTAAAATTACAGGAAAAAAAGCACTTATTAGAGCCTTTTTAGGTGTTAAAGGTTATTCGATAAAATCAAAGCTTTTCTGGTGTTTTGCATTTGATGGCATATAGAACCAGCATAAAACATTTATTGCTTTTTAAAAACCTTCATTTGATTTAAAAAAGAGCAAATACCCAGAGTGAGTTTATTCAGTAAATTGTTCAAAGGAACAAAAAAGTCACTCCGGGAAGCAGTGACCTCATAACCCTCTCCCAGTGCCAATAGAGTCTGGTAGGGGGATGGCACCAGTATGCTGTCAGAAGGTTGAGCAGTTGGTGGAGCTGGGTCAGCCCCTGGGAACCTGAAGATCAGAAGCTGGCAGCAGATGCCAGGAGTGGGCTGCATCTGACATTCTCATGATCCTGAGGGATTGCCATATTCAAAATAGGAAACAAATTTAGCAATTTTTTCACTTATTTTTTTAAGTGCATTTTCATGCTAGATTAATACCCTGGGAGACTGATGGCCTCTGTTTATCCTCAGAACAAGTACAACATTGGCAACAAAAGAGAAAATTCTCCTCCTAATCTCATACCTCAGCCCTAATTGAGACGGCCCATTTCTGAGGGGCAGAGGACAGTTTTCTCTGTGATCCATTCTGTCTCTTTAGCCTCTCTGCTGAGAATGACAACAAGGAGCCCAATGAGGGCCATTTGTGCTGGTGGTTTCTGCAGTTTGGACTTATGCTCATGAGGAACTGGGCTCTGATCAGAAGGTCATTTCACTTAGGCCACCAAACAAGCTGGCAGATAGGAACAACTTTCACTTAAATTACAGACTTGTGGCTGGATTGGCACTGGTGATCTACAGGAAAAGGGCTATGTAGATCATCCCCAGTACACATCCATCCCAGACACACATTCAGGAACGTTTGTTAACATTAACAATAAGTGGTCAATGAAAGAGACCTCTTTCCACACCATAGCAACACATAGACCCCACAGTAATGTATAAACCCCTAAAGCATAGTCTAGACCAGATAGACATAGGAGTCAGGCCTGACTCATCACTACCCAAAGGCTCCCGATGAAAGAGATGAGGAGATCATAGAGTGGTAGGCCAGGAACATTTTTTTGTGTTGTATTATATGGGATTAATTTATGTGAGTTAAGATGGGAATGGCAGTCCAGCAACACCACAGCATGAGCACTGAAGTACCCAAACTGCAAACACAGCACTACACAACCTGTTCACCTGCCCATCAGAGAGTAATGAAATATCAGCACAACCTAAAAACCATTCCATTCCAATAAGCTTTTTATAAATTGCCCAAAGAGGAGGAAAAAGAGAAGGTATGTAAGTGGGCTGGCCTAAATTTTCAAGTATACGATAAGTGCTTCAATAACGTGTCCAAATCCTATATTTCAGTGCTTAAATGAACACTCAGGCATGTAAAACAAGCATTTCTATGTCTATAGGTAAATGCTGATTTGAGAGTACAAAGGCAGGAGATATATAGCCTGCTAACCTAGGAAAGCTGGGGGGGATGGGGCAATGTCTTTAAGTGTTTGTGACAGACAATGTGCATTTGAGAGAGTTAATGTGTATAAGTGTGAATATGGAAGAGTTCATGGGTATGAGTGTGTATTCAAGAAAGTGTGCACATAAGGGAGTGTGAGCGTAGGGAGAAGGGTGAGAGAAATGTTTGTGCATGTGCATGTCTGTGAAAGAGAGAGGTGGAAGAGAGAATGCAAGCAAAGGAAGATCTGCATGCATTTTTATATGGTATCTATCTATGCGAGTGTGAAGGAGTAATGTGTTATGAGGACAGAGGTTAGTCTCAACAAAATTAAATGTCACAAATTTGTCTTGGTCAAGTCATTAAAGGTGATGCCTACAGTTAAAGAATATAACCTGCCAGCCAGCGCAAAGCAGAGAGAGGCACTTCTGACATCTCAGTGTGTTTTGGGGCAGCTTGTAAATGCTTATTATTCCAGTCTTTTCTCAGTTCCTGCTAAGGCAGAGAAGCTCAGGGTTCTTGTGCCCCACATCCCATTTGTTACTCGTTATGCAGTTCTGAGAACCCACCCACTTGTAACACCAAAACCTCATCCAATCAGAAATCAGCCACCAAAATTCCCCACAGGAAGTCTCAAGGAAAGGAGTATACATTCTCCTATCTCCCCTTACGTCTTTTTTCTTAGTGTTACCAAGTCAGTAAGATATTTATAAAACAGAAAGGAGATGATGGACTGGTCTAATGAATATCTTATACAGTACACGGTCAAAAGCAGGAAGTTAACCAATCCCAAGCTAACAAAACCCAAACAAATATTATCTCTTTGTAAATAATATGGAACCTCAGATTGGATAGATACCATTGTCAATCACTTCACTCTTTTTCACTACAGGCCACTCCCTTGAATAATTATTAAGGAGGAAATTTAATGATAAGGGAGGGAAAAAAACAATTGGGATGCATAACCGGACAGAACTTTGTCCCCAAATTGCAGTCCCTGAAGACCACTCAAACCTTCCGAGACCTAAAAGAGTTTGAAAAAGCTTCCAAAGTTTAGAAACATCTCTGAACAATTCTGCACCTACCATGTCTTGGAACTGGGACCAAAGAGCTTGCAAAGGTTAGTATGGCTGGCTCTAAACATAGTTTGTGCTCATACAGGATTGCTCAAACTTGATTAGTAACAAAAGGCTAATAAGCAGCATTCTGCTCCTGCCAAACGCTTGGACTGGCACATAGCTGTCTTCCTGTAACCCTTCAGGACACTTTTTTTTTTTTTTTTTTTTTTTACAGAGTTGACATGATACACTAATCATGTTTGTGTAACCAGTTTGGATGGTCTTGCTTATTCCCAGCTACTGTGTGGTAGGACAGCCAGAAACCCACATGCTGTTGATGTCATCAGAGTACTTTGTTCTCTGTTGAGGCACTATAGGATAGCTGCTCAGAGTTTCCAGAGTGCATTTAGGCAAACAAGGCTAGGCAGTGTACCAGGTATAGACACACAAACACAGCTACTGTGTGACACAAATTGAACTTTGTAACCTGTTACCAGTTAAGATGATCATTCCTCATCTAACTATTACAAAAACCCTGGTTAAAAGTTGTCATGTGGGCATAGCCAAAAGCATGTCACTCCAGTGAGATTTCCAAGACTTTCTCCTTTCAGCTGGGTCAGAGAACTGCCATCCCTAGTGTTTTTCTTAGCATTTCATTTTTATCTGGCCTGGAGAACACAAAGGCCACTTGGGGAACTCTTTAACTGAAAGTTAAAGAACGTGACCATTCAGAGGTTTGGGTTTTACATTCTGGTCAAGGCTCCTTCTAGATATTATTTTGGGTGAAGGGTCCAGAGGTACAGGTTCAAGTTTTGGACAAAAAAATTCAGGAGGCTCAGATTCCTGTTTGGGTGAAGATTAAAGGGGACTGGACAATGTTGTGGTTAATATTCTGCATGAAGCATCTGGAAGATCAAATTTTAGCACAGCTTCTCTCTGGTTCTTATTTTATCCAGGCTTGATCACCTCCTTGCACCGTGTCTTATACCACTTCCACCCCTATTCCTACAGTTCATAAGAGGTCACAAATAGGAATGAGGGTATTTCAGCTGCATTTAAAAAATGACCAAAAAGATCACCCAAAACTCATTTGGGAATCCAAACCCTTCCTGAGGTTCAAAAAACCTCAGATATTTCCCCCCTATCATTTTTAATGTTCACAGCTGCCTTTGTGCTTCCTAATTCCAGTGCTGAAATACCATAAGGAAGGAGAAGAGGGATGGTGCAGCCTATGACTCAGGAGAACTGGATTTAATTCTCTGCTCTGCCACAAAATTTCCTAAGAGACTTTGGCTAGGGACTTCTCTGTCTCTCAGTTCCTCATCGGTAAAATGGGGATAATACTACTTTCCTAGCTCAACGGGGTATTGTGAAGATAAACACAAAATGCATTGAGTGTGACACTAGCAGACCAGGTGCCAGCTCATACCAAGGTCCTCATGTCTCATTTGAACAATGACAGACACATAGTTGGAATCCATCTCTGTGTTAGTATTGTTAAAATAGGTATTAGAATCACATTAATGTTAGTATTTAGACTTTATGGCATGCTTGGAAGTTTGCTGCATGTACTGATCTCACTTATAACATCTGTATCTCATACTGTAAGGAAGTGTTTGAGCTGTTGTATTGTGAGCCTCTGTCCCTGTGTAAGTCACCAGACAGGACAGAGACATTAATCAATGTGAAGGGCTGATCTTCAACAGGTGTTACACCCTTCCCAAAAGTAAAGTCCGTTGGTACCAGATGGACTATTGTGGGAAATTGGGACTGGAATTTTCCTATGTACCCTCAACAAGAGGACAAAAGACTTTTGTTGTTCTGGTCTCCTCCCAATAAAGATGAGTCATGCAGGCAGATTCCTCCTATCAGCTGAGTTTGCAGCTCAGAGCACATGACAGGAGGGGGATAAAAGCCCCAAACAAAAGGAATTTAGTATCTCTGTGCTGATTAATCTCTGGGGGGCAAAGTGTTTCTAGACATAAGTGAGAGATTCCCCAGCTACTTAGCTTAGGCTAGCCCTAAAGGACATATAGTGCTGGCTGATGATAAAAGCTTCTATTACCTT